>NC_139722.1:47121605-47721605 GCF_964211835.1 Anser anser | reverse complement strand
AATGCAGAGGTTCTGATCTCGTGAGTCATGTCCCGACGCTGTACTTCCTTCAGGGACTTGTTCCTGCAGATGACTCTGCTGGCTTTCGTTTCCAGCGTTGGAGGGGAAGGAATAATTCACGGTTTTCTCTGTGCTTTCCCCGCTCGGACTTCCTGGCCTGGCTGCTGTGCCCTGTCCTCGTTGTCCCCTGGGGACGGGTTTGATGCCTGCTGTGCGGTTACTCATGCATGACCCAGAATGACAGACACGTTTTGGATGGATTTTACTGCTTCTCATAAACCCTTGAATAGCAGCAGTGAAAATTGTTAACATAAGTTCAGACTTCCAGGGATAACATGGTAGCACCCGCTCAACTAATTGATGATGGAGATACAAATAATACTTAGCACAACCTGTGCCTGTTAGAACTACTATAAATTTACTTCTGTACTAGTGCAGACAAATTCATGCTGAATTTGGGTTCAGAGGTTTTTTTCCTATCTTGGGCATTATTATCTTACTCTTCAGAGGTAATTACGTCTGTGGCAGTGCAAGTGCAAGCCCTGTGACCTTCAAAACAGATAACTCCCTTGCCTTGCAGTGCAGAAGGAACTTCAGCCCTACTTATTCCCTAGGAACTGCATGAAACAAACCATGGATGGACTGAAGTAAGGAGACAGATGGATTTTAGGCACTAAAGGTCCAAATTACATTCCAAGTAAACCTCTGTTCGGTGTCATCTGGCTCTGAGTACACCTTAGTAGATCTCTTCTCTTTTGACCTGGCTGTTCCCTGGGTTCGTGCAGGCCTGCCCAAATGGTTCTTGAAAAACAGCTCTTGCAAAAAGTGGGTTTGGGATGTAGTGTTTTGCTCCGAATCTGTACTGACAGGATCAGCTTAGTAAATGTCACCCCTGGTCTGTTACGGCATGCAGTTTGGTGGCTTCTTGTGTGCCGTGTCTGGCCTCTTCAATTACGATTTTTTGAATAACTTTAATTGGAAAGATGAGAATGTTCACTTCTGCTCTCCATCCTAAAGCTGAGTTATAGTGCTCTCTTAGGAAGTGAAGAGGTATCTTTGAACTTCCTTGTGTTGAAGGTGCTAAATCCAGTTATTTAGCTTCCTTTGCATGTGCTCTAGCCATTAGGGAGTTTGTTATATGGTTGGTGCAGACGCTTCTTTGAGATTGTGATCTCTGCCAAATTCAAGCCACCGCCTGTTACGAAATAATATGTGCATCTTGTCAGGGCGGGATTCTGGATGATGAAATTTCAAGTGATTTTTTTTTTTTTTTCCAAAGAAGCATCTCCAGAGTCCGATGTTAGTGAATACACTGAGCTAACCTTGCCAACATGACATAGCATTTGTTTTTTCATCATTCTTCTGAAGTATCCTTCAGCAGACGTTCTCTGGGCACTTAAGAGCTCAACACAGATTTCTGGATTCTGCTCTCAAGGCTCAGTGCCTGAAACCTAGGCCTTGCCACCTGAAGTTGCAAGTCTTAGGCCATTAGGTATTCGTCACTTGAGATGCAAACAACTTAAATAACGAACTCTCTAAGTTCATGAGGCATGTAGTGCTTTTTCTCTCCCTTGTATGATGTACTTTACTTTGAGTCCCTAAGAGTTTGCTTATGAATAGGGATAATATTTACCAAAAATAGACACAAAAGCTCCTTAGTCTGAAACCCTTTTAATTAGCTCTGTACAGAAATTGTACAGAATGTACACTTTATAGTGGTAATACTGATAGAGACAGTATCGTTCTATTTCTAATATCATTCTGTATCTTCCATTTCAGTCTATTTCTGTCACTGATCTGCATGATTGTGTCCAGGCCTTTTTTCATTGCATTCAAACATGGAATATGAAACAGATTACAAGTGAAAATGAAATGTATTATATTCAGGTATTCAAGTTGAGAGACAAAAAATATGAATGGTTATGGACTAACCTAGATTAAAGAAATTACTTTTCCGCAGTCACTATTCCTGTGAGTTTGTTAGTCACCTTGGAACACAGGAAATTTCGTTCTTTTAAAAATAATTGTGTTCTATTTTGGTTAATGCACATTTCTTAAATACTTTTAACTTAATTAACGGAATGAACAATTAAATGAATTGATGGAAAGCATACTGTATTGAAAATGCTGTAATTATTACTTTGTAGAAGAGAGAAGCATGTTAAAATTTCATGTATTTCAGTCATGTTCATTACCTCTTCTAAGTATGGCGTATTTTTCTTTATAACATAACTTTAGGTACCTTTAACCTATGTAATAAGAATGAGCTATTGAACAATGGACACTTTGAAAAGTGAATTATTGTTGCTAAATGAACTTATTTTGCATTAAAGATTTCTTTATGTTAACGGAATAATTTAATTTCTTTGCAGATAATGAAACTGCTGTCTATACGCTAATGCCAATGGTGATGGCTGACCAGCACAGGTGAGAACTTCTTTACATTTCCTAGTTTTTTGTTTTAAGGTCATAGAAAACAGTGTGTTTGCTGCAGCTGCTAGAGTTCTGTCAGGAGATCTGCTGCTGAATTGAGTTATCTTCTGTGTGCATCCCCATGTATTTTTACCTGAGAAACCTGTTTTATTTTATACCTTAGACTGGAACTGGGATTTGTTCTATTGATGCATAAAGAGGAATTTGTGCTAGGATAAGAAAAACATTGTTTTGTAACTAGGTTGTAGCTTCAAGTGTGTATTTTTTGATGTAAAAGCTGTTAATCTCATGTAGACAATGAGGTTGATACTTCTGGGATTCCTCAGATGAGCAGGTGTTTCTCTTACTCGGCTGTCCTCAGTGTGTTTGGAACTTGGGTGCTGTGCAGTGCCAGAGAAGTAGTGCTGCCACTGGTTTGTAGGCAAGCAGGTAGTGTGCCTCCTGCTGAAAAAGTAAATTGCTTATCTAATCAGGATAAACATTTGTTCTACATAATATCGTGTTGATATCGTGTGCATAGGTTTTTAAATTATGTGATCAGCTCATTGCTGGAGGTTGGAATGACTGGTTCACTTGTAGTCTGACTTATTCTGAGATATTTTATCTTAACTAATTGTTAGGGCTTGAAGGGTTTTATTTATTTATTTCTTATCCTATTACCATATCTTGTGTCTTCCTACATGATTATAGTGATCTCGTGTACAAGTCTTCCTTCTGAACTTTATGTTTAGGAAATCTGCTAGATATCTGGATAGGATGCCTGTGCTGAGTTAAGAAGGAAGATGTGAGTTCATAGATTTTCAAACCAGAGCTAGTGTTACATTTGTTTTCTGTCTGCAAAGATGTGATTTGGCCATCCAGTGTAATGGTAAGTAGTTTACATTTGAAGCTTGTGCCCAGTGTCACAGTTCATTTTTTTATGTACAAGTCAGAAGTGGAAGAGTAAAAGTGTTAATGTGCAGATGCTTACAGGCATTTGGAACTCTTCTTCAGAAATCAGTTGAAGGAGAAACAAATTGTGATCAAGTAAGAAATAGAGTACTTGTGTACAAGTTGCAGTAAATACTTTGGATGTTGTGAGCTACTTTTTATTAACATTTTATATCTCTTTTTGAAGGTCTGTCTCAGAGCTGCTATCAAATTCAAAATTTGATGTGAATTATGCATTTGGACGTGTGAAGAGAAGTTTGCTTCATATTGCAGCAAAGTAAGACTTATTAGAGTCCAGACCAGAAGTTAACAATGAAAGTAATACCACAAATCTAAGGCACCAATGTAAGCTGGAAAACTCTGTAGTATCAGTTAACATTTGTTTTTGCACTACTTTTGATTTTTTTTTTTTGTTCTTTTTACCAAGAAAAAAGTCTCTCTATCGAGAGACAGCTTTTACACGTGATATCAAATGGCTTTCCAAATTCTAGTGAATTCTAGCACCTTGGTGGATACTTTTTTCCTTTCTCACTGGGAAGAAGCTGTTCCAAATTTCTTCATGTGACTGTAACAGAAGGGGAGATAAATTGGTCATTCTCTTTTAATGTATTTTTAAATAATATTTATTCTGGATAAAGGACTTGCATGCAAGTTTTAAATGTGTGACCTGGATTTATTATTTATGTAGCTTTTCTATGTGATAAATATTCATTGCCAAGAAACAGCTAGATTAACATCCTTAACAGAAATGAACCAGATAGTTTCCTGAAAGGCCATTGCAAAAACTAAACTGTAATGAAAATATGCATTGCATTAGATCCTGCTTTAAATGTTCAAAAAAAAAAAAAGAAATAGTGGTATTGCATATAAATAGCAGGTATTTGGGCACAATAAAGTTAGAAGTTCTGGCTTTCTAAGCAGACTGTTTAAGAACTATTTTCTCCAAGCTTTACATTTCTGAATGACATGCTTCTTTTATAAAATTTACTTAAAGAAGAGCTTAAAAATGCAGGCAAATTTTTGCATGTGTCTTAAAAGTTTCTTTGAAATGCTAGATCTGTTGATCGCAAAACGCAACAAATTATGTTATGCTGTTTGTGGATTCTCCTTTATCTTGCCTGTTTATTGGATCACTGAGAGGTCATCAAGATGCCATTTTTGCAACTTATTGTACAGTTAGGCTACAGTTTCTTTGTGTTGGTGTTCAGTGGTGCTGTCATTGAGGAGACCAGTAACAGTAGATAAACTGGTCAGGACAAATACAAAAATATTATACGTTTATCCTCCTTCTCCGCCCTTCTTGTTCAGAAGTGAAATAAACATATATTCCAAATTTTCTGTGTTCTTGGTGACACTGATTATCCAGAGGAGCTGTCCTATTATGAAAAATAAAAAAGAGTTACAGATTCAAATCAAATAGCAAAGAAGCATTTGTATGAGTTTTAGAATTTTTCTAATATTTAAACGTTTTCTGATATTTAAACTTCTAATTGCAACTTCCAGATGCTGAAGTGTCAGAAAAAAATAATATTGGAATTATTATTTAATGGCAAGTTCAGTGCTGTGAGTAGATGAAAGATGAAGGAGATGAGAGGAAATTGTAAACAAAACATTGAAGGGATAAAGCACATTTTGATTTACATTTTAAACAACTGATAGCCTTAAAGATCGACTGTTGGATTTTAAAGTCACTAAAGGCTATCATGAATTAATTTATACAAGTTATGATCAGTTAGTTCTCACTATATTTAAGCATCTTGCCTTTAGCCTTGTGTAACTTGAAGTATGAAGGTGTAAAAAACATTTAGTATTAAGAGTTTTGGCTGATTACAATCTGTACATAGTACTACTGTTTTTATATTGATAAAAATTTGCTTTGTAAATATCCTTGTTATCTTGTTCTTAGCTGTGGATCAGTTGAATGCCTTGTTCTACTATTAAAAAAAGGAGCAAATCCAAACTATCAGGACATTTCAGGATGCACACCTCTCCATTTAGCAGCAAGGAATGGGTAAGAAAATCTTTAAAACTTAAATAGGTGTTGTACATAATGCACTTGAGCTGCCATGTTCTGTAATATTTTTGCGTGGTTCAATAAAATGCTTTGGCTTTCACTCTTGAAAATAGGGATGGCAAACGGAACTCGAAGGTTAAAATTCTTACTTTAATATTCAAGAAATTATGTCATAAGTGCCAATTTCAGTGTCAGGCATTTTATTGCTTTCTTTTAAGCAGGTTCTTAGTTACTTAACATCTCTATGATCCTTACAACAGTCATCAAATAAAGAGTGCATTTACGGTCCTCTTAGCTAAGTAAGGTAAGATTTCAAAGATGATACTGTAAGGGGTTTGAAGGGTTCAGAGATTTCAAGTTTTTGCTCAGCTAATGTCTTCAAGGTAAGTTTTACTGCAAGGAAAGGAATACAAAGTTTGCACAAACAATATTAAGCAGGGTGAAGTAAGCAAACACCTTTTTGTATTTGGTTACGAGCTTAGGTTACACTGCTGTGTCTAAAAAAAAAATAGGGTTTTAGAGTAAAAATGATTTACTTTCTCTTTTTTAATTGTTGTGCCTTTGGTCCAAGTTGTAAAGGCTCCTGAGAGACTTCTACAGTGTTATAGGAAAATAACACTTCTTATGTATCAGGGTAGTATGTGCAAGCTGTTAGTGTATATGACAAGCAGTCGACCTGATCGTTGGCAAAGGAGTGGAATACAATTTACACATGAAGCCCAGTACAAAATAATTAGAAGTGCAGGAAAACATCATTACAGAAGATGGTGGTGGAAGGTGGTCTTCAATATTATCTTCAGTACAGCAGATAGTTCTAGGACTTGATTTGTGTTCCTTTTGAAAATAATTTTAATATTTAGCGACTTTAGATTTATAGTGGCATGTACAGTTCAGCACTCTTAACCACCCACCATCTATTTTCTTCCTTTGTAAGTTATTTGTGATTTGGAGTGTTACCTATACCTTTATCTCACATCTAGGATACTGCTTCTCACTTGCAAGGACTTTCCACAAATAGTCCTATTACATTGCAATTTTTCAGATGACTTGGTGAATGTAAGTGAAATAGAACAGAGATGGAAGTAAAGTATTCAGCCTTTCTCAAAATGTTAGTTGCATACATAATTTAAGGGAAAAAAAGTCACTGAGAGATTATTACTGTTGACAAATTGTTGCACAGAAACTAAACTCTTTCTAGAAGTATACTGAATTTGACATAGTCTAGCTTGAGTCCCTTAGCTCATATTTAGAGTATAGCTCTGCTGCAAACCAGTTTCAGAACAAAGTATCTGACTTCAAGCAGCTTGTCAGCTGGAGCAACTACTGATGTTGTTTGGTATAGGTTAGTTGTATAAGAGATCACATATGAAAACAGTCAATGTTTAATAAAAAGTTTTTCAGGGGAGGTAATCCACTGTTTACTGGGGAAAGTGTTTTTAATGTGATGTTAGAACGTGCCTTAACTGTTATCTCTAATTGCTTTTTGTGAAAAATGTCAACTTCTTGTTTTGCCGTGTTAAAGATTCTTTTCTCATTTCTTGTGAGAAAATAACGTTACCCTGAATAAACTGTCTCACAATTATGTAATTTTTATTTTGAAATTAAAGTTTTGCAGTGCTGGAAGTAAACCAGGTTCCATCTCTGAGGCCAGTGATGGCTTTCTCCCTCCAATTTTTACCAAAATTTCTGAAAGTGTATTTTTGGTAACGTGAAATTCCTTTGCAGTAAAACCTGTCAAAATTACTAAGCCTTTTTTTTCTAAATCTTTTAATATCTTAATTCTCAACCTGTAGTATGTGGAATCACACATATAGTAATAGTTTTTTTTTTCTTTTTAGAGTACCTGTATGTTACGAGTAACTGAATTGTAGCATAACTGGTACTGCAAATGAGGAGGAGGTAGTGTTTAGTACACAGGAGGAGTATCTGTAGGAGAAAGGAGAAATGGCCAAGGGGCACATAATGAAATGCAGAAATAGACACGGGAAACAGTTATGTGGAAGAGAAACATAGTTGTGAGAGGTACTAAATAAAAAGGAGTGAGAATAAGCTATTAAGGGTTAAGCACTTAGAACATTAGAGAGCAGTAAAAGACCAGCAAAACATGAAGTAGGAAAAACACTCCTACTTTCATTAAGGCAGTTTGTGTACTTGCCAAAGATTTACATAGTGTTACAATGAGCATCTCATTAAATAATGATTTAGTGGTATACTGTAAATGTGTTCACTGAAGTGTACAGATGATGATGAACTTTATGGATTTCCATTAGCTGGACTCCAGTGTCTTGTCTTGAGAGTGTGGTTCATGCTGAACTGAAGCTGTTAGAGTGGTAGTTGAGTACTTCTACACTTTCCACAAAAACATTCAGCTGCACAGGTTTTTTGTCCCTTGCTGTCATATGTCACACTTACTGTGTGAATCTCTAGTGCTATTGATAATCACTTCTCTCTTTCAGATGCTCAGTACCATAGTCTTCGTAAAGTAAAACTACCTGCTGTGGTTTTTACAGTGATGAATTAGATTGAGTGAGCGGACCTTAGGAAGAATTTGGTCTTTAAATGATTTTGCATGGCTCAATTGTAATGTTTTATTTTGTTTATAGCCAGAAGAAATGTATGAGCAAGCTGCTGGAATACAGTGCAGATGTCAACATTTGTAATAATGAAGGCTTGACTGCAGTAAGTACTATTAATTCTCATGGTGATCTTGAAATGAAAGCAGAATTTGAAGGTTGTGATTTCTTAGGCTTTTGCCATCTCACATGTAACTAAATAAAGCTGCTGTGCCCAGTGCTCCTGAGAATCAAAAGGTGGTCAAAGTGTATGATATACAAAACTTCTATTTGTGAATATCTTGACAATAATGCAGTCCAATTTAAAATCTTATTTTTGAAATACTTGCATCAGTGCTTAAGCAAATATATCATCATTTTGAACTTAGATTCATTGGTTGGCTGTCAATGGACGAACAGAATTGCTTCATGATCTTGTGCAGCATGTCAGTAATGTAGATGTTGAAGATGCAATGGGACAGACAGCCCTTCACGTAGCTTGTCAAAATGGTCACAAGACAGTAAGTTTCTGAACTTTATTAACTCATTAAAGGCACAAAGAATTGGATAGTGCTTCAGTGTTGCTGTGTTATTTTTTTTTCAGTCAGAAATGTGAAGAATTCTATTGTTTCTCTTAGTATTGACTGTGTACCCATCCATGGGAATAACCCATTTATTCTTATAGCGATGATTATTGTTACTGTTTGTGAGAGTTTAAGTGACTTGCTATGTATGGCTCAGATGTTCTTGTAGTAGTATTATTGCCTTGTTGACTGCAGTTTTTGATACAATGTTAAAAACTTCAAAATTTTTCTTGTTCTTTGTAATGATTCAGAATTGTACTAGCTATTCTGAGCTTTTGAACTCTGAAATTATCTTAATATACTCTGAATAAGAAATTCACAGAGTTGAATCTGATAACTGTTTAAAATGAGAAGTAAACAAGTTCACATATATTCACATAGATCAATAAATGAAATCTAAGTTTTAGCCTCAGCCTTGCATTAGGGCTGAGTATGTAGTCTTAGACTAGAGGTCTGGATGCTGTACTCGAACTGCATTACAGCCATGTAGAGTCTTGATCTTGAATTATTGTCTCTGGGACTACTTACAGTTTGCAAAATTATCTTTTTTTCTACTCAGCTCCTTTCTGTTGCAGATCTTGACTTTGGAAGACCAAATTCTGAAAAGTTGATATCTGTAGAAATGTGAACAGAATACAGCAAAAGTTGTTTGATAGTTTGCTCAATATTTTCATATTTTAAATTATGCATACTTCCTTTTTACTTCTATGTGTTTAAAACTTAAGGTTGTGATAAGCCTGTTCATGTCTGTCATTATCTAGAGGTTTACTTCTGTTCAAAAAGTATTTTTTTGGTTTTTTTTTTGTTTTGAAGTGCTGGTATACATTACTGGAAATTAAATACTTCAATGTAATGAGGCACGCATGACACTAACTAGTTGCAAGCCATTAGACTTCTCCACTGCTGCCTTTCTAATGCTGGTATTTTCTTCTGTTACAGACAGTGCAGTGTTTGCTGGACAGCGGTGCAGATATAAACAGGCCCAACGTGTCAGGGGCAACTCCACTGTATTTTGCTTGCAGGTATGTATTCTCAACATTTGAATATTGTGCTAGAAGTGAAATTGTGGAGTGTGTGTTTTTTTTTCCCCTTCAATAACAGTGATGAGAAGGCACAGAAATTAGGAAACAGAAAAGCTGACTTGTATTTAATCTTGCCTTGTGTTTGAATGTAGTTTGGAGCTATATCTAAATGCTTATCTTAGGACTGCAGGCTTATATACCTCTTTCTAACAGACTTTTTAAACACGTAGCTGTGCATGTTATAGCCCAAGTGATAAATCAATGACTACTGAACTTTATTCTGAAAAAATGAGATCTACCACCTTAAGTTATTTTGAGGAATATTTTTCTCTTTTCAGTAGCTTTTTAAAATCAGTGTATTTTATGGTAGTAATTTGAGTAGCTCTCTCTACTGGGTCAATATTTGCATGCAGTTCTTGTGGGTGGCTGAGCACCGATAACCTTCCCAGGCCATTGCAGATACCCGTCTGCCAGGCAGATTACTTTCGTGACATTTTAAAGACGTCATCTAAATTATATATATATTTTTTTTCATGGGAATACCCCATAGGTTGAGACGTAGGAGTAATTAAGCTAATGATAGCTACATTCATTACTTTCCAGACATGGAGGTTGTTGTTTGACTATTTGATGTTTATTATGATATTATGGTGTACATGAAATGTTCGTATATACCATAAGATTATAATGTTGGATTAAAATTATATTGTCGCTTTGATCGATTCTGCTTTGTTCACTGTTCAGTTTTATTTCAAAACTAATTGCATATGATAAATGACTTCATGTTCTAGTTGGAGCATTTCTGCTGTTTGTTAGAATATTTGCAGTTCTGTAATCCCTGCGCTTTGGTTATAGGTTAAATAGTTCACTTATGATTAAATGTTAATATAAACAAAAGGAGAAATGGATGGACCTGGTGGCCTGCCAAGAGTTATGTTATGGGAGCCTTGGTCTCTGGAGTTAGAGTATGCTGACTCCTGGCAGTTGAGAAGGAGGAAAGCAGACAATAAATAGCTGCTAGCTAATTGAATGCCTTGGTATTTCCTTCAGGGACTGGTATTGGCACCCACTTTAAAAGAAGTAAGCAACCTTGCTTGGAGCTTTTCCATGAGAAGCAAATACATTGCCAGTCCAGCGGTGATATTCTTGTAGAAATGAACAACAGGAGCAGCTGGAAGGGTGGAGTGAATGGGGTGCATTGTAGAAGTAGACATGCCTCATTGTCAGAAGTGCCAGTTGATGGTGCTGCCACCCAGGAAGAAAGGACCCTGGTAACAGGGTGAGCAGACAGTGATAGCAGTGGTTCTTTAAGGCATGAGAAAGGGTATCGGTGCTCAGAGTCTGACTCTAACACTTTTTTGAGGTGTTAAGCGGATGGGCTGTGTCTAAAGAGACTTACAGTGAAGAGTTGCTTCATAAGGCAATTAGTCTTAGCTCCTAGGTGAGATCTGGTAGCTGACTCTTGAGCAGTAGTACTGTGGCAAAGCAGTACGTTAGAATAACCTGTTGGCTCCCTGATCTGCAAAGACATGGAAGAGGAGAGCTCAGCTGGGGGCTGTTGAGTGGCCAATAAAGTTATCCCCTCCTCATCAGCTGTTAATTGTTGCTTTTTCTTCTGCCTTTCCTCAACTGCTACCCCAGTCTTAGTGCATTCCGTTACAGCAAACATAAATACAAATTTCTGTAAGAGGCAAGTAGCAAACTAGTTCATGACATAAAACTTCATTGAAAAACTTCTATCTGTAGCTTTAATTGCTGTCTCTTGTACTGGTCTTTTACCCATTAGATACTTCTGTATTACATTTTGTTAGTAAGTGTGCTAAATGTTGTTGAAGGCAACAGTTAACTAGACTTTCAGTATGTTTTTAAGTCAAAATCTAATCACTGGTACTTCTTTCTTTCCCTGAAGAAAATGGAAAAAAAAAAAGGTTATGGGAAGTAATACACAAAGTGTTGAGGGATATAAATAATCTTTGGCATTAATTTTTTGTAGCCAGTGATGTTTATGATAGGTGTTTATGAAATCCTTGACTTGAGGAGACATAACTGGTCTATATACCATATACAGAGACCAGTAACACTATGAAATAGACTCTGAATAGAAAAGTAAAAATCATCACTCTTCACTTTTAAAGGCTAGGCAAAACATTCACATTGGTTAGAAAAAGAAGTAAGTTCAATAGATCACTCTTGGTTCTCTCTCTTGTGCAAAACATGGTTTATCAATATCAGTAAAACATTAGTAAGATTTGTTCATTAAAGCACAACCAGATAATGGATTAATAATTAGCCTTTCTCATTTTCCCCTCCTCCCTCCAATCTGGTAGGGGTGAGCAAAGATCTCATTTAGCAAAGAAAACTTCCTCTGAAGTAAACCAAGGTTTTGAATTGAGAAAGCATTCTTTTTGTGCAGGAAGTGCAGCTCATAGATATTTATGAGGCTAGGCAAAGATTATTCACTTCTGAATGATGAGGATGACTCTGGTTGCATAAATGGACCATATCTAATTTTGCACTGTGCTTCTGCACTGGCCTGGAAGGGTAGTAGCAGGAACGTGAGCAGCATTATTTTCTGTCTTGTGTTTCTGCTTACTTTTGTGCAATGTAGCTATTTGTTTCCTCCTAGTTTATGTTGATTGTATTTGTTAAATGCAATAAAACAGAACTTATCGCTTGTAATAGAACAAAAGTGCTGTATTAACTCACTTTCTTCTTTTGGATAGCCATGGTCAGAGGGACACTGCACAAATTCTTCTGATGAGAGGAGCCAAATATTTACCAGACAAAAATGGCATTACTCCACTAGATCTTTGTGTACAGGTATTGATACCAATACTTTTTTTTCCTGTGAACTTCTATCAGTTACTCCAATATAAACTGATAAACGTTATCTTTTTAGTTTAAGGCTGAAGAAAGATGGTAGTCCTTTGGCAAAACAGAATTGCAAAATATTTTTTTTGCAATTAAATTGCAAATGTTTTTGAAGGTTCCCAGTTGGTACTATATGCAAAAGTCTTTAGCAGGATATCATTAACATCTTTGAAGACTTTGCAGGATTGGAGATGACAAGAAACAAAGAGTTTGTGGAAATCCATTTGACTAGAAAGTTTGGAATCCTTGGTCTAGTGGTAATAGACTCTGTTTAGGTGTTTGCATGTTTAAATCTTAACAAGAGGTAAAGGCATTCAGAAAGCAGTAATTTTTATTACCTCAACTAATGTATTTTCTTTTCTCTCAAAGAGATACTATCTGTAAAACGTAAACAAAACTTACATGGTGCTGCTTCTCTTAATTTTCAAAGGTATTCCGAATGCTATATCTAAATGATGAAAAAGAACAAAGCTGTAAAATACGATGCATTTTCCACTGCTGTACACTTTTGGCTTGGTACAAAGTATCGTTTATACTGCTTACTACTGTCTTTTTTTGTGTGTGAATACTTACAGTTTTCTGTAGAATCAAATTGAGGTTACTGCATAAATAGTATGTAATGAAGGGAAGGAAAGTTTTGAACCCTTTGCTAATAATCAGAAGACTAGAGAACTATAAACTGGAAAATTAAAAAACACACTACACTTAATGAAAAATAAGGATAATGCACCTTTGTTAAAGTAACAGTTTTGAATTTATTTCAAGTCTTGATTATCCTGTAGTGTGTAAGAACAACTGGGCAGTAGATCCAATTGCACTTAAAGTGATCATTTTCTAAAGAGGAGATCTCTAGAAAATTGTGAGGTTTATTTGAGGAGATCCCTTGCTCCTGCCTTCTGTAACCCAAAGCTTTAAAAGCAATGTAAGGCATCAAAAATAAATGAGGTCTATTTATTTGTCTGAAAATTGTTCAGAAGTACCAGGTCACTACACTCTCTCACTACTGTCTCTGCTATGAAGCTCAGAGTTAGTTTTTTGCTTCATTATGCTGTAATGACTTACCATTACCATAAAACCACATGAAGTCTGCTCAATTTTGAGGCTTCCTGCAGCGACAGACCTGGAATAAAGTATAACAGTATGTACTTAATGGTACTATTCTTTTTTTTTTTTTTGTGATCAGAGTTTCAAATGTCTTCTTTAGTCTCTAGTTTTATGATCCCTAGGGAACTAGAGAGATGGGAACCACTTCATACATCAGGATTCTGTTTTTTTTTTTAAGCTGTGAGTAGTGACACCTGGTGTTTGCTGTTTTGTAGTGATGATTATAGTGTGTTTGAGATCATCTTGTCAAGACAAGCTTGTGATACTGAGTGAAAAAGGAGAAAATGTTTTCTTTCCTTTTATATCAATTATCTTATTATTTGTTTATGGGTTTGCTTTTCAGAGTAGATGTGTGCTTGTGGAAGATTGAGATTATAGATTCATATATTTCTTGCCGATGTGATGTAACTTTTCATTTGAAGAGCTGAAATTCATTAATTCTTGAGGATTATGGATGGTTTCAATTTTAATATTTAAGTTCTTGGCAACAGGAGCAATTTAATGAATCTGTTATCACTGAAGGGAGTTACAGGCTGTCATGCAAAGCGAAGGATCCTCTGGAGTTACAGCATTTAATAAATTGCATCTTTCCACTGTAAAATTTGATGTGTAGTCAGCTGCTATGTGCCGGCTTAAAAATGCAGCTGTGTTAAGTAAAATTTGATACAAAGAAACCACAAATTCAAGTTCTGTTCTTTCCAAATAATGTTTTTCTCAAAAGGTTTTAGTTTAAGTTAATTTGAGCTGTTGATTTAGGGCACATGTGGAATCAAACTTATGTATTAATTTTGAAGTTAAATAACCTTTTCATCTATTTATCCTCTTTTTCCTTTAACAAATCAGATTTGTGTCTTATGAAACCTTTGGGGAAAGATTTGTTTTGAAGGACTGGTTTCTGGATGTAATTAGGTGGGCTGGTGTCATCCATCAGTAGTAGGAAGAGAAGCTAAATGTTGTATTGTGTTTAAGTACTCTGGTAAGTTGCTGGGGAAGTGTTGCTCAAGTGTGTACTAACTTTGGCTTTTCAGGTAGGAAAGTGTTACAAAAACATAAGAAAGGGTGTAGGTATGTTTGAGTAGATGTACTGACAGAACTTGATTCTGTCTTCTCCCAAACTCTTTGTGATGTCTAATGTTGATGCAGTATTGACTTTCAGTTTATTTTAGGACTGGATTTCTGCATTCAGTTTTCCTTTAAATGTTTGCAATCTTTAATAGGTTTTAATGCCTATAATACTATAAACCTCAATTTTAATATTTATTTTTAATTAAAAATGTTTTTTGAACAATTGCTTTTTAGGGTGGGTATGGAGAGACCTGTGAAGTCTTAATCCAGTACCATCCTCGACTTTTCCAGACAATAATTCAAATGACGCAGAACGAAGATCTACGGGAAAACATGGTAATACAGTATTGTGTGTTGTATAGCTACCAAACTATCTGTGTTGTGGAGGTATTATTGCTTAATAGGAGTATCCTGATTAGAAAAAACTTATCAGCAGTTGACTATTGATATAGTAATTGACTGCTATGTAATTTTTTTCCACCCTGTGGAGAATTTACTGTCTTCACGTAGTTTTAAACAAAAGAATTTGGGTTTAAATGTAGAATCCATTTTAATTTAGTCTCCTAACTTTGTGTATTTGGAAAATTAGTCTAGAAAGTGTGAGAAATAAAAAAAGCAGAATTGTTGCAAGCTTTGTTAGAGTGGTGCTGGTAGAGCATTCCATATATGCAATTTCTTAGTGCGTTGATGCCTATTTTACTTCCTTTAGTAGTTACTGGCGCATACCTGTTCTAGGATATGTCTCAAGGCTTGAATAGTCTAGGATTAACTGAACATTAAGAATGTGAGTGCTCAGTCATATGAAGTTGCCACATAGAATTAGAGTGTAAAAAGACTGCAGCCACAATTTCATTTGGTTGCTATTGCTATAGATGAAATTATTTCTAAGCTGTTCCTTTTTCAGTGTTTTTTTCTATACCTTGTTTCTTTTATTATTGCTGTGGGGTAGTGCAATCTAAAGCAAGGAAAAAGCAAGCAAACTTTTTTTCTTGATTATATAGAGGGAAGGAGGCATGAGATGACTTTTTCACTTCTAATCTAGCTAGCTTTTTTAATATACTGTTTGCTTGAAAATAGCTGCAAACAACCTTACAGACTGTAAGCTTAAAAAAAAAAAAAAGAAATATTTAGTAAGGTATTGGCTGCTGCTTCACTGAACTTGGTTTGCTAGATTTTTGAAGTTTTTATTGTTCTCAGTAATCCCATTACTTCCAATACAAGATTGAGGACCTGTAAGTCCATACAGAAACTGTGTTTAAATTTCTTAGAGAGGATTGAGTAAAATGATTCAGAGATGAAATTCTCAAAGCATATATTAGAAGCGTGGGTAGATGGTGTAGATGATTTCAAATAAAGGAGGAGGTTAAAGGATTACAGCTATGGAACAAAAACGACTCTGCAGAAAGGTAAATGACAAAGCACGCTCATATATCGCAGAAGTGAAGACAGTGAGCAAGGAAAATGGATGTTTTGTCTGAGTAATGGTGTCAGTGTGTGCAAAAGTCAGTTCTGAAAGAAAGTGCGTGCAAAATATATTCGGTAACTCATGGAACAGTTATACTTTATTGTAAAAAATGAAAGCATATTTTAAGTATGGCTTTCTGTGGCCAAGTCTGAGTTGTTCTGTCTAGAGACTTGGATAATAAGTAGTTCATGCTGTTGAGCGGCCTTTGACATATTTTAGATGGTCGGCAAGCTTCTTCCTATCCCAAAGTTCTTTAAGCTACGTAACTGTAATTCCTCCAATCTTTTCATAGCATGCATTCCTTGCATTATAATAATTGCTCAATAATGTTTTACAGTAAACAATACAAATGTTTTTGCCTTAGACACTTGTAGCTAGCGATGCAGCTTAGCCCTGAGAAAAACTTTCACATAGTTAGCGATAGAGAAGTTGTATAAGAAAACTTGCTGAAGCTGCAGGGACTCCAGACTTAAAGGAGTTTAAAAACCAACCAGGCAAATTGGACAAACTATTTTGGATCACAGATGTAATTAGTAGCTCCTGTCTTGGGGCAGAGTGTTGGTTTAGATCACCTCTATGTGAGGTTCCTTTTCATTTTACCCTTCTACAATTCTGTGAGAAGGGTTACTGAACTTTCTGAAAGTGAGAGTGACAAAAGGGAAGCAGATGAGGAGACAGTAGGAAAGCATGATGAACAGTGTCACTGAAGAGTTAATTCCTCCACAAAAAAATAGCCAGGAGAGAGAAGAGCATATTACAAAGGAGTTGAAGACAGGACAGTATTTGCAACACCTGGGCTTTGTGAGCCAGGTGATGATGGTACTAGCAAGAAAAAAGGGCAATTTTGTGAAGAGAGGGTAAATAAGTATTGATTCTCAGGTTATGACTTCTTCCCTGAAGGAGGATATTTGGTGTCTTGAGCAGAAATATAGTAGTGAGAGCAAACTCTGGGATCCAGGGTTCATTTACACTTTCATAAACTAGAAGAGGAATGAACTGAAGAGAGAGGTAAATTATGAATTAGCTTTCAGAAGTTGCAATTGCATCCTCTTTGTTTTTCAGATGCAAATAAGTTTTTCTTAAGAATTAATAGTATATGGTTAAGCAATCTGCATTCATAGTGCTCATAATATTATATATCCTGTAGCGCATAAATAGACACTAGAATGTATACGTTTTCAGTAAACTTTGTAAGTTGTAAAGAAATGTTAACTGTGGTTAGATTACACATTGGGCAGCGCAGAGGCACATACGTTATCACTTCTAGAAATTACTGCTAACTCGCATGATAATAAACTAAATTAAAGTTTGGTCTGACACTCCATGACTGTGTGATATTTTTTTTTTAATGACCCAGTTGCGGCAAGTTCTGGAACATTTGTCTCAGCAGAGCGAGAGCCAGTATCTTAAAATCCTGACAAGTCTTGCTGAAGTCGCAACAACAAATGGTCATAAATTGCTTAGGTAAGTATGAGAGGATCATAAATTGACTGATAAGCTTCCAGGTAGTTAGTGCCACTTAATAGTTTTAATAATCTAAACCATCTGATGTTGAGCACATGCTGGAATAAATGGATCTCAAATCTGATCCTGTATGACAGGATCCGATTAGATCACTGCCTTCACAAGGATTTCAGGAGAGAAAATTGGTGTCCTCCTTATATAGCTGCTAGCACCTAGAAGACTGAGTTGCAGAGAAGTGTTTTTGATTAGTTTGACATGGGTATGTCAGCTCTAAGAAGGGAAGCTTTTTAGCCATCTGTCAATCATTACTTCCCAGCTCCCCTCCTCTTTTCTTCCACATCTTTACATTCTCCATGCTTTCCTAATACGTCTGAGAAGACTTTTTTTCCAGACATTTATATCATGTTTGCTATCTCTAATTGTCTTCTGTGGTTACTGATATATGTGTAGGAGCATCTGTATTGCACTAGACCAAAAACTGTGTCTAACTGTGCTGTCTCAGCAGTGCAATCACCAGTTACTTGGAAAAGCACGTAAAATAGGAAAGAATATTTTCCTAGTGTGCTTTCCTTTCTTATACTATCTGCTTGAGGGAGTTTGTGCAAAACACATCACCTGTAATGTGTTGGAACTCCAGTCACATTTTACCATTTTCAATAGCCAGCAGAATTGACTCTAACCTTTATGCTTTACAAGAAGCCAAGGAATTATTTTCTGAAAGAGCTCAAGAGCATGAAAACGTAAATCCCATTTTGTTGCTACAAAGATAACTTTTAAAGAACTTTAGCTGTTGTTGGGCTTCAGGGTAATCAGCTTAACTTACTGTAACACATTCCTTTTGTCTTCAGATTTCATTAGAGCCAATAGATCTCCAGTACATAAACTATGATAAAGTGCAAAACCATTGTGCAGGAAAGGGTTTCAGACTTGCTTTGTACGTGGATGTTAGCAGAAGTTGTAAGAGCTGTATTAGGTCATATGAGGCAATGTTTGTTTCTATTTTAGTATCTTCAAAGATAAATAAACTGATTATTTTGCGTTTCTGTTTAATTTATGACTGTTATTGCTCCTTTATATTGAGCAATGCTCTCTCAGTATGGCTGTAGAATCAGACTGTAGGAACAGCCTGTACCATCTCAATGTGACCTGATACGTACACCTGTACTCGCTGAGTGTGGATTGTCTCGCTCAGACAGAAGACAAATTAGAAGCTTTGCATTGCATTGGATGGGCATTGGATTGGAGATGCCTCTACTTAGGGTGTGCTGAGGGCTCTTTCTGGCCCAGTTCTGTTTGGTACATTGTCATAAGGGATATGGAATTACTTTCTTTTTCTGTTACAAGATGTGTTTTTGAAAACTGCGCCTCTGGTTGTTCTAATTCTGTTGTGTGTCAGAGGCTTCAATCTCTGCTCCAGCTAAGTACTTCTCAGTTGTTATTAGCATTTACATAAAATCATAGAATGGCTTGGGTTGGACGGGACCTTAAAGATCATCATCAGAATGAGGATGAAGGTAGTACGTGGTACATAGACACCTCTGAGCCTGGACCTCTTTCCTCTCTCTCCTGTCCAGCAAATAGTATGTAAAATGCACTCCCTACATTTAAGCCTCTGACAATGTTACTCTTGTATGGCTGAGCTAGTATCATTGGAGTGTTAATTTCCTGGTTGTTAACCTGCAGCCCATTGCTGTCGGATTTGTTCATTGTTTAGTTTGGAAGTGTCTAAAGTAAATTTTTGTAATGCTTCTAGCAGGAAGCCTGGAGTGACAAGCTTCTGTCTGAGGAGTTCTGCCTTGAACACCAGCAGTGAGCCTTAAGCCTTTACCGACATAGCCTATTTCCTCTTTCCAAGAAATAATTGTAATGTGACATGATTTGGTCTTGCTGGTGAAGGCTGGGCTTAGTGAAATGTTTGCTAATATGCTAGTAAACACTTCAGTAAACTATTAAAAGCACTTTTTTTTTCTATTTATGAGTCCTCTTCCCAGAGAACAGGGAAATTTTCACCAAGAAAACACTGTTGCTGATGATAAACCTGAATTCAAATGTTTATTATTTTTTTTTCCAATACTTAGTTTCTTGAGTTAACTTCCTGTATTCATAGATTCTTTTGGACTGTAAGCAAAGATTTTCCAAACACTAACTTGAAGTTGTGAGCACAGCTTCTGGTAATATAATTAAGGCCCACTCATCAGAGAATTTACATTACCTAACTAAAAATTAAACTATCGTATACCTCCCTATTAGTTTGGTAATAAATAAACAAATTCTTTTATATATTAGTTGGGTTTATATATTAGCAGCTGTGTGGGTCAATTTTTTTTTATTTTAATACCTCTCTGGCAGTCATTTAAAATGTGGTGCTGTAAACAAGTCTTTTTTTTCCCATGCCATAGGGAGGGTGAAGTCACGATAAAGGTACTGTGATGTTACAGTTGTCCTAGGGACTGTTTAGCAACACTATGCATAACTAATCTAATGTTAAAAATCTATAATGCCATCTAAACTTAAGGGCACCACATTAGGTGTTTCTGTTGTGTTTTTTTTTTGGGGGGGGGGGGGGGGGGGGCAGGTCATAGTTGCTTCTGCAAATGTGCCTGTAGAGCACTGAGGAAAGAGCTTTACTCAGAAGTATAATTAGCTGATTGACTTTAGGTAGATTGAAACCAGCTGTATTTCACATTTGTTAATTACCACACTGGTAATTGCATCAGAGTTGTAAAGCATCCTCTAAGGTGTCTGTCTTCTGGTTTGTAGTGATCTTATAGTTAGAAAGAATGCATTTAAATCATAAGTACTTTAAGGATAGAATTGAATATATACACCCTTATGAATATCATGTATGTGTATAATAGAATCACAGAATAGTTTGTGTTGGAAAGGACCTGAAAGACCATCCAGCTCCAACCCCTCTGCCATGGGCAGGGACACCTCCCACCAGACCAGGTTGCCCAAAGCTTTTGATGCAGCCCAGGACATAGCATGCTTTCCGGGCTGTAAGTGCACCTTGCTGGCTCATGTCAAGTTTTTCATCAACCAACACCCCAAGTCCTTTGCCTCAGAGCTGCTCTCAACACTGTGTAGATTTGGGTAGAAAAAGTTTTAATTTCGTGCAGGTTTTATTATGTGTTCAGGATTGAAGAATTCTTACCTCTTGGGATTTAAAGAAAGAAAACTAAGATGAATTTGAGAATGTTTTGCTTGTGCATGAACTCATGAATATCTCTGATTCTACGCTGTATTTGTGGTAAAGGAATTCTTACAGATTTCATTGTTGGCCAGTTCAGTTAATAAGGCATAAAACTTATAATGTATTTATTAAATTAGAAATATAAGATACTCTTAAGTAATATCTTCTAGGTCATTTGTTTTTCCTTGAGTAAAGCAGCGACATCTTTATCATCCTGACCCCTTATCTGATTAAGGTAGTTAATGGACGTTTAGGATAGTAGTTAGATCAGGATGGGCTGTGGCAGCGTATCTGATTAATCAGTACAATTTATCATTGCATGCGGTCTTTTCTGAATTGAAAAATGATTTCAACTATATCCCAATTTGTTTCATATATTGAGATCCTTACTGTAGTAAGATGAATTTCTTAACAGTGGCTCATAAGCAGTGTACATATGCATAAAAACAAATAAAATATTTTGCAAGATCTGGAATTTGGTGGTCTTATTTAAATTTGAGTTAAAATTTTGAGTAGATGTTCATAAAATTGTAGTGCTTGTATTTGATTTTGGGGGCTGGTTCAGGTAAAAGTTCAAATTTAATGGGGTTTAAAGAACAGTGGTTTTTTTCAGCATGTGTATCAGACCCTAACATTAGATTGCTTACTCCTTAATATACATTGTTTCATCTAGGAAAAGAAACTTAAATATTCCATTTTTTCCCCCCAGCTTGTCAAGTAATTATGAAGCTCAAATGAAGAGTCTCTTAAGGATCGTGAGGATATTTTGCCATGTCTTTCGCATTGGCCCATCTTCTCCCAGTAATGGAAATGACATGGGCTACAATGGAAATAAAACTCCAAGAAGTCAGGTGTTCAAGGTCAGAAAAGTATATGATGTTGTTAGGAAGATAGACGTTAAAGAGATGAATTTCACAAAGCATGCATTCATTAATCAGACATCTCATGAACAGGAAGTAAGTTTGGTTGATGTCCCTACCCCTTCTTAAGTTAAGCCTACCTCTTTCCTTCTCTTTAGTTATATTTTCCATTGGATTCATTTAACTGTTGATGCACATTTCATCTTATGATTTCTTTTTATTTCTTGTTTAATTTTCATGTATTGTTTATTAGATGTTAAAGGTTTAGTTGCTCAGCTGATTTTGGTAAGCTTTTTAAAAGTTGTAGTATTTTATTTAAGAATGTAGTAATCTCAGAATGTGATAGTATTAAGCAATATAAAATATTGTATTATTTTAACTTCAAAATGCTATTTATTGATAGTTCTCATCATACAGTTTTATCCAGCTTCACAAAATAGATTGAAATAATTGAATTCTTAATCTGTTTTTCTCACTGATAGTGATTTTTTCCCCCAAGTTATTCTTGATTTTATTACTATATGCTTTAAAATGTGCCAGCTTACTATTACCCTCACAAGATTCTTGTTTTGTAGCTGCTTTCAAACATGTGCTTTAGGCTTTAGTCATTTAGACATTTAATTTCTGAAGGTTGTTTTTAAAATTAGATGCAAGTTCTTATATAGTTCATATAGGTTGGACTAGGTGATCTCGGAGGTCTCTTCCAACCTAAATGATTCTCTAATGATTCTGTGATTCTTAGCTTACATGATAACAATTTTCCTTAACCTTCACATTTCTTTCAGGGTGTTCTGAAAACAGGGTATTTTGAAATTACTGCAGTTATTTGGTGGTCTGATGCATTTATTAGATTATTTCTAATGACTTTTAAAACAGAGCTGTATTGATAAGTTCATGAGAGATGAAGCTCTAATTCCAGCTGAGTTTAGTTTAAGTAGCTCAATTTTTGTTTAAACTTCTTTCCTTGGAAAGAAGGAAGAAAATGTGGTACTGGTGATTCCTTTTTCCTTTTGGGAGAAGGGAAAACTCCCCACTGTATCTCTGGATTATTATGTTGGTAAATATTACAATGGTACTTGAAGACCTGGCAGTTGTATGCCTTCATTGGTGCTAGTATTTGTGTGTGAGACAAGCAGATCAGTGAAACAGATACTTTTCTGTGTGCGTGTGGTTGTTTTTGCTTGAATCTAGGCTGTGTAACTGCTAAGTACGGACTCCTAAATAAACCATAGAGGTTGCTGACCCAAACCAGAAGTTAAAACTTAAATTTAAGCAAAAGTCAGTGCAGAACTTAAAGATTTAAACTTAAGATCTCTATTGAAAATTGTAAAGGGAAGCAGTTTTAAATTGGAATTTACTGTTAAGCTTAGGATTCAGTTGTGGGATGTATGTCTATGTCCTAGACAATCTCAATTTTGATAGTCTTTCAGACTGCTGGTTCATGTCTTATGTAAGGTTTTCCGTCAGTACTTTCCAGAGCACAAGAAAGTGAGACAGGTCACCACCGCCTTTCTTTGACTGCTGTTTATTTGAACAAGTAAAGACCTGCAAATATTGGTTTGCTTTATTGTATAGGATGCTAATCTGTTGCTCAATACTGCCTCCTTTCAAGAGTGATTGAGAAACTTTTATTTGGAGGGGTTGTTGGGGTAACAGTGCTGGGAGTTCTCTCTTCTGGTACCCTTGTGAGATACCAGAGGAACATCAGTCAGGCCTTACTGGCGTTTTTTCTTCTGAACATACTCTGTTTAGGTCCAAACAGATCTGTACCTGATGACTTTTAAAGATGTCCTTCAGAACTCCTTTTAAAGAGCAAAAATATAATTTATCTGGGATTAGAAATGAAGAAAACTTTTTCTCGCTCTTTTTTAATGCTATGTTTTCTTTATTAGTGTACTGTTTGACCATACTTTGCAGCATGTCAGAAATTCCTAGTAATTTTGCCACCTGTCTTACTAATTTTATATGATTTCTTTTTGGGGAGAATTGTCACTATAATCTAGAGTACGATGGATTGAAAAAGTGAATATATCTTGATCTGAGGCTACTGAGGAATGTTATCACTTGACAAGAACAAGAAAATCATAGGGACTCTTTGCTTTACTGAAGTCCCCCACGTGTAACTCACTGTGTGCCTGGTCAATTCAGGCCTATCCAAATGCTTTAAAGTGGAAATGCTTAAGACACAGTACCGTACTGATCTTGCAAGAAGCAAAATAGTCTTTGAAGTTAGATGCCCAATCTTGAAACAAGCTACTGCTAACTTAGGTGAAATTCTACCAGCGAGAAACTTTATGAACAGTAATTTTGACAAGGCTTGCATTTGTCACTTTTTCATGTGCCACTCTTCTAATTGCTTTTCAGTATGATATATTAGGGAGGATTACTGGAAAATCTCTCTAGTTGAACAAAATTGTAAAGCCTATAACATTTTCCCCTCATTTCAGATACTATTCATTTGTAGAATTGAATTTACGTCTCTGCAGTGACACAGTCACTTTTTGGATTAGTGATCTCCTGCTTCCTGTATCTTACAAGTCTAATTGTCACCTGGCCAGAGATTTTGCTCCAGGGTAGCAGATGGAATATGGACTTGATTTCTAGCGTCTTGCTTGCTTTCTAGATGGGAAACAAGGAAGGAAGGCATTGCATAGCTAAATCCTTGAATTTGAGGTGTGAGGTGTGCAGCTACAAAAGGTTGGTGCTTGATTAGACAGACTCAGGTGTGTAGTTCCAGATAAATTTTTCTGAAGAATGAAATATGAAAGGTTGAAGAGGTTGAAAGGTTGACTGGAGGTTGTGTTTAATATGCACTTCATGGTAAGAATCAGCTGAAAAATGCTGACTCGTAGTTTTGAAAAAAATGTTGCTAATGGTTTGAATGTCTCTATATTATGCTTGTTAAGTTTTGATCATAGATGCTAATGTAAAATGGTGACAGTCAGGGATATGAAGGTGGTGGGCAGTACTTAGACAGGAATGCTTTATGTCTTGAAGTTAGACTAGATAAAAAATGTTGAAGTTGCTATGCTTGACTAAACCGTTGAATGAGTTTGTGATCAGAATCAGTGAAAAACTAGCTTTGAAAAAAAATGAGTTGCAAGTTCTGAAAGGCATACTGAGTCTGTAGGAAAATTAGCAATAAAAGCTGGGATAGCAGCAGCAAAACAGTGACAGGGTTGGAAGAAGAAAATACATTTTTGAGAAGTGGAATATTCTAGTAGAAAACTACATAGTTTCTCTACCTGGTTGTCATTCATTAAGAACAGCTGTATTTTCATTCTTCCATATATTCAGTGAATCTTATTTTCCCTTGGAAAATAAGGGAAATTCTTCAGTGTTATGTGGTATGGTGAAGGTCTGCCAGATAGGTCTAAGATAGAAGCCAACTTGATCTTGTATGGCAGATGTTTATGTAGAAAGTGGTAACTATGCTGGAGTTGTTCAAGTCATCACCTAGATTAACAGGAGGTCACTAGGAGTACAAGGAGAAGTTAGTCTGTTATAGTATTTAGAGCAAAACCTACTAGTCTTGGAGATCAGGCTGGCTTTCTTTCCTCAAATTTCTTACTGGAGAAAATGGAAGCATTAGAATTTTTTAACAGTAAATTTCAACACAGCTTTTATGGGAAGTTAGTTATTGTGTACTGAAAACATATGGTTGGTTACTAGGTATACTGATAATGCTCCAAATACTGTATACTTACATTTCTCTATGCTGTCAGTAGGCCTTACTTTTAAAAGCAGGTTTAGAAGATGAGAAGGTGTTTCTCAATACCTGATAAGTCCTTAAATTCTTTCATTGGTGAAAAATGTTGAAGCAGCAGTAATATATGAAAAAGGGAATGTGTTAATGTTCACTTTTGCTTTTGAAATGCTATTGAAGACTTTAGTCAGAAGTCTCCCTGTACTCAAAATGTATGCTTGTGAAATGTCCCCTTAAGCAGTGTTAAGGAGCAGCGCGGTCAGTCCTCATGGTTTTTGAAATGCTCATAAGAAAGCCACAGGTCTTGCAGTCCTTCCCTTTGTCTGTAGTAGGTCTGCACCTGAGAGCAAATGTGTAACAATGCAATTGTGCTAGGTTTCCATTATATTGGTTATAAGATGGTGGTAGTGAGTAAGGAGTGACTCTGTTCAAATGAAAGGCATAACTTTAAAAATGGCTCTGAGATTCTACTAATAATTCTTTCTATTTCATAAAGCTAGGTATTAGTGACCCCCCCCCAATCTGAGACATCTGGGATGCTATCAAAATGAGCTGTATGATCTAACACTATGCATACAGCACAATTTAGTAGACGTGTGCATGAGTCTGAATCTCAGTGGCGTTGTATAGGGTTAGCTCCATCCACCTTGTAGGGGGAGCTTCTTTGACCAGGACCTTAAAAAAAAACAAATTGATAAGCTCTTATTCTTAAAACTAAAGGTGTGTATTACTATCTCTGCTTGAATGCAACTCTTAGGCAGTAGCGTGCTGTGTAACAACAGCGAGGCCAAACTGCGTTAACCAGTTCAGTGTTTCATCCTTCCTAAATTATTTTACCTTTAGTACATCTCTACCTTGTTTTCAGTATATATGTAATTTTCTCTTTGTGCCCTGTGGCTACATGTACAGATTTTTTAATGAATATTTGAGTCTTATCTCTAACTTGACTTCCGAAGGATCATTTTAAGCTGATCATTTAAAATGTACATGATATTTGTTTGCCTTAATATTAATGATGTCATAATTGTCTTAACTAATGCGAATATGCTCCTTTTTGTCTTTTTTTGCATGTATTTATTGCAGCCATTGGAACTGCTCTGGCACTCTTTGGATGAATGGCTAGTTCTTATAGCCACAGAGCTGATGAAAAACAAAAGGGACTCTGCCAACATTACTTCTATTTTGCTGAAGCAAAAAGGACCAGATCACCAGGATGCTACTCCTACTCCTTCCTTTGCCACTGCAGGAACTGAGAGCACAAAAGAGATATCCACTGACACAGGGGACTCGAAAACATATGAAGTTGCTGGGAAGCAGGAAGCTTGCGCTGATTGCCAGGATGTTATCTCTATGACAGCAAACAGGCTAAGTGCTGTCATTCAAGCATTTTATATGTGCTGCTCCTGTCAGATGCCTCAGGGGTAAGGAAGATCCTGTTTGTTAACTAAACTGTTACAATTTTAGAATCAAATATACTTTCTTGGAAGAACATTCGTGCTGACCAGATTATATTAATGGCACTTAAGGATGTACTTCCTAATGCATTCACTAGCTCTATTACTTTTTTTTTCCTTCTGCTTTAATGGTACCAAACAGCACAGCAAATTTTGCATAGTGCTGCTACTTATGAAAGTAACTGCGTTGGAGCAGGATACGTATTGGATGTTTAATAGCTCTTTTTAATCATGTGGGATACATGCAGGAAATGTAATTTTGGTCACTTGAAATTGAGCTGTTTCTGCTATTGGTTCTTAACATGAAAATATCCCTAAGTTTAATGTGATTATCCAACAACAGCTATCATTGAGCTCAGAAAAAATGCAGATTATCATTGTATATGAAAATGACAGCTGAGGCAGGACTCATTTGGCTATATTGCAGAAGTTTATAATAAGCAGCCTTTCATCTCAAGGTAACACTGGCTTGGAATTCAGCATCACGTTGGCAAACATTACATTGTGTGGAGCAAACATTACAGCTTATGTAAGTTTGATACCATCAGCGTCTGGTTTAAAAGGAAAAAAAAAAAGTAGTGTCTACTGTAGCTGAGGTCTTAGTCTGTCCAGGTTAGTTAGGGATTATGTTTGTCAAGTGAATGAAAACATCCTTTGACCCTCTTGAGTGGAGGATTAGGAAAGTATGGAGGTGTGATCAGCTATCTGAGGAATCTTGAAGTGAGGTTCCTGCTACATGACAACTCCTGGTTATTGCCTGCCACTGAAAGGATTTTTCTTTCTCTGCCACATGTAGTGAAAAAAGTTTTCAAATCAGCCAGTGCTGTCTGTCTGGTGTATGCTCTTCTGTGGGCGTTCTGGAAGATGCTATGGGAGTCAGCACATTCAACGGGCAGCGCAGTACCTTGACTTCTAATTTTACTCCACCTTAAATAAGAAACTGCTTGTAAGCTATTCTGTTGACATCTCTATCAAACCTTACTAAGATAAAATGCCAATAAAGGCTTAATTATGACAGCCAAATGAAAAGGAGAAATGTTTATAGAAGTGAATAAGTACATTTTTCCCCCTTGATTTATCTGTTTATACCAAGATTAAATTTGAGGCTCTCTTCCTGTACCCTGCTGACTGCTAACAGGCCTTGTCCACTGGTTCTGTCCCTCTGTGTGCTTTACACTCAGATTAGAGAAAAAAACCAAACATGAATACTATGTAGGCTTAATTGTAGGCTTAATTGAGAGTTGTTATCATAGAAGCCAGAAGACTAAAAACTACTTCAGTGACTGATTGATAACTGGGAGGACTCCTTGGGGTGCAGAAAAGTAAGGTAGAGCACACCAAAATTCTGGGTTTCTTTAGGGCTTTTCAGAACTTTGTAGAGAAGTGTAGAAGAGTGAGAATTATTCTGCTTTACTAAAGTTTTGATAGTAATAGAACTAAATGGCACGACACTGCAAGCCGTTCCTGCTGTCAGCTTCAAATAACTTGAAATTCCAACAAACGATGTTTTCAGATAGAAAATGGCTCTATTTTTAAGTTTGAGAGTCTTGTTTTAATGGAGGAGAATAAACAGAGCCCATAGTTTTCCATTGTTCTTAATATTCATACAATAAAGAAGACATTTCATGCTTAAATGGAAAATTAGCTGGCTGACGAGTTAGTGAGTGTAAATAGAGGGTTAGCACTTGAGCTTTGAAAGCATTAGAAACATTAAGGTTATTTTCTTGTTATGATTGCTTTGCTGGTGCTATTGAATCTAGACATTCTTTGTCAGTATACTGAAAAGCAATGTTTTCAGCATCAAACCCTAAGAATGCATGCAAAGTTTTTCCTCTTTGTAAATTGCATCCCAACCATAAATCTCCATACGAGCTGTAAAGAGAGTTCATCTCCTTTCAGGGAAGACTCCTCTCTTAGTTGTTCAATACTTTCAGACCATCTCTCAGACCAGAAATGGTGTCTTTAAAATGTTCGTACTCTGGCTCTGCCTGGAAGATTTTCTTTACTTGTTTGTTTTTTTTTTGAGTTAGGGGAGAGATGTGCTGAGTTTTGGTTTTTCAAAACAGAATAAGGGAGAAAAGGAAAATAGCTCTTTTTTTTTTTTTTTAATACAAAAGAGTTGCTCGTTTTATCTTAATTTATGTGGGGAACAGAGTTATTTTCAGACTTCTTGGTGTAGTAGTCAATTTTTTTAATAACTTGTGGAGCTATAATAATTTTTCAGAGGTTTTCTAGCATTGTTATCTTGTACTTTTTAAAGCGCCATTTTTCACAACCTTTCTAGGCACTGGATGGATGAGAGGGTTTTAGCCTTGTTTGCAAGTATTCGTTAGCTCATTCACACACTAAAGGACCCAATTAAGTATTTCTTTCTTTCTGAAAAGCACAGAACACAGGTGTAAACAAATGGTGTAAAGTTTGCAACCAAGTTCTCCAAAAATAGGAGGAAAAAATAAACTCCCATACTAGTGTACAAGATGCTTACATGGCAAGCAGTTTTATAGTTTTATTCCTTTAAGAAACCATCAAGCTTCACCTTGCCCCCCATTGTTAATGAGTTCACTGTAATTTTATTTCTTCCTGGCTCTTTTCCTCACTTACTACAATTTCAAGGTGTGTGGTGGGAGTTTTACCCAATGAACAAGAATATAGAACAATGTATAATGTGTATTGTGCATATAATATTAGTCCTTCCATATATATATTTCAGTACAACATTTCCATATTGAAAGCTGGAATGATTCAATGCAAAACTGTGCATCTCCATTACTTTGAACTTTTTTTGGTCATGTGTTTAGTAACAAAGGTATTTGGCAGGTTGCTTGATTGTCTTGATCATATGCATTTTTGCCTTTTCCATTGGTTTGTTATGAAATCTTAATGCTGCTGAGTATTTCATTTAATGATTGACTAGTTAAAAACCATCAGTTTTTATTTGCATAGCATTTTATTAGAAAAGAGAATGCAACTGTGTATGTAATTCAAATTCTTTTCAATTTCACTAAACTGAAGTATCTTATGATTTTCTTTGAACAGGATGACATCGCCTCGCTTTATAGAATTTGTTTGTAAGCACGATGATGTCCTTAAGTGTTTTGTTAACCGGTAAGTTTCAAGGAATGGGGAGTTTCTTTTTTTGTGTGTCCAAAGTAGTTCAAACTTCATAATCGAATTATTTCCTCCTCTTTGTTCCAAATAAAGTCTTCTCTTTCAAGGCAGGTAATAACTTTGATTCTTCCTCATGTGTTACACATTATGACTTCTTAGAGGAGTCGCCATCTTAGCACACTTGGCTGTTCTCAGTTTCTCAGGGACTACCCAGTTTATAACAGTGTCTTCTGTTTGGAGAGCTGCTTGTATCCTGCACGTGCAAAGGAGGAGGTAGTACAAGTCATTTGGAAACAAGAAAACATTACAAGATAGAGAGTCTGTTGGAACTGTTCTATAGGACTAGTTGCATTGTCTCTTTATGTAGGCGTAATGTATCATGAAGCATTATTATTAGATCTCTGACTAATAGGCTTCTAACCTAAGGTATTTTTCTTTCAGAAATCCCAAAATAATTTTTGATCACTTTCATTTCCTTCTTGAGTGTCCTGAACTAATGTCCAGATTTATGCACATCATAAAGGCTCAGGTAAATGTCAAGAGATGTTTAGTTACAACTTCTATGAATATAAAGAAAGTAGTTTGGTTTAAAAACAAATAAATACATCCATTTGGGGAGGACGGAAGAACAAAATGTGGCCTCCAGTGCTTCTGAATCTGGGATGCTGAAAGATCAGATTAAACAGACATGGGGCATCCAGGCGTCTCTACTTTAAATTCTGTATAATTCACGTGTAAGTTCATTTTAGATTACCAGTGTTAAATGTGTCTCAAAAGTCCAATTTATACATAAATTTCTTAATAGAAAGTTAACTTCACTTAATTACATCTAATAAATTGAGCTTTAAAACACTCCGCTTTTCTTTAAGTGACTTAAATTTTGAGACAAACCACAGGACGAATACACCATTATTAGTTGATTATGCCGTAATTAATTAGTGGAAGCTCCTTCAGTGAAACATCATTTTGTAATGTTGCACTTCGTACTGTTTCATTGGTTAATTGTGGGTGGGTGTGGTTTTTTTTGAAAGTAAAATATTGATGTATTGATAACCTAAATTCACTTTTTGGTTTAATGTGGGAAAGTTTTGTGGTCTTTTTCTTAGGAATTATGTAGTCTGACAGCCACTTCTGTATAGCTGATGGTCCAGTCTTTCTGCATCCCAGATTTCAGCAAGCACTTGTCCTTTCTTCAGCGAGTCCAGTACTTTCCACTTCCCAAAATACTGTATGGCTTATTAAGGTAGTACTGAGTAACTCTCTGCACATCTCAAAAAGCATCAGTGGTGTGTATAACCATTTTCACAGAATCACAGAAGGGCTGATGTGGAAAGGGACCTCTGGAGGCCATCTGGTCCAGCCCCCTGCTCAAGCAGGGACACCCAGAGCTGCTTGCCCAGGACCGTGTCTAGGTGGTTTCTGAGCATCTCCACAGCCTCTCTGGGCAACCTGTACCAGTGCTCTGTCACTCGTGCAGTAAAAAGTGCTTCCTGATGTGTAGATGGAACGGTGTTTTCTAGCTGTGCTTAGGAAGTAGGAATTATGTAGTTGAATGCATCTGTGTAATGTGGTTTACCTCCTCTTTTGTAGCCATTTAAAGATCGCTGTGAATGGTTTTATGAACATCTGCATTCGGGGCAACCAGATTCAGACATGGTGCACAGGCCTGTCAATGAAAATGACATCCTTCTGGTTCACAGAGGTATTGTGCTAGAAACAGAATAGTGTCTCTTAGAAAATACAGAAATACACTGAAATAAAATGAATTAAGACAAAATTAATTGGTTCTTTGTATTCAGATTCTATTTTTAGGAGTAGCTGTGAAGTTGTCTCTAAAGCAAATTGTGCAAAACTAAAGCAAGGGATTGCTGTGCGATTTCATGGAGAAGAAGGCATGGTAGGTAAAATGTCATGGTTTTCCTTTATCACTATATATGGAAATACTAATTCTGTTTTTCATGAGTATTGTTTTGAATTAAATCCAAATTTAAAATAACTTCTATGCTTTACTAAGAAATGTGGTAACCTAGCTTAACTACCCAGTGGAAGTTCTAGGTACTAATATATTTTATTTTTTTGACATGCAGGGGCAGGGTGTGGTGCGTGAGTGGTTTGATATTTTATCCAGTGAAATAGTTAACCCAGATTATGCCTTATTTACCCAGTCAGCTGATGGTATGTCTCTGTTTTTTTCTCTGATTTTAGAGCATCTTTCATAAAAGCGTTTTAATAATCTGAGAGTCACTTAACTGTAGAATGTAAGATCGCTATTTTTAAATAGGAAAGACTGACAGAATTGTTTTCATATGTAGAGAAGTAATCTGTTCAACATAAGTTTTTATAAATATGAATGATTTTTTTTTAATTTGAAGTTTTCATAATTTTGTTCTTTTGTGAGAGGACAGTGAGTTTTAATGAGCCCATGCTATTTAATGATTCCATTCTATTTCTGCCTGGTATTAGAGGGACATAACACTTTGACAGCAGTATAGAAAATGTTTTCCTTTCTCTTGCAGTTGTAAGGGGACTGTGGAGATACTCCTTTATTTCTTTTTAGAAAACCACAAAGTCAAACAGTTCACTTTTGTGGTAAAACCAGATGTTGATCTCCATGCGTCTGCCTTTTATTTGACTTTTGGGTGCTTCATGCACAGCAAATCGTTATCGATAAAAGATTTCACATCAGCAGCAGTGATAAATGTTTTGTTCTCTACCTTACAAAGTCTTAAAAAGTGGCAAGGATTTCAGTCAACAGCAGAAGCATAGATCAGTTTCTGAAAGTTAAAAGTTCAGGGATGTCTCTTGGAGATGGTCTCTTCCAAGGAGAACAGGACAGGATGATCTCCTGTCTGCATCTGGCTGGAACCAGGTGAAAGAAAGTGAATATAGTCTGATCCTTCATTTGAGTACGTGTACAAATTGGTAAAAGCGTGGACCATTAGAGTAAGCAAAAAATGCATGTAAAAATACAGCAAGATGGAAGACCAAGTTTAGCAGATCGTGGCTGTTACCCTTGTGTTGATGATAATTAATCAGAGTGTTGCCTTGGAGAGTGGCTAAGCAGTGTCACTGTTACAGTATGATGGCATTGCATTCTAATACATTTCCTTCTGATGTCTTTTTGACAAAAAAAAAAAAAAAAAACAATTTTCCAGAACTCCAAGATAAAACTTTGTGTTTTTAGATGGTTAGCTTACTTAACAAATATAAACTTCAGTTTAATAATAACGATGATGATGAAGAAGAAACCAGTTATGTTTTTATTTTACAGGAACAACTTTCCAGCCAAACAGCAACTCTTCTGTAAATCCAGATCATTTGAACTACTTCCGTTTTGCAGGCCAGATCCTGGGACTAGCTCTGAATCACAGGCAGTTGGTGAACATTTACTTCACAAGGTCATTCTACAAACACATTCTTGGTATGGTTTTATTTTAATCTGTTTATTAGTCATAACAATCGTCTGAGCAGTAAACTTCCTTTTGAACTTGTGTGTGCGTGCTTGAAAGTGGAAAAAGTCTTGGAAATAAATAAAAGTCCTGCTAATCTTTTATGAACATCAGAGTTACAGCATGATATGGCAGTGATTGCTATTTCAGTCTGAGCCTCTCATGAACTGCCACAGCATGCAGAATTTCCTTTCTCTTTAAGTGCTATTCCTTAATCTTCTTTGGAGGTGTAAGATAGCGTGGTGTTTTACTTTTCCTGAAGAACATGGATAAAGAGTCTTGCTTTTCCTCAAGAGCCACTCTTTAAGCCTTAGCAAGGCTTTCAAGGGATTGGATCTCAGTCTGATTTTTTTTTTTTTAAATAACCAGTCTGTTTATCTGCAATCTTTTTTTGATGTTTGCTGAGTCTGGAACAGATCAAGGAGTTTCAGATTTACTGTTTCTCTTCCGTGAAAGAGTTCAGGTAACAGTGTTGCAGTCTCATGATGCAGCTGCAATCATCTTTGTCAAGATCTTGCATGAAACTAGGGATACCTTTTACTTGCCTCCCTCAGTACTGCTTTCTGCTGTGGGACAGTGACTCTTGTACTGGGCAAGAAGAGATGGAAGACACCAGTATGAAGCAGCGCTACTCAGGATCCCGTAGTCATTGATCCTTCACGTAGGAGAAGGGTTCCAAAGCAGACATTTCTTTGTATGACACAACTTGGCACTGACTTAAGAGTTGGCCTCTCATCAAGAGATTTCTCTGTACGAGCAGAAGAATGATGCTCACAGGCTAATCTCCATGTGATGTATTCACAAACGAAAGTATTTTTTTGCTGTTTACTTACACGCTTTGAGAATAGTCAAGTGGTGCTCTTGTGACCTCTTTTGGAGATGACTGCTAATTAATTTTGGTTCTTGTGTAGTTTGAACTCTCATTACATACTAGGTTTCTTGGTATCTGAATTAAAAAGATGATGCATTGTTTCCTCTCTTTTTTTTTTCTTTTTCATTTTGCTAAAATAACTTGTTCTTATAGTCCCCATTTAAAAATGTCTGCCACTTCTGAAATTTAAGGCTGTCACCTCTGGTTACCAGATATGTTCTTTTGCTTCTTACTCACGTCACAGAATGATATTTTTGCTGAAGTGAGAAATCAGCACAATATGTAAATCAGCAGTTGGCAGCTGAGAGGAAAGAGGGTGTGTCTTCTAACAGAGCATATCACTATGCCAAACCAGACAGCAGTGAGTAGTCTCTATTAATAAGATCTCACCAGTCCCTCTGAATAAGGTCTTGCTGTTCTGTTGAGCAGACGTCCTGGAATTCTCCAGAGGTTTGTGTACATTCAGCTCCTTTAGGAGCTCAAAAGGTTCACAGGTTTTTATCACTTCTTGTTACTTACCACACAGTGAACTGGAAAAATTATACCTCTGCTTCCCAAAGTAGTTTCTTTTCCTGCTCTAGAGTGGTTTATATAAACTTCTCCAAGGCTTCTTCCCTCAGCTTCATGCACCTCCTATCTTCTTGCATAAGGAATTTGAGTTGCACACCAGCAGATACTCCTGAGGGTTGGTTTATCTTCTGTTTTATTTTTTTGGTTCAGGTTCAGCTATGGATTATACTCACTGTTGTTCATGCCAAATATAAGTTACCAGGTTACAGACATAGTAGAAGTTCCCATCAACTGTCTTTGATGCCCTAAGTAATGGAATATTAAATCTCCTCTTGAAGCCTGAGACCAGTTCCTTCCTTTGGTTTCTCACCTTGCACTGAGATCCTTGATTTTTTACTTGCCTTTCCTGATGATGACACTGAATCCACTTGTTTTGTGGTAAGACCTCCTCTACCCAAGGAGGCCTGCGACCTTTCAGAGGAACTCTTCTCTGTATGTCTAGAGAAGATGTGAAGTGGAATTGCCATAAGTAGAAGCTGAAACTAACATGAACAAATGTGGATGCTTTTTGAGACTTAGCACCTTTTTTCACCCTGATGAGATGAGATCTTTCTACAATAGCTTGTAGGCAAGGAGAGATCTCCAGCTTCAGTGATAACCCAGCTAATGTGATTTATAAGGTTAGATGTGTAGTCAGTGTGATTTCTGTTTTTGAACTTAAACATTGCTTTATAGTTTCTTTTGCTTGTAAGGATTGAGCTCTACTACAGGTCTAGAACTAAGGCAGAAATATAGGCAGAAATTAACAAGGCCTCTGAGGTTTCCTTTTCTGTGTCTATATGCACCCTACTTAAATGGGAAGAGAAGATAGTTTCACTAGTGCTGTTATCCAGTTACTTTGTTTTTCTAAGGAGCTAGTTACTTTTCTGTTTGGCAAGGGAAACTTCCATCTCCGACCTACCAAGACACCTAGCAACCTAACTGGTAAATTCCTAACTGTGCTATCTCCTGGTAGAATCAAGTATATTAAGAAATACCCTGTGAAATATTACAAGCAAAAGTGAAAATTATTTTCTGGGTCAGTGGATTTTGAGCTGGGGGCCTTATACATCCTTGAATACTTACTGCACTTATCTCAGGGGGACTAGCATCTTGTTCTGATGAAATTGATGGAGTTTCTTTATAGCTGTCTGGCTTGAGTCTTTATTGATTGGTAAAATACCTGTCAAGCAGTTGAGGGAGCTTAGTGCTTTGGTATCACAGCTTGCTGACTACGAGTGTAGTTTCCTCTTGACACTGTACTTAATTTTTTTGTCTAAAGGAGTCGTGATTCCTGCTTTTCATTCTGTTTTGTTACCCATGGTTTGGTTATGTTCCCCAGAGGTGGCATTATTTCCATATTTCATATGTGAAATGCACATGTGTATAATAGTAGGGAAAAGTGAAAGTCCTCTAGAAACTGCTAGACAGCCATTTAGAAGCTACTAGACAGGTATTAAACTTTTTGGAGAGATAACAGTGAAAATCCATTAGTAAATTATCTGCCTGTCTCTTAAATTGGAATGTTGCTAAGTTTTATCAGAAAAACAATGCCTTACAGTTCTTGTGTGCAACATTACAGCACAAGTCACAACTTCCAGTGAAATGCTGTAACATGGCTTTTGCATTTACATGTTTGCACCAGCTGTTAACCTTTGACTTTTGTGTTACTGTCACGGGTGCTGCTTCTGCAGTCCATAGCATGTTAAGACCTCTACTCATAGAACATTTGTGTAACACTTCACAAATGCATGGAACGTGGTGAAGCAAAGGGAGTACTTCCGAGTAACTTGCTTTTCTCTAAACCTACTAACACCTGCACCCCCTAACTGCTTTCCAAGTATTTATCTATCTTGATAGAGTTATCTAAACTATCTGCCTTCATAAAGGCATTTGGATTTGCTTTCTTGTGTAGTGAAGAGGCAGTTCTTTTGTGCAAACTTAGGCGACTTGTTGTTCTGGACGTGTTTGCTCAAATTCGTTCTTGAGTGCCGTGTTTGTGAAGGGCATATAAATAGGCAGTTTCCATATTTGGTTGGAAACCAAACTTCTAGCAGCTCTGAATTTATCTCAGTGCTTCTCAGTGACTTGCAAGTTCAGTTTGAAAATGTGAAATTTCTGTAAATCTCTTATTGTTTTCTTTTTCAACTGAATAGTAGATCTCATATCAAAGGATTAAAAAGAAAGCTGAAGAGTGAAAGAATTTTCAAAGTAGGGAAAGATTGTCTTTTTTCCAGATCCTTTTCTGGAAGGAAAAGATATTATATAGCAAAACATTATGTTTGATTTTCTAGAAGTTGCGTAGAAAACTTGAGTTTATTTAGGTAATATATTTAACCTTGTATGTTCTGTATATTTAGATGTTTCTACTGAAGTCCATTAGTCATGTAAAATAGTGCAAATTGTTGTTGCTTGAATGGTATGCCATTTGCTTCACTGGAAAGAAAAACATACAGAGGAAACTTTAATGCTTTTAAAATGTAGTAAGTTCAGTTCTGCTGTAGTTAATGGTGAATCCCCTTTTCCCTTTTTCTATTAGTGCATTATTCTGGTTCCTCTCTAGAGGGCAATCTTCTACCATAAATTAAGTTAGAGTACTTTTCACTTTATCCTATTTATTTGGGGGGTTTTGTCTTTATTTTTTTTTCTAGGTATACCTGTAAATTATCAAGATGTAGCATCTATTGATCCAGAGTATGCAAAGAACTTGCAGTGGATTTTAGATAACGATATCAGTGATCTGGGTTTAGAGCTGACCTTCTCTGTTGAAACTGATGTGTTTGGAGCAATGGAAGAAGTGCCATTAAAGCCAGGGGGTGCAAGTATACTTGTTACACAGGAAAACAAGGTGAGTATGCAGGTTTAGTCAGAAGCTGACAGTATAAGAAAAATAATTGGACTGACTTTCTGAATAACTGGAAACATAAATGATATGCCACTTATGAAGGAAGTACATAAAAAAGTTGCCAACACATTTTAGCCCCCCTTTTTCTAGCTTAATGTGTTATTGAAGTAGTAATCTCCATTAAGCGTTCAGCTTTGATATTCTTCTTTCTGTCAGAACTCTCGGAAGGAGAGTTAACTTTAAAACAAAAAACACTTAGTGTTAACTTTATGAGTATCTGTAGTTTTTAAAATAAAGTCATGGGTAAACACCAGCAGAGTAAAACGATAACAATTGCATAAAAAAAATAAAATCTTAGGTAATGTCACAAAGCATCGTGCCTGCTAAGGCTGTCTATGGCCCTAGATTGCTGTGCAGTTATGTGCAGAATAACTGGCAGAGTAAAAAGCTGCAGGAAGCTTTTCAGCCATTTGCAATTTTCTTGGGATATATCTATATCAGTAGTATGTATCTACTTTTTTAATATACTTTAATAGTAACAGCTTGGAAAGTCCTTGAGTTCTCTGCAGCTTTAACTCAGAAACAAAAATGGGAAAACACAGCCAGATTTTGACTCATGCAGAAAATGTAGATGGACATTAATTGAAATCTGCAGTTCGTAACCCGACATTTTGGAGTAACCAAAGCAGTGTCATGCGTAAACCTGTATTTTTTTTTTGTATCATTAATTCTTCTGTTCCTTGTCTGCTTCGTGTGTTGGTTTTCGTAAGTGTGGGTCTAGTCTAACTTGCTTTGTGTATGCAGTATTCGTGCAGCTTCATCGCTAGCATAGACAGCTGTCGTAATGGCAAATGACCACTTGGTGTCAGCATTTGTTGTAACAAAATTTTAGTTTCTTTTGGTGCAATTGGCACTGACTTCTTGTGTGCTTAATCCTCATTTTCATTAAGGCAGAGTGCCATTGCAATAACTGAAATACATATTATTAGCCTGATTCTGCACTGTCTCCTGCAATATAATCATTCATGAAAGAATAAAGACGATAAAACAAGTCTAATTGTGAAGGGAGTGGATGATTAATTTCTTTATTACCTATCAGAGAAAGCAAAGATGTTGATTCTTGTTTCTGGTCTTAATTTCAGTATCTAAAACAGATGTACTTGAAATAAATTGTGGTTTCGTAACAACCATTTAAAAAGCAGTTGGCAGCTATCAGTTAGCATGAAATTAGAAGTTTGCCTACGCGAGGATATCCTCAGTCATTAATAGCTCACGTTGTTCCCTTAACTTCTGGCTGGGCAACACTGTGTAGAACAGATGCACCCATGCTAGCTCATCAGCCTTCCTCTGGGGTGACAGGAGGGGATTAGAGTTTGTGTAGCTTTTATTTGAAGGGTGGTAAAAAACAGCTGACTGTTAGGGTAGCTTTTAAACTGTTAATATTCATTGATTTTTGAATTTGCAGGCTGCAAAATGTAAAGTCAACAGACGTCTGTAAGATGACACTGTCTTTTTACTGCTGATTTTGACACAACGAACTGAGTTGTTGAAAATCATAGATCTGTGTTTTAGTGGGTTTTAGTGCTGTTGGGAGATTTTTTGGATTTCTCTAACCTGCAGCTCTAGTAGGTTAAACAGAAAAGAGTATCCTGTAATTTATGCAGCATCTCTTTTTTTCTGCAGCAGATATCTTTTTTCTGCCTTTACCTGAGGAATAAAAGACTTCTGTTTAAAACTCATTGTATTCGCAATACCTCTGGGAGAAGGAAATATAGCTCCTAAAAGAATTTGCTGTGTATGCACACCAGCAGATTACCTGTTTGAAGATAGCATATTTTTAAAGGAAATTGAACAAATCTTTATTCCTTAAAAATAAATTAAAAAGAAAAACAAATAAAAAAGCCAATAAAAAAACAAACCAAACCCAAAGCAACAGAAACCATCCAAACAATCCATTTCCCTCTCACTGAAAAGCAAAAATCAAACAAACAAAAGAAAACCACCAGCCCCATTGAGAAGTGGTACTAATAGCTGTTTGTAAAAAGCTGTTTTCTTTGAGCGAACAAATTTTCTCTTTTTACATCAGCTGTGTAATAGGTGAATGGTTGTGGGTTCGTGCAATGTAAATGTTCCAATCTTACAATTGGACTGTCTGTGTAGTTCCAGCTGAAGTATCCATTTATAGTAGTGGTTCAACTGCTTTTTATCATGGTAATGGGGAGACTTCAAACAGAAGTCTTGCTTTTTCTGGTTTCCTTGCTATATGTTTTTCTTTGTTCTTTGCTGTATATGTTCCTGCAGCTTTCTACTTACTTTTTAGGAAAAATGAGAGAGAGACAAAGTTTGACCATATGCTGTTTTAAAAAAGTAGTCCAAAACTCCACAGTCATATGGCTTCATGACTTGTCTGTCTGTGACCTGGCTGTGCTGTTAGGCAACAACAAAAGAAAAAAAAAAAACACAACTTTTTCAAACAGTGTTAGAATGTGGCTGGCCCCTAAACCTGAACATCATAACGGACATTGATCGTAGCCTCACCCCAGTGTGTGGGGTTGTGAAATCAGGGAGGTGTGATCTTTGCTTGCTTCACCTCAAAGGAAAGTACAAAACGAGCCCTTACCCAAGCTAGACGTTGTTGTCAGATTTGTGATGTGCATCTCGCTGAATGCAGAATGAGTCGTACTTTTTATGCACTGTGGAGGACTGTGTATGAAATTCTGGAGGTATTTGTTTTTTTTTAATATGCTCCTAAGGCTTCTAAGAGGGAATAAAATGCAAATGAAGTGAACAGAGGGAAAAACAAATTGACCAGTATTTTGCTGGCATACATTACGTAAATTTTGTAGGAAAGGTCTCTCAGCATGCACCAGTTCTGATAGTCAATACGCTCTGCTGTACCAGGCTGTTTAAAGATTTCTTGTTATACCTAAAGCATAGCAACCGTTTTTCATAATGGAAGTGTTTAATGTAAATATATTTGTAGTGCAGAAAATAGGTACTTAGGTGCGTAATAATTTTTTCTAATGGATTTTTCGAAATAAGATTGTGAAATTTTCTCTCTACAACCCTGTTTTCTCAATAGCCTAACTTAAGTAACAGAGACGTAAAAACAAATATTTCTGATCTGATTGTTGAATACCACTCTTAACACTGCTTTTAATCCTAGCTAATGTTTCTTATTTCTTCCCAGAGCTCATAAAATGTAGATGCAGAGGCTGACTTTTGTCTAGTGCAGTTAATCTCCTTTGGCTGCTCATCTAATTCATTAGAAAAGGGAGGTGTCTTCAGTTCCACTGACACTAAAAGCAACCTAGGGAGATTACTAGATTGAAACTAGATATTTGGGAACAGCTTGGCAGTTGAAGACATGCTTAGGTATGTCTTCACAAATTAATTGTCCTCTCACTCTAATAAAATGGTATTAATGCATTTAAAAGTATCTTCCAACTGTGAGGCAGTTGACTAACCCCTGTATACTTCTGGAAATGTAAGGAACTGCCTTTGATGCTGTTTTTTTTATTATTATTCAGAAAGGGAGGAGAGAAAGAATACTTACCTGCTTTTGTGCAGGTTCAAAGCCCAGATGTTAATGAATGCTTTTTTAATTTAAAAATCCACATGGTGTTTTTATAAGGTTGTTGTCTTGAAGCATGATGATGGTTAAGATGGTTTAATTGGGAGGTATATTTTATGATTTCATTATTAGAAATCACAATTAGGAAGTAAAAGCATTACTTTGAAACTGTATACTTTAAATAGTCCAGGAATAGATTTCTATTTGAGGACAAATTTTCTTTTCTTGAGTAAAGAAACTTTATTAGACTTGCAAAGTTCTGTCAGGTTAAATGAGATGTGTTTGTACAGCTTTAATGCAGGCGCTTTTAAGTCTGTCTTTTTCTAAAAGCCTTCCTTTAACTGCCTCCTAGGCTTTTGTGTTTTCAACAGCAGAGTTCTAGTGGATTCCTTTTCAAACTGGAGTCCTTTAAAGGGGACAGAGTACCCAAATATCTCAAGCATGCAAACTATTTTGTCTGTTTGCATGTTTACAGTATAAATCCTTTTGTTTTTTTCTCCTTTTTTAAAAATTGAGAAGACTTTCAAGACCTTATTAAAAAAAAAAAAAAAGAAAAAAGGGTGTGAGGGGTTTATGTCAACAAATTTTGCAGGGGTAGTCAATATATTCTGTTAGGCTTCCAAAGACAGTGGGAAAGCAAGCAAGCTTTTTTGGCTCGCAAATGTTGCTTCAGAATTGTACCTTTTTCTGAGTTATGGCAGTCGGCTTAACCGTGCAACAACAAATGCCAGTGGTGGCAGTATTAGATGCAGGCATGACAAACCAAGTTTATTCACTTCCTTGGGCTTGATCCAGGTCCTTTTTGAGTGGCTTCTGCTATGATTTGAACCCTGCTATTTGGCAGTTGTCTTTGGTGGAAGGAAGGAAAGGGAAATAGCAGAAAGGGCTCTGGATTCTGAAGGGTCTTCTGAGTTATCTCAGGTTGCTTCAGCGAGTGGAAAGTGCACAGGGGAATCTTAACACCTTACAGTAGATAATATTTGTGATATATGGAGGACTGCATTTATGCGTATTTGTGTATGTGTGAGCACTACGTATTTTTGCTGTTGTATGTCTTAATGTCATTTTCTTAATTACAGGCTGAATATGTCCAGCTTGTCACTGAACTTAGAATGACAAGAGCCATTCAACCTCAGATAAATGCCTTTTTACAAGGTTTCCATATGTTCATTCCACCGTCGTTGATTCAGCTGTTTGATGAATATGAGCTGGTAAGCAGAGACGCCTGTACTGTGTTCAGCACCCTTCATCAGTAATGTAATGATGTAGAAGTAAAGTTCAGTACCCACAAAATATTAATTGTGTATCTTTGATTTCAGTTTTTCTTTGTGCATCTGTCAGTGGTGTTCTCAATATGAGTGTTCCTGCTTATCCTACTTATTTAGAATGGCCATCTTTCTGGCGTTTCTTTAAAAAAAAATCTTTAAAAGTCAGGAGATGCTGTCTACTGTCTTCGAGACACACTTTTGAGTTTGAGAATCAAATTGGAAAAAGTTTCTGGAGTAGTTTGATCTTCTGTAACTAAGATATCTCAAGTTTTGTCTCTAGCCATGGTAAAACTCAGCTGCTTTTTTTTTCCCTAATTTCTTTCATCATAATTTCTACTTCTTGATACTCTGTGTTTAAATTGGATAGATCATGTAACATTATTCAAATTCAAGATTTGTTTTTGTATTAAAAGTTAGTCATAGTAATAATGCAAGACTGTAAGGTTGAAACTAAACACACAATGCACTGCCTTTTTTTAAAGCAATAACTTTTTAAAATAGCATAAACACTTGAAATTAATGGTTAGTCAGCACTAATCAAAAGCTGTGTGCTTTTTCTGAAGGAGCTTTTGTTGTCTGGCATGCCAGAAATTGATGTGAATGATTGGTTAAAAAATACAGAATATACCAGTGGCTATGAGAGAGGAGACCAAGTTATTCAGGTAAAATTCTTTTTTTGAATACTGTAGATTATTGCACAAAAAGGTTTTTTTTGTTGTCCTTTTCTGTCTTTTCATGGAAGCTGACTGACTAAAATTTGTGGAGCTTTTTAATGCTATATTCCTATATTAAATGACTTTTTGTATATTAAATGATTTGGTTTTGTATGAATTTGGTGTGAAAATATCCATAATTTAAGATACAAACACAAATTTACTGTTTTGCCATTATCCTTTCAAGTACAGTAGGTAATGAAAAATGAAAACTAACTTATTTCTTTTTTCTTATTTCGTTTAGTGGTTCTGGGATGTTGTGGAAGAACTAACTCAGGAAGAAAGAGTATTACTATTACAGTTTGTTACTGGCAGGTGAGAAACTCGTGTAATAACAAATGTGTTGTTTGGATACTCTGAAAGAAGTTAACAGACTTCAGACTGCCATACAAACCACCTACCTAGAAACAAGTTGCTGTTTCAGGCAGTTTTTAAACAAGGAAGTAGTGAATTTAACTGCACTTTATATTCTTCTTTCTATTGCATATTTATGTGGCTCTTAGCTCCTCCAGGAATCATCGTTTGGTTTGGAAGGAACTTTAAAGGTCATCTAGTTCCAGCCCTCCTGCTGTGGGCAGGGACACATTCCACTGTAAGGTGGAATCAATAAAGGCTTTAATACATGAGATAGAACTAGGTATCATTTTAGTCAGTGTAAATAGAGTATCCTTCTACTAAAGCTCATTTGGATTTAACGTTAGTGCAGCATGTCAAGATCAAATGAAAGTGTAACCTTATGCAAGACCGTTTGTCTTATGTAGTATTTCTGCCCTAAATTCAAGCTGTTCTTCAGGGAAAGCCACTTCTATTTCCTTTATGGTTTGGTGGCAGTGCAGGGCAGGGATGGGACAGGTTGAGCAGTAAATGCCACTTTGAGCTGGGTGAGCTGCCAGATATCTGTATACAGATATTTTGTAGAGTGACACACATGGGCTGTCTGGATTTTGTAGTCTTTTCTTTTTCCTGGTAGCAGATAGAGATCACGCCATCTTCTTAATTTGGTGTTTCTTTCATAGTCTGGGATCAGTAGAGCAGTTGACCTTTCCTTTGTTTATAGGTTTTGTGATTAAGCGGTGGTAAAATGCAAATTTAGATCATCAAACCTTGTCTTTTATAGGAAGGAATTTCACAGTCATGGATGTATCATCAAATGGCACAGTCTTCATATTCTGTTAGTTTCACTTGATTTATTACAAATTTCATTGTTTTTAGGGATCGCAGACAATTTAAGAAGCTAATTCTGTGTGCACATCCATCTTTTTCTTTCTGTCCTCAACAGAAACGAGTCTGTAACTCTGACTGCACATCTGTTGTGTGTCAGCTGCTGGTCTTCCATCTTTTAATGGACTAATCCATTTCTAAATCTAGATGGCAAACAAGGATACTTAAGATATAAAGTCATTTTTCAAATACTGCTTAAAACATTCCAAGTGATGCTGATGTGACATTCACTATGTGCATGGCATTTGGGATAATCTGGATTCTCAGGGATGCTTTCTATCAAGTAAACAGTTAACGTGGTCTGATTAATACATGCTTGAGCACTATTCATTTTGCTCACAAATCACGTGCCATTTCTTGTTAGTAGGAAATTACAAAATACATTTTTTTTTTTAAGAAATCTGGGCTGGAATTTAGAAACAAATTGCTATTATTTTTTTCTTCTATCACCTAGTAAGAACCTGTTGTGTTTTTTCTCCAGTGATGTAAACACAACAGATATTTCTCTGCAAACATTTAGATTTGAGAAGTTACCTCTAATAGTGGTGCGCACCTAGCATTTTTGCACATAAATCCAGCGATGCCCCAGAAAGTCCTAGTTTCTGGGCATGGAAGATTTAGATGCTGAGTTGTCTATGAGCTAAAATTGCAGTTTATGTCTAGTACAGACCAGTATTTCAAGTCAAACTTTACACCAAAAGTATACCTGATTTCAAACTTGAATCTTTTTCTAACTGAATACTCCATGTTTATTTAATGAGGAATTTCTTTTAAGGTTCTGTGTGTGCTGCTTGGGAGTCTGCATTCAAATTTTTCATTATTTTTTTCCTTTAGTCTCTTCTACATATCCACTTAATTGATTTTTTTTTTTATGAAGTAGTACTATTCTTTCTTTCCAATTAAAGGCTATAAAATTAATTTAGTGAGTCGAATAACATTAATTACATTTATGGCGATGTCTTCAGTGTTTCTCTGACATCACTAAATATTTCTCAAGTGTTACCTTTCATCTTCCCCCAGTCTTAAAGATTTTTTTCTTCCATGTAATAAAGTCTTACTTTGGTAGTTCAGAGCATACAGCATTGTGTTCAGCAGTAATACTAATTCTGAGACATCTTTTTTTAACAGCACACTTTCTATATCGCAAAGTTTGAGTAGCAGATGCTATGTGTTTGGAGGTCTTAGCACTCTGAAAGTCTAAATATAGCGTATAGAAAAATAGGTAGACATGATTCAGATGCAAGTTTAAACATTTTAATAGCATTGAAGTTTCCAAAGCTACGAAATTGTATTGTTGCCCTTGCTTAAGGCTATTTGTACATGTAGTGTGGAAGGTAGGATCTTGTGATCTTATTTACACATATTTAAAAGGCCCTCTTTCCATTATTGGCAGTGTTTTGTTTTGAAATAAAAACTCATACTTAGAGCCTCGTACTCACGCTGCAGCCATCTGTTACTTTCAAGCTTTGAAATCCACGACCATTCCGTATGATTTTAAACTATTGTATGAAAAGCATTTCAATAAGTTAAATTGTAAAAATGTTAGTTAATAGTGGGCTGAATAAGAAATATTCAACAGAGTGAAGTCTGTATTTTATTGCTTATATGAATGTGGAATTCTCCTGGCTCACAGAACAAAAGATCACTGCAGGGGAGGCAGCACTGTAGTAGAAATGCAAGCCAAAAACATCATATAAAAGAGGGTACCATTGTAAAATCTTTACAACTGTTTTGAACTGTGGCTGTGAACACAATCACATTTGTATGTCAGAAATAGTATGCTGCAAATAATCAGTAGTTCTCTTCTTGATGGTTGCCTTATACATCAGTGCTAGAACTGCCTGCTGAATAGTGCTGTCGTTAAGACAGGTGGTATAGCTTTTTCTTGGACACTATAGCTAGCTCTTACAGGTATATTTAAAAAGTATTGTTGCAACCTCTGTCATAGCTCCTTAACATCTGGCAATAGCAACCTTTGCTCTTCTGCATTTTCATCGAGTAATTTTACTGTGAGAGGAAGCATTACTTCATTCTTTTCCCTTTCTCCTGCTTTTTGCGGTCATTTTGTTTTTTCATTGTCTTTAATGTAAGTACCTGAAATCTGGAATGCTAACAGCTTTTTCATATTTTCGGGAAGGTTTATTTTGTTTTATCTGTTTCTTTCTAGATACAGATACATAAAATAGATACAGAATCATAAAATAGACAAGGTTGGAGGGGACCTATGGGGACTGCCTAATCCAACCCCATGCTCAAAGCAGTGTCAGCTAAAGCTGGATGACCATGGTCCTTTCCAGTCTCCAAGGATGGTGACCCCATGACTTCTCTGGGCAACTTGTCCCAGCATCTGACTGCCCTCACAGGGGAAAAAAAAAAAAATAAAAAAATCTCAAGTTTAAATGGAATTTCCTGGGCTTTGTTTTGAGCCCATTGTCTCCTGTCTTCTCACTGGGCGCCACTGAGAAGACTTGGGCTCCATCTTAATCATTTCCCCCTTCAGGCATTTAAACTCATTGATCACATTCCCCTGAGTCTTCCATTTTCCAGGCCAAACAACCCATCTCCACACGTCAGGTGCTCCAGTCCCTTTGTGGCCCTTTGCACATCTTGCTGCATTATGTCCTTTTCTCTCTCTCGTACTGGAGAGCTTGGAGCCAGTTCTTCTTGTACAGGGGAAGGATCACCTCCCTCCACCTCCTGCCAGTGTTCTTCCTGATGCAACCAAGGAGGTAGCTGTTCTTTGCAAGGATGCATTACTGGCTCACATTCAACTTCTTTAGTCCTTCTAATAGTTTCTTGACTGTCTTTTTTCTTTTTATGAGGGCTGTAGTAACAACAGGTATTACGTTGCAATGCATACTAACTTACATTGATATTATATCTGAATTTTACTCTCTCTCTCTGTTTAAAATTTGTGAGGGATGCAGAAGATTGCAGGTCTATTATCCATTTACACTTAAAGTAATCATTGAATTATACATTGATAAAAGGAAAAAATTCTGAATAATATGATTAAGTGAGAATGCATTCCTGAATATGTTAGTGATTTTGTGTGTGTGTGTATGGCTTTGCTATAGAATGTCACTACTTGAGGATGTAACTGATATTTTGGTTTTACTAGTAAACTGAAAACCTAAATAAAAAGATGCATCAAAACACTATAGTCAGTTGTCCCACAGGTAGTAATCGGAGAATGAACTTTTTAATAATGCGTTATTTCTTAAACTGTAAATGTAAATAAATGTAACAAGGTATAATTAAAGTAATATACTGAGATGATGTTCTATTCTAAAAACTTGTCAAAGAAATGAGTTCTTTTGGCAGACAGAATTCTCTTAATGTTCAAAGAATTTGATGTCTAACATAATATTGAATAATACATTTGTTTATTTGTAATTAGAAGTATTTAGACAATGAGAATTTTGATCCTGGTGAGAAAGGGAGAACCTTGATAAAAGTATTATGAGCTGGTCACATGTAACAGTAAAAAGTATTTGCAGGGTCAATAATATATTTTTGGTTTAACTGTCCTTACAATGATCTAACTTCTGTGAGTATTCTCAGTTCCAGGGTGCCTCATGGTGGCTTTGCCCATATAATGGGTGGAAGTGGATTGCAAAATTTTACAATTGCTGCTGTGCCATATACTGCAAATCTTTTACCAACATCAAGCACATGGTATGTTAACTAGGTCTTATTAAAATATTCTAATTTTTTTTTTATTTCAAATCACTGTCAGTCAAAAATACAATCTGTTTGAATGTTTACATTAAAAGCTCAAAAAACTCTATAGACAGTCCATATAGTATTCCCTGGCCAACAAAGTGGTGGTTCTTTACCTAGAGGTAGTTGCATTGGTTTTGCTCATTTGCTTAACCAAAAGAAATGGGATCAATAAGGGAATCTTCAAGTTAAATTATTGCATTAAATTTTACTAAAATGAAAAAACTTACTTTTCTGCAATGTATGTGAATACTTAACAGGATTGTAATGGAGCACTGGATTTATTTGTTTGCTGTTTGTTACATAAATGTGACATCTTCACGATTCTCAATCAGAAAACTTTACTGTTTCTTCCTGTGATTTTTTTTTCCTTTCTTTTCAGTATCAATATGCTCAAGTTACCTGAATATCCAAGTAAAGAAATCCTAAAGGACAGGCTTCTTGTGGCATTACACTGTGGAAGTTATGGTTACACAATGGCATAATGAAGTCTAGAAAACTCATCTGTCTACTGATGTGCAATTCAGAGTGGCAGAAGTAATTTTGGAAACTGTCAATAGAAAAGCAGCTTAGGTGCTGCAGCCCATTGGCAGGGCTGGTTTTCAGAATTCACACAGGATCATTAGGTGTCTCTCTCCATTATATGTTGTCAAAGTAACTTTGATACTGTCAAAGAACTTAAATTTCTCAGTATTCTGTATTTTCATTTATTTAAATGACAGGTCTGTATGGAAATCAGTTTACATACTTTTCATTATTACTTCAGTCTGGATCAGGAAGTTTGTCAGAATCTCTTTCTACAGTCTTATTTTTGATTTTCAACTAGATGGTTGAATGACATTTGTGTCATAGTTTATTTTACATTCAGATGGCATACTAGTAATGGACAGACGTGTACTTTTTGCCTTGTTGCATGTAAAAGTGCCATTTATTTTTTCAGAGAACACTATAGAAAGTTCAATTTGGATATTGTACAGTAAGACGGATCTGATGTATTTTCCATTTCTTTGCATAGCAACAAATAAAATTTTATAACTTTTTAGTATTTTAATGTATATAATATGTAAAGATTAGACTTACAACTGGAAAGGCTATCAGATGAAATTACTATCTAATTTATATTAGAATTTACACTATATTCTACTAAATATTTAAAGTATTTGTGACTTTATAGTCAACTTGCAGATTAGAATTTGTAAATATTATTTAAGTTCTATATCCATTTGTTTGTTTGAATGCCTTTACTGTTTCCTTGACATAATTGTATGCTCAAAAGTTATTATAAAGTTTTAATATTTTTATGAGAATCTGAATGTGACAAGTTTGTGTTGTTTTGTGTGTTTGTTTTTCTAGGACTTTGTTAATCTTGCTCGTAATTTAAATTGCCATTGAAGCAGTATTTGAGAAGGCATTGTCAAAGTATATGAATGGTCATAAGCAAATGCACAAGGAAGGAACCTGAGTTTATTGAGAGGTTAACTGTCAAGACTATAATAATTAGAATCTCACATCAAAATTTTTATAGAATTAGGGTATGTTACTCAAGTAACATGCAAAAACTCACAACTGTGTCTCACCAGCATGCGCTTTTGATAAGTGGGGGTAGATGATGTATTTGCAAAACTTTTTTAGGGACCCTAGAATATGTCTACATTATTGCTTTGGATCAGGCTAAGATTATTTTTGTTTGCTCTGTGGCTTGTTTGTTTGTTTTAATGAATCTGATCATCCCTGCTAGTCATGCTTTCACATCAGAGAATGCAGTCTGGATTTTTCCAGGTGAAACTAAGCAGCATCCAGAAATGTACCAGATACTAACAGATGAACATCTAGTTATGTCTGCAGTACTGTGTTGATCTGAAGAGGTGATCTGAAGTAAATGAGTCTAGGCTTAGTGAACACTCAGAAGTGATAAATTTAGGGTTCATGTCCTCAGCACAAACAATTCACTACTGATGTTCTCGTACACTCACTGAGTGCTAATACAGTTGTAGCCTAAGTTTGCTAATTTATCTGTGTGGGCTGCTTTCTTGGTTTGTTTGTTCTTTAAGTATGTATTTATTTTAATCTAAAGCACGTATAACCTCTCTTGGGGGTGAGAGAGAGAAATTCATAGACTGTCTGATTTGGTGGTGCTACAGTAATTTTCCTGCAGGCTAAGCTTTAAACATAGAGTCCCTGCCCCCTCCCCTCTTGCCCTGTTCCATTTGTGCCCTGGTATGCATAAGTATTGCTTTAAATTCTTCTGCAGTGTTTGCGAACTTGCATCTGACATCTTAAACACTGCAATTTAAGGAGAATTGTGCTTTTAGTTAGTAGAAAGAGGCAGGCTCTGCCAGCATGGTAGTCTAGTGAATCCTGGCCAGACTGTTGGTTTAGTCAGCAGAAGCACATGCTGTACCTCTGTAGCATCCTCTAGGACAGCTTAAGGAGCTTACTTAGATGGGTTAGATGTTGGAGGATATATGCAGGGTTTTAGTGCTAAATCCCAGTTATCTTGGATTCATCAGTTTAGCAGAAGTACTTCACTTTTCTGCACGGTTGGGTAGTACTTGATTCCCTGACTGTGTATCCGATTACTTTGTGTGCCTTTGCAAGGTAGATTGATACCAGGAAAGTGTTTTGAGCAATACAATATACTTCCCAGGGGTTATGTATTTGTTTTCTTTATGTGAACTGGGATTTTAGTCTTTATCCATGTGTTTTACTGTAAATACAGTTGTTCATTAACTGTATCAATTAACTGCAATCTGCATTTTTTTCCATTTTCATTTCACCTGTTGTGTTTTGTGGTGGTATCCAGTAGTTTACAGGAAACTGGAACCTTGCATAGTCTTGTGTAGTGTCCAAATGCAGAAGTATCAGCAAGTTGAATTTGGTCTCAAGTAGTACTCTGAAAATGCTCGGCAACTGATTTTGACATGTAATGTAGTGCAAAGTTTTAATCTTCCAAACAGTTTTCTGTTGACATATCTCCCTGTTAGAGCATCACAAATGGTACAGAAACAGACTACTTCTTCCTACTAATACTACTCATATTCCTTATGAAGTATCTTTTAGTACTTGTGCAAAATACTTCTTGATAGGATGAAATTCTTTTTAAATACTTACGTAATGAGAAAGCATGATGTAAATAAGAGCTGTATTTCCATTTTCTGCTTGTTGGGCTCCTCTGCACCAGGAGTTCATATCTTTGTTATTGCTAATTTTGAGCAGTTTTTTTTTTTTCTTCTGGAACACTTAAACGTTACTGTCTGCGGCAGTTGACCATGTGAAGTTACCAGGATTTAATTATTGCATTGAAAGACTGTTTTTAGGACACCTGCGCCCTATTAGTAACAGGATATGACAAGCATGTTAAGAAAATATAACTTAATATAGCTTATAGTTTAGAATGATTAATTGGTTTATATTTGTTTTTTCCGATAGTGCCAGAAGAAGGCAGGGTGAGTGTTTTATCTAGGAAAGAAAAGAACAGATGTCTTGTCACATCATAGATCATGAGCGCTCATTAACTTTTATTATCTTTATAAAATGTTATATAGCAAAGCCTAGTTTTTGATGCTTGAAAATGTGTTATGCATCTAATGTTACAAAACCATTAAAACCGTAAACTGTGAAATGTAGTTTAATGACTACTACTGTATGTTCCATATGAATTACTATAGTCCATAAGATTGAAAATGGAATGAGAGAGAGAAGGTTGTTGGCCTAAATTTTCCAGAGACTTGGAGACTTCCATGCGTACAGTAAAAAACAATATTAAGACCACATCTGCTTTGGAAGCTTGTGAACTCTCTATTGAAAAGACTAAATTCAAAATTGTGGTTTTAGTGTAGTTGGACTGTTCTTGAAATCTAATGAGCCGTTTCAGCTCTGCAGGTACAACTCAATAATGCCTAATAAAAGGGAAAGGAGTGCTTCTTGGCCTAGTGGTGGGGGAAGCAGATAAGAAAGATGATCAAATTCAGTAATGGTGCTTGTTTCAGAAGGAAGGCATCTTCCACAAGGCACGTCGGGTATCTGCCTAATGCTTGGAAAGCCAGGGTGGAAAGAAGGACTCCTTCAAGGTTTCCCCATATTACATACTTCTCCTTTTATACATATTAAACAGAAGTTGTTGGTTTATGATTGATGTCAATCTCAAGTTCCTTGATTAGTCAACAGAGATGTCGGGGGGGGGGAGGGGAGAAGAGGAGATTGTATCTTCTAGAAGTCTGAAATGGTGTCAGTATATATAATGCACTGGAACAGCTGTTTGCCCAGGATTCTTTACACTAGTCAATCTGTATGAACTCCTACAACACAAGATTATTTTTTAGGAGATGCTTTTTCTACAGAAAATCTTTCTGGAGTGGGTACTTCAGGAAGCCAAATATGTTCAGTGTTAAATTGAACATACTAGAACAGCAGTCAATAAGCAGTATCTTCTTTTCCAGGTAAGAAGTAATGAATTCCCTTTGCAAAAAGTTTGCAGATGACACCAAGTTGGGGGCAGTGTCGATCTGCCAGAGGGTATGAAGGCCCTGCAGAGGGACCTGGACAGGTAGTATCGATGGGCAGAGGCCAATGGGATGAGATTCAACATGGCAAAGTGCCGAGTCCTGCACTTTTACCACAATAACCTTATGCAGCGCTACAGGCTTGGGGCAGAGGGGCTGGAAAGATGTGCAGAAGAAAAGGATCTGGGGGTGCTGATTGATGCTCACCTGAACATGAGCCGGCAGTGTGCCCAGGTGGCCAAGAAGGCCAACGGCATCCTGGCTTGTATCAGGAATAGTGTAGCCAGCAGGACCCGGGAGGTGATCGTCCCCCTCTGGTGTACTCGAGTACTGTGTTCAGCTTTGGGCCCCTCACTACAGGAAAGACATCAAGGCCCTGAAATGTGTCCAGAGAAGGGCTACGAAGCTGGTGAAGGGCCTGGAACACAAGTCCTGTGAGGAGCAGCTGAGGGAACTGGGGTTGTTGAGTCTGGAGAAGAGGAGGCTCAGGGGATACCTTATTGCTCTCTACAACTACCTGAAAGGAAGGTGTGGGGAGCTGGGGGTTGGCCTCTTCTTGCAGATAAGTAGTGATAGGACTAGAGGGAATGGCCTCAGGTTGTGCCAGGGGAGGTTTATGTTGGAAATTAGGAGACATTTCTTCTCAGAAAGAGTAGTCAGACATTAGAACGGGTTGCCCAGGGAGGTGGTGGAGTCACCGTCCCTGGGGGTGTTCAAGGAAAGGTTGGATGTGGCGCTTAGGGACATGGTTAGTAGGTGACATTGGTAGTAGGGTGATGGTTGGACCAGGTGATCTTGAAGGTCTCTTCCAACCTTAATGATTTTATGATTCTAAATCAGAAAAGAAAACAAAAGTGGTGCTCTATGCAAATTTTCCTTGCAAATTAGAAGGACTGCTTGAAGAAAGCCAGCTGATTAATTAATAGACTGATAAACACGAACTAAGAGGAAGTGGATGACCCTGTCTTAATTCATAGCAGGCAGGCATAGTGGTGCTGTGTTTAGCACCTTTTCATTTCCACCACAGGCTTTTGAAACATGATGCAGACATTGAAGAGTGGGAGAACAAGAAGGCATTTTCCCAAGATAGAAGAGCTTTTCAGATTTTAAAGCTAGTTTCTATTTCTCTATAGTTTCCCTGTTATATGTACTATATAACAAATAGTGTATTATAACAATAGTCAGTATTTACTTCAAATACGTGCTTTAGATAAAGCATTTTAATTATATATATAAAACTATATATGTCATTGGTACTACTACAGTAGAATGCTACATCCCAGAGTTTTTTAGGCTATAGAAATTTTGTTTTCCTCTATTACTGCTGCTAACTGGGCTATTTTGTAATAGATTAATTAATGGAGGCTTTCCATTTCAGCTGTGTGGATTTTGCATACATCTTTGCATTTTCCTTACCTTAATTTTCAAATAGTGGATGGGTTTTCAGTTGGGTTGTTGAAATCACTGGCAAATCAGTAGTTGGTACATGCAAGAGTTGTTTCAAAGAATCTTTAGCATGTCCATATGTGAGTATTTTTCCAGTTAAGAAATAAAATTAGCCAAGTACTAAACTGATGCGAAGAAGCAGAGCTTTAAATCAACTGGATTAAACTTCCTCAGGGATCCTTGAGTTGTAAAGATAAGTACTTTTCCGTCCAGAACATCTGTTACACCCAGACTTACTGTAGGTAATCGCATAGCTGATAGACTAGAGGCTGTGATATGTTTTATAGACACTTGTCACTTCAACAAATTTTTTATTCTAAGGACAATACCAGAGTTAATGTACTTCTGTGGGACTAGATGTAGCTTAGAGGCAGTAGGAATCAAGCCACATAAGGAAACCTAGTATAAGGTTACTGGGTTATTCTCATATTCGGTTTCATTTGAAAGTAGCTCTATACCATTAAGTAGATTAGAAATCTTGCTTTATAAATGCAAGTAGAAATGTTTCAGTTACAGTTATAAAAATTAGCATGTAATTTGAGTTAATATAATGAATTAATGGTCATCTTTAAGGTCCCTTCCAATCTAAACCATTATCTGATTCTGTGACTAACAGTATTTGAATTAAAATAGAATGGGCTTCCTATGCAACTTTAGTTTGTAAAAAAAAAAAAAAAAAAAAAGGCATTATTGCCTGTCTTACTATACATGACATAAAATTTAAAGCACATGGTTTTAAAAGGCACACAGAAGGAGAAACTGGCAGCTCATGGCTTGGACGGGTGTATTTTGCTATGTGAAGAACTGGCTGAGTGGCTGGGTGCAAAGTGACACGAGTTTAATCCAGCTGGAGGCTAGTCACCAGTGGCATTCCCCGGGACTGAGTATTGGGGCCAGTTTTGTTTTTAACGCTTTTCTCAGCGATCTGAATGAGGGGATCAAGTGCACCCTCAGAAAGTTTGTAGACAACACCAAGTGATGTGGGACTGAATCCACTCGAGGGTAGGAAGGCTTTGCAGAGGGAGCTGGGTGTAGGCTAGATTGATGGGCCGAGTCCAGTCATGTGGCATTCAGCAAGGGTCAGTGGCATTCAGTGGTCCTGCACTTGGGTCACAGCAACCCCGTGCAGCAGGACAGGCTTGGGGAAGAGTGGCCTGAAAGCTAAAACGGACCTCGGGGGGTGCTCGTTGACAGTTGGCTAAACGTGAGCCAGCAGTGTGGACAAGAAGGCCAACAGCATCATGGCCAGTGTCAGAAATAGTGTGGCCAGCAAGTGGTTGTCCCCTTGTACGTAGCACTGGTGAGACTACAACTCAAATATTCTGTTTGGTTTTGACTAGAAAACAAGAGTTATGAGGAATGGTTGTTTAGTCTGGAGAAGAGGAGGATGAGAGGAGACCTCATTGCTCTCTAAAACTACCTGGAAGGAGGTTGCAGCAAAGAGGATGTTGGTCTGCTTCCTCTGGTGACAAGTGATAGGATGTGAGGAAACTGTTTCAAGTTGTGCTGGGTGAGGTTTAGATTGGATATTAGGAAGGGGGGTGGGGGGGGGGTGGGGGTTGGTCAAGCACTGGGTCAAGCACAAGGCTGCCCAGGGAAGTGATGGAGTATTTAAGAGGTGTATGAATGTGGCACCAAAGGACATAGTTTAGTGGTGGGATTCATTAGGTCACATTGATGGTTGGACTTGGTGGTCTTGAAGGCCTTTTCCAACCTAGATGATTCTATGGTTCTGTGATAAATGATATAGACAGGCAAGCATTGCAGGCTCAAACTACCGGCGAGAAGGTCTGCAGTGGTCCATCAAAACTGGTTTCATAGGAAAAATGTTTCTTCCATTCTGATCTCGTTTCATCAACTAAATTTCAAAATTTTCTCCTACAGCCTGTTTGACTTTCTCACTGAGACTTTTCTGGACCTTTTTCTCTGAATGCAACAGGTACCTGTTGATAGGAATATCAAATGATGTTTCTAAATGCACGTCAGGTTTTTTCCTGAGAAATTGTGCTTAAAAAAAAAAAAAAGTTATGCTAATATAAGTAGAAACTGATTAATGCCAAAAAGGTGTAGAATTTCAGCAGGAGTGCAAATGCTGTTAAGGCATGCATAACCAGGCCTGCTGTTTGCAGCTGTGTGTACTTGCTGCAGTAAGTACTTGTGACAGTCTATGCCAAGAGTTCAACTATTGAGTTTCATACAGTGCCGAGTGATTCATCGGGATTATTAGGATTCTTTTGGGATAGCTTCACCGTACTGATTGCCTCTGACAGATCAGTTTGCTTAGATTAAAAAGCAATTGTTGCTGTCTAGTCAAATTTAAGAGCTCTGGTAAAAGGAAACTGAACCTTAGTGCTGTCCAGTATATAAAAACACCTTTGTCTACAAATTACATGGATTGGAAAGAAAAACAAATACTTGAAGAGTGATACTAGTATACAAGCACATGGGTGAAGATTCCACAGGCGTGTACTAGATGGTTTGTCTGTGCTAGTTAGTTTATTCCGACGCATTTAGGTGAGTCTATGTATAACCATTATTTTAGACTAATTCTTCTAATGTAGTCTTTGTGGATATAGAGTGATGCAGCTATTGGTTAGGATTTAGACTCCTCTGTTATGTTACTGCACCATGGTTTTTAGGTGTGTGTCACCAGGAAGGGATTGCACTATAGGGAATCTAAATTCCTTGACAGATTGGGCCTGGGGGGCTGATGTAGAGATGATTCCTGCACTTGCCCCTGATTTGTGGCACTCATTGGTAATACTCCAGGTGTAAGACATAAGGAAGAGAAAAGAGGAAATAAGTGGTAGAAACACACTTCTGAAAGTTAAGATTACCTTAGGGAAAGAGGTGCATAGTGTCCTGAGTGTAGATGTGGAATAACAGGGGTGTTTCCAACAACAGGCATGCCCTTTTGCAAGCAGGTAGGAAAAGAGCCCGGGCCCCCTTGAGATGTGACGCTTTTTCCTTCCCCACCTGATCTGAGGGCTGTAGTCTGTTGCCACAAGACTGGGAAAACTAACGGGGCTTGATGGGTCTAGAGGGAAGGGTTGGTGGACGTGATGAATTTTCTCTTTCACATTTGGTGCTAGTCCAGAATGAGATTTCTGCCAGCTCTTCATTTTGATAATTTTTGCCTTGTGCCTTAGGGTAGATTTTCTGGGCAGTATTTACTAAAGCAAGGTAAGTTTCTTCTGAAAGGGTACTGTTTCAGATTGTATATGAGAAAGGACTTCCTTCTGTAAAGACATGCATGCTGTTGTGGTTAATGGGGAGCATCTTAACTTTGCTAAAACGTGTGTCTAAGTAAAGAAAATTCCAAATTTAAAATCTGTGGGTAGTACACATCGGGGTTAATTATCATATCTGTGCTTTTTGTCTTTAGCTTTTTGACATATTTTTCAGATGCACATTATTTATGTTCTCTGCATGTGTCTTGGAAATAGTGTGTGCGCTTTTTTTGAAAAAAAAAAAAAATAAAAATCCTAACACTAATATTGCCTTCCTTGCCAGCAAAGGTTCTCCTGATTTTATACTGAAGAAATTCACATACAGAGTTTGAAAATGCAGTTGGATGAAATTCAAGTAGCTGTTGCTTTCTTTATTTAGGTTCGGTGTTCTTGTGGAAGTGTTTTTATCTTAATTAGAATCTTCATCTCCTTGTGGTAATTTAAGAACTGTATTAGAAAGACCAGACAAACATACTTAGTCTTTGCTCTTCATTAAAGTTTCTTTCTCTGTATTTGGTGATGATTTTCTGCATTTCTGCTAATAGTGTTACCAGAGAAATGGACTTGAAATAATAGAAACATATGAGTAACTCTGATAACCTTTAACATACAGCTATGCTTTCTGTAAGCTGTCCTAATGCTTTGATTACAACAGTTCAAGCGTTGCGTTAATTACAGCTCATAGCTATGAGAACTTTACTTTTGGGTGGGGAAAAGCCTGAAAAAAACCTTTTCCTTATTGTCTTTCACGGGGAAAAAAAACTTTGGCCATGTCTTGCACTGCTGGACTGTAGATCTTGTTTCTGCTTCTGTGTCTGTCTTGTCTCCAGTACCCAGCTTTTCTGATACTCAGTCTTGACTGGTTTGATGTGAGTTCACTGAGGGCCTTTGCTCTGTTGTGTATCTTTGTGCTTAACAGCCAGCAAAGTTCAGTGGGTAGACAGATTACACAGACGCTGCTGAGGCTCACATTTGATGTCTACCTCCGCCGCTGACCTCCTGTGTAACCTTAGTAAATCATTCCACGTATCTGTACGTAGGCCTGTGCTATTATAGGTAGACTATAAGCTTCTGAGGGAAGGAGACGCCCTTTGTATATCCGTGTGGTGCCTCACAGAACTGGCGAGTTTGGTAGGGACATACAGATGCTACATCTGGGTACGACCAGATTTTTACTCAGGGGTTAATTTTGGTAACTGTTCCTTGGAGACAGCCCTCAACTAGGGGGTTGGGAGTCTACTTGCTCTTGTCCTGTCTTGCCATCCTGCCGAGTCCCTCTGGCAGTTGGAACAAACCAGAGCAGCCAGCTGTCAACAATCAGGAAACTCCGTCTTGAAAGTGCTGTGCAGTGCTTGCTGGTTAAAATTGTTGAAAATGGTAACGAAATTATTCAGAGAGACTCAGGATCAACAAAATGTCCTCCAAGGCTTCAGTGCCTTTGGTCTTCCCCTATCATCTTGACTGTACACTTGATAAAGTATGGGGTGACAGATTCATTCCTGTCATCTGTCTGAAAAATGATCATGTTCAAGAACTGGTGAACTGGTGGGGATGCTCCATAAGGACGTGACTTGGATGCTTTAACCTGTTCTAAAGAAATCATCCTCTCGAGCTTTCATTGCTTTGTTACTGGAGGTCTTTTGGGCCAGAAGCTATCTCCAGGTCAGAGAGGTGTTTGATAAAGCTTTGAAATCCCCATGGTTTAATGCTGATTCCCAGACTTTCAGATAAATGTTGATAGTTATTGCTCTCCATCTTCTGATGGAGTTGCTTTTGAGCAGTAGATATTATTTAATGGGAAATCTTACTTTCTACTCTCAAGAGAAATGAAAAGCATTTTCAGAGGACTAGGCATCAAGTGGCTAATGTCACTTTTTTTGTTTGGGTGTTTTTCTCTCTGTGTCCATACAGCATCACCTGGCAACTTCTGTACCAAGGCTAACAACCTAACGTTAAATTCACAGTCTATCTTACGTTGATCCTGCCTCTTTACTATATACAAGCTCCCATAAGTACAATCTCTTCTTATGAAGGTCTGCATTTTTTTCTCTGTTAGGTAGAGACTGTGAAAATTAATATGTGCCGAAGTTCCTTGTAGTCCTCCTCCTCCTCCTCACTTTAAAACAACCAAACAAAAACCATCTCTATGCCAAACATCCTGAAATGGCTTTGTTTAAATGAGTTCAATATATATTTGCTACAAACGAATATATATATATTTTAGTTCAGTAAAGCACATTACCTGTATTTTAACAGGTTTGTCTGTCTCAAACTCCTGAGGTATCTTTCCCCAGTATTGTGTTGGCATTGTGCCTTAAAGCCTACTGTTAATATGAATGGTGTAGGTAGATGCTTCCTGCTTCTGTAAAATAAACAAAAAACCCCAACCCTGCCTTGTCAGTGTTTTATACAAAGCAGTAAGTGATTTTTGGACAGTGTAAAGATAAGTCACTTTTGAATGCTCTGTTTTGCTCTGCACCTTCTCAGTATCTCTGTAAGATGAACGGTTACGTACATGAAAAAACATAAGTCGCTATTCAAAGCAGGCAGCTCTTTAAGACCAAGAAAAAAGGAAGGTGGGGAGCATGGGTGGGGAGTCTTGGTTTACCAAAAATATGCCAGTCTTATCATCCAGGGTGCCATTCTGGAGCTCTACAGAGATTCTGCTTTTTAAAAACATACCTTACTTTTCTGTGACTGTGGAATATCTTATCTTTAAATTTCATGCTATACTTCCCTTCAGACAAATCAAACTTCACAGCATCATGAATGCTTCTGAGCATGTCTTGATGAAGGCAGCGATGGAAAGCAGTAAACCAGCAAAGAAGCGGCAAGATCTGAAGGTCTCTAATTCTAAAGGTGATAAATCGCCAGGAGGTGATATATACCAAACATCAGCTACTACCAGCCCTTAAAAAAAAAAAAAGTGTCAGGAATAAATCTATCTAAAATATTTCCATTGCATTTACTGCCTTAGGATAACTATCTACTCTGATCCTGCACCACACAGATATGCTAGCTCAGTATGTCTGAACCTGCTTAAGTAAGGGAACTTAATTATTTGAGATTTTTATGATATTTTATTTCCCTGGACAGATGAACATCATGAGAAGCAGGAAATGACACATTACAAAATATTTCATGATGAGAGGGAGGAGCCATATATGTAAGTGGCATAACCTCTATCTCTGATTATAGCTCATGACATTCAGATTATGATCTCAAAGGGCCAATCTCAAAGTGTAGAGGGCTACTTGCAGTACATCCACTTCTGTTGACACTTATATTTAATTTTTGACTGCAGGAGAGGTGAGACTGGTGTCGTGTGGCCTTACAAGTGAAAAGATCTTGTCAGTCATTCCATTAAATATTATAAGGCTTTAAGCTGTTTTTCTGTCATATAACATTACATCAGAAGGTGAACATCTGTTTTTTGTTTTGCTGCACACTTCATGCAACGAATGAATCAGTATCATCAAACAAAGGGAATGCATTTAAGTGTAATTATCTTGAATTATTTGCTGCTAGCTCTCCCTTGCCAGTGGTAGAATGCTCTGATTTCTGTCTTTGCAGGATGCTAGGCCTTAAACCTGTCAAAGGCAGGACTAAACGCTGGTCATCCTGTACAACAGGCTATTTTAACTTGGTGGATAAAGGGAGGTCTCCATTCAGTGATTTTCACTGAGCTTCCAGTGATGCTTTGTCTTTAACTTCTGAGAAAAGACATCATTTGTACCAATGGCCTGTTTAAGCAAATGGTCTCTTGCTTGTAAATTAGTATGAGAAATGGAACAAGAGGATCATATAATATATGTTGGTGTATATACATACAGGACAGAGTTTTGCTAAGTTATAAATTATTATAGTAGAACAAAGGGGCCCTGACCAATCTTAGTGTGCCAGAACCTGTGTGCTCCCTGGTGCAAAAAAGGTGAAAGAATCATCTTTCCCCTAATGAACTTAATGTTTGCATGTTAGATAACAGTCTATAAAAACAAGAAAAAGCCCAACCAAACAAAAAACCCAAGCAAAACAAAACGAAAAGCAAAGCAAAACAAACAAAAAACAAAACACAAACCATGACCACCACCATCACCAAAAAAAAACAGCTATGGGACTAACTGTCCTTTGAATAACTTGCTTTGTCACTTCTTTCTGTTTCTGTTTACTGTCTTTTTTTTTTTTTTTCTCCTCATACTGTTGTGTTTATGTTCTGGGCAGAGATTTATAGAAATCTTTGCTCTATTCAGGTAATGCAAACAGGGACACTTATCTTAAGAGTCTTTTACTCTTGTTAGATTCTCCTTCTCCATGTCAAAGAGCACCTTGAAATATGAGAGTTAACATCTGTACTATTTTTACATCTACTGAGAAGTTCTTAAAATCTGGAATTTCAGAGGATCCTGTGGTTCTGTCTGCATTGTTTTAAGACCCTATTTCCTCTTTATTGCTGGCTCTCAGTTATGGTGGGAAAGCACTCTGATCAGCAGTCTTCAGGCGGACTGTCAGTGTTTTGGAAGGACATCGTTTCTGAAAAGCAGGGCAAACTGGAGATGTGATGTGTGCAGCTTGCTGGACGAGGCAATACACGCCACCCATTTCCTTCAGAAATGGGCTGCAAATGCCTCTGAAATGCGTGCACTAAAACGTCTTTACTTGGAAGAGGATAAAATTAATGCAGTGAGGGAGTAGCCCGATGGGCAAACAACAAGACTATAAAACTGTAGAGGCCTCTTCAGATGCCTAGAAAGGCACAGGCTCCTTTGATTGCCAACAGTTTGCAGAGGCTGCAGCACAGCTGCTGCAGCGCTGACCCGAGGCCTGCCAGCTCTTGGCTGCCTTCCACCTTTCTGCCCACCCTCACGGCTGCAGCCACCCTTCTCCCTGAGAGACAGTTTTCACTGCAAGTCTCCTCAGCTCGCTGCAGCTGGTTATTTTGTGTGCACGTGACTGCTCTACTTGCAAACATGTCATGCATCTGCCCATATTAGCCTGGGGAAATGTTTGTAATGATTTTTCCTTACAGATGAAGCTCTCACAACTATTTCCTGTTTTCGTAATCAGCTCTAGTTATGGGGATAGATAACTTAAAGGTTGTGACATGTTAGATAACGCAGAGGTGGAAATTGTGGAGGTGCTGGAGGGCACTCTCTGAGACCATTGTCACAGGAGGGAAAGCAGGACTGCCTGAGGCAAGGTGGTTCTGAACACTCAGTGAAAATCAAACTGAGGCAGCAGTCGCTTACAATGCTTCTTGCTGTGTTCTTGGTTGTTTAGTCATTACATCAGGCTTCCCAGCTGAACTTTAAAAGGTAGTACCCCCCACAAAAAGTGAGGGTTTTGTGGCGAGGGTTCTGGGGTTCTGACCCTCGCTTTGTGAGGAAACACTGCTTCCTCTAGAGAGTAATTAAATCTTATGGATACAAGGTGCGTGGTTTTTGTTTTATTGTTTTTTCTTTTAATGTATATTGCATCTGAGTGAAATTTAACCTGTCTCACCCATCCAAAGCCTGATAAACTAAGTTGATGAATTCCTTTTGTACCAGCTGGCTCTGGGTTTGGCTGCAAAGCTGATGTGGATGGAGTGGTGGTGCCCAGGCATACGGCTTTGAATGCTCTGTCTAATGCAGCAGTAGGAGTGGGATCCAAATGTGTTGATATATAAGAGTTCTTCTTATTTACTTCTGTGCATTCGTGCAGGAGGTATCCCTGATCTGAGCCCCTGACAGGTGCTGTTTATTACACTTGCTGAAATGGTAATGGTCAGCAGTAGATAAGATTCAAAGAAGTCTGCGGGACATGTCTGTCTAAACGTTACTGAGACTGCGGTATTGTTCTTGAAAAGTGAAGGCCATAAAAATTTGTCAGTGCTGCAGTAGATTCTACAGCCTTCTACCCCAATCCACCCTGCAGCTCTATTGCTGGCCATAAAATTAAGTTGTTTTGTCGCCTGTGGCTATTCATTTAACCTTAGCATAGTAAATTTAATGCAGAGACATTTACTTACTGTAAATTTGTCTCCAATGAAAAAAAGGGACGCTAACGTTGCGGACTTGTGTAAAGGGTATCTGTTTCCATTAAATATAGCAGAGGCTGTGGGTTACGACATCTTGTAGAGTAAGTATATACGCTAAGAATCAATAAGTGTTTTATAAGTGCCGGGAGATTTTTTCACTATAAAGTTTTTTTTTTTTTTTAATGCAGTTGCTATAAAAAGGTAAATAAAGAAAGTTAACCTTACTTTCATTTAAAATCTTGTATTTGACTGCTTCTTTCTAGGTAACCAGTGTTCTTATTTTGATATAACATTGGGGCTTCATAGAAAGTAGCTTTAATTTATAGCTTTTAAATTTTCAAAGATACCGTCAGCATCATAGTTTTTAAGCCCCCTATTAGAATTTTGGAAAATACGTCTTGGTACACTGAAAGAGAACAAAATTCAATTTAGAAATATAATTTCCTACCACTAAGACACTTGATAACGTAGGAGAGATTAGTGGAGCCTTATGACAGAAACTTGATTTAAAGCAGGAGATTAATACTGCTTTATCGGCCCATTCCACTGAGTAAATTAGTGCAAGAAATCTGTTTGAAGTTGCTGAGTCGTCTGTTAGAAAAAGGTCTCTGGACATTTATTTGATTATTGCTGAGTACTTGCTATAGACAAGTATATCTGACAACACAGGAACAAACTTCACACCACACCAGCCACGCTTATTTTACAGTAATGTGTTTCTTATTATTCCTTGTTATCCCACAGGAAGCTGGAATGTTTTGGAGGTCAGCTACTGGCTCAAGGGGATTATTCCTAGTAAATCAAATTAAAATGAACAAACAGAATTACACTGACATTCTGATTTCATTGATATTGAGGACAAAAAATGCTTAAGTGTTGCTTTTAATTGGAACGGTGTTATTCTAACACCTGTTGTAAATCATATTTTTATCAGCAAAAGAAGGCTTTCATTTCCTTTTCCAAATATAGGAGTGTTTATCTCTGGAGCACATTAAAGCAGTCCAGCAGTTGGGCCTGACAGGTTGATAGATCTACAGATGTACACAACTAACAGCGGGAACTGGGAGCTAATGTGTTGGGGCTGCAGCCGGCCTTTGCTCCAAGTTGGCATTCCAGCTCCACTCCTGATATAAATTATATCAACATCAAATAAGAAAAAAATCTGTGGTGATCAATCCATTTCTGTCATTTGGCAGATGTGCTTTATATCTGAAGATACAGCCACCAAATTAACTGGCAGTTCTTAGGATGCTGTATGCTTTATGCAGTGTAAAAGAGAAATCACAACATAAGCATGTGTCAATATAATGCATATGTCTGTGTGTATGCAGAAGATATGTGTGTGTGTACACAAATGCTTTTTCCTTCATCAGCCTTCAATTTGCTTGGGAAAATGTGTGAAGCAACTAGTAACTGCAGCTAGTCCAAGATGAAGTCTGTATGAATTTGTAGCTTTTGGCTTTTGTTGCTCCCTGAATCGTAAGAGTTTTGTTTCTAAATCTCTTCCTTTTAAACATTTTTTGCCATGTTGTCTATGCAGATGAGTCTACAGAGTTGACCTTTTAATATATATATATATATAGGATGTCTGTGAAAACTTCCACCTTGCTACACTAAACTTGTATTTGTTGGCTGCAGTATGGTAATATGAAAAGGTACATTCTTAAATGCTGCACTGCAGAGGGATGCACAAATAGTGTCATTCTGAATGCACTAATAGCAATGACAAGTGCTTGAAGAGTACCTTTCTTAGGTATTTCAAAGAACATCCTGTTTCATTGGTATAAATGAGAATTAACAGTAAAGAGCCTGGTAAGGCGTGTAGATTTTGCTGATGTGAATAGTTGCACTTTATAAAACCAAAAGAGTATATCTGCAGTATGCAGACAGAGGCTTGCATTTGTGGACAGAAGAGTAACGTTTTTGTGCGAGCAATTGAATGCTGATTTGTGAAAATCAAGCAGCCGAGGGGTCAGGACAGCAAGCTGTTTAAAAGGGTCTGATTCAGGTAGAAAAGGCAGGAAACCTTGTTACTTTGTGAACTGCCAAGATTTCCTTTGTACTAGGTCCTTAGGGGTTCTTCTTCCCCTGTGTGCCATCAAGGAGACCAATCACCATCTGGCCAAAAGTATTTCTAAAGTTCATCGTTGCAGTAAATGTCATTCTACAAGAATATAAACAGGCTGATGCTCTACTGTGTTACTGGTGCATTCACACTGGTATGCCTAACACTTCGAGTTCATTAATGCAAGTAAAAAAAAAATTAATCTTTCTGGGCAGAAAATGCCAGCTACATTGAATTTGGCATTCTTAAGGACACTTCTGACTTGCTATGGTGCTTGCTGAGGTTTTTGTTTGCTCTTTAGGCAGAACCAATATGCTTTATACTGATTTTAGTCTATGAACATTTGAGATTATGGGTATGTTCTCATCTGATCTTTTACTTAAGAGATTTTGCTTAAAAGCAACATATGTTCTTTCAGGAGCCAACTACTTGCTTTTTTCATTTTATTTTCAGACTGTGGACATGGGAGTTATAGGGTTTGACTATTGATGTTGCAAAAGCCATGTATAGGGAAAAAGCAAGTTTTTTCCTATCATCTTATTCCATTTTTTTTAGCTCTCCAAGAACTGTGATAACATTGTGTATATGTACATAAACAGAACTTCTTATAAGTAGTACTAAAGAGCAAGAGTTAGCACACATTTTCTATAAAGACAGACTTTTAATTAATCTGTCAAGTGTTTGTGCAGAAACATATGCAATGTAGGAAACTAACAGAAGGAACTTGGAAGTCCGTGTGCAGTCGTAGACCTATGATATCATAGGGATTACAGAAATGTGCTAGGGTAATCTGCATGACTGGAATGCAGCAATGAATGGCTACGGGCCCTTTAGTAAGGACAGGCCTGGAAGGTGAGGTGAAAGGATTGTGCCCTACCCAGAGGGGTGTCTTGGGTCAGAGAATTGCTTTGGAAGAAGTGATGAGCCGGTCAAAATTTTGGGGTAAGATTAAGAGGACAGCCAGCTGTGAGTGATGCTGTGGTGAGCATCTGGTACAGGCTGCCTGATCAAGAAGAGCAAGTAGTTGGAAGCCTTCTTTAGACAGATGGATGAAGCCTCATGACGGCAGTCCTGGGTACTCCTGGGGAGCTCCAACCACTTGGTGGTAACAGGGCTGGGCGCAAGCAGTCCAGGAGGTTTCTGGAGACTGTAGAGGACAATTTCTTCACACGAGCAGTCGACGAGCTGACTAGGGGAGGTGCTCTGCTTGACTTATCACTGATGAACAAGGAAGAACTCATCAGGGAGGCGAAGGCTGATGGTAACCTTGGCTGTAGTGTCCAGGGACTGATGGAATTTAAGTACTGAGAGAAGCGTGCAAGACAAATAGAAGAGTTACAACTCTGGGCTTGAGGACAGTGTACTGTGGCTTGCTCAGGGATCTACTTGGCAGAAACCCTGGGGTCATAGCTCACAAGAGCAAAGGGACCCATGGACAGCTGGTTGGTCTTCAAGGACACCTTCCTCTAAGCCCAAGGACAGTCCATTCCAATGTGCAGAAAGTCAAGCAGGCGTGGCAGAAGGCTGGCATAGAACAGAGAAGTCCTGACAGAAGTCAAACGCGCACACATCATAAAAGCAGGGATGAGCTGCTTGGGAGCGTATTGGGTTTATGTGGCAAGGTTTTGGTAGTGGTGGGCTGCAGGGGTGGCTTCTGTGAGCAGAGCCCAGCAGCTGCCCCATGTCAGATCAGAGCCAGCTCCAGCCAACTCCAAAAGGAACCCGGCACTGCTCAGAGCCAATAAGCAACATTGTTTATGCCTCTGTGAGAGCAGATTTAAGAAAGGGGAAAAAAACTGCTCCGCAACAGCATAAGAGAAAGAGGAGTGAGACCCAGCCCTGCAGACCCCCAGGTCAGTGCAGCAGGAGGGCAGGAGGTGCTCCAGGCATGCAGCAGAAGTTCCCCTGAGGCCTGTGGAGAGGCCCCTGGTGGAGCAGGCTGTCCCCCTGCAGCCCATGGGTCCCACACGGAGCAGATCTCCACGCTGCAGCCCGTGGAGGAGCCCCCGGTGGAGCAGGTGGATGTGGCCTGGAGGAGGCTGCGGCCCATGGAGAGCCCCCGCAGGAGCAGGCCCCGGGCCGGAGCTGCAGCCCGTGGAGAGGAGCCCACGCAGGAGCAGGGGGTCTGGGGGGAGCTGCCGCCCGTGGGGGACCCGTGCTGGAGCAGTTTGCTCCTGGGGGATGGACCCCGTGGTACGGAGCCGTGTGGGAGCAGTTCCTGAAGAGCTGCTGCCTGTGGCCAGCCCCCGCAGGCTCAGTTCCGGAAGGACGGCATCGTGTGGGAGGGACCGCACGGGGAGCAGGGGCAGAGAGTGACCGAGAAGGAGTAGCAGAGACAAAGCTTTAAGGGCTGACTGCAGCCCCCGTTCCCCTGTGCCACTTGGTGGGAGGATGTGGAAGAGGGTGAATGGGGGGGAAGGTGTTTTTGGTTTGCTTTCAGTTTCTCACTGCTCCAGTCTGCTAGTGATAGGCAATAAATTAATCTCCCTATGCTGAGTCTGTTTTGCCTGTGTTGGTAATTGTAGAGTGCATAGATGGAGTGCATGCAGGGATGGAACTGGGAAAGCCAAAGCTCAGCTGGACTTGGATCTGGTAAAGGGCAACAAGAAGGGCTACTACAAACACACAAGCAGCAAAAGGAAGACCAGGGAAACTGTGAGGCCGTGGCTCAGTGAGGCACAAGACCTAGGCAGAATGCAGATGGAAAAGGCTGAGATACTCCATACCATTTTTTTTGCCTCAGCATTTACTTGCAAGGTTTGTCCTGAGGTGTCCCAGATCAGTGTATCTAGTGGCAGAGACTGGGAGAGTGATCCTTTACTTACAGGAAAGGTGGACTGAGTTAGGGACTACCAAGGCCAACAGGGCATACACGAGACTGTGGAACCACCTGGGCTGTGTCCAAGGGTGCTGAGGGTTGGCTGAAGCAGTTGCAAGACCCTTCTCTGTTGTCTTTGCAAGGTGATGGCAGTCAGGGGAGAGGCAAATGCCATGCTTGTTTTCAAGATGGGCAAGGAGGAGGATCTGGGGAAACTACTGTTCCATCAGCCTCACCTCAGTCCCCAGAAAGGTTGTGGAGCCTACCTTCCTGGAAGCTGTGTGCGAGCACATGAAGGGCAGGAGGATTACTGGGAACAGCCAGCATGGATTTACCATGGTCAGATTGTGCCTAATCAACCTGACCATGTTCTGTGGAGAGTGTATGAAAGAAGTGCAATGGGTCGTTTACACTAATGCTGTTCCCTGAGGTGCACAGGGAAAGAATGAGAGGCAATAGACACTAGCTGCAACAAGGGAAATTCCAAGTAAACTGTAAGATCTTTCCCCAACTTACCCCCCCCCCAGTAGCCTCCAACCCAAGGGTGGTCAACCACTGTTACAGGCTGCTCAGAGACGTTGTGGTGCCTACATTCTTGGAGGTGTTCAAAGCTCTACTCGATATGGCTATGAATAATCTAACCTAGCAGGTCTGTTTTGAAAAGGTAAAGGTCAGATCACATGAACTCTTGAGGTCCTTTCCAGACCTGGAATTTGGGGAAGACAAACTGAAGCTTTGCCTAACTGACAGTAAAAGCTCAAATGTGGGTCTCCCCCTTTTCAAGTGACTGTCCTAATTGCTGGGTGGAGATGGTGACTTTTTCTTAATGAGATATATTGGAAAGAGCTTACTTTGTTTTCATACTAGCCCATTCTGCAGGAGGTGAAAAAGGAAGTTCCTAAGGGTTATTTATTCCTATGCCCAGTTTCACATAAAATAGTTTATTCTCGATCAGATAAAATAGATCATTACATGATTTATTCTTTACTAACACATTTTTGTACAGTGCTGGAAACCAGTACTTATTGGGAATATTTTTACAGCCTTTTTTTTCAGGCATCTTTGACACTAACCAAAAATGCAATTTTCACACACACATGGCAACAAATAAATAAGACTGACTTCATTTGTAATTGAGACTGTGATTTTTCTATTTATGTAGCAAACCACATGAAAGTATCTCTGGTAGAAAGAAACAATCTGCAAGGTTAAGTGTCATAAGGAGATCATTTCGCTTAAGAAACTTTGCTTTGATTTGCCTTGGAGAATATATTTTCAATAAGAGTTTTAAGTCTGCTGGTTCTTGCTGTGTTGACGTGTCCCTGCAATCATCTAACAGAACAAATTCTGCTTTTCCACTCAACCAACTGAAAATGTCTTTCAGTTAGAGGAAGAAGGTGCATTGACAGTTGCCACCCTCTCCCGCACATCCCTCCTACCCCAAGACAAGCTGTTTTCTGGCAGGAGAGTCCTTCCTAGTGCAAAGGACTAAGGGAAGGTCCTAGAGCAGAAATGAGTGGGTGACTGCATCGCTTCATCTGTCACGGTGTCAGGCAGGCAGCTACTCTGCCTCCAGGTCTGGAAGCAGGCAAAACCATTACTTCTGTTGCTCTTCCTGTTGAAATATACTTAGTTCCCTTATATCTAGAGAGACATGACAAGCTCCAAGATGTTGAAGGGAAGTGAAGTGTTCCCAGTGAAGGTTTTGTGGATAACCGTGGGTGTTTGTGCAGTCTCTCTCCCACTGTCCTTCCAGGATTTGGGAGGGATATACAACCATTCTTATATTTTTTATTTTTGTTTTTTCACCTTTTTAATTTATTTAATTAATTAATTAATTTAATCCCCCAAGGACACAATCAATCTCACTCCAGAAGAGAAGGAAGGAAAAATAAATCTTCTCCTGACTTCCTGGACAATAGCCTAGGCTTACTTCAGCAGGAGCCAGAGACACTGGCCCTGCATACTTAGCCAGTTGTCAGAGCCATCATGCTGATTACAGCCACATTATTAAGAAAGGGGCAAGTGGAAAAGCTTCAGAATGATGCAAGGCTCTTGCATATTGTCAGATATGAAGCTAAATAGTCAAGATAGGGCTGAGGTTCTTGGCACTTATCCTCACTTGTATTTAATCTGTAAACCAAATGCCAGATGCCAAGGCTTGTTCGGGTGTATAATACCTCCTTGAGGTCAGCAGACTGTCCCCTTGAACAGGGCCTGCCAACACAAACCCAAGTGCTTGAGGGATTCAGGGGCTTCTGAAATAGGAGGTGTCAATAAGGAGTTGTTCACTCAAATGGAGATATTCAGAATTGGGAGTGAAGTTCTTAATTTTGGGGGCAAAGTAATTTCCTCAGGGGTCATGAGGCTGATCTGAACCTTCAGTCACAAAGTTCAGAGATCAAAAATTGCTTCTTCCTATGGTAAAAAAGGGGTTTTAGTTCACCACAAGTAGCAGGTCCATATGGGTCATGTTTGAACTATTCTTTTTGTCATTTTGTACTTAGATCTTTGAGCAGTCTATAAGAATAAGAAAGTTATTTCTAGAGAGATTGGAAACTGGTAGTTGATAAATAGTGCTACATCACTCTGCAAGGAACAGTTGATGAATGTTACCATTGTATGTGAAATGTTTCTTTTTTTCTCTTTAATAGCAGTGTTTTAAACTACTTTCTCCTGCACAGGGGACTGCTAAGTAAACCAGAACTGACATATGATAAATGTAAAGCTGTGGTTACAGCTCCAGAAATCAATGAATTGCATGTTTCACATGTAGAAGGGCAGTTGCGCTGCTTCCGTTTGCAGAGTGATAAATGTAATTCAATCTATGAGCAGTAAAACATGAGAATAACTTGCTAATGCAAGTGCATGCCTCAAAGAAGAAAAAAAGTATATGAGAAGCTGTGCTGCTCTGCTTTGAAACCACCTGCAAAATAATTAGTTCTAAAATTTGCAAGGAAAACGTACAGCAGAATCCCATTAGAGGATAAGTCAATAACTCAGGGAATGTTTCTCTAATAAATGTGAATCAGTAAGTGTGAGTACCGTTACTGCATCTCAGCACCCAGCAAAATGTCACTTTGAGAGATACTAAAACATGAAAGATAATAAGGCCGTAAATGAAAGCTCTTATTTATGGTGCTATGAATGCAAAAATGAACCTCTAGCAATGACCCCTTACAACTCAGCAAGTTAGAAAACATGCTACTCTGACTTCTAAATGATGCTCTGTTGCAAGTGATTAAACAAATTCTAGAATAAAAGGGAAAATACATGTTCAAGTACACTTAAGGGACGGGCAAATAAAGGTAACATGATTTTAGTCCTTGCTGGCATCCGTGATTTTTATATTTGTCTGGTGGACTGCCAGTCATAGGTGGTTTCTGATGAAGAACATCACCTGTCTTCCAAAAGCTACTTCATTTTGTTTTTCGTTCTGTTCTGATTTATATTTAATAAAGATTATTTTTTTTTTTTTCTCAGAGCAACTCAAGGAAACTCAGACAATGTTATGGTTCACTGGGGTTATGGCAGGATCTTGTAGTATTTCTGTAACATTTGAAGAGACGTTTTTTAACGTTAAAATGCTGTTGAACAAGATCTCCCTATTTGTCAGCTCTACAACAGCAAGGCTTTATCAGAAAGTTATCTGTAGACCAGTAGGCCACACCATTTTTGAATGGGCTTACAGAAGTGGATAAAATCCTTATGTAGTTCTAATATTATTTTCAATTATATAGTGGCCATGGAGGGCTTAACAACACACCCAGCAACATCTTAAAGTGTATGGAAGTGCTCTAGGAAAGGTCTAACTATTAATCCCATGAGGAAGAACTGGAAATGGTTGTTTCAGCAATCTTTTCTTACAAGTTAAGAAAGTTACATGAGATATATCCCATCTGAACAAAAGAAAGTCCTAAATGTTTGATTTGGAAATGCAGCTCTCTTAGCTTTTGTGTTTTTAACTGAAATGCCTTCCTATGCACAAAACTTTTTCCTAGACCCTGGTTTTAGGCAAGGTAAATGCACAGATAAATGCCTCCTTAGCATCGTACGGGACTCCCCTTTACATTTTCCAGAGTTTAACTCCAAATTACACATTGCTTTGACAAACTGAAAGGCACATGTAAGAAAAAACAGACCGTGCAACTCAATAGCCAGTACACTCTTTTTTTTTTTTTTTTTTTTTCCACTATTCATTTTGGTTTAATGCACTTTCTACAGTGATTGCACACCACCTTAATTCTTTATATGAGAAATCTTCCACTGTCCTTAGATGCCGTACTTAATTCATTGCTGATCTGAATGCAGAACTGCTTTGACGCTGCACATCAAGTCATCCTGTCTATGAAAATAAGGTAGAGATGATTACTGGAAATAACAATACCTTGTTCTGCAGAAGTGCTTAGAGATCCAGGTGAAATAGGTGGGTGGGGATCAGAAGAAAATGCTGCCCAACTTTGCTGTTTGCTGATGGTGTAAAGCAAAAACATTATCCATATAGTTCCAAAAGTGAAAGGGAACTGTAAGAGCTGTCAGGTAATAATTAAATATAGTGTACGTAAGTGGCAGTATATTCTTGAGCTTTCTGAAAGGGAGACAAGGTTGGATGCAAATGAATAAGCAAAGGCTTGTCTGGTAACCACTGTGGAATAGAAAAAGCAGAAATGAAAGATGCATTTGTGATAAGCAAGATTGAAATTCTGTGTGTGTGTGTATGTTTAACCTCTGAGCATGAATGTATTTGTTTTTTTGTCAGAATAAATTCCTAAAACCAATCATGAGATAGAGAAGAAATATGAGGAAGATTGCAGGATTATGGTGCAAGTAAATTTACAAACCCTAAAATTCTCTCTAAAAATCCTGATTAGAAGAAAACACCATCAAATTACGATGCCTCTTAAAGTGGCTGAGAGTTTCCAAATGGGTATTCTTATCAAGAAATGAACTATGAATACCTCCCCAGCTTCTAAGAGATTGTTTGAAGAGGCATTGTATTTAGAAGCTGGTGTCTCTTATCTCTGTGCTTTTTATTTTTTATTAAATTATTTTATAACAGGTTATAACACCTTCAGTATTTGGTATCCAGGCACACTCAGTAAACATCTTCCTTACACTTGCTATTTTCACAGAAGCTTATATCTTTTTCTGTCAGTTCCCTAAATGAATTCGTGCTCTTGGGAGAAAACTGGCTCTCAACATGTGTGTGCTGGGGGGACATGGCAGTGGACCCATGACAGAGGGGTGACAGTGGCACCCCTCACTTTGCTGGCAGCCCAGTTTCTACTGCTTTCACCTCTCAGCCAGTCCCACAACAGTCATCAGATATGTCTTGATGCTTCCCTAACCCTGGCGTGCTTTGAAGAAAAAATGTAATTCATGTAAGTGTTATACAAAAGGTAGTTAGAAACCAAATGCTTAATTATGTTGAGTTTCATTCTCTTGGTTTTAAGAACTCAAGCTGATCACTTTAGAGAAAAACCTAGATTAAAATATTTTGACATTGAAACTAAAAGTACTTTTCTCTCAATTGTTTTTTGTAATTAAACTGCTTCTAAAGCTGATGGTAAGTCAAAGAAGTGGCTTGAATCTTAGCAGCTATTTTCTGTCAGAGACTGGAGTTTATTCTGGGAAGTGGTATCTCAGAGTTTAAGAGAAAAAACAACCCCCTAAAGCCCTTATCAACTACGTGAAAGAGGTCAGTAATAGTTTCTCCAAACTAGGAGAACTTTAAACTTTTGGTCTGTGCAGTGTCTTTTCAGAACAACTGAACAATGGCTCATCCCCTGTGCCAGGCATCCTCCTTCCCTCCCCAGGGCAAGCTGAAATGACTGGACTGGATGAAGAAAAGCACCTCTGTAGCTGTTTGAACTTATTCTTTGCTGGTAGACCCCTAGCTTGTGGTCTTCTTCCTCTGGCACAGCAGTGACTAGACTTCAAGACCCTAAACTGGCAGCACTTTTTAGTTTCTGTCTCTTCACAGACACACTGTCTTGTTTTTGAAAAATGCTGGTTGGCTATTGAGAGCTTGAAGCAAAATGTGGAGGAGCACTTCATGTGGCATTGCCTTCTGAACACCACTGGATATGCTGTTTGAAAACAGATATTCTGGTGAAGTGTCCAGGTCTCTGTTTATCCCTCAGTCATATTTTATATGATCAGACTGGAGAAAACATTCAGTGAATCTGAAATCTCACAGTCTGCAGGTTTTCAGAAGAAGCCTGAAAGTCTAGTTGGAAGGTCCTGGGCCTAATAACCTCTTGCACTTTGCACACTAAGACGTTATTGATGGGACTTGTTAAATCTCCCTTCCTCCTCCCCGCAGCCCCAAACCCTGCAGTGCTGGAGTTGATGTTCTGCCAACCAGGGGACCTCTGACAGTTTCAGACAGAGAGAGGATAGTTGTCCTTAGCAGCTGAGCTGTAAGTAGCTTTTTGTCAAATCCACTTGAGAAGGTTTTGCCCTGGAAGTTTTTTTTCTTTTATTTTTTTATTTTTTTTTTTTTTTGTCAGATAAGTGAAAGGAAATTTAGCCAGAAAGCAAAAGTTGTTCTGCCCTTACTGCCAGGATAACGGTAGAGACACAAACTTCCTTCCTCCAATAGGACCAACACATGAGATACCTCTATGAAGACAGCATCAGCAGGACTGTGTTAGAGCGGGCTGCTGGGCAATGCGAGTCCTCACTGCAGGAGCACATCACTAGTTTGGCTGAACACTGCTGGGGTGCCGTTGGGTCCAGCACGGTATTTTGCCAAGTGCCTGCCTGCAGTGGAGCAGTAGGGTCTGGGCAGCTGTTATCTGCTAGGCTTTCCTTTCCACTTTGCACATCATCAGTGAGGCTGAACCTGGAGTGCTGTGTCCGGTTCTGGACCCCCCAGTACAAGAGAGACATGGACATACTGGAAAGAGTCCAGCAGAGATGATAAAGGGCCTGGAGCACCTCTTCTGTGAGGAGAGGGTGAGAGATCTGGGACTGTTCAGCCTGGAGAAGAGGAGGCTCCGGGGGATCTCATCAACTTGTAGAAATAACTGAAGGGAGGGTGCAAATAGGACAGAGCCAGGCTCTTTTCAGTGGTGCGCAGTGCCAGGACCAGAGGCAATGGGCACAAACTGGAACACATCTAAACATCAGGAAGCACTTTACAGTGCAGGTGATGGAGCACTGGAATAGGTTGCCCAGAGAGGTTGTCACCTGGATGTGGTACTGGGACACGTGCTCTGGGTGTCCCTGCTCAAGAAGGCTGCCTCTTCTTGAAGAATGACCAGATGGCCTCCGGAGGTCCCTTCCAACCTCAACCTTTCTGTGATTCTGTAATTCATGTCTCCGGCCCTATCCTTTCTCCTTGGCTTTCTGACATACCTGTTTTTTATGGCTTTTGGTCGTAGGAGTTTTGTACACCACTCACAGGACCAGAAAGGAAGGCTTATTGGACAGGCAGAAAAAGAAATAATGTTGATATGTGATACTATCATGATGCAGTTGGTGTCTACATAAAGGGTTACGCTGATAACTTACCAAAAGTCACATCTGTAATTGGCATGATTCTGTTTTTACAGCAGAGTCTGCCCTGGTGTAGGGTAGAAGAGCTCTGAGAAGCTGTTGAGAGATGAAAAAGCTAAAAAAAATCTCAAATGGGACTTAAGGAATAGGCTGCAGGATCAGGGAGGGGGGATGTAGGCTCCTCAGTTCATGTTTGAGGCTAAATGTTCAGCATATCAGTTTTGCAGCATCACTGAAGTGAGGTGGACCTGCTTCTCTGACCTCTTTCAAGACAGCATTTTGCTTTCTGTATCTGAAATCATTCCTGGCTCACCTTCTGAAGACCTTTCTAGCTCAATCTACAAAGCCTTTTGCAACTCACTGTTCCTGAGTGAAAAGCTATTTGGAAAGGCAATGAATCATGAAGTGGTCTGATAAATACTTGGCAGAGTAAAGAAAGATGCGCCAGTGCTTGGGCGGCTAGCCTGGGATTTGGATGATCAAGTTGAGAATTTTTCTTTTTCCTTTTTTTTTTTTTTCTCTCTTCTCTGCAGCAGACTTCAAACAAATTTGGGCATGTTATTTAACCTTACTTCCCAGCTCACGGAAGTGTTGTGGATATGGTCACTGAAATAATCAGTGGTAACAGCAGAAAGGTATCAAAAGAAAAACTGGATCCTGTTCTAGTGTTTTTGCTTCTAATTTTTGTTAAATACATCATCAATTTTTGTTGGTTTCATATCTATTCCTGAGATAAATTGAAACAGACTCAACTTTTATGAGACAAGACTTCAACTTGTGCTCCTGTTTTAGCACCCAGAGGATGCAACTGTAGATTGCTCCGAGGTCTGGAAGTCTTGTCAACACCTTCTGTACTGCTGCACTCACATTAATATCTCATGGCAAGGTTTTGCCAAGGACACTGTTGTGTTAATCTTTGCAGAGTGATGGGACAGGCAATTGTTTCTATTTATTAATCTCTGATCACTTTGAAAAGCATTTGAATCTATGGAAAATGATAATAATAAAGAAATGATGCTTGACAACTGTCTCCCTTCACTGCTATGGATGGTGAATTGTACAATGGGATATGCATGACAACATGAAGAGGTCAGTTGTTGTTGACAGAGAGCTTTCTGTAAAGCATGTGTAATTGCAGAAGTACTGTTTGTCTTCCTGCTGATTCATTACTATCATTTTCTGTACAATTTCTGTATCATTTTACTTACCCTGATTTCATTTCATGATCCAGAAAGGCATTTGCTATTAGCACAGGGAAGAGGATTTTTCACGGCACTTATGTGCTGAAAGTCACCCTGAGCAAACACACACCTGAAAGCAAACATGCCTTCAAACAGCATTTGGTGTAGGCAGCCAGGTGCTCATGGAGAGAAGAGTGGATCTGAAGCAGATTAATGCAGCCCACAAAACAGGGGCTGGTGCATGACACGGGGGATCGGCTTCCTTCCCAACGTGGAGCAAACACTTCTCAGCAGAACTGAAAGCTATGCAACAGCATCTAAGTTCTGAGGCTGTTTGCTGGTGTCCTGAGGTCCCTCTGTGTTGGCCTATTTATGCTGGCTTCAGGAATACTCCGACAGAGAAGCATCAGCTTGTTGATGTTTCTCTTCTTCCTCCTCTTTGGTTGAATTTTCTACCACACTCCTGAAATGCAGTGAAACTTGACAACTGGCCAGATTATGTGGAGACCTGTTTGTACAAAATGCCCTGTGGCATCATGTGCTTGAGACCTGGACAACCTACTGTAACAAAAAGTCAGTAGTATGAGAAACTAGCAGTGTAGACTGTGTATAGGCATCTTCTAGCTGAGCTGGTGGAAGAAGTTACTTTCCAGGTTGATCAAACTATGGAGACATTTGTGTGAGCTAGCTCCTTTATTTGATTTGGGGAAAACACTTTTGGTGTTTTTGTGAGCTAATTTGGATGTCATGAATTGGAGCAAAGTGAGAGTGCTTGAGCAGACTGTTCTACTTAGAGATTGGCAGGGACAGTAGCCTCCAACAAGAGGAAAGGGTGTTCAGCAGCTGTGAAGGTTACCCTTTGTCTGGCATAGCTGAGTTTGGAAGAAGTTAACTATTCGACACTAACCAGAATTAACTTCAGTCTGTGGTTTTGAACTTTAAAGTGCTGCCAGAGAACAACTCGAGGCATGAACAGCAGTGGAGCATTTCACACATTGAGTCATGTGGCATCTTTGCTCTGCCTCAGCCTCACACCCACCCACCTTCAACCTGGATAGGGAAGCGGCTCTGCATTCATGTCCTTGCCAAACAGCAAAACCAAAAGGAGGGCCTCAGAGACATTTTCTGAACGCAACATTATCTGAATGCATATGCTTGATAACAGTAAGTCAAATCGAGGCTGATCACAGAACTGGCACTCAGAGACCACACAAAGAATGGTAGAGAGTTCAGTGTAAAACTAATCAGTGCTTTCTTGGCGATGTTAACGGGCTATCCCTTTTTTGTCCTGGGATATTTCAGCACCCATATCATTAATGCTACAGAAGTTAAGCCCCACATCCCAAATGAGGATTGCTTGCCCAAGTTGTCTCTCCTCTTATGGATACAGTTGGACATACTCTGGTCTTGCCGCTCAGTCTTGCTGTGTGTTGAAGGCAAAGTGCTGAAGCAAGGGTCCTGGATGTTTGCTTCATGAAGGCAGCAGTCTCAAGCTGTCTTGAAAAACCCATTTGCTATAGTGAAATTTAAACCCTTGTTGTTGTGTGCTGAAATAACATATGTTTTAGGTGCAACAGCCTCACACTAGTGATGTAACTCAGGCTGGTTTGCTTCTATCCTTCTGAGCTCCCAACATCCCCTCTTTAGGGTAGAAGTGAATCAACACATTTACAACAGCTGGTGCATGGGAGAACTGTTCACCTGTGAGATTCGTCAGCCTCTGATCACTGAAGCCCAGGAACTCCAAGTACAATTATGAGGAAAAAATGAAGCTGGAACAGCTAGTTATAGCTTACCTAAGCTAATTAAATCAAAATCATAATTAATTGTGTGTCCTTTTCTGTAATTTGGCAAGCTTTTGAAAAGCTGTCTTGCTGAGACCTGATTTTTACCACTTTACTTGTCTGATGAAGCCATTTTTATGAAAGCATTCAGAGAAATGCATTGCTACCTAATAACACCAAAACACTTGAAATCTTCTGGTTCAGATGTCAATATTGTTATCTGTCTGAGCCTTTTCAAGTGACACAAAAGCTATTTATTTACAGACTAGCATGTAGTAGCTTGCTTTATTCAGTCTCCCCCCCCCCCAAAAAAAAAAGAGGTACTGATTATTCAGTCAGCTCTCTTTTCTGTATAAATATTAAAGAATACTTCCTGTCTTCAAAGCACTACATACGTTTTTTTAAACATTGACTGCTGTTATTAGCTATTACTTTAAGCTTAAATGGTATTGAATTAAAATAATCTCTTAATGATAATCTCCTCCTTACAGGATTTAATGGTTTTTAAATTGGGTTTTGGCAAGTATGAGACTAGGCAACTATGCAAGCCTGGGTCTTATCCAAAGGCTATTTAAATCAATGAAGTCATCAGGTCGTTTAAATGCATCATGCCACAGCACAACTACTAATGTTCAGTAGGATGTTTGCAGAATATTACAAAGTCTATACATTCCCGTTCTTGTTACTGCCTATCCCTGAATGGTCTGTAAAATGTTGCACCTTGTCACTAAGTGACTTTTATGCTTTTTCTGAGTTCTAGTCATTTGTAATGATATTATATTTCTTTTCTCATTTCTTATAATTTTGCAGTTCAAATGAATAAGCTGCTTTCAGATGACTAAGGACCAAATCAAAGCAAGGTCCTAAGTACCCTGACTTGATATTGTGTGCCTTCATTTATTCTGCAGGTACAGGACTATGGGGTGAAGTGGTACATTCCTTACTTGTATGAAGCCAAAGACATTTTGGATAATCTTAAAAGCAAAGGAAAACAAAAGGAAACAACTCCTTAAGTCCCATGCCCTTTGTGTTTATGTTCATAGTTAATGTAAAAATTCAGCACATTGCTGCAAAAACAATCCTTGAGGGGGTTGCTGACGGGGTAGGAAGACAGGTGAGGACGGGAAGCTCTGAGGTGACCTAGGGAGAAGAGAGTTTTTCTCAAATAAGGCAGACTATTGAGTTCAGTAATTCTACAGATAAATTTTAGATCCACCCTTGCTAGTTTCTGGTGCTACCTTTGATACAGAAAAAAAAGGAATTTTGCAGGGGTAATATGCAAATTCAGAAAATTATGTTTTTTGTTTTTGTTTTTTGGGTGGTGGTGGTGGTGAGATTTGCTGATCCCCTTTCCCTTAGTGCTCTGAAGCAGACATTTTGTGGGAAAAAAATAAAAGCTTTCATCTGGAAGAAAGCAATTGTCCTCTGCAGGAGCCAGTAGCTAGTGGCAGAAGAGGTGTACAGCAGAACCTGAGCAAGAAATAGCTGAGTAGGCAGTGCTGGTGTTTTTGTTGACCCCCAGCTGCAGTGTGCAAGTCTCTAGAAGCTACTTTTGGATCCTTTGTTCTGTTTTGGAATGAAGCACACTCTGTGAGATGCCAGACTTGGGTGTTACCAGCATGCCTTTTTGTTCTGCCAGGGCTATTTTTGGAGCCAGAGAATGAGGAAGAACTCTCACCCAAAAAGGCCCTAAAGAGTGTAATTCCTCATATGCAGTGTGAAGGAGATTCTGTTTTGGAAAGGTGGTTTCCTTATCTTCCTCTTTCACTCTGTTTCTTCAGGCCAAGTTAATTATATTTTCATGGACAGTCACCACTTACTCCTGTGACAAGACCGTAGGAACCAAAGGTTTTGGCTGTAAAGGATGCGATATCTCTGGGGAAAGGAGGGTTGGATGGTCAAGCAGAGCTTGGTTTCCTCTTTTCCTTGCTCCCTGATGGTAAAGCTTCACTGTTGATTGCCCCTGTGTCCTCTGTAACTTTTCCTGGAGATTTTTTGGCTGTTTCAAGGCTAACTTTGTTGGTGTTTTAATACTCACAGTTACTGCCATTTTGCAACCTTCCTTTGAATTAGCCCAGGCAATTACATTCTGTCTATTGAAGATTCCCATTGCTGGATCAATAGGAGAAGTTTATTCTTCATTTCCTTCATAATAGCTATTGTATAGTGCTACAAAATGGCTGTTGTAGCTAGCTGTAATTCAGCGGTGGGTGTGCAATCCTGCAGTCTGAAAAGCATCCAAAGTTCTTATGGGATGAAAAGTGATATAATCATTATTGGTGGCTCTATTGCTCCTTTGACATCTCCTTTAAGTATTAGTTGAGAATTGGAAGGTTATCTGAGCATAAATGTTGCTTCAATCAATTATCTCTGCATTTTACCCATCCCATTTGATGATCACTTCTGTCACAAACCACTGGTATCCCACAGGGTCCCTCGATTGAACTTGAGTCTACAGAATTTTATAGCTGGTTCCCTGCTGCTTCCCAGTCATCTAATGCTCCTGTACAGAAGTAGGCCCACGAGGTTAGGATTGCTGCTTTCCTTTCCTCTCCAACAGCTGCCATGTCATTGCTGTTGTCTCTAGACATTGAGCAAGTTAACCTCCTACAAGCCTGCTGGCAGCATCTGATGTGTAATGTTACATGCTTGATGATGGAGAAAGTGTTGAAGCAACCCAATAATTCAGCTGTGATGATATCAGCTGCTGCCTTTTGTCCCTGGAATCAGAGAGTTTCTCATGGTCTTGGGTTATAAATTTGAATGTTTGGAGCTAAGAATGTCTAGGTCAAATAACAGAAAATAACCACTATTATTGTTGCATGGCATTGTGAAGCCACATATGTGCTTGATTTTCTATTAGCACGGTGCATTGAGCTGGCACCTATAATGGTTCTGTCTCCTTACAGGGCTTGGCAGTATGAGAGAGTGATCACATCTGAGCAGGGAATGGTACCTGTAACTCTGCAAAAAGTAGGTGGAAATGCTCTGGGTTGCCACACTGGTGTTTAATACCTGACTTTGAATGGCTAAAGTGACTGTGTGTGTTTTGGGTGGTAACAGTATCTGGGTCCTGTGATTTTAGTAATTTTAAACATCATCTCAAAAGAAAAATTGAGAAGATTTTATTATATTGCAAACCCCCTGGTGGAAACCCGTGTGGTGCTAGTAAGCAATTAAACCAGCTAATAGAAAATGGGAACTGACAGGACAGGTGCCTCACAAGGAAGAAGTTCCAATGAAAAGCATGAAGGAGTGTGCTGCTTTGTTACATCTTTTCTGAGGGATATGAAAGAAAATAACATTTATTTAGGAAACAGGCAAATGTCATATTGTGAGGAGAGGTAAGGAAAAGGTAGGACCAGAATTTGGAAGCCTGAGTGAGACATGCTCTCCACAGTCATTAAGAGACCTGAATTTGTCCTGTACATGTTTGTGGTAACAAAGATTTAACAAAGAATTCTTCAGTATTTAAATGAGCTACCACACAGAAAGCAGATTTATAAAGTCTTCGTATTGCATTTGCATCCCCTTAAAACCATATGGCACAGCTTTTTTATAACTCCTGCCCACATACGTATCTCATGTAAACTATTTGCTTTTGTGTATGATAGTTAAGTCTATTGAAAACATTACATGATAAATTATGCAACTTTCTCCTTCCCTTTCAGCTGAAATGCTTAACAGACAAAATTCAAACACAGGTTTAATTCACCTATAAAGTACTTGGGCATCTGAATTACGGTTTTAATCTCCAGCAACTGAGTTATGTCCTACTGTTACAATATATTCAGGGTAGGAAGGCTGGACAGGTAGAATCTCCTTATTTTACAGATTGTGGGGATAACTTATGCAGACAGCTAACAGCCTGTTCCTACTAGGTGGGGAGAATTTATTGGAAGGGCTCAGCATCTTGCTGCTCCTGTCACTGGTGGGATAGCAGCTTGTCCCTCCTGCTGCAGAGCTGATCCATTTGGGTTCAGCCTTTAGCTGATTACAAGTACTGCCCTTTGGAGGATGAGCTTGTGATGTGGGAAGAGGGTTGCACCTGCACCTGACCATAAGGGATAGTTAAATGAGTTAGCATGTTTTTTCACTATCCCAAGCTAAAAAAGACAAGCTGTGATATTGTTTGTGCTGTTGGATAACATATGAGGTAGCTAAGCAGAGAGTTGGCAATTTATTGACAACTTATATGACAATTTATTTATGTATGAAGACGATCACGGTCTGGAATTTATAAGGCTTGAACATGCAAACTTTTCTTCTGTGTAGGCAAGCTAGAGGGTACTCAGCTGGAACATAAACTGGCAACTCAGTCCCCCAAGGACAATATATCTCTGCCCAAACTATTGGATATTTTGATCTAAGTGCTCAGATTTGCACACCAGATCCCGTGAGTTCTGCTGGTATGGACATGTCTCCCTTGACCTCTGCTTCCAATGCTATTTGCTCTCCTGCAGACAGATGACAGAGACTTGCAATCTTACCAGCTATCAGGTACTTTTACTATGAGTTGTTCTGCAGCTCCTCCAAGCTCCTGAGGAAAAGGATTGGGGCTGGAAATCAAAAAGGGCTTCACTTTCTGCAAATATCAACACATTGTGAAGGTCATTATGTGTGTTAGCCATTTGAAGCAAGTCAGATTCAATACTCCTTTGGACAGGCTCCTATGGCTGGCATGGGAAAAACAAAACGAAACAAAACAAACAAAAGCCACACACATTCACACACACACAAAAAAACAAAACAATAATAATAAATAAATACATAAATAATAATAATAAACAAAAAAAAGCCACACTGTTGGATTCTGGCCATATAGAGAACAGAACCTCAAATGGATCAAGAACAGAGAAAGAAATCTCATTTTGTAGCATGTTAACCATTTTTGGTTTAATACCTTAATACCTCAAAAGCCACTTGAGCTGGCTAGATGAAAGACAATATGGAAAAAAGGTATTAATGCACATTCTGTAGTGTGCAAGAGTTACACCATTAAATCTTAGTTTGAAAAATAGCTTTACTTAAACCTCCACATTTTGCAAAGTCTGCTGATGGAAGATGCACCATCCAGATTTAATGTAAAATCCATGCTATTATATGTAGTATTTTCCTATTACTGTAAAAGTCTGGGCACTCTCCACTTACCTCATATTTACTAAAAATGAATTTTATCATTAACAGTTGTTGTCCCATAATTTAACCTTAGAATGGGCTGGGTGATTTCAATAAGACAAATTACAAGTTAGGTCTTTAGGACAAGTGAACAAGATACAAACCGAGAAAGCTAAAGCTGAAAATAAAATAATCATACCTAATGTAGCAATTTTAAAAGGGTGCTTTTTATGGGCTTTGAGAAATATTCTCAACTCATAATGATTTATTTCCGCTGCTCACAGAAGCTATATGAATAACTAATACTCTCTGATAAAGGCTCTTTCCTATTAAGGAGTCAACTTTGCAGTAAAGGCAAAGAAGAATATAAAAAGTTGCAAAGACAAGGTAAAGCTATTAGCCAATCTCCATTCCAAAGTTGTTTCCTACTTGCTGTAAACCATTTCTATCAAGGGAGCAATTTCCTATGTGCTGCCATTAGTGGATAATATTTTTCTTCAAATAATGGGCTGTGGATGGTGACTAACCACAAATGGCAATATTCTCTCTTTTAAAAGCCTGCACAGCACACTTTAATGTTCTGCCATGACGCATTAAAACATAAAGTAGACTATTTCCAATATGAAAACTCATTTGTTTAGAAAAATGTCTCTCCCTCTCTCATTACCTCTCTCAAAACAGCTGAATGAGAGTTGAAGTTTCCATTAAATTTCAGCTGTCCTGGAGTTCAAAGGTACATCCTGTAGTCAGCAAACCTTGGAAGAACATTGTATATGGCCCTTAAAAAAAACCACAACAATACAATCTGATGAACAAGACAACAGCATGTGTGCATACGCTGTGAGATTTGTTACTGCTTACATCTCTGGGCTACGCTGACATGCACACAAGATAAACGGAGCTTGGATTAAGCAGGTGCAATATAACAGTGCTCTGTTATCTGTCCCTGACAAATTACAGGCTGCTAGCTGGAATTGCCACTTGCAGATAGTAGTCATTTAGTAGTAAACTTTGCTTGTTTTTTCTAAAAGCCTGAAACAAGGGCATGTTTATAAGTATGTTGAAATATGAAATGCTTTGAGTACATGCAAGGGAAATGAAAACCTTCCTAGCTTTTCATTTCGTATCAAACATTTACTGCATTGCAGGTCTCTTCAGCTCAGTGGCAACGTCAGTGTAGCATACCTCATGCAGACAGTGCTTTATAGAGTCATGGTAATGTATTATTTGAGGGCTTCTTTAAACCTGTATTCTGCTTTTACAGAACTGATTTTGATGAAAGAGAATATAGAAATATTTTTTGGATGTTTTCAACAGTGACAGTTTATGAGGGAGAGTAAGTGCTCTAGACTCATATGTTATTGCAGGATTCGTTGCTCTGGAGGAAAAGACCCTGCTCACAACTGAGCTGGCTCAGTGAAACAAGCACAGCAGAAAATACTGTGCTCCCTAACTTAATTTTAAATGATTCTGTTTTCAAGTGGTTTGATTTTTTTTTTTTTTGAAAAGTGAAGTTGCAAAATAGCCTACTGTTTTGCCTTCCACTTTCCTTTCTAGAATTGTCTTAAACAAAACCCACTTAAGTCTCATTTTCTACCATTCAGGCATATATTCAGGGATCATTTTAATCACTATCAAGTGAGAAAAACAAAACCTTCATAGCTGCAGGAGACAGGTATTGAGAATACTTAATCTAAAAAGCATTTACATCTAAATTTAAAGAGAAAATGTAACCAGACATAAAAGCAAATGCAGTCTGTAATTTTTAATGCAGTATTAGTTATTGTCTTCATGGATTATCAAGAAGTTTCACCTTTGTTAATGTCCTGTTCCCATATTCCTTCCTCATTGCAAAACAGATCGGGGAAGTTTCATATTGAATACTTTGAAGCTCATGCTAAAATATCTTAGTCAACAGTTACCAAACTGTTGGTTTATGAATCCCCTTAAAAAGAAAACTGTGATGTCACTCAATTTTTCCATCTCCTTGTACACTTCTTTTATGTCTCAATATACGAAATGTTTTCTAGGATCTATACTAAAATAATGCCAGGGAAATCTAAAATGTTCAGTTACAGACTCCTTTTAAAATATGTCAGGTCTTTCAGGCAATGTATCAGAAAACCCCAACAATGAAGCAGTCATTATTTTCTCTCTTCTATTACTCAACTTACAAGAAACCATTAATAAGACCATAAATGGTGTCCTGACCCATTTTGGTTTGCTATTGAAATACCTTCAGTAATCTGACTTTAGAACTTGTCTAAGAGTGAAGGTCCTACTTTGTCATGTTTGGATAACTTCTGAGTGTGAGGCAAAGTCTATAGCAGCAATTTTACAGCACGTAGCTTTAGTAAGATACCCAGTTTTGGCATGGCTCTTGAGATAGCTGGAAGAAAGTTTCTCTGTGTATTATAGTGAGAGACTCAGAAAAGAGAAAAGCCTCAGGTTCACCTTGTAGCTCAGTGTTTAGGGTGTCTTTCAAATTACGTGGAAACTAAATGCATGCAAAGGAGCTCCCACTGTTGCAACGCAGCAGAAAAACTAGTCAGGTTTTCTGGTTGGAAAGTCCAGCGATGTATCTGCCAAGGAGCTCGTGCAACTTTTAAAACTGTTGGCTTGGTCTCCTAACAGTGTGTCTGCCATGCCAAAGAGAACATGGGTTAATGCACTAGCAATGCTGCAGCAAGACTGAGTTGCAGCAGCAGACCTAAAAAGGCATGGACCAGCAAACAAAATATGTGCTTGGCCCATGGGAGAGTTTAGGCTCTGTTAGCTTGTGCCAAGCTGGGGCACTAAACACAGAGTACAGTGTTTATACTTAGCTTTGCAAGGGGGAGCAACTGGCTCTAGGTGGCCTGGCTTGAGCAGCAGGGTTGGACCAGATGACTTCCAGAGGTCACTTCCAACCTCACCCCTTCTGTGACTTTGTGACAGAGCACATGAGACCAGTGGTCTGTTGTGGTCTTGAACATCTGATCAGCAGTCTCCTGTGTTACCCACCCACTTTTCCTTGTCAGCAGCATGGTAGAAAAATGCTGCCATTGGTTCTTTCATTTTCCGAATACAGAAAGTACCAAGTGGTGCATAACGTTATGCGAGATGTTTTCAACAGCGAACTTAGGAGCACTGCTTTTCAGGGGTATCCTTTATCAGATGTGTTGGTGTACTTAAAAAGCCTTATTCCTTTTTTGCTCTAATCTAATCCATTACAAATCTTAACATGCCTGCTGGTTTAAACAGTTAGGGGTGGACTCAGGCAATAATAACAGACAGCGGAGGTGGATCCTTCTTTGCTTGGTGGCACATACAGCACTCTTTGGAGTGGCTTGAGCACTGCAGTGTAGCAGATTTTGTTTTTCACTGATAGATTGAGTTGGCTTTACTGGGGCTACCTGGGACACTGCATTGGGCTCAGCCCACAGACAGAAAACTGCTTGCATGGGCATGTGGACAGCTTGTTAGCAGATGTATTTCTAAGGGATCAGCCACCATTTCATCCCACAGAAGTCTTTACTTCTCAGAAAATGCCAGCTTTGTTATCATCCCATTTTGCTGTCGTCTCTATCTGGTGATGTGATATTGGTTCTTTGGGCCATGCCTTGTAACTCCTTGAGTCATAACTGCAAATACCAGAATTGTTCCATCATACCACGTATCACAGGCAAAATTGTCTGTTCCTAGTATATTACTCCACAGCACCTTTATTGCAGGTAGAATCAATTTAGCCTTTGCTATATTTAAAAAGAGTAGATGTCCAGAAAATGAGGTCTGAGAAAAAATATTTTGCCTTGCAAACAAATGATTCCAGTATTAAAATTCAGGGTAGTTCCCCCCCCCCGCCCCCCCCCCCCCCCCCCAATTTCAATCATTTCTGTTTTTCAGATACTTTTCCTAGCTCTTTAAAGTGTAGTTTTTAGTTTTTATGTGTCTGTAAATCAAAAACTGCAGAACTCATTTTTGCCTCTTAAAAAAAAAAATCACTTCTGGACTAAGGACTTTGTATGCCGAGCTACAGCATCATGCACAAACGGAGATGAGTTAAAATCTTTGAAAAAGGGAGGGATTTTATAATGGGAATGCTTTTTGGAGTGGAAGTATGAGAGGGCATCACTACAATAAATCTAGAGAACAGAGATAAAATGAGATCTTATGATGCTTTCATGCAGTTTGGCAAAAAGCAGTTTTGCATCTCAGTTCAGCTGATTCTGCCCATAAGAGGCTATTAAAGGTGCATTTTTCAATTGCTTATGTTTCACCATCTCCTTTTCTCTCTTTTTTTTTTTTTTTCCATGGGGAGAAAGTCACAAAGTCAATGGCCCAAAGGCAGACCTGTGCTTGACAGGTGCTAAGGGTGGGATGTCAAACCCTCCCTGCCCCCCCAGCACTCACCTCCCACCTCTGGGTCTGCCATGGTGTGCAGCACCCTGGGGCTGCTGAGCTGCAACTGGCTGCAAGGCAGGCACGTTTTGCAGATCTTTGGGTGGTTCAGTGGTGATGTGAAATTACTATGGCACCTCTCTGCCCTTTGGGAACTGCCTCTAAATACACAAGGACTTGAAGGGATAAAGCAAGCAACTCCACACTGTTGTGTTGGAAAGCCCAGGCAAAGTGCTAGAGTTGTTTATGGAGGCTCTGTGCCCTGTAGAAATGCCCAAGCAGCTGTCCCCCCAGGTTTTGGGCTCCATCGTGCCAGCAGAGCAGCGCAGTATCCTCGCCTTGAGAGCGCGGTGCTCAGGAGTGTGGCTGTTTTCAGAGCTCCTAATAAACACTGGAGCCCTGCTGTGTCTGGAGGAGCTTGGCATCTCCGGCAAGTGAGAGTCTCATTTTGTGGTAAATAGGTTTTTTAACCTCTGTGACAGCCTGAAAATGTTCGATTTAAGCTCTTGTACACTGAACTGACCAAAATAGAAGGATTAGAACGGAATGAGAAGCAATATTCCCTGGAATGTACAATTATGCGGGAATCCATCTGAAAACAGCTATCTGCAGGAATAGGCAAGAGGAGGCGTTTTTAATACCTCGGTTGGCAATGGGAGAGCTGCACCTGTAGCCCAGCAGTTTGAACCCTGATCACATCAGCACCGTGTCACTGTCGTTTTAGGTGCTTATTATTCTTCTGCATGAAAAGAATTGACTTGACTAGCAGGAGGCATTAGGACCAGCCACTAATCATTCTTCAAGCACACTTGCTGAAGGAGATGATGCCCAAGGAAAGGGCTGATCTGTTGCTCATCGGAGCGGGAAAGCTGTGGACCGCAAATGTCACTAAAACAGTGTCTAAAGCTTTTTTACTTTTTCATTTTCATTGTTGTTTCAGGTACAGTCTAATTAAGTTTTGGGAGGTGGAGAATAGTTATTTGAAGTTCAAACTTTTGAATTCATTGCTCTTGTTGGACGGTAGGTTGTATAGCACTAGGATATTCAGAGAATAGCCTGAAACGAACCTGGAGCCATAGGAGTTATCTCTGAAAGCTCAGGGAGTGTGGGTGAGGTTCTGGGAGAAGGCCAGGTAGTGTCTCTTTTCATAAAAGGTAAAAGGGGTGGAAGAGCTGCTGAGGGCCAGTCTACTTGAATTTAGCTGTAGAAAAATAGTGGAGCAAATGAACTACCTGCTAGTACCTGCTGCAAAAAGCACAAAGCAAAGCAAAACAAAACAACACCCCCCCCCCCCCCCCTTTGAAGTCTGTGAGGCTTCTGAGCATATTGTTGCAGCGTTCTGGGAAGCATGCAGGGAGCTATGGACTGGGTGAAATTATTGCAAGGTAGATGCAAAGCACATTAGAGAAATACTCAGACAGTATTTTGCTGACAGAATGGAAGCGTATCTGTAGGACTGCAGATACAAGTCCTAGCTGATGGATGGGAAATATCCTATTACAGTTGAAACTAAATGAGGAGGGGAAAGCAGCTATGTGAAAGACAGGTTAAATGGTGTTGGCAACCTGTGGAAACAGTCTGAACGCAAAAATGATAATGGCAAAGGCAGGAGTCCATGCTCAATGCAGTTGTTCTCTGCTGCCAAAACCATGATTAAGAACAATTGGCTGGGAACCAATTCTGCTGAAAAAATCAAAGTGCTGCTGGGGACCACAAGCTGAACTCTCCTGAGTCGGGTTATGGAACCGTAAAAAAGCAGGAAAACTTGTGTCCTGTTCAGCTCATCACTGGAAAGGCCTCAGCTAGAATAATGGTCTTATTTTGGGTGGAATTTCTTGCCACAAGATTGCATGGATGCTAAAAGTTTCCATGAGTTTAAAAGCTAAGCTGACAAACTGAGTGGAAGCAAGGTACAAAGACAACTATATTCTGGCTTTAGGTCTTCTTGAACATTTATTTATTATTTATTTTTTATTTTTTATCTTTTATCTTATATTTTTTATTTTTTATTTTATTTTATTTTATTTTATTTTATTTTATTTTATTTTGTTTTATTTTATTTTATTTTATTTTATTATTTTATTTTATTTTATTTTATTTTATTTTATTTTATTTTATTTTATTATTTTATTTTATTTTATTTTTTATTTAGGGGCATGAAAAAGTCCTGAGAAAATACTTTTATGTGTTTGCTGTGTTCTTAACCCCTTGGCAGGTTTGAGATAAATCAACTTTCAGGCTTCCACATTGTGGCCATGCTTATGTTCTGCATGTTCTTTGGGTCAGTGATGAGGATGAGGGATGAGAATGAAGATCCATAAGGTTGTACCAGAAGATACTAGTGGCTGTCAGGAGTTGCTCAGGCAGTACTGGTGAAAAGATGGCCAGGCAAACTGACTTGCTGAAGCGACAGTTTTGTTCTGTACAAAGCCCTTGGATTATTTCCACACCAGATAGTTGTCAGTGCAAGTCTATCTCTCTCTTAGTCCAGCTTGATTCCTCTTTGCCACATCCCAGGCTCTGCTGACACCACCTCTGAACATTGCTATATTGCAGTAATACTGCTTTTAAATTTGTTCCTGCACTTAATTCTGAGGTCATCTGGTAATCCAGGCAGGCGTCCAAGGTAGAATTTGGATTTATGTTTTAAAAATCTGCCTGACCTGAACAATAGATTACAGTGATTGTGAAGGAGATGTTGTCCTTTCTTGGCTAAGTTCTCATAAAGTTTTATATGACAGATTAAAAAATAATAAAAGGAAATGAAATAATAAAAGAGGACATTATAGTAACAAAGGAGCAGAGCAATCAAGAAGATTCAGATTCCAGACAAAAGCCAAGGGCAAAAATCCGTCTTACTCTATGAGGTTAATGCTGCTTTTTTGGTTTTAATCCTTTTGCTTTGGTGCATTTAATTCGTACCCTTCACAGGGTGTGGAAACTGAGCATTATACTCGGGCGGTTTAATAACGCCTATCATCTTGTTTGTTTCAATCATTTCCTCACTGGGCTGAAAGCTTTAGGGATTTCTTTCACAATAATTCCCCAGATCTCATTCTTGGTCATTACAGTGCAGCTGATTGCCACTAAGCAGATAGTTCCTGCTTTTTATTCTTTGCTTTCAGACTCATAATTCTGTGCTTATCTGCACTGAACTTCATTTGCATTTATTAGCTGTGTTGGTATTTAAAATATCTGCTCTAAGACCTTCTTTATCTGTCTGCATTGTTTCTTATTATTTGCTGTCTCTCCCAATTTAACTTTAAATGCAAACTCCAAATGGTTGTTCCAAATGGTTGTCCAAATTCTTTGCATAAAAAATTGAGTGCAGATCTCTTCCTATTTCCCAGCTACCAGACTTTCTGGCTGAGAGGTTATGTTTTTCAACTGTACTTCTTCTGTTAATCTTTGTTTGGCTCCAGGTGGCTCCAACCTCTTTCTCCTTTCCCTCCTGCCTGGTGGATGTGGACCTCTCTCGGGGTGCCTGGCAGGGTACAGCTGCTGCTCATTCCTACCAGCGCACTCGCTCTTGTCCCTGAAAGTGCCCACCTCGTCCTTCTCACATGTCAGGGTGAGAGCGTTGTCTGTGCATTCATGCTCCAGCACTGCCAGGGGGTGATATATACCTTCTGGAGAAGGGAAAAAACACCCTGAGTGGGCTGGGTTGAGGATTTTCACATCGTGCCATCATTGTTCCTCATATTTTTCTCTGTTTTCAGAGGGAATTTGGTTAGTGACTGAAGGCACCAGCTGGTATGTGGGTAACCTACCTGGTTGCAGTTTGTGATTCTGGCACAGGTTCCCATGATTTCAGGCAAATAACTATCTGTCCTTGTTCCCCTTGAGCGCAATGCAAAATTTAATGCTTATCACCAGAACTCCTCTTTTGTTGCTGTTGTTGGCCTTTTCACACATTTTAGGAGATGTGTTGTTCCCAAATAGAGCAGAACTAAGAATCTGCAAGTCCCAGGACGGTCATGGGACGCAGTGGGACTGCCATGCACACCAGTGCAGCATCCACCTACAGGCTGTGGACAGGAATGGGTTCTCTGGGAGGGGACTGGCTCCAGATGGAGGTGCCAAAATCTGGGTATTTATGGAGTAATGAAATAGCACTTGCCTGTAGCCACAACTTCAGTATCTGTCCTCATTCTCATCAGAAATCCCTTACTGTTTTGAGCTTGCTGGTGCTGTTGAACGTGACAGGCTTCCTAAAGTGAGGTGGCAAAGGCCAGAGCCATAGGGGGTACAGGGCTTCAGCGCTAATATCCAGGCCTTGTGGAAGTGCATCTGGGCGCAACACTTCGGGCAATGGTTATCACTGGTTTCTTTCATGTGAGCCAATTAATTGGGACTGAAACTATAGTTTTAGGGCCTGATTGAAAGTCCAGAAAAGTCAAAAGATCGTTTCTATTGGCATTACAAGGCTACAGTGCTCTCAAGGGCACAGCACTGAGCAATCTAAAACTGTTCTTCAAGTTTCTTCAGTATTTTAAAGCTTGAAGGTATTTTACCACGTGAGCTATTTAAGGCAGTGTGTTACAGTGGTAGGAAAGTGTAAAAGTACTCTGCAGTTTGTGGAAATTTAAAAACAAATGAAGGAGCCTACTGTCCCTGATGTCCCCATACAAAACTGTGAAAACACAAGAACCATAAAATACTGTTTTCATTGCTGTTAGCTATAACATCTGCTTCTCGTGGCTCACACAGAAGGTACAAAAAACCCACAAAAACCCACAAACAAGCAATCAAACAAACAAAAACAAAACACCAAAACACCCCACATAAAATAAAATAAAAGACTTATAGTGTTTTTCTGTTTGCTTTTAATTGTAAAAGAAAATTATAGTCCATCCAGAAGATGGATGTGGGAAAGTATGAGAGTTTTGGCTATAGAAGAAGAATTAGATACAGTCTGGAAACAGTGCTGCAATTTCCATTGCAAACGTTTTGAAAGCTACTGTGTGAAACTGTGAATTTTGTCTTTAATATCAGGTATTTCGAACCTTTATCTCTGGCAAGCAACAAAATATGTGTTTATGTGTGTTAAAGCATACGTTAGTGAGTGTTAGAGACCAAATTTAAACTCCGTAAACTAAGAGAATTTAAAAACTACAATAATTTTATATGTAAATATTTTCCCAATGCCACATCTTTTGAACTTTCTCTACCAGTGCACTTCAATTGGGCTTTCTCGTTTTCCAGGCTCCATAAGAATTTACCCCTTAATGGATATCCTGGTATCATGGGGACCTGAAAAACTGGTGATGCCTGCACTCTTCTCTTGCTTTGGTACATTGTAGTTTATGGTTTGTGTTGTTGTTGTTGTTATTGTTTTGGTGATATGAGCTGTTAAGTTTGTTAGCAATGTTCTGCGACTTGTGGTGCATTAAGAAGACCATCTGTTAACTGATTAGGACTTAAATGGCTGTTAAATGATTTGCTAACGTTTCAGGGAAATGGGTTTGGAAAAAAAAAGATGGCACCCCTTAATTCTGGAACCAAACAAGTCTGTGCTAATTTGTTTAGATTAGAAAACTGGCTGACAAAATCTGCTCTCATTTTTTCAGTTAATGCAATCTGGATACTAAGAATAATTTGTATAACGAAGAAAAAAAATCCTACATAATTATAACGTTAATGAAATTTCTCATGTTCCTTTTTTTTTGCCAACAACTTTCATTTTTTATCATTATTATTATTATTATTTCATTATAATAAACCTGCTTATTAAGCTAGTCCACAGTATTTTGATATACATGTAATTTGTCATAGGGATTAATGTACTGTACATGTCAATGTCTGATAGTGTATTTGGTTTATTTAACATTTTGCATCATCCTTTTATTCTTTTACTGAAGATGCCCACAACCATCCTAATGTTATATTTCTGTTTACTTCATTATTATTCCTTGAACAGTTAATTGCAACAGTTATAGCAGTGAATTCATGGTTGCCTTAAGGTTTATTGATGAATATGTCTACACACATTCAAATCTTCATGAAGATATAAATTAACTTTCAAGTGAGGTCTTTGGGAAAGGCTTCTGTGGAAAGGATAGTTCTTCATTTCTTGCATTTTTCCCATTAATATCTATGCTGAGCCATAGCGGAAAACCTTTTGTGCCAGAGTTATCCCACATCCTTCTTGCATCCTCCACACATGGTGCTGCTGTTCTTGATCTGTGTCTATCTCCTTGGCTGCTGGTAGGGCACGGGCTCATCTGCCCTGTCCTCTGCTAGCACCCGAAGTGGAGACCCACCAGGCATATCCTGGTGCTGGAAAAGGCCAGTATTTAAAATCCTTGTTTCCTGGCAGGTTTGTCAACAGGGCAAGCTGGAGAAAGGATCTGAAAAGAGGTAATTTACCCATGTTTTATGAGGAGGGTGGGAATAGAGGTGTTTAGAGATTGATGGATTCATCCTGGGGTGTTCTCAAGTGGACTGGAAAAAAGAGGGGCAGGTGTGCATTATTTCTCCCCCAGCAATGCAGCCCCAAAATACCCATGCTGCTTCTGCAGCCAAGATTTCCAAAGGAAAAGGTTTGTCCTTTCTGCATCAAATCACAGCAACAAAGGAAAACAACTTTTTAGATAAGTTAAAAAGAAAATCATTCTTACAGAAAGCATGTAGTCCACTGAAAAGTCATGTCAAATGTAGAAAAAAATATAAATTACTAACTTCAGGACTCATAACTGTCATTTATAATTTGGTTGTCTTGATGTGCGTTCCTTCTTTTCTTAGTTCTGTGATTAAATATCAGCAATCTATTCATATCAGCTCCTAGCTATGAAACCTGCTTGACAGTTTGCACAAAATACTAGTAATTAACTTTCAGAAACACATCAACTCTTATGAAAGAAGACCCTTTAAATCTATACCATATAATAGTATTTGACAATTGTCCATCTACTTCCTCAATTACAGTTTGGTGAAGCAGGTTGTGTTTTTTTTACACTTGTAAGTCAGAATGTAAAAAAAAAAAAAACCACAATCGATTCCTCTTGTTACTGGAGCTTGTTTTATTTTGAATATGTGGAATTAAATCCAATTCTTGGTGCTAATGTACTTTGAGAACTTCATTGAACTGAATCCATGGAATGTTTGAATTTATGTCAGGAGTGTTGAGGTCTACGAAACCATTTTACGTATCTCTGGCTTGTTTTAAATGAGCTGATGTAGAGCCCAGAATGGGAGAAGAACAATTATTTCAATGTACAAACTGAAGCAGCCATGTATGCTCTGAGTATGTTCGAGGCTACATTAACTCAAGTGAAAGGGGACTGTATTTCTAGGATTTAGTAAGGCTAATAGAGCTCTGAGTTGCTGCTTATCTTTTCCTGTGAAGTTCAGGAGCTACAGGGAACATTATGACTATGTGATAAGCATCTGGAGTACTATAGGTACATAATTTCCTGATGTTTTATGCTCAAGTCCAATAACTTCTGGTGTTATCAGGGTGTGAGGGACTAACAAAGTTTTCCTAAACTTTTCTAAAGTCTCTTTCAAAATCTGAAGTTTAAGACTATAATTTTAGACTGTAAAACTCATCTCCATGAGCAATGAACACTTTACAAGAGGCAGAAATACATCTTATCTACTTCCTGATGATAAACAGGTGCTTTACCACATGTTTAACTGTAGAAACCAACAACAGGCCCCAGTTGCAATGGCATCGCTATATGATCTGTGTATTCAGGGGACACCAGTAAAGCAACTGACAGCAGCAGAGCAAGTAGACAGAGTCTTCTGTGAGGCTATTTTATTTGCGATTGCAAGCAGGAGTGCCCAGCAAAATCATATCATAACCTTATATTCCCTGTTACCTGACACTTGATTCCTCTCCTGTTTCCTCATTGGTGGAGTACTACAGGTTCACAAATTACTCAACACTTATTACTATACCATATATGTAAAATTTTTATTTGACCAACTGTTAATTTCTCCTTTTTCTTTTTTCCCCCCTCTTCTCTCATGACTAGAGGGCCCATGATTTTTTGTTTTTACCAATTTCACACTGCTCGTCCTGTTTTTCTTAACTGTTCTCCTTATTTTGGGACAATGGGACTTTCCTTTTATCTGCTTATCATGCTCCCCACTGCTATGCCACTGTTATGCCTGCACAATCACTTTTGAATATGCAAGGTTAGTGGAATTTTCCACTGCAAAAACACAACTTTGTTTCTCACAGTTTACAAGCAGCTTTCTGGAGTGCTTCATGGACACTTTTGGGGGGAAACAGAGAAAAGTGACTCAATAGTGCCGCTCACCCTGACAAGGATGAAATACATTGGCTACACTTCTTTAATGAAACTTGGCTTTCATGAGTCTCACGTCAGGTAGTGGTTTCTTTTCAGTCCTTAATAACACCTTTCTCATTCTGTTTGCCATCAGTTACTTAGCAGTAGGTCAGAGGTTGTTTTCTGTCTCTTACTGAGAAGTGTAGAACTGCACAGAGGTGCGGTGTTTCTCTCATGATGCTCTTCCTTTGTCTCCCAGATAATGAAAGCTAAAAGGACACTCCCTCTTTTTTTAAGCGGTATTTCATATGTGCTCTTTTCATGTGACTAAGGTGTATCACATGTGCAGAAACGTCCCACAAGTGGAAGATAATATACAACCCCACAAGACTTTTCTGGGTAAGACATGTCCTTGGAGATCTGAGAAAGGGAAGCTTTAAACTCTTCATTGTGGTTACAAGAGATACTGGTTAAAAGTATTGTTTTTTATATTTAGAAAACAAAACAAAACAAAACAAAACAAACAAACAAAAAAAAAACAAAAAACAAAAACCAGACAGAATCATGAAAAAGACATCTCATTTTTTAAATAGCTTTATTCATCAGATACGGCTCATGAATCCTATTTGGATGAACTGGGAATCATATAACCACAGCATGAAATACATATCAGATTTGCTGTATAAATTTGCAGTGTGTCTTCATGATAGTTCAATAAATGAAAACAGGAAAAATGCTCATATGGCACCAAAGAGTGACTGAGCGAGCCTTCAGACCTCATACAAGAAGTCAGTGTACTGTGGAGGGAAGATGGTGAATTGGAGACCCAGGCTTGAGAGTTGGTCCTCACTTTGCCCTGGTGTGGTGTACCAGGCAGGGACAAGGCACGTTTCTATGAGATCACAGATTGGTTTGGTTTGGAAGGATCATTCGGTCCACCCTCCCTGACAAGGACGGAAACACATTTCACTACAGCATATTGCTCAAAGCCCTGACCAGTCTGGTTATGAACAATTCTAGGGATGGGGTGTCCACAACTTCTTTGGACAACATATTCCAAGGTCTCACCTCATCATGAAAAATGTCTCCCTTATATTAAGTCCAAATCTACCCTTTTTCAGTTTAAAACTGTTGCCCCTTGTCCTGTCACTACAGGCCCCAGCAAAAATTCTTTATCTTTCTTATAAGCTCCCTTTATATAGAAAAACTGCCCTAAGGTCTGCCAAAAACCTTCTATTCTCCAGGCTGAACATCCCCAGCTCTCTTGGTCTCTCTCCATAGGAGAGGTGCTCCAGTGCTCTGATCATCTTTGTGGCCTTCCTCTTCACTTACTCCAACAGGTCCCTGCCTCTCTTGTGCTGGGGGCCCCAGAGCTGGATGCAGTACTCCATGTGGGGTCTTGCAGAAGGAGAGTAGAGGGCTAATCTGCTAACATGTTCCTGTTTCAGAACAGAAGATATCTGCAAGGCCCTCCTGTTGGAGTGGTACCTAGTGCAACAGAGCCCTTGGTAAGCCAACGAACTCTAAGCACAAGTAGAAAATCGTTTGTCATCATCATCGTTCCCTTTTCGTATTTCTCCATATTTCTCATATTTCTCTCATATTTCTCATATTTCATATGGAGTGCAAACTCCATATTTATTTCCTGTGCTTTTTCCAAGGTAACCACTCTGTTTCAACATCCTCAGCATCTGAATTTCCAGTTTGGGAACTGTAAACTTTAAAATTATTAGTGAAGTTCAGGAAGTTGGCAGCTTTCTTTACTTTTCTTCAATAGCAACAGGGCACACAATTCTGCTTTAAAAAAACTATCTTCCTGTAACCTATTTGTTAATCATGTTTTGGTGACTGGCTTTTGGGCACAATCCCAAGAATTTTTAAGGCAGTCTTTAATAACCACTAATATGTCTGCATACAAAACCAGATGATTATTATTCATGGGTGAGATTACGCAGAATTAAACTTTCCAAAACTGCAACGACCACATTCAGTTAGACATGAAAGTAAGCTGAATTTCCATTTGGTTTGCTTCTTGCTGAGCCTTCAAATTATAAAGTGAAGCAAAGCCAAAAGATTAATACAATGAAAACAAAGATTGGGAAATTAACTGACACGATGCAATTTTCTGCCTCATTGGGCTGGCACCAATAATATGCAAAGGAAAGCCTGCTTAGTGTTGGTTAGATGCTGTATAAAAGCGGGACAGTCAGTCTCCTTCTCTAGGGAAGGTATTTTCTTGAATCATATAGCCATTGACTCTTCCAATTACCAGAGACCCTATGCACTGCTTGAGGCCTATCCTTTTTTATTTTTTTCTTTCTTTTTTCTTTTACTGTTCTGCTTTGCCATATTACTGCTATTAGAGTTTACACAGGTACATGATTTCTCATTATCTCTAATATTTTAGTGCTAGATAAGGAGGACAAGAATAAGAAAGAAGGGAAACCCTGCAATCTGCTGCCACCTCCATAATTAAATATTAATATATTAGAAAATGTTACTTTAGGGAGCCCATAATGGACTGTCTGTTAATCATCTATTCCAGTGTACTTTTAATCCATTACATATTCAGGCTGCTGTTATTACTGGAAATATGTCATTGCTTATAATTGTCCAGAGGGAGGCATCATCCTCTAGTCTGCTTCTTTGGATTATTAAAAATAAGTCCTCCTTATTTTAAAGATTTGAGTAAAATCTGAATTTCTGTTACATATCTATGAACCCAAGGACTGTTTACTCAGAGCAGGTCTAGTCTGCTTTAGCAGAGTCTGCAAGACTTGTGAGCCTGGGAGGAAGCATTCTTTCTCTGTGAATACTCTGGTATTCTCAAAGTCAAACTGAACCACACTGATTGCTTCATGGCATCCTGTGGTGTACCCAAATTATTGGCCAGTGGTTGACTTTTCATGTGATGCCACAACTAAAGAATAAACTTTGAACTGGAGTTCAGGAAGACTGGTGTTGGTCACAGTTTGAATTCTGTCATGGTGCACCACCCCAGATAAGTTTCTTCTCCCTGTGTTTTACCTTCTGTTCTTATTTGTTTAGTAGCATTAAATTGTAAACCATTGAAAGTGGGAAATAACTCACAGCTGGGTGGTTTCTACAGCACCTCTGGGTTCAATCCTTTCTGCAGCCCTGGTTTTGCCACTTTCTTTGCATCTATCAGGGAATGAAGGAGGGGTTATGGGAGAAAAGAAACACTTAAATTTTTCATGGTGCTTACGCCTGCTGGGACAGAATGAGGCATGCATGAATTAATGTCATCTTGGTATTCTCTAACTACTTGAATGCTTGAGTCTTAATGTGCTTAATGCTCTTAATGTTCACTCCTGTGATATTTTAGATTTAATTTTCTATTAATCTCATTTTCATATGTGTGGTTGCAGAATTTGCTTGGGTGCTTTGCAGAGCAGATCTTCTGGTCAGATAACAGAAGGCCCATCAGCCACAAGAAGGAAACATGTAACCTGAGGAAACGGTACAGGAGCATTAATAAGAGTGACAACTTCTCACAGATTAGCCATGTTGGTAGGTTCAGCAGATTCTTTCTGGGGTCATCTGTTGTGTTTACTGTAGGTGAGGTAGCATGTTATGGTACTCTATACATACCTGTATTACAATATTCTATAGTACAGAAGAATGTGATATATTCTTCTCCTATTGTTAATGTTAAAGCTTTATCAAACTGACATTTTATACAGAAATTTCCATTATTTTTTTTCCATCATGCTGTATTCTGACCAGTGATTTGTGCCTCTGGGTGTTACACCTGTTCTGAGATAGGCTGCTTTTTGCACTTTTAGACTCAGTGCTGATAAAGCTCCACAACTTGGTTTGGGTAATGTAATAAACTGAGGTAAGGATTTCAATCCCTCTTCATTTGTCTCAAGTAACATCTACTTAGTTACTCAAATGTGTGTTTTCAGCATTTCCGTTGGACTGTAGCTAATACAAACTACTTGTTGTGTGTATGAAATACTGTCCTTTGCAAATCTGCAGAATTCCTTGCGTATGCATTGCAAGCCATTATTCCAAATTAGCTTGCTGTAAATACATTGCTGGGTGAATATTACTGTGGTCTGACTCATTGCAGAGCTGTATAATGTGTTTCTAAGTTGAGTTACTTTGACAAAACGACTGTAATAATCAAGTATCAGCAGGTAGTGGTTTTGGCTATGTTCATATAAATCAGGTACCAATTGCTGTCAAGCCTCTATTAGGTGCATCATGAACTATCATTGCTTCCTTGCTGTTTTTTATTTATTTATTTATTTTCTGATACTTTACATAAATAAAACACTCTAAGAGAATATACTTTGCTTGCGAAGCCTTTTTCTGGAGAATTCCTGTGCTCTTGCTTGCCTTTTGTACAAGTCCATGTGTCAGTATCCCTCATGGGCTTTCTTCCAAATGCTTGAAGGAAATATGCTGTGGAATCCCTGTTTTTTTGTTTTGTTTTTTTGTTTTTTGTTTTTTTTTTTTTTCCCTCTAAACTTCTTCTGGACTAGTTCATATCCCACATAGAGACCCTGATTTTTAAAAAATCCAAACATCTGTAGTGGTCAAGGGAAGTTGATGCTGTGTGTCTGGCATCCAGGTCTCATTATCTACATTAAAAAGAAATCAGTGGTATCAACACACTGTGCTTCTTCCTGCACTTCCCCATTTCTGTTGGCAGAGTCACAGGTGTGAGTGAACATCTATCCCTTCTCTTTCACATGCCATTTTCATGTTGCATGAGTAAAGAGCTGCTACAGGATTTTCTATTTTTTTTAACTTTAGTTTTTTACTTGATGGCTTTGGATAGCATGGTGAAACCTTAATTGTGCAGACCTGTCCAGGATGTTCTCTAGGCTTGTCTTCAGCTTCTGTCAGGTGTGTGACAGTCAGATAAGTGCCAGTGCTTCTGACATGCAATGACAAGTAGTTGTCTATCTCAGCATGTCTGCTTCTCTGCCACCAGCGACGCTGTTGATTTGTCTTTCTGACATGCTACTGCTGCAGCTGCTGGATGGGAAGCACCTTCCTGTTTTCAGTGAAGTATCCTGAGTTTTGCCATTAGACTGTGATATTATCATTTACGTTTTGGATGCCATTGTCCCTCTCTTTCACTACCAGTTGCTTTCTCCTATCCCTCAGGCCCTCAGGCCTCATATTGGTGTTGAGATTTCTTATAATCTTTGTATAACTATTAACAGGGAGTCCACAGCCTTTTTTTTTTTTTTTTTGGTTAGAGGTTTGCAAGTTTTGTTCTTTGAAGATTAGGTCATATCACTTCCACTCTCCTAATCTCATCACCTTTTCTGAGGTATGAAGTGCTTGCAGTGCTTTTTGTAACTCAGGTTTTTGATTGCATGTCCTACCCTTTGCAATTAGCCTAAAGTCATTTTGTTTTGCTCCTCTCTGGTGCTGCAACAGCCTAGATTGCACTTCAGCTCCAGCCTGTCTTTCTAATGTATAGAAGAGCTTTTCTCCTAGCAGAGTAATGAAAGTAACACCCTCCCTGCTTCCCCAGCAGATAAAAGTAGACTGTGCCTGTTCCTTCACACCGATCCTGTCTCTGTGGAATCCTTACAAGTTACATCTGGGAGGGTAGCTGTGGTACAATTTTCCCTGTTTTAGCTGTGCGTGGGACTCAAGGGCCTGTGCACATTCAGACTGACTCAGCATGTGCTTGGTGTTTTATTACTTGCAGCAATCAGACTAACCCATTCTGAGGACTCCTCCACCTTTCCCATTACGCTTAATTATACCGTATGTTGGAGATCCTCCCCAACTTTGGCCTTAATACTAATAGCACTCATTGCTCTGCATGCACCACTGACACTGCCTTCAGTGACAGCTTGAGTTCTCCAATGTCCTAGCAGATGTCCTATGCCCTCCAACATGTCAGGAAATCTCTCAGTATCCTTGTCTGCCTTGAGCTTATGTGGATTCCATTGTATGTTACCAAGATTAATGATTTTTGCAGCTCTCAGTCCCAATGCTAACCATTTTTTTTTCTTCTTACTTTTTTTCCACTCTGTTGTGATTATCAGGCTGAAATCTAGACTTTTGACAGTTTTCCTTTAACATTGTACCTCACTGCTACATGTAGCAAATGTCTCCTGTATCCTGCTGGTGTCATTCACATCATGCAGTACTTGGGTTTGGTTATTGACTCGGCTCTTCTTTTATGCTCTGTCTAGGCTACAGTTACTAAACTTTCTGTAAGTTTTGAGTAATGCTAGCACCTTTCCTGGATCTCACCTGTTTATCTATAGATTCTTCTTATTATCTCTTCTCTCACTCTGTTTCATACCTTTTAACCACTCTGCTTTGAAGGCGAGTGTGGGCACGCATGGACTGGTTTTGATGCACTTTCCCTATCCCCAGGCTGCCTGTGTTGCAGTGGAAGTTGCAGTGCTGCCTCCAGTGTTGCAGGCAGGTGAGGGTAAGCTGATTAGCTTTCCCCAGAAAGGTTAACTGTAGTCAGAGGCCTCTCTGTACTTCTCCATCCTCAAGCTGACCCAAATGAGCACATCTCTTGCAAAGGACTCAAACGCAGCTTATCTTGTACTAGGTCTCCTTTGAGGAGAGGTTTCTTTATTACTAACTTTTTATTGACTTAGCGGAAGAACCTGCTGCTGGCTGGCAATTCCCAGTTCTTCTTACTCTGGTAAGCCTTGCATCGCAATATGTTAAAATACCTGTTTGTGCAGGGGCCGCTGCTATTGCTGTCCAGAGACAAGGACCTACAACCATGTGAGCAAAGCAGCCCTAGCAGCAGGGCAAACATGGACGTTTTCTGTCCCAGGGCCTCAGGTAGATATAATTTTAAGTGTTACTCAGACTTCATAAAATCCCTCTGTAAATTTAGATTAAATAGGTAGACATGAGGATTGTGAGCTATTTACATCCTGTGCTTAAAAGGTTGAATCTTTTCTTCTGGTGTTCATCTCGGGGTTTTCTGCATAGCAAAAGAATGGGAAGACAAAGCTTTGCTCATCTACCCAAGTTGGAAACATGTAGAAATAGCCTACAAAATCTTTACATTTACCTTATGACTTCTTACTCCTCACTACTGTTGCATTTCAGAACCTCTGAAATTTGGTTACTCAGCTAAGCAGATAATGTATTTTGTTAAAGCAGCTGCTAAGCTGAGTGTATGTGGTTAAGGCAGGAGTTTTTATGTTTAAATCTCTGATTTTCTAGCCACTCCAGGTCTGATAAGTAGGATTGCAAGCAAATCAGATGTCACTTTTCTTCATAAATTGACACATAATTAAGTGATAAATTGATTTAGTTCTGCCAATTAAAGAGACAGACCTGAACTTTTATGGGGGGTAAGTGGAGAGGCACTGTGGCTGTTTCATGTCATTAGCTTTCCTACAGCTGTAATAAGTAACTAGTTTGGCATGTGTTTTCCATTAGTGTCTACAATAAAGTCTTTATATGGGCACATTCTTGACCAGTAAATGACTCACAGCCAACTCTGTAATGGTGGCTAGGGCTTAGCTTTACAAGGACTAGGCTTCTTGTTACCCTAGAAGGCATCTTGTAACTGGAAGGCATCTGTCCTAAATCAAACTACATAGGCTCCCTTGTACTGCATGGGGAGGCAGAGGTGCTGACAACTGAGAATCAAGACAGCTGAGTGCAGAGGTTCCTGAACTCCCACAGACACAGTACTGAAAATCTCTCTTTTGAACGCCTTACTGGAATAAATGTTTCACTCTTTTTTTGGATAGCAGTCATAAACCTGGAATTTAGAGAACTCAGTTGTGTCTTAAAATGATCGATTTGTTCTTGTTCTCAGTCCTCCTTCCTCTAAATCCAAGATCCCAGTGACGAGAGGCCATTTTCACTAGGGAGATGAAATGTGCAAAGGTGTGATATGTGTGAACTCTCTAATGGTGAGGCTGTGGTGTGGGTCTTCCTCTGCCTCTCTTCTGTCAAAATAAAATATCTGCCTTTCTGTCTCTCAATCTTTTAAAAAAAGTCTTTCTGGTACAGTGGTGGGAATGTACACAGGACTAACTCATCCAAGTCAGAAAGCTTGAGGAGTCCAACTTGGTCTCCGACATCTGAATGCTCTTATGGGATGTGGCTTCCCATGAGGGCCTGAGGCTCTTGCTGGAGAAGAGACTCTGGTCAGTTCAATGATGGTGTAATAGGAACATTTGTGCCTTAGAAATTGTACAGCCAGTATTTGACAATAAATTGAAGATCTAAATGTTAAATTAGGGTAAGTCACCTGAAACTTCAGTAAGATCACCCAGGTGCATCAGTAGACATAATCTCTCATCTTGCCTTTCCACTGAGTTAGTGTCCTAGGCAAACATGCACCTATTAGGATTTCAGACCCCCCTAAAATATCTGTCTTGGTGTGCCATCCAGGGTATTGTTATACTGTAGCTGGTTGCCTACCGCTCCATTGTGTATTCTCAAATTACCTGTTGAGTGGAGCAAGAACTGCTTCAGACTCCTGCAATCAGATTTTATTACAGGTTAGAGCAAGGATGGCTGACTAAGGAGTGCTGTCACTGGCTAGCACAACTGAGTTCTTTGTCTGAAAACAGATAGGAGCTGCTGTTATTTGCTCTTTTGTGTAGTTGCTTTTTAATTGTCTTCTGTTTCTTCTGTCTCTCTCACCCATTAAAAACAAACAAACAAACAAACAAACAAAAAACACTCTAAACCTATAATCCAGTACTTTCTTCCGCACCATAGTTTGCTATCTTGTATTATTGACAATTGTCATTCTTACAGATAGAGACAATTATTACTTAAATTAGTAATATCCAGGTGGTACCTGAAAGTTTTATATGAATTCTCTGGCAGCCATTCTTTCGACCTTTACCTACTTAAATGGTTACAGAGCTTTAATGAAAAAGAAATTCTCTGTATTCTTAATACCTACTGTCTTTTCAGTTCCTCATAGACTGGGTGTTGTTAGAGTACATAATATTTGGGAAGAATTTGTGTTGTTATAATGTGGTGAAGGGATGAGAGGTGGTGTCTGTATTTGTCCATGTTTGTCAGTGTTGTGATTTTCTTTTTTTTTTGGTCAGTGGTGTGGGAATTTTTGTTGTTGTTGTTGATGTATGTGAAGTTTGTGCAGATTGTGTGATGAATGTGTAGTTTAATGATAATTTTTGTTGTTTTCAGTGTGAACTCCCTGGGTCAGAAATACTGGTATACTGAGAAGTGTAACTGAATATTTGAATTGTTCTTTACACCATATCCTTCAGGATTCCACTAAAAATAAAAATACATGGCACAAGATACTTCTATAAAATAGGCTTTGTTTTCTTTTACTGCTGATCCTAACATAGTTTGCTTTTTCTATAGCAGATGGTCAGTGCTTACAAGCAACCATTTTAGCTAGAGGTGTTTACCTTTGCATTTCAAATGCCTAAACTCAGCATTTTAGTCTGACATCATCATGATTTTTAAAAATTTGCATGCTAGAGGTGCAGGTGGAAAAAACTTCCATATGGAGATGTCTTTGTTTTTTGCTTTCTGCCTGTAAATGTACAGAGAGGGGAAAACTGCAAGGGTTAGGAGTGGATAATTCTTTTCCCTGATCAATTCTGCCAGTTCAAGCATTGTTGCACCTGTATAGCTGGTGCTGATACCTTGCAGTGAGTATCGGTGTGGTGAAGCTGCACATCTTCAGTGACAGCATTTGACTGCTATGCATTTCTAGTTCCCTAGTTGAAATGACTGATTGTGCTCTCCTGAAGTTGAAGCGGACCTCAGTCTGATGAGCATTTGTGAAAACAGCAGTAAAAAGTGGAGAGAAGTTTCTGATTGAAGGATAGAAGTGTTGAGGAAGTTTAAAATTATATTTATTTTAGCTGGAAAGGAATAAAAAAATCTTTTAGGAGGTCATGTCCATTCTAAGTGTAGAAATAGCTTTATCTTCAAGGACTGATGCAGCCTCAATTTATATGCAAAGATATTCAGTAATTACTCTGGATGTAAATATGCTATGGGGCTTCTAACAAATGGTGACACTGGCTAGTGCATGTTCTTCATTTTCTTGGGACAACTATAATAATTCTTTTTTTAACATAAAAACCTGTATCATTCTCTTTGCTCAAAGCTTAAAAAAAAAAAAAGAAAAGAAAAAAGAGTGGAAACATAATGAACAGGGCAACCTTGTCCTGAATCCTAATGGCTTTCTGATGAGGTAAACAATGACTCTTAATTAGAAGCTAAAATTTTTAATTAAGATGATTCTTCAGTAATTATCTCAGTTGTCTGCTTCACTGGATTTTAATGAAAAAGATTGATTAGGTATAAAACCAGTAGCATAATTAAACATTCAAGGTCTACACTGGTTATTGAGGTGAAAGCTATGTGATTAACTTCAAAGTGCATTTTTCAGCCATCAGTGTGAGGCAGTGAAGCCCATTCAGGTGCTAGGCTGTTCTATCCCAGCTCCCTCTCTCTTTCCTGCCTGCCCATGTTTCACAGGCTGAATATGCAGGAACATCATTTTGGGGTAATAGTTACGTTGAGCGACAGATTATAATGGCATGCTTCTAACTAAGGCCGTCAAAGTGACTATGAATTCCATATGTCAAGGGCTTTTAGTAAATGGACTGGAACTTGTCACACAAGGCTTCAGACCTGAGAGCAGATTTTTTTTTTTTTAACATTCTTATGAGAAATGTGAAATAATTAGGTCAGCAGTTCTGTTTTTACATGCGCTCAGAACGTCCTATAGGAGCTGACCAGAGAGATGCCTTTTTTCGTGGTTCGTATAACTTTACAAGGATTGATGCCAATCACAAATCTCATTTCTGCTTCTCTTACTCTCACTGAGTAGCCCCTCACTTTATGAACAGTGTCACTGAAAACATGAGTAAAAGCTTATCACAGTGCAAAATTTGTTCTGAAGAATAAATGTCTGCTGTGCTCCTGACTGAGTTTTATAGCCTTACTAGACCAGGAGAAATTATGTTTAGCATGCTGTTAGCTAATCGTGATTAAACCTTGTAGCTCAGAATCACTGTGAGACAAACTAGGGATGTTCTTTCTGGAAGCTGTTGCCATTGCAACTAGAAATAAAGATGTTTGTACTGAGAAACTGATCTTAAGAGAAATCTGAAATCAGACTTTCAAGCATTCAGCCATGGTTGTAACCTCAGTGAAAAAGGTACAACTATGGACAAATATGGAAGCAAACTGCTTTTCTGCTCTCCTCTTTGCTTTACAATGCAGAATTCAGGATCACTATCTGAAATTCAGGGAATTTCCCAAAGCCTTTGTAATGTATCTGTCTGTTGGGTGTCACCCAAATGTACTGTGCTTCTTGCTAGTTGCCAGAACAAGGAAGCATGGTAGAAGTGCCAAAAAATGGTCTCTACATACAGTCATTCCAATGAAAAACTGCCTCTCACTGATTCATATTCTGGTTCATTTAACCACTGCAAAGGCAATTTATTTATTTATTTATTTATTTATTTCTTACAATTGCCAGTGCACCAGAGAAGAAGACTGAACCACAGGCTTAATTCTTTTTTCTTTTTTCTTTTTTTTTTTTTCACTACCACAACCCATATCAATTACTGTTCAACTTAATTCTTTTCTTAAGTTCCTCAGCTGATGAATAAACCAGCAGATTGCATTTCACACTTTCCCCATTAATTGTTGGAATATTTCCCTCATTGCTAGACAGTCTTAGTCAATCATTATTCACATTAGGGAAAGGGGTAACACTTCTTCTCTTCATGTTGTTTGCCCTGACCACCAGAGTTAATGTGAAAAGAGCATGATGAAGGAGCTTGTGTTTTTTATGACTTCTTGCACTTAGTCTTCTATGACATGCAGTAATATTCAAAGCCATCTCCTAGTTATGTGGTTCTAGCTATACAGGCAATAGCCTGCACAGAAGAAATTCTCCCTTGTCCCCTCTTTTCTCCACCACTGGAAAGGCATCTTTAAGGGACTTTTAAAACTTAATACCATTCTGTGATATACAGAGTGGAGAAGCCCTGGAAAAAGATCTAGATACCTTACATGGAAAAACTGGAAAAAATGGGAGTTTCTGCAAGGATAATTCTTTGTCTTAATCACCAGATAATCTAACAAATATATCTCATCTACTTCCATGTTTTTTTTTTTTTTAATGGAACCCTTTATGGGGGATCATATATGCTGGTAACCTTTCTGTAAGCACTCGGTGCCTGGGCATTGTTGGACTGTGATTTTTTTGTGATCACTATTCTTAATTTGTGATTACTATTTTTACTTCCCTTTTTCCTTATGTTTGGCAGGCCAATATTTCTTCCATGCTTACCTGGCAAACAAATCTGGGATCATGGAAAATATGGGAAAACCACTGTGTTGTTTCTGGAGAACAGTACACATCAAATTTCACCACCAGTGTCCATAGCAAGTCAAAAATAACTCAGTGGAGAGTGTTGCTTCAACCAACAGGTCTGCTTATTGGTGGAGATACCTGGTACCCCTTCAGAGTGGCTGTGGGTAGCAGATTGTGCAGTGCAGAGCCAATGGGTAACATTTATTTTCTATCATGTTTGGAGCATAGCATTCCTGATTGTATTACTTCCTCCTATGTAATTTGACCAACTCTTACGGTCCCCCAAATATTTGGGGTCATTTTCTCAAAGACACTATTTCACTTCTTACTTACAGTGACAATGTTACAAACGAGTAGAAGTCTAGATTTTTGATGACTGTTGTAACCACTACCTCTTGGAGACCTGAACAGACTGATGCACTATGTGGCTTTAGCCTACAAACAAGAATCAAATAAAAGACTGGTAAGAAAATAACCCAGTGTTTGGTCATATAACCTCTTGAATTTTGTGTTGAGGATTGTGCTGTATTCTTAAGAAAGGCCAGAGTATGCAGTTTTGTTTATACAAAATTAATCAGGATCAGAAATCTGTTGTTGTCCAGCTTCCTGGAACCCATTTGTCATGGTGATCTTTTGAAATCAATTGAAATGTATCTTTTCCTCCTGCTTACTGACATGATAGATTGGTAATAATCAAACACTATTTGTGCGATGTCAGTCTAGCTTTTCTGTCATGAGTGATTGAATATCCTTTAAATACCGTTTTGGCATTACTCCTGAATCGAAACCTAATGAGAAAACTTTATAAATGGACTAAAGTCATGTTTCCAGCTCCCAGTTGTGCACTCAGTACAGACACACCTTGCTTTATCTCTGCACTTAGCAGGAATTGTTTAACAGGCTGCTCTTGCAAGCTTTCGAGCCAAATACAGAGAGCACATGCGGTATTTTAATTACTGTTTAATGATTCTTTTCTGATCAGACTTAACATCCTCTCTGTGCAAATGATTATAGGTAATTCTTTAGCTGTAACAAGATCATTTGATAATAAGGTTGATAAAGGAAAGCAATTATTTAAATATCAGTAGCTTAGTATCAGTAATGACTATCTCATCCCTGCTTAGGCTTTGTGCAAATGTGTTAATACGCTGTAAATTTAATGTTAATTTTCATGGCACTGGAATAGAGCATAAACATAAGTAGAGTGGAGGTTTCCCGAGGGAGAGGGATTTTCAATATTTGGTTCCTCTTATTGCCTCACTGTAGTTGATAGTAAGAAAGAAATAGCACGTGCATATTCATCATTAGCCTGATCATTATATTTGATAGTAAGAAGACATTTTTCTTGCTCAGTCTGTTCTGATCAGCTCATAAGACTCTGTTGCATTTTTTGCCATGGGTCCTGGCTCATGGGGAGAAATAGTTTATTTGTCGAGTTTCTCTTCTCTGAAGCTCGTACAGGGCTGCATCTTGTGTATGGAGTAGGGAGCCACTTCAATAATTTTGATGGACAAAGTACTATATTGGTTAATAATAAAGTTTTTCTCTGAAAAAAATCAAGGTAGAGCCTACTTATGATAGATCTGTGCTATGGTAAGAGCCACGCTCTCTTAAGAAAAGATGTCTTATAATTTTGCAAGACAAGCAAAGGAAACAGTCACATTTTCTCTTGGAAGACTTGAAGTAAATTCACATGGACTTAAGTTCTCTGTGCACGGATCAATGTCTTGAGCTAAAGCTACAGAATTTGATCTTCCAAGGTATATGTAATTGAGAGGCAACAACTTTTTCTCCACACTAACAAAAATATGAATCTTCAAATAGCGACTAATGACCTGAATAACTGTTATATTTAGGTATAAGAAAGAAGCAGAGTGTTGTGAAAAGCACTGACACAAAATTCCTTTAGATTTTTTTTTTCTTGCTTGCTCCTGAGTATGGCCAGCCTGACTGGCCCAATTTTGGCAGTAAGTGCTATTCACTGGTGACGCTGAGGCAAAATAATAGCTTGCTAGATGTGCCTTGTCTGCTTCTGAAAACTGAATCTTGTCTGAGTCAATAACCATAAGGTCAAGCAGTTGCCAAAGGTAGTGTGGTGTGAGGAAAGGAGTGGAAATAACCAGCAAAATAAAGCAAAACTGGACATGACACAGAGTGTAAGTCTTAACAGATTAGAAGTCGAAGTGGTGGAAGTGTGATAGGGAGCAGGAAGGAGAATAAAGGTTGAGGTGCTTTGTGTAAAGGTGCTGACCACCACTCTGAGGCAGGAAGTCCACCCTATGTACCTGGCAAATGCAGGCATCCTGCCAGGCAGGGTGGCTCATGCAGAGGTGCTTTTTGAGGGCAGCATGGCCAATCTGCACACTGTTTGTCCGCAGGAGATGGGGTGGGATAGAGTCCAGCTCTGCCTCCACTGACTTGAAGTAGAGCTGGGGAAATGATCTTCAGCTGTACTTTTAACTGTGGCTTATAATGCTCTCCCTTTAAAAAGGCAAACAGTCAGATGTTCTTCGTCCTTTCATCCAGATATATATTGGCATATATGTAACCATAGCAACTGTGGCTGGAAAGAACTGAGATCCAGTGGTTTTTAAATTGCCTTCAGAATAAGATTAACAATGAAGCTTGAAAGCAGACGATATAGTTGATGGAAAGGTAGATGGCAAAAATGAAAAGGAATTTTATTGCTAAACTTGCTCAAGCCGAAAAAAAAAAAAAAAGAAAAAAAGGTTCTAATAAATGAAGTTAACAGATTCTCTCACTAAATAGGTGCTTTTACAACTCATTAACATTTCAGCTTTTCTTCCAGGCAGCTGGTCATGTTTTTGTAGCACACATTAACTTCTGTAGTTTATTCATAGTAATTATTTTTAGGTACGTCTTATCTCGGCACATGCATTTTAACCCCAGTAGGACTTACAGAATTGGTTAAAGTGATCATTGGCTTTGTGGCCTACAGATTTAAGCACGGACTCCTTCAGTTGTAATCTCCCTCCTGCTCTGAATCTCACTGCCTGTGCCTAAGCAAGTCTCTGAGTTCATGTTTACAGAACAACTCACTACATCTGGGAGCCTATGGGTTTGTGTACCCAACCTCCACCAGGGAGAGAGGTTCAAAGTGATGGACACCCATGCATGCAGCTGATGTAGAGAGGTTTCTGTCACACAAAACAATATCAGGTGAGTGCTGTCAAGGTTAAGGATCCCTAGTAACCTACAGTTTGTTGCTTTTGGGAATATAAAATCAGGACACCTTAAATCACTTGGGTGTTTTTGGAAATTCAGGGCAAACTCAAAAAAGTAGCTGACATACTTAACTCACCAGTTTATTGCACAGGTAATATTCATATAATGCTTCTTGAAAATGAAGTGGTAGTAAACTAAAGTGCTCTGCCTTTCTGTGTCGACAGCTTGAGAAGATCTTTGAGATAATGAGTAAATGAATTAAACTTGAGAGGGGTTGAATGCATGCATTACATTCCCACTCCTTACTTAGAAGACTTTTTTTTTTTTTTTGAGGATCTTTGCAGATAAATAAGAAGAATGTAGCTGCTTAAGACTTCCATCTGTCAGAAACTGGGCTTTTAAAAATCAGCCTGTGCAGAGAAATCCCACACTTATGTACATGCACTGGTAATAAAGCACTTTTTAAAGCCCTTGCTAGCTTGGGGTGCAAGTTCACCACTTTAGTGGGAGCAGCATCCAAGTCTTTAGAAATAAAATTCTGGAGCCTGATGTGGACTGGGGGAAGAGAACACACAAATGCACCTGAGGATTAGGGAATGAGAGGACTCCTTGTCATGACACCTATCATATCAGTTTGGGGATCTTGAGATGCTGGATAGAGACAGATTCAATTCTGGTTATCCCTGCTGCACAGCTGAGGGGCTGGAGTGTCCTGGGAGAGGGAACAGGTTATGATATGGTGTAGCTGTTATGGTTGAAGGGTAGAAAAAAAGGCAAGGTTTCTAGGGAGAGGTAATATCTTTTATTTAACTAACAGATACTTGTAAAAATTAAATGGACAAGAAAGGCCACGTTAATTTCAACTGAATCAAACATTATTTTGATGTTTGTTTAAAGTTTTGTAATCAGATATTAGGTATATTAATTTTAGCTTTCAGTGATGGTTGTAGCTAGAAGTCAAATTAACTTTGTGGATAGACTATCCTAAAATTCTTTTTAATGTGACACAAGTATTTTTAAATACTATTTTTAAATCTTAGATAACTAGTGGAGAAGGCTATTTCTTCTGCTGCATAAAGAACTGGAGTGTGGTAACCAAGCCACTATTAAGTGTTATTTAGGCTTTGATGCCATCAGTACTAATGCATATAAAAAACTTCAGTAAAGTTGAGTTCAATGAAATTGGGTGCAATTATTCACAGGGTAACTGTTTCCTTTAAGAAGGCCATTGTCAGCTGAAGTCTCTATTTGATTTCAGTAGGTCTCAACGAGAAACATGTTTCTCAATTGACACAGGTATTCTACAATTTGCCATGAAGTTTTGGACTTAGCCCAGCTTTTCAAGGTGATTAGGCAAAGTTCTTATTATATGATCATAGTCCTCCACAATCCCTTTAAAACTGGCAGTGCTGTACAGGCACCCTCATGGGTGAAAGGTGTCTAATTTCAGCTGTCCAAGGCCGACCTCATTGTCTGGAATTACACATCTTTATTCACTTGTCAGAGAGTTAAGTATTGGTGCACCTTAGGTTAGGTGCAAAAAGTTAAAATAATCATTCTGGTCCTAAATGTATATATCATCTTGCATAGGGAATTAGCTACTCTCCCGGATTGCTGTTGTCAGCTTCTTAAATGAGTGCATTTAATATTTGTACATGCACTTGGAGTGGTGGCAGGACCATTAGTACTCATTTTTGCAAGTGGATAGAGAAACCATTGTGAAACCTGGAGCCATGGCAGTGCTGAATTTTGTATATACAATTAGAATAATTTTGTGATTATTCTTGAAAGAGGAAAGATGTGCCATCAAAAGATATTTTTATGATAGCCAGAATTGCTGTGCCATGATGGTAGTATGAAAGCACCTATTCAGAGAAAATTCCTCAATTAGGTTTAAACGATTCTAAGGTTAATTTTCTAGTGATGACAATAGGAAGTACTTTGCACTCTTATCTGTAATGACAGCAATATAATGCCTTTTCTGTAAAGGAAACAAGCCTAAAATTAACATAAGGTAATGAGAGAGAGAAAGAGAAAGAGAGAAAGAGACTGAGGAAGGTTTTAGGGTTTTTACAGAATGCTCTACAGATACAGAGCAGAAATCATGGCTAATAGTTAGATTTCATGTACAAGACTCATTTTAATTATAGCAAAGCACCCAAATGTGAAACATTAAGTTACTTTGCCTCTTCTGCTGGTCTTGTCCATAGGCACAGGGGAACCATGCAGTTAGTAAAAACTGTATAGTTTGGCACTGAGGTAGTTCTCAAGGAAATGAAAGAAGCTGCAGACTGAGTAACACAGTGCTGGGTCACTGGAGCTGAGCAGCATGCGAAGCTGCTCTAATTTTGGAGCATAAAGCCTTTTAGATCTGGATGCAACCAGTATGGTTCCAAAGGAAATGGAAACATCCTGAGTTAAGTGATATATTTCAGCAGGGAGGGGAAGATGGTAAATCTTTGGTGTACTGCACCTTGAGCTCTTCATCTGAGTACCTCCAAAAATAGATCTGGATGCAAAATTTTAGACATCTGCCTTTGACATTTGCCTTTTAACTTTATTCCTTCAGTCTGCAGACATTAGTTATAATTTCATCATATATTGACCCCCTTTCACTTTTTGCTTGTCACTCAGGAAGATGTAAGGCAGAACTGGACCCGTGGTTGTTGTTGGTTCACTTCTGCTATGACCACAGTCCCCTGGGAGCTCCTCACTCCAGTCTGCTCCCCTGGTGCTTCTCTGCACCTCTTCCTGGGAGGCAGGAGACAGCAGAAAGGGAAGATACAGGAGGAACTACATGCACACACTGAGTTGCATCGCAAAATCAGGCAACATGCAGTTTGCTTACTGGAAAAACATTTTTCATTGAATGTTTAAGGAAAATGTATTCTCTGATGTATAGGAAGAGGGCTATGTTACTCAACGGGACATTTAACTCTTGTTTTAGGCAGAGTTTTATGGATGCTTAAACTATCTAAGAAAGGCTCAGTACCTGACACAATAAGCCAGTAATAAATACACTGGCAGATTTTTGGAGAGAACCAAAAGTCAGCCATGTTGAAGAAATGAATGAAGAAAAATATGATGACATGATTTCATAAAGTTTAATCCTGCTTTTTTAATGCAGTCTTTCCATTAGTGACTATAATGTTAAGATGTATGTACTTGTCTCTTTCTTCATATAGAATGTGTGCTGATATATTTTCAATAATATGCCTTGGGAGTGAAAAGGAATAACAGATAGGAAATCAATAGGAACATTTATTTTTATTGTTCATGCCAGCTATTGTATAGGAGACAGAAAAATGACTGTAGTGTTTACACAACAGCACTTGCTCTCAGACTGTTTCCAGTAGTTTAAGGCATTTTCATGAGTGATGTATACTAATATTTCTTTTTCATTCCTCAAGAGAATGAATGAGAAAGAATAAGCATTGATTCATAATTTGGATAACTGTGTAAATAGGCTGAAGTGGGACAAGTACTGTCAGAACTGATTATTCTCAGGGTTTATTACAAAAAGCTTTACCTATTGAAACAAAAAGATCCTAAAGCATCTATTCATTAAAGCTGCAAAAGGCTTCTGGCTTTCCTCTATGACGATCCGGGTAGCCGAAGCCTCTGAAAGCAGCTTACATTGTGGATTTCCAGCAAGTTGTGCTGCCCATCCAGCAATCCCTAGTGAAATGTCCACCTGGGTAGTGGCAAACGGCCAGTGATAGTTAATGCAAATGTGGGAAACTTTATGTCAGTGACTTATAGCGTCATTACTGGCTGAGTGATGAGAAGTACCAAACTGACAACTTGCCCAGAGAGCTAAGACTGGGTAGGTGCTTCTTGTGCTGATCAAGGGCATAAACCAGAAATAACTTTTAGCTCTGGTACTGACTACATCCCTGGAGGTGCTGAGGGGTGGAGGCACATACCATGTCAGACCTTGATTTGGATGGTCGCCACCTTCTTCCTAAGAGGGCCATCAGAGACAGGGTTTTAGGCCAAGCAGTCTGTAGCTGGCAGCACATTTGCATGAGTAACCAATGACCGAACCATAAAAAGTAATGGGAAGAATAGCTGCCACTGTGTGATTTAAAACTCCCTAAGTAGAACAGAAGGAGATAAAGGAAGCCAATGAAACTGTCCTTGGGAAGATAAAGGAAAGATGTCACAGCTGAAGTAGAAAAAGCAACTGCTGAGGTAAGTGGAGGTGTTACCCGATACGGAGACCTGGATACTGCAAAAAGTAACATCATCAAATACCCTGCGATCATTTTTCATGTAAGGAAGCTGTATCTACATGGATTTCTTACTTGTACTATCTTCATGTTTCCAAGAGTGCCCACATATCTGGCCAAAAGATTGGTGAGATCTTGTTAATACAGATTAAAAATCTTAGTTTTACATACATGGTTTGAATAAAACTCCTGTGTTAGAGGGTGGACTGTTTCAAAGGTGGTTTCACTGGCGTGATATATCACTTCGCCAAACATGCTTGTCTATCTGTAAATCCTGTTGAATAACTTTGTTTCTGAAATTTGGGTATTAGTATGAAATGACAGCAGGTCTTACAGCTGGATTGCAAGATTTTAGCATATTTAGAACTACACTCAATATTGTGTTATTTACTCTTACTGTTAATAACTGTTGAGAAATTTGGCATACTAAGAGATGCAGTTGTGTAGGAATTTTATTATGACTGATTTATAGAATAAAATATTGTAGAATAGTTCAGTTGGAAGGGACCTACAAAGATCAAGTCCAACTGCCTGACCATTTCAGGGCTAATAAAAAGTTAAAGCCTATTCTTAAAGGCATTATTCAAATGCCTCTGGAACACTGATGAGCCCTTACAATTTCAGTGGTCACAAATGGAAAATCAGTGCTCTTTCAGTCATGCAGCCCAGGATCTATCATTAATATTAAAAACATTAATATTATAGACTGAATGTGTTTGATCAGAAAGCTGTGAAGCTTGTTAATATTTTTGAAACATATGAATACATAAAAATCAGCAGCCCGAAGTCCAAATGATGGTGAATTTTGAGAGTGATTAGATTTTCCAAAAGTGTCTTCATGATTTGCTTTGCTAAAGTTACCACTTTCCATAGACATATGGATGTGGATAATCAGGACGTTCGCTGCTAAATTACTGAGTTTCCCATCATGATACTAACTGCTCTGGAGGTCTGTGATGCAGCTTTATTCTCAGGTAGTGTTTTCCTTGAGGTTGCACCAGATACTTAAAATCACCTCCCCAGCATAGTTACCGATGTGTAGATAGAACACTTGAACAAGTAATTGATTATTTCTAGAATAATTATTACTTGTAATTACACAGCCGCACACACCTGGCATATTGTAGCTCCAGCAAAATAATGATGTCCTGATATCTTATAAAATGAATAACTATAGTGAATGAGCACCCTAAATCCTGCAGTAGGATTGAAAAAGTCAGCTAAGTCCAAAATCTATTCTCTAGAAACTCAAGTGTTAGCAATGAGTGGAATTACAGTGTTCTTGGATATACTTCAGAAATTGCTGGATGAAAGACCGAGATTATGCCATTAAAAACCCCATAGTCCTTTCCAAGAAAAACATCCACCAAAATTTGTATTCCCACTGTCACTTTTTTTTTTTTTTCTTCTAAATTAGATGGCTGAATATCCAGAAGATTTGGCAATGATTAGTTTGGCTGTCCTCTATTTCTTGAACTTTCTATTAATCAATCGATTCTAATGGCACATGACACATTTTCTGGGATAACTTCAAACTCAAAAACACTGATATTTTCTATTTTAGAGCTGCACACAACTACATTGCTTTATTTCGTTCACTCAGTGACTTTAATAACAGTGCAACTTTACCATAATTTCTGAAATTTTAGTAAATGTTATTTGGGATTGGGGATTTCTAAATGGGAGAAAATTGGCTGTGTGATTTACAGTGGTTAAGAACTCCTTCTAAAATAACCAAGGTTAGATTATTTCTCTCTTTTACCTCTTTCTTTTGCCTCCCACCTGTCAGTGCTTGGAAGAAGAGGGGGGGACAGAGGGGAGGAAGAGAGAGAAATGTGATAGTGTAAGCACATATATTTTTTTAAAGAATTCATATTTATTTAGTGATAGTGGAAATATGAGCTTTGGTAAGATCACCAGAATCCTATTCATCTCCTTGTGATACTGAATGCTGAACAGTATTATATCATTACTCCTTTTATTCTTTTTTTTTTTTTTTTTTTTTTTTTTTTCTTCCAGAGGTTTAAAGGTTGACTGCTTTAGGAGTTGAGATCCAGAGGTGATGACAAGTCAGGGACAACTCCATATCCTTACAGCCCCTTTTGGTGAAGGTTCAGTTTCCCTGTTTACAAACAGCAGAAGATCCTCTACCTGCAGTCCAGCCTCCTGCTGGTCCTTTGCCTCATGACACTCTGTTCAGCATCCCCGGGGTTGTACAGCCAGTGTCATCACACTGGCAAGTCATGACACCTCTTGCAGTGGTTTGAAGGCTGATGCTCATGCCAGCCGCTTTGTTTTTGGCCTAGTGGAGATAAAAAACAAGCTGCTTTATCTGTGAGTGAAGATTTGCACTTGCTCGAATCCCCTGCCCTTGTATTTTTTACAAAATCTGTGTGGTCTGGGTGTGCTTGTGATCTGACCCACCGGCAGTTTTTTGTTGTTTCAGCTGAAGCTAAAGTGATGTTTGTCTCTTTCACAGTCTGAACGGAGGGCAGCTGGCATGCTCAAAAACTCCAAAGACAACGTTTACCCCAGTTTCAGCCTACAGAATGACTGTAAAATATTTGGAAATGCTAATGTGCTCATGCTTTTTGCACAGCTAATTTTAATGGTGGTTGAAACACAGGAGATAAACTGGAAACATATAGCTTAAGTCTAATGTTTTAATCAGTGAAACGCAGGACAATGCCAGAAGTGTAATTTGGGGGTTAGAAGAGTATAACAAATTCAACCCTGTTATGTAGCCTTTATATTTTTTGCAACAACCCCCAAGCCTAATACAATGCACTGAAAAGACAGCCCTTCTTAAATGAAACATAATACAGTCAGCTCAGAATTGTATCTGACTTGGTTGCTGAAAGAGTCACTGAAAGACAGAAAAAATTGCTGTTCTCTCTCAGATTCTGTAGTAACTGTTCTACTGAGAGAGGCAGATAAGAGTGGCAGGATTTTTTACAGTATTTGACTGATCATGACCTATCCAAGCAGGAGAATACATTTTCCCCCAATATGTTTCTTAATTTGCTTATAACAGCAATTCAGGTGAATAGCGATGGAGATATTAATTGGAGGCCAGGAGGGCTAGCAGATGTGCTCGGGAGATGCTGGCAGCATTGCTCCCTTCTGCAGGGTGCAAAGTATTACTGCTGCAAGGGACCATGGCCGGGGGCTGCTGCACCTGCACACATGTTGGTTTGGGGAGCTGTGGGCAGTGCTCTGCCGAGTACCAGTACTGCTGTGGTGTTCTGGGGGGAAATAGGGAGTCCCTTTTTCCAGGTGCCTTTTGAATGGAAATTAACCTATCTAGTCACAGATTCGCAGGCTGGAGCTGCACAGCCTGATATCCCCCGTCCTCCACCATGCATTATGGAAAAGTGATGGAAATTAAATGGTACATGCAACCTCATTAGCTGGATTGTGATCTACAGAGCACAGCCTGGGTCAGGAGGTGAAAGCCTCAGCCCAGGGCTGTCAGTGGGTTTACAAAATGCTTGGCTTCTCTCAGTGACCCAAGCCCAGTGCTTCAAACATGCTCTTATGCTGCTTATTAAGACAACACCTTTTGTAGCCAAGGGACAGCAACAGCACTGTGAGGCTAAGGTGGAAAATTACATAGTATTAATAACACAAAGTGGTTGAAGGAGATCAGGCAGACTCCATTTTATTAAAACTGATCTTTGTTTGCATGAAGAAGTGAAGTAACTATGAATGAACACTGTCCTAGTTATCAGCCTGCTAATAAACTGTGAAAAGATACTGAAATTAAACTCTCCAGCTTTTATTAATAGCATCGTGACCAGGCACAGCGACTTTCTCTCCTACTGCCCTCGTTTCCTTTGGGAATAATATTTACTGATATCAGTTTTGATGCTTTCCATCATTGTTCTTTAAAGGTTGTTTTAAAACGAAGACTTTTAAGTTTTTGATCAGCTGCAGTGGCTGACATGGACAGGTACTCAGAGGCACACAGAGGCTAAGATTTTATGTCCTGATACATATATATCATGTCATTTTCTGAAGACTTGGAACACCTAAAAGGAAATAGAGATAATCAGATAGTGAGGTCTTTATATTTACAAAATACTTGTGGATATGTGATACTCTCTTTTTTTTTTTTTTTTTTCATAATTATCTGGTATATCCCATTCCTTCTTGCCTGCCAAGAGAAATTGGATCAGATGTCTATTTTTCTGTTATTTGGATTATTTTATTATCCACCAAAGAGGTGTTTGGCAGGGTGGGTAAGCAGAAAAATAATGAAATGAGCTAGAAATGTTTAATAAACATAAATAAAGCTTGAAAACAACAGCTTAAGTTTTTGATCTTTGGATGACCATTTGATTGCTCCATTATTAATTCCTGTACGAAAGTATGGATTTCAACAGAGTGGGAGAGGAGATGAGAGGAATAAAAATTGGCATGAGTGAAAAGGGAAAACCAGAAAGAGGTACAACTGGGCTTGGGGATGAGTGAAGAAACACATTTTTGCTGTACCTCATATTTGGCAAACGCATCTGTTGAGGAACAGGCACTTGGCTCAGCTACCTCCTCCTACTTTTGAGAACTTGCTCTTTTTGAAGCTGAATAAAAAAATTATGGTCCAAATCTAATTTTCATGGGAGCTCCTTACCATGCGTAAACTTAGTGTTTTGCTCCCCAAGGTAGAAGTTGTGGCTCTGGGTGAGTCTTTCACTGCTGGGGCCCATAGACATATGCTGTCTATAATCTGAGAAGGTTTGGTTGCCTAATCAGATTTTAGGATGGAGAAATTACCCTTATGGTGAAGATCCACTGCATTACCCTGGAGAGACATTATTTTTGAGGGGTAACACGTTACTGAACCACATGAAAACAAATTCATACTAGCAGTCTGACAAGGAAGAAAGGCAAGAAAATGAGTGGTATTACCAGGAAATCCCAAGCAGGGAGACAAACTGTTGAGAGACAGTGGATTCAGGAGGTTTTTTTTTTTTTTTTTACTAGCAGCACACTTCTGGAAACCTTTACTATAATGTCTACATATTGCTATTGGAAACATCTGCTTTGCATGTATTAGATTAGAGGTATAAATATGAATGTATTTCTGTAGTCTTTGGGATCCTTTTAGTAGCTTTCATGGTTTCATTATTTCTTTTGTATAAGCAAAAACCCTCTTACATAATTCCTGTTACTCATAACTGTGGTTAGAAACTGAACTTATGACATGAGGGTTGTCATGCAGTCTTCTTGCTTACCACCTATGGTCAACAATTCAGATACATGTTAATGCTTCCACTGTTTGCCTGCCAGAAGGAAAGTGGTAAGAGTAAGTATCTGTTGGTCCTGACACCTCAGGTGTTCCAGGCTGGTGCCTTCCGTCCAGTAAAATAATTTCCCAGTGGCCAGTGAGAGTTTCTCTCTCACAGTGCATTTGTTGTTGATTGTATGTGCATTACTGAAACTGCACAATTTTTGCTTTCAGAAGACTGGCCTTTGTTTTCCTTAAGAAGTTTTGCCCCACAAAAACAATCCTTACTTTTGCAGGAGTATAGGTGAATTCAGGGGTCAGACTGGAACATTCAAATCATCACAGTCTAATAGTTGCTACACTGAGAGTGACCTTCAAACAGAAGATGCAAAAGTTTATCTTTTCTAGCATAATAGTTTTTATAGACTCGAAATGTAGAGCCTCTGCAGGCAAACTCATTTCTCTCCCTTCATCCTCAAGGAAAAGCTGATTTGATATTTTGTAAGAACAACACATATTGACAAACAGAGACCACAATCTTCTTTATTAATGACTGCAAGGTTGTGGTGTGAAAATTTGTCTCAGTCTTCGATGCTCTGCAAATGTATTCCTGCATGGCAAGCCTGAAATTGTAGTAATTCTGTTTTCTATTATGTTGTAAATTGACCTTCTGCAATAAAAAGGCAGCACAAGAGGACGGTTTGGATAATATTGCATTTGCTTCTTGGATTTCTCAGGAACTTCATGCTTCCCACCTTTGGACCTTGTGAGTTTTGCAGCTAATAAAGAAATAATAAATACTTTGTGCAGCTAAAGTTCAGGGTAGTTTAGATGGAAACTAAAAGGGGACTGTGACAAACTGTAGCTGAATTTTAAATGAATATAAGACTATTATAACCACTGATGTCTTGAATCCTAAGTTCTATATTAAGGTCATGATAATGGCTTAGTGTTTTATGAGCCTTTGTAGTCTTAGCGGCACCATCTCTTTAATCTTAACTTCGCCTCGAGCCAAAATAAATCTCCATGTTGTAAACTGTATTGTAACATAACTGCCTAGTTCAGGAATGATCATTTTTTCTAAATGTCACTAATGTCTTACTGTGGCAAAACAAGAAAGGAAATTTCACTCTTTCTCTTGAAATGGCAAATCTGGAACTATTGTAACATTTGTGTGTGAACTGAATCATTATTTTTGAGCATTTTATCTCCAGCATTTTTAAGCTGGTTCAGTTATTTTCATCACTGCATAACTCACGTTAAAAAGACTGAGAAAACCGAGTGCCATCTTCAGTGGCATTCTTTAAGTGTGCACAACATACTTGTTTAAGCATCTGCCCTACCCCTAGATATATTTGAATAAACCGAGGTGGGACCTCACAAGTGCCAGTCAGTCTGAATGCTTAAAAAGTACTGACTAGGTCAGGTGGAGGGAGAGGAAGTAGTAAGTAGGGTATGGACTTTATTCAGCAGATGTCACAGCTCTGTCGTTTTGTTACCTGAGTCAAGAATACATAAGATAGTACCTATACACTACACAAAATGTAGAGGATTTGTCAGAGGATCCCTTCTATAGGTAGTGTTGCCTCTCTAATTTTCCTCAGCATTGTGCTGCTACAGTTCTTTTCCACATCCTTCCTTTTATTTGTACTTCATTAGGTTTCTTGCATTGACATGTACATATTCAACATCTGTTCCTTGTTTTCAGGATTTTAAAAATTAGGACAGAAATTCCTTCACAGTTAACTGACTGAATTTTTAACCTCATGGAGTATCCTGTGATGAGACATAGGGTGCTTCCTGGATTGCTTTGCACATCAGCTGATTTCTGTGTTGCTGCCTATCCCTGGAAAAAAATGGTAACAAAATTCATGGATGGATAAGTGTGATAATTCTTTGTCAAAGTCAAACAAACATTAAGTTATGTTTAATAGCATTTTTAGTGTATGGGACTGTCATAGAGGGATACCATGGGGAGAATGCATTTTTGGACGCTGTTTTATTATCAATAATAATTTTATATTCAGCCACTCTCATTTTCTGGATGCTTTATTGAGCTGGTAAAATTACAAGGGTGGCAATAAAACAACGTTTAGCTATACTGCATTTCTGCCTCTTTTAGCCATACAGATGCAAAGGATGTGAACCTGAACAAATGTAGCAAAAAATTGCCATTTCCTTCTGATGAGAAATGTGTTGCATTATTTTGGGGAGGTACTGGGAGATATGTTTATTGCACCTGCACATATGTGCATATGAGTGGGAGTGAAGAAAAGGTACCCATGCTTTACCCAGGCTTCCCCAGAGAAGGCTATTTCTGAGATGCTGCCTCCCTGGAGCCCCCAAATTTCCATGTGATGCTCCCGTACAGTGCAGCATCTTACTACTTTGGTGCCTTGCACTTGCCTGAGGGACACTGGTGATCAGCAGCAGAAGCACAGGTCCTGAGAGGCCTCACTCTTCTCTTGTAACAGAGGGACTTCAGAGCAGCTCATTAAGATGGGATTGCTTTTACTTTGACTTTAGCAATCTAGAAATTACATATTTAATCTTGGTCATCCAGGCTCCTTTCATAGCAGTGGAAAAAGATGCCTTCTAAAGGTTATTTATTTATTTTTAAACCCAAGATAGTCTATGGTAGATGGATATAGTATATAGATAGTTATGGGAGCTTTCAAGCATGGGAGTGTTCACAGGAGGAAGACAGATTTGTGAATTTAGCATGAAATACTCTGAAAAAAATCACAGTTTTTTAATCCTGGAGGAATATTACCCCTCATAAAAACCTTCTACATGTATGGTAAACATGATAACTTGGAAATCTTGGTAAAAAAAGTTTGTTGTTCTGTCTCCATTTTTTAACTGTTGACCATTACTATGAAATTAAGACAAATATTCTGTGCTGATTACCATTCAAAAGGTGAAGGGGGACAGTCTATGTCCAACTTTTTTTTTTTTTTAATCGAAACTGTTCGCATTGCAATTTGCTGGCTTTTATCACCACTTCTCTGAAGCTCAAGTCTTCTCTATAAATGCTATAAATGTTCTTTGATACTCACCCTGATGTACATTTATATCTCCAGAATCTTCGTAGGTTGGTGTTGGTCACCATGGTAGACATTTAAAATTTTTTCTTCCACACATTCTCTTTGCATCAAGGAGGGTGTTAGGATGAATTGCTCCTTTTCTGTTGCCATAATTTACCATCATTCAATAGTCTTGGGTGAAGGCAAAAGTGTTTATCCAGTTTTGAACCATTTATGGTTGGGAAAATTGTTAGAAATGAAAAATTATTCTGGTAATATATATTTGAAAAAGGTCTTCCTTTCATTTTACTTAGTAAATTTAAAGGTGATCTGTGTTTACTAATCCAGTTCATCCTGTTAAAGCAGTGATATTATTAGACGGTATCTGGTCTATGCATATTAAAGATACAGGGGGAATTTTTTTATTTCAATGATAGAATCTTAAGGAACAAATTATCTAAGAAAATAAATCACAGGTAGTACAAAATATTAGTGTGTATGCTGGGATACAGAAAAACATTGTTGGGAAGAGTCATTCTCAGACACTGTGCTGAGCAGCAGCGGTTATGATTTTTATTTTACCGTGATTGTTTTTAGTGCAATCTTCAGAGCTTCCAGACAAGGAGCTGGAGTTCTGCCACCTTCCTCTGTCTTGTCTTTCTACCCGATTTATGGCATAAGTGCTTCTGGGTGTACAGTACCTTTCAAAAAATGTTAAACACCATTAGGACAATAAGATTCCTGTCCTACATGAGGTCTGCTGGAGTTACTGCATTACTAATAATAATGCTATGAAAAAGCACTGTTACAGCTTACAGCCCTTGGGGATATCACATTAGAGATGCCAGGTGTGCAGCCTCACCAGGTTACCTCTGCACAGAGCTGATTCACGCTCTTAGGGTGACCAGAAGTCTCACTGCCTCAGACATGTAAACTCTGTAACTGAAACCAAAGTAATTCATGATGATGGAGAGACATCTCTGCCCTGGGCAACAGCTGCTGTCAGGACACTGACCTAGGCGGGCCGCTGCCTTAACTGCTTCTGGCAGCTGCTCTACGCCTATCTATCAGGTGTTCCTCCCAATCCAATTGCAAGGGGAACTGTTTCAAAGAAAACCTTGTTTAAAGTGTGTCTGGTGGCAGAACCTAATCCCTGAAGACATAACCAAATAAGCTGGTGGTAGCTCACAGTGAGTAATGCACGTGACAAAGTCAGCCGCCGCCGCTGAGCACGGGATGTCAGGCAGCTGCCGGCTTCTGCCAGGCAAAGCCACTGCGTGTGCCTCTGTGAGCATTAGTTTCTGTTACGTTAGGGTGGAAAACATCTTGCAGTGACCATTCAAAACTGAGTCCACTAAATACTCTGGTGTGTTTGTGGCTGGTCACAAGTTGAGAGGAAATATTTCTGTTTCCTGCTTAGCCAGGCGCAGAGAATCACCTGACAGAGCAAGACCTGTGAAGCCTGTGATATGCCACTGTGAAGGCCTGCAAAAACAAGTGTAAAATGTGCTTTATGCCCACACCTGTGCAAATAAAATGTGATTGTTCCAGCATTTAGTTGAAACAAATGTCACAGGAACATAGAAATTCTTCCCCCCCCCCCCCCCCCATGTGAAATAAAATGTTCTTACTGATTTGTATGTTATCTCTGAGGGTGTGACCATTGATAACTTCAACATATATGCTTTGTCACCTCCACATGGTATTCCTCTACCATATGAAGCACCCAACTAATAAATCAGCCACTTTCAAATATTTTTAAATTAGAGAAGTTGATCATTTCTTCTGTGCCTAATCATTAAGCGTAACAATTTGGACAACTTCTTTTTCTTTCTTTCTTTTTTTTTTTCTTTTTTTTTTTTTCCTTACAGGTTAGATAATCTAACTTTTGACAAAATTAATTTCATTTTAAACAGCTTGAATTTTTTTAAATACTGGATGACATTAAGTAAGCTTATCACTTTTACTATGGCTTTTACTTTAAAGAGTGCTTGGCATTTAATATCACATGCAAATCAATATTTTTCTAAATAGTTACTGTAGGTATTAGAATTCTTATAGTTGCTACAAGGTCATAAGAATAGAAGACAGCCATTTTATGAAAGAGTATTATTTTAAAAGACAGCCTAGTCATTCAGGCACTGGTATTGAACTGACTGAGTGATGAGTGCATTACTTCCTGAGAAGAATTAAATATTTAAAATAGAATGAAATAATAGCTCCTAAGTGTAGTTTTTATTATTAATTATTATTATTATTATTATTATTACTACTACTACTACTACTACTACTTAATATGGCTAAATACTAACAGGGAATGGGAAGACAGTGAATTACAAATTTCTGGAGAGTATTTTAGGGAGGAATGATGTTGGGTTCTCCCTGTTATTATGCTCATGCATTCCTTTGGAGGGAAACAGTCATAACAGTCACTGTTGGCCAATGCAGGTTGGAGACAGCATTTTGGGTCTGGTGGACTTGCTGAGTCCAATACTGAGCAGTGTTGTCCAGTGGGCTAGCAGTATACCTGTATAATACTCAGTTTACTAAGTGAATAAGGACGCATGCAGAATGTAAAAATTGTTGTACCGGTTCAGACCAAAGGTCCGTCTACCCCAGAATCCAGTCTCCAGGAGTGGCCTTTGGACAAGGAAGAACAGGGATATATGTTAATATGATACCTCCCCTTAGTAGTCTTTTTTGTTCCAACTATTTTCAATTTAGGAAGTATTTTGATTCTGCTGTTTTTTGCCAGTTTGGTAAAACGCCTTCTCATATCCCCGTTATCCTTTGGGAAGTATTTCTGTCCATTGCAGGAGGAACCCTTTCCTTTTGTTTGGGTTGCCCCTGGCTCCTGCCTGCTTCTTCTGAGATGGGCCCTGGTTCTTGTATGACGAGAGACAACGAGCAGCTGATCAGAGAACCAGGAAAAGGTTTTTCACCAAGGGGGTGGTCAGGTACTGGAAGAGGCTCCTCAGTGCAGTGGTCACAATACAGTTGCCTCTGGATAAGAAAGCAGGGTCTGGAGCAGCAAAACCAGCTTAGCTTCTTCACGATTTGTCTCTTCTTTGCCATTGAAATTCAAACAAATTTAGTTTGCTTTTTGAATAGGAGTAAAGAAAATAAGAAGCAGGATAAGAATAAGAAGAAATTAGCTTTGCTGCTGCCTATAGGGTCAGAGCAGTCCAAACCAGAAAACTTGCTAACTTCACTTAAGGTGAGTGAGATATTTGGATTCAGTTATGGTGGAAGGAAGAAGTTTGGCAGTTGTATGATGAAAAGCTATTACTGTAGAAATAACATGACATATTGAAAAGCTTTCAGGCTGAAGAATGAATCTTTCCTTTGGTACTTGTACCTCTTTCCAATCTCCAAGGAGAATCATGCTGAATATTATTTCAGTAATGTTGTATTTTCAGGAAAGATAAACATCAAATTTTAATTTAACATGGTATACTTTAGGCAAGGCTTTCCACGTAACACTTTGCGAGTGAACAATGACTATCAACATTTTAGAGCTAGGGAGTGGAATGAACTTTCCAAACAGGTCCTGCTTTGGTGTCACGGTTTCAGAGACAGGACTTAATCCTACAGTTGGGGTTAATTATTATTGCTGGAACAAATGTAGTGGGAGGAGAAGGGTAAGGTAAGGCTGAAACACGAAGGGGAAGGAGGAGAGAGGGACTTTGCTGGGTAGTCACACCCCATGAAATGATAAGCACCTTGTCTGGGTTACTGCACGATGAGAGAGGAACTGTTCCTGTTATGTCTCCTGAGAAATATCTGATTTCCAGTGCTACAGAAGTGCACGGGGATGTAAGTTACAGTTTATATATGTAAGTCCCAAGTGGGTGGGAGGTGTAAAAAGCAATATTTAATCATTGATTAAATATTTCACCATAGAGTTGTTTCCCTGAATTCAGTGTACAATAAAACACATACATTTCACTGAATTTGAAAGATCAACTTGTAATTCAGTAAAATGAATGACTGCCTAAATTGGAAAAATATATATAAATTTGATGATGAAACATGAATTAATTGAAATCCAGAATGCTTTCAAAGTCAGGTGTTTCAGTGCCTGCTTTGAAAGACTCTGAATTTGAATAATTTATGTTTTGTCATATAAAGCAAAAATGTTTTGGCATTACAGAGATGTGGTGGGATGGCTCTCATGACTAGAGATTGGAATGGAAGGATACAGGCTCTTTAGGAAGGACAGGCAGGGGAGATGAGGAAGGGGCATCACCCTCTATGTCAATGAGCAGCTGGAGTGCATGCATGGAGCTCTGCCTGGGGATGGGTGAGGAGCTGACAGAGAGTTTATGGGTCAGAATTAAAGAGAGGGCAGGGACAGGGGACGTTAGACTGGGGCTCTGTTACAGGCCACCTGATCAAGAAGACCAAGCAGATGAGGCCCTCTATAGACAGATAGAAGCCTCACGTTCACAAGCCCTGGTCCCCACGGGGGACTTCAACCACTCTGATATCTGTTGGAGGGACAGCATAGCAAGTCATAGGCAATCCAGGAGGTTCCTGGAATACATCAATGGCAAATTCCTTCTCCACGTGATAGAGGAGCCAAAAAGGATAGGTGCTGTGCTGGACAGCATTCTCACCAACAAGGAGGGGCAGGTGGGGAATGTGAAACTCAAGGGCAGCCTTGGCTGCAGTGACCATGAAATGGTGCAGTTTAGGATCCTGAGGGCAGCAAGGAAGGAGCACAGCAAGCTCACTACCCTGGACTTTGGGAGAGCAGACTTTGGCCTCTTCAGGGATCTGCTTGGTATAGTACCATGGGACAAAGCACTAGAGGGAAGAAGAGCCCAAGGAAGCTGGTTAATATTCAAGGATCTCCTCCTCCAGGCTCAGCAGTGATGCATCCCAACAAAGAGGACGTCAGGCGAAAATGCCAGGAGGCCTGCATTGATGAACAAGGAGCTCCTGGCAAACTCAGATAGAAAAAGGAGGCCTGCAGAGGGTGGGAGGAAGGATTGATAGCCTGGGAAGAATACAGAGAAATAGTCTGGGCAGCCAGGGATCAGGTTAGGTAAACTGAAGTCCTATTAGAATTAAATTTGGCCAGGGACATCAAGGGCAACAAGAAAGGCTTCTATAGGTATATCAGTGATAAAAGGAAGACTAAAGAAACTGTGGACCCTCTCTGGAAAGAAACGGGAGACCTGATCACCCAGCATATGGAGAATTCTGAAGTATTCAATGACTTTTTTTGCCTCGGTCTTCACCAGAAAGAGCTCACACGTGGCCCAGGCCCCAGAAAGCAAGACAAAGACTGGGAGAATGGTGAACCACCCACTGCAGAAGAACAGGTTTGAGACCATCTAAGGAACCTGAAGGTGCACAAGTCCAATGGGCCTGATGAGATGCATCTGTGGGTCCTGAGGAACTGGTGGATGTAGTTGCTAAGCCAATGTTCTTCATATTTGAGAAGTTGTGGCAGTCTGGTGAAGTTCCCATTGACTAGAAGAGGGGAAACAGAAACCCCATTTTTAAAAAGGGAAGAAAGGAAGACCTGGGGAACTACAGGACACTGGGTCCACTCCTAGTGCTCATCATTTTTCTTTCTAAGGCTTAATAGTATGAAAGAGGTAATTCATTTCATGAGTTATCACTTCTAATCAGGCATGTTGCTCTCGTCCCTAGAGGCTGCAGATGGAAAAGAAATGCCCTCTTTCCTTGGAGCTAGTGAGTACTGTCTGTGAAAGTGAAAAGAGAAACACGCTTTTGCCTTAGAGACACAAAACCTTGTTTGCTTTCTTTTATTGAATATTAAGTGGTTATAAAGTTTGTGAAAGAGAGGATGGAAGTCATTTGACAATAATGTATGAAGTGCTTTATAGAATTATTCTGGTACATAAAAATAAGAAGAGTAAACAGTTATTATAGTAGTATAATGCTTAGAAACACTTGTTCATACTGAAAATATGTACTTTCAATACCCAAGTATTTGACTGAGCAGCCCTGTTATGTGAGGTGGGTAGAAAACACTTTCCTCAGAGAATCTTAAACCTGAAGTTACATTCTAGCAACCTCACAGCTCACAATCTCTCCTCCTCCTTTCTCTCCAAAGAAACCTGTGTCAGGGCAGGGCTGGCATCCTCAGTTCTGCTGTAGGAAGCGAACACTGAGAATCCTGGTTCAGACTGCATGTTAAGGAGTTTAGCTACCCAAGCTGCCAGTGACAGTGCTAGTAATAAACCCAGGTAAGATTAATGACAGAAGGTTGGGAAAATTTCCTGTGAAACTGAACCACTTAGGTAGTACTAATCATTGTAATTCATTACAGGACAGTTCTAGCAGCACAACAAACACTGTTGCCAAGCTTGCTAATTCCCTGAGCTTGTTTACCCACTTACTTAAGAAAATTGCATTCATAGTGCTGTTTATTGTTGTTCCTCTTTATCATTTTCTAGGGTTTGTTTTGATTTTCACACATTCTCTAGAGCAAGTGGATATTTCACCTCTTTGCAACTCTTGACACAGCAAAGACTGCTAAGGTGATGGAGTGAAAAATTGTATAAATGTGAAAAGAACTCTTCTGTCTTGCGAACAAAGGAGCAATGTTGCTAAGGCTGGAAATACCTTTTCAACTATCGAGCAGAGGCAAGCATGCTTTTTGTAAGATGCAAAGACATAGCTTTTTAAAAAATAAATATTTTTTTCTAACAAGCATATCATTAGCAAGTGACTTTGTACCAAGCCCATATACACTGAAAAAATCACTTCAGCATTGAAAGACATGATTGCCTTGTGATAACTAAGTGGTACATTTGTAATACAATCTCCATTTTGTGTTTTCATACTCCATCAAGTTGTTAGTTGTTTGTTGTTTTTTTTTTTTTTTTTTTAAAATATGGATGATACCCGAAATTATAGAACTCTGAAAGAAATTATATGAAAATTTGTCTAATTCCTCTAAAACTTCTCTCTCTATATATAATACCAGTTTCTTTACAATTATTTATTTATTTATAAACATCTATGCCCTTTCTTTGTTATTACTTCCCCTACAATTCACTTTTAATGTCTCCATATCATATTGCTGTTCATATTTTCTGGTAACAGAAGAAGTGTGCCAGTAGAAAAAGTTCTTAATATTCTAGGGTAATGCTTTTTATTTTTATTTATTTATTTTTTATATTAGAATAACATCCAGAGAGCCTAAGCAGAGATTGATCTATCTCTCCATATATATATTTTAGTTTGTGTAGAATTCTCAGAATAGAGGAATCTGATTTTGAGAAAATAAAAAATAAACAAAACCAAAATAAGGTTATTTCAAAAGCTAAAAAATAAATAAATCATCATTTGAATGAGGTCTGTTTGACCTGAAATAAGCTACTTCACATAGGACTCCCATCAATTTACGGGGATAAAAAGCATTTAAGGTAAGAAATTTTGAGGGATTAACATTTTGAATAAAATTACTTGTTAAAATATATGAAAGCAAATATTTGACTTTGAAGTATTCTACATGACTAATATGAACATGCGGATGGATCACTGAATCTCTCATTTTCTTCCACCAACCTTTTTTTTTTTCTTTTTTCCCCAAAACAATATTTCTGGTCCTACTAGAAATCAAAATCTTATTGTAGGTGATTCTCTAAGAACAGTGCAAGAAGTGATTTCTGATTCTGAAGTTATCTTCCATATTTTCAGTCGTGAAGCTGATTTAAATTTGTCAGCTGCTGCTTTGTGCTCTTGCCTTCAACCTACAGATGAGTCCTCTTCAGTTTTGATAATACAACCATTTCCAAATTGGTTCACTGTCAAAGTAGATACAAAACAAAAAGTCTTCCCACATCTTTCTATGGCAATCTTTAAAGTCTCAGGAAATGATACTGCTTATAAAAGATCTGCAGGAGTAGCTGCTCTGCCACAACTGTGAACTATAATTTTATGATGGTTTGGGGTGGCGAGAAAGGAGGCGGGACACTAGGAGGGAGAGGGGAGTCATGAATTTGTTCTTGTACAGTGGACTCAGTGATGAACAGTGTCATTGCAAATGGCCAAGATAAAGCTCTGCTTACAATTCCGATGGGAAGTGCCAAGAAAAATCTACAGGATCACAGCCAAGCTACTGAAAAGTAATAAGAAATGGAAACTTGGAGCAGTAGTAAGAATAACCAGAACTGCTCTCCTTTCTTCAGTTCCTGTTCATGTCAATAAATTTGATGTCCAACATCTAATACTGACATATTGGAAGAATAGGAGAAAGCAAAGAAAATCTGACAAAATCTCATCAACATATCTGATCTACAATCTTGCCCTTAAATTGGATTCCAACACAGCATGCTGTTCAAATGACCCCTTCATAAAGAGACAGGCAGAAACTGCAGTAAGTGAAGACCTGTGCTGGCCTCTGGTTTCTCTGGGTAAATTATACCTTGGAGAAAGGAAATAACTCATAGCATAATCAAGTTATATCTATAATTTCTAGGGCATTTCAGGCTGTCCTTTCAGATAATGTAAGGTCAGTAGATAAATCTAAAAGAGTAAAATGTCATAAGAAGCATCAACCTTGTCTTCTGTAAAAAGGGACCTTGACATAATCCAAAACAAAGACATATAAGATCAAGTCCTTGCTAATAATGTTAGTAAGTTTTACTATAGGAGTGTAGCTTGGATGACAGTCCACTCGATTATGTGCAAACTGGTAAGAACTTAAACTCTTTCTTTTTTTCTCTCCATCCCATGAGTTCAGCAGATATAGCTCAGGTAGTGATGTCAGTGTCTGGTGCTTTGGACCAAAGATGATTTTTTCCAACATTTTCACCAATTATGTTGTTTACTGACAAATAAGGTTTCTATCCTGACTCCTACTACTGTTTATATCTTGGCTAAGCTATTGGACAATGATGCTGACAGAGGTCTCTTTCACACCTATAGGAGTTTGAATGAGCTTCTCAAAACTCTGGCAAGTTGTATTTTTGACATAGAGTCATTCTTCACTATGCTTTTTGCAACAATGTGCTGTGAACAGAAGTATTTATAAAAGAAACAGGAAATTAGAAAGGTAAGAGTAGTTCTTATCATAAGATAAAATGACCCATGAAACTTGTTACAAGGACAGTCACAAATCTTTACAACACAAGGCTACTGTTGGAGACTGGATTGCTTTGCTGAAAAATGTACAGTCCTCTGGAGCTCTATTCCAACCTCTTCCATATTATTATTATTATTATTATTATTATTATTATTATTATGTGTGTGATTTTTCTTTCTGTATATGATTTTGTTAGGCAGACATTAACTGAGAAATCTGGACCTGTATGTGTGTTATAGGAACTGAGAGGAGAACTCTGGCTTTCTCAAAGCCATAGCTTTCAGATGAACTAAACAGGTTGCAGGCCTAAATAGCAGCATGTGTGTAAATGTATGTAGGTATGGTCATGCTAAAAATAGCCACCCAAGATTTTATCATCATTTTAAACAGCTGCAGTGTTCATTAATTTGAAGACCTAGTTTCTATACTTTTCTGTTTTGGTTCAGGCTGTATGAATAAACTCCTAAAATATTGATTCAGCTTGCCTCCTAGATATTATTGCATGACACTGTATCATGTGTGCTTATACTGGGTTTTACGTTGACATAATAAGGCATAATTTTCACTTATTAACACTTGCACAGAACTGATTGCCCTGTAGTCCACTTTTAGAATATGAATGATTTTACGTGACAAACTGGGATAATTTTTTTTTTTTTTTTTTTAACATAACAGGCCACATATTAAGACTAAGCTGCTTTTCCAGGCTTGCACAGGCTTTTAATGGCACATTTGAAAGTTTGGCGAGGGCTCTGATAAAAATCAGAACCTCTGAAGTTTATCAATTGCTGTTTAGAATAACAGGAATAAGGACTATTCTTTCCTTTTAATTAACATTGGCTGGTGGGTGAAACACTAGGAGATAAACTGTTTGTAGAAGCTTAAGAGTACACACGCAGAAGCCTGAGTCAGTATTGTTAGATGAATGCATGAATGAATAACAATGAGAAACGCATAATGAAAAGTTTTCTTATTTAATTCTAATATGCCATAATGCAAGCTTGTGTGGTATGGGAAGTCTTTTCATATATAATTATACTGTTGAAAGCACCCCCAAAATAAAAATTGTATATTCTGAAGGCCACAGAAGGACACAGAAATGAATGGCAAATTCCACGGAGCATTTTATCAGCTTCCTGCCATTCTCTGAACAGTGCCAGATAAAAACCACAGTGCTTAAAGGACTTATGAAAGGCTGTGCATATGCTTGTAAAATGTGTATTAATTATGGAAAGTACATTACAGTCTCCTCAAACTTCCCGTAGTTTTCTCCAAATGCATGAACACCTGTAGCACTCTCCTATCTGGCCAAGATGCCTACATTTAAGATTAAAATTACAGAACTGTCCTTATTGAATTAACTGGCTAATGAGCCTTATTATTTGCAAATAGTGATTTAGCTTCTCTCCTGCTGCTTTTCATAGCTCTTTCTTTGTGTTACAAGCAAAGCAGGTGTTGAGATGTGCTGTTCACTTTATTCAACACATACCACTAGAAGATCTTGATCTAAATAGTTCAGAGCTCATCACACAGACACTTGGTCTAAATCTTCTCATGATGGCTATTCATCTCACTGATCCTTTTTTTTTAAAAAAAACTTTTTTTTTTTTTTTCTTACTAGAAAGCCTCAGCTAAAACAACTCACCTATTTTAGAATAAGAGCTCAGGGAGCATGTTATTCTATTCACTCTACAAAAGCAAACAACAACAACAGAAAACCACCACCACAAAAATAAAAAAAAAAAATTATTTGAAAATCTTCCTGTACACTTCAGTGCTTAGGAACATAGCAGTAGCTGTAGAGGAAGAGAAAGACTACATGTACCTTGAGGGGACTGACTTGACAGATCACCTTGTGACATGAAATATTTTTGGTGATACTTTGAAAAAAAAAACCAAAATCCTAAAACCTAGCCTCTCTTTCTCTCCCTCACCCCACCCGCCCAAAAAAAAAAAGATTGTTAATTTTGTAAGCTATTTTTTTTCTGGGATTGAGCATGCCCCATCCTCGCCTATCTTCTACTACTAACTGTGGTGCAGGCAACGCTTGTTGGGAGGAAGTGAGCAACACTTTCCCTGAAACTGCTTCTCTTGGAAGCATTGAAATACATCAGTGACATCTGCTCTACTTGGATGGTGAAGTTACAGATTTACCTGTGGTTTTCAGTGTTCCCACTGCTGCTGTCAGGAGAAGAAGAAGCAAATGGGAAAGAAATGCAGTTTGAATGCAGAGTTGAGGAGAGAGAGAAAGAAAACAAATAGGGCATGAGCTTAGGGGAAATTTACTCAGGATGTGGAACAAGCGGTTTCAGAAGTGTGGGTGGGAATGGGAGGTTTGAGCAGAATGGGACAGGCAGTTGAGGAGAATGGCATGTAACCATAGGAGAAGCATTCTTGCAGACCCCAGAACTAAGAAGATTCAGTTAAAGTCTGCCTGTCCCTGAGGCAAGCTTATTCCTTCTTCTTTCATTTCCTCTGAACACTTTATAGTGTTCCAAATTACCCAAATTACCAAATTACTGGTTGAATTTTTTTTTTTTCCCAAGTAAAGTTTTTGTCATTAAAGAAGAAAATCATTTGCATCTAACATTTAACAGGCTCATTGGATCATCTTTTAGATAACTGGTAAATTTTTATGTGGTTTTGGAGGAAATATCAACTTAAGATTTACACAGAGTGATTTGCATCCATATGACATTACGGTTCATAAAAATACCTAGAAAATTCCATCCAAAATTGTTTTTATTCTGGTGATTCTTATGTTGAGACAGTTTGTTTCTTCCTGGTATTCTTTTAAAAATGATTTTACCAGGCTTACGAACTACTGTGTAAGTATATCCTCTCTTTCTTCAAAGGAGTGCTGAGAAGAAAGTAATTCCCAGTTGTTTCCAGTAGCAGCGTGACTGTGAATAAAACAATTTTCTCTCCATCACAGTCAATGACATGTTCATGCATTTCTTATATATGCATTTCTTATATATGCATTTCTTTATCTCTGCTTACATTTTTGAGCAGTTCCTTTGCTATGTTGACTCATGAGAGGCATGTTACCTTTGCCTTAATGTTAAGATACAAGTTAGGCTTCTCCTTTGCATCAGCCAGTGCCTGGTTAAGTCATGTAATGCTGCTGCCACTGCTCCATCACCATACAGCACAGCTTCCCTTACTGCAACTGCTCTGTTCACACCCCAGCACAGGATTATCCTGCCTCTGGTACTGCACCATGGGGATTATGAAGTGGATGTGAAAAACACACAGCATGCAAGATCCACCCCCTTCCCACATCACTGCTCGATCAAGGGGTTTATTATACTGTGTAGGGAGTTTGCTTAGTGGATAGCCACACCTGCAGTACTATTGCTGTAGGCAGCCTTCAAGGGCTTGGGTGACCTAACATATGCTGCTTTGTTGAGAGACTCATTAACTTTTCTCTGCAGTGGCACATGGTAAATCAAATTCACTATTTTTCTTCTCACTTATTTTGCTATCAGGTTCACCTAAGAAGTAAATAGAGAGTGAAGTCTTCAACTGGCTTGCTTCATGCAGGCTAATATAATTTTCTTCTTTAGCCTGTGGTCAGGCATATATGTGGGTCATACAAACAGGACAGTGAATCATAGTCTAGGAAGTCAGCTGACAACTCCAGCTGAGTGCTTTGGGCTTTTTGCCTGCATGTAGGCACTTAGCTGAATCAGGACCTGGGGTAAGAGCCTCGGATCTCAGCAGGAGGAAGAGCTCTGTCTCGGTGCTTGGCTTTTAGCTGTGTTTTTTTATTTTTTATTTTTTTAAGCTGAAGTTAATTTGATTGTAAGTTAATATTCACACTTTTAAAATCAGATATTAGGGCTTGGCTAGCTCTACTAATGTGCTTTGTAAACTCCATTTGCACCTTGCAAATCTTAGTGGGAGTTCAGTGTTCACTGTGAAGGATAAAATGTTTGGCTAGCTTGCTCACTAATTTTTGTGCTTTGCCAGAGGCACTTTAAACCCAAACAAAGCTCCAGAAAAATATCCAGAAAGTGTTTTTGTTCCTCTTACTTAGTGCTGCTTTCCAGTGGCTTACCATCTTCTCCCTGGAGAGTGGAGAATAAAAAGGACTGTGCATATAATATTCTTCTTGTCCTTGACTGACCTCCAAAGTTCTCTTATTTTGATCACTAACAGCTACAGCAGGTAGATGAGCCCTTGGCTAAATTTTGGTATGACACAGTGTAAATTGTAGACATGCTGTCATCTGTGTCAGACATTTTGGGTGTTTGTGTCTTGCTTAAAGAAAATTTCTGGTGTCACAATGATGCTGTGCAGTTTCTTTCATCTGGGTTTAGATTTGTTCCAGAAACATTTGATCTGTAATAAACTTTTCCTTGCATAAATGTCTGTTGATATTCTAGAGGGCACAAAATGTCTCATAATTTCTCATGAGGTGCCTAAGATATTTTGTTTAATGTATCTTATGCAGGTATGTGATTTAAAGCATGCAGAGTGGCATGAAGAAACAGGAATAATCGTGAATCCTCTGCCCCTGTTGTCACAGGTAAGGCCAGGTGGAAAATGTCTCCTGTGCTCAAGGACATGAGTCTTTTTGTTCTTAAAAAATATGAAGTTTTGCTCTCCATTGGGAATGCCAAGGTTTGATACACAGATAGCAATGGAGTGTCCGTCTGGGTAAGTTTATCTATAGGTACCATTTCAGTGTAAGCTGGACACTAGTGTCTTCAGGCTTTACAGAACTTGCTCTTGTAGGTAGCAACAGGGAAATGGGATCTGTTTTCTGAGAAGCTCCTTTGTTTTCCTGAACATTATTTTTAGATAAATTCAAAAGTCTAAGTTGGAACCTTTTTTTTTTTTTTTTTTGTGTGTGTGAAAGAAACAGTGCATGCCATGGATGAACTCTAGGAGTATGTGCTTGGAAGGTGATGGCCTGTACTACTCCCCTGGGCTCTCCTGCTTGTAGCGGTTTTGATAAACAGTCTGTCAGAATTGTACTGGTAGTATAAGAAGTGGAGTTGAAGAAGCCAGGAAGATTGCTGGCTTGCACCAAGGCTGTATTGATTGTTTCTCCAAGGTCATCAGATGTTTCCATCTCACCTCTGAACTATCCTCCAGGGCTACATGAGCAGTAAATACTTCCCAGCAAATTGGGTAACTCTTTTTGAGCTCATACCCAGAGCTGCTGCTGTTAAGGGGAACAAGACTGGAGATGCTGCTTCTCTAAGTAGCTCATGAACTGTTAAGAGCTGCATCTAGCTCATAGTCAATGATCCATTACCTAAGTTAGTGTAAGAGCTTACAGATTCCCTTGGCTGCCAAGGTTAGGGTGTGCAAAGAATGTTGCAAAGATCTGGAAATTGTCTCCTTACGAGATCACCCCCATTGTTTTTTTTTAAACACTAACAAATAATAACTTTCAGCAATTAATTCCAAGACCAGGCAAATGCAATAATTGTCATTCTGGAGGCCAGGCAAGAGCATGACTTCACATTAACATTTGACTGGTCCCCCCTCACCTAGACACAGATAGTTATGGGGAGGCCAGCCTAAGATCTCCAGTCTTTTTCCTTGTGCTCTAAGTTGTTTGCTGCCAGGGTGAGTTTTCAGATTGTTCACTGTCTCCTCTTCCACTGAACTATATCAACAGTTGAAAAGCTATTTGTTGGGAGAGCTTAATGAAGACTGTCTGATGTGTGCCATGGAAAGCTGATGCAGTTGATGCTGAGGATGCTGTAAAGCAGCTGTAAAGCAGCTGGGTGGCTGCTGTTTGCAGGGGCTCACATCACAGGCTCTCATGATTGTACCATAATCAGCCTTTCCCTAATGAAAGATACTACAGTTAGACCAAAACTCACAGATTTTGAAATATGTTTTGAGCTGGCCCAGGTAAAATGCAAACTTTCTTCTGAGTATTTTATACTAAATTACAAGTGCATGCACACATGCTATTCTAATTCCTTTGGTTGCCCTTAAAACAAGGTGTGGAATGCCTTTAGACAAGATTTTTCACTGTTCTGTATAGCATATATTTCCACACAGATAAAAAGGAATATTGAAATAAAATAAAAATATCTTTCACATAGATTTATTAAGGAGAAGTACCCTGGATAAAATTTTATTATCAAATCTTCTTGTATTTGATTTTACACTGTTAGCAATAACTGATTGTTTTGAAACTTCACATTTACATGGATTCTCAAATACAACCTGACTTATGTTGCCGATGGTTAACCAAAAAAAATAATTGCAAAATCAGATGTCTGTTGAGTATTCTAGACCTCCTGTTTGGTTACTGCTATAACGTAGATTATGTAATGGTCCCTGCTGTTGTTCCTATTTTCAGGGAAACAAGAATTTATTATAGTGGTAAAAAATGTCCTGTTTTGGTCTCTTCTTCCAAATGAATTATTTTTTCTGGTTTGAAGAGAAGTGTTCTGCAAGAGAATCAAAACAACCACATTTCTTTAATTAAAAGTAATGTACTCACAGAATTTCCCAGGCACCCTTCAGCTGAAATGACAGAAAGTTAAAAGGTGAAATTTGTCATGGAAAACTCCAATCTGTATTAATTTCCTCAAGCAGATCGTTACAAAGACTTAAGGCTTGTTTGCATTAAAAAAAGATCAACTCAATTAAATAAAACAAATTATTAGACACCTAAATTCAGCCAGGAATATTTTCTTGAAGCAGGAATGTTAATGAAAACCTTCACTATTTTTTCATACTAAGCTGACTTTCAAACTCATCCACTCACGGCGTAGCTACATTAGCGCAAGTCCAAATTCTGGTATCATGTTTGGATTTGCAGATAAACCATTTAATTACCGCCTGAGAATATTTATATCAACTCGGACTTTGTTCACACAAAGAGAACTCTGCTTTAATCTGTGCTTTACATGATTATATATAAAGCTATCCAAAAGATTTAAGTTATCCTAAAGATTTAAAACTTTCATAGCACAGATGAAGTGATTCCTTAATTTGCAGCTTGTCTGTAACTTAAACACTGTTTATGTGTTTTCACGCTAATCAGTTCCAGCTCAGGACTCCTTAGTTTATGAAAGAAATAACTGCTAAATCTGACACAGGTTGTACCAAGTGTCACACAATGTTGTCTTTCGGGACTCAAGCAGCATGTGAGTGACAAGCAGCAAGTGAGTGGCAAGCAGCAGAGTAGACAAACCTGTCAGTGACAGTGATCAGTCAAAGGAAAATATACGGTCTGTGTGTGCAGACAGCATATTTTGTTGAGCACTGCCCTTCCCTTTGAGTGCTTTTTGTCCCTTTGATAGCTTCTCCTGAATGGTCACTCATTTTTTCTGTAACATGCTGAGACTTTTAAGTCCTCACTTTCATGCTATGTCTGCAGCTCATAGACTTGTTCCATATAAAGCCTCTGAGACATACAGACTTTCCTATACGTTCACACACATGCATTACCAGCACAGGTTTTCTCCACTTCACATCTTTATTCCTGGAATCTCATTCTCTGACATCTGCCTTCTCACCTTGCTCATGTGCAAAGAAAATTTCTCTATTAATAACTACACTATTAATGTGAAGTCATCAATCTCTTTGTATTCCTCAGCTGGCACCCCTTTGCTCTCAATCAAACCACTCACTTGTCTTTATTTCCAAGGCCCTTTCTCATCTCTCTTAGATTTCCGATTTACTACTAAAATGCCAGCTTAAATCCTTGATTGGTTGTGATGCCTCAAAGAACTAAACATGGCTACAGACACGATTTTGGTGTCTTCAATCATCCTTTGACTTCCAAGTATGTATTGCAAAATGCTATTGCAACATGAGCATATTTGTAGGCTCTCTGTCTCTCTCTCTCTCTCTTTCTCTAATTCAGCAGTTACCTTGTATTATGGAAGTTACCTGTGGGTTACGGAAGCAGAAAAATATCCACTGCAAGTAAGTCCAATATAGTTTTCCTTATTCCAATGAAGAGACTACAAATTCAAAGACTGAGAAGCTGATGCAAGAGAGAGGCCTGAACTCAGGGGTCTAATGACTGGTTGAGGTGTGAAACTCTCTCAGGTCCTCATCTTAATGGCAGCCCGTTATTCCCACAGACTGGATCACGTTTCCCCTCAGGCATTTTAGGGCCCAGTGGGCAGCTGTGATGGGTCATAAACCGTCTGTGTCCCCCCTTCCTTCTTCACCTCAAGTCAGAGGGAACAATCCAGCCCAAGCATCCACCACTGCACCAACCAGCGCATTTACTTTCCAAACCAGCAGGAATGCACTTGCTAATTTAATCTTTTAAAAATGATTTATTCTGCAGAGCTGTCTGCTTTAATTACTATTTGAGCTTTTTAAAACCACAGGACTGGCTAATTATTTTCATTGCCTCCCTTTGGTTGCTTGTGCTGTACAGATCTGCAGTTTAATGAGTCACTCGGAGGCCAGAAGGCACGTTGAATTCCTGAAGTATGGCGTGTCTAGACAACAGTGCAAAGGCACATATTTCCACTGTAAGCAACGGGATGGTGTTTGTTTGTGATAAAGGGGTTCTGAATCATTTATTTCTAAGCTTGAGGTATAAAGATGAGAGAGGGGGGAAAAGGAATGCGGCGATGGGGTGTGTGTGATTTCATCCATTCATTTAATTATCATTATTTATAATGCCCTGACTGAGAGCAGAGCCCCACTGTGTCAGATACAGCAAGCATATAGTAGCAGACTGTTAGTGCAGTTTAGCTTCTAAGCAGGTCAGCAATGGCAAAGTTAACATTTAATCTTTGCCAAAATTTATACATGTATGCACTCTCCTCAGATAATCATACTTGGCACAGGCTTTTAAAACAAGATATTGGCTGCAGTTTTCACAAAATGTTTGTATGACGAGCTGCTGATTACTGCTTCCCACTGCAAACACAGTCAACACAATTATCCGTGCAGGATTTCCTGGGTTTGAGGATCACGCACTGAGCACCGTGCTGGCTCTCTGTGTGTGCAGCCAGCCGTAGCCTCGGGCACGATGCTGCTCGAGCAGCACGGCCATGGTGTGCCCAGGGCTGGCTGAGGAGGAAGCACGAGGGGCCCTGTGCCAAGGGGACCGACGGCTCCTGACATGGGCAGCAGCAGGCTTGGGGCAGCCCTGCCTGGGCACCTGCTGAGCTGCATCCTTCCTATGCCTTGCAGCCCTGGGAACATTTTATATAGATAAACTGCAGCGACTGCCAGCATAAGAAGAAGAAATCATCTGTAACTGGGTTGCTGCTAATAAATTCTTTTGAACAGGAGAGTCTCTGAGTTGTTGTTGCACTCTGTTCTTTAGAGCTTCCCTTGAACCTAAGATTTCTACTTTTTTTTTTCTTTTTTTTTTTTTTTTCAGTTTCCCAGAATATTCCATCCATCTGTCCTCTCAGATAGTGTAGGATTTGCTAAATGTCTGACTAGGAAATAGTTTTCTTGTTCTGTAGAAATTCACCCTCCTGCTTCTGTCTGATAGACTGAAGTTTTTGAAAGGTTGGCCCAAAACTATTTCACTGTTTCCAAGAGTCAAGTTAGGGGAAAGTGGCATCTTTTATTGACACCAAACACCTTCCTCATTGTATTTATTTGAAGAAAGTCTTTAGAAGGGGTCTCTGTTGTCAGTGACTGAAGGAGTTTGATGAAGTGTTGATGTCACGGTTGGAGATAAAATGATGATGTGTTTCATGGTTTTGGGAAGAAACAGAAGAGAGGAATTGAAATAGCATATCTGTGTATTTTATGCATGTCTACATACTTTGTGTAGGTACTGTAGGAAAAGAGCAGTGTTTGTAGGTACTGAGCTCTATACTGAGTGAGCAATGCATACTAAAAGGAAGAGAAATACATAAGTAAGAAAAATAGTTTCTTATTCTCCCATCACCTGTGGATACTTTCCCCCTCTCCAGTGTCAGACCTTGTCTTCTAAAGTGTGTCTCTTCTCTGGTAGTTAAAATCATCTCTTTTATCATGTGTCATGAAATGATAGCTCATTCTCTTGCCTCTAAGCTATCACACACACTTAAAGAGAAACTCATCAATATAAATGTTTGTGTCTATGTCTGATTGGTTTCTCATGTTTAAAAAGGAGGAAAAGGGAGATTGATTGCAGAGGCCATAAAAGTAATGATGCGTTTAATGAAAACATACATTTTATAGGCAAAACACGCTTAAAAATTACTTGAAGCTGCTGCATATGCGTTAATGAAATTAAATGACCTTCAAAATTTTGATAATTTGACCTCAGGTTATCCCTTTGAGACTTCAGCCGGTTTTACATTTATTCGCACATATGGCAATTGTTTTTGTGTATTTGATCTTTCTCTAGAACTCATCTCAGTGCTTCTTGCCACATACTGTAGCTACAGAGCCACGCTGTAATGGTTGCACAGTGTGAAAACCAGGCTGCTGGCTCTGGGGTTGTCCCTGAAGAGACAGCTGCCCTTCCTTCCCCTGATCCTTCACTTGCCCTCTAAACTGTTGCTTCATATCAGAACCATACTATGACCGACTCCAGACTGTAATGTGTCCGCATGACTTACTTTCCTATGGGAAAAGTCTATATGGAGGTGGATAAGGCATCATTCCACCTCCCATTTAGTTGAACAACCTTTTTATTCAGATTACATCCATTGTTCAGCTAGTCTACCTCTCTGAGGTGGTGCTCATTCATGGGATGTATTAAAGAGATATGAAGTGCAGAGTATGGTCATATCTACATCATATCTGGTCATGCTGATGGCATCCAACCTAATGACCTGTCTCATGTCAAGTGATACTGAAGGGCTCATGTCCATGTTGCTCAGGACTATTCTCAGCAATAAATTAATCATTTCAACTTTGCCTAGCATTTTGACTCTGGTCATGCAACCCCTTGGACTGTTGTTGTTATTATTATGATTGTAACGTTGTTCTCCGTTGTAGATGTCATAAACAGAGAGAGGGCTGTGTTGCAGCATGCCAGAAAGGTGTTTCTGTAGCACGACTTCCCAGAGATGTTTGTGTGCCCTCAGTTGTGACTGAGATCAGATACAGCTGGGGGACAGTGTGAGGTGCAGCTATGTGCGTCCTGTACAGAAAACAGTCCCTAGAAAGTGTTATCTCCTGAACTTTGTCTGCTTTTCTTCTCAAAGGGCTTTCTTCTCAAAGGGAGCTAGAGCCCAAAGACGCGGTAACACATGCATAATGTAAATGAGCAAAGCCAGGAGAGCACTGGGGAGCTATCTAACACAGCACAGCAGGTGTAACCCTTCTATCTCACAGTGCTGTGAGAGCTTCCACGGATCCTGCCTTGCCCTGCTGGTGCAAGCGGCTGTGACTGTATACAATGTCTGTTGAGTGGGATGGATGCTGTGTGAGGTGTGGCACTGGGGTGGGTGGTCTCCCCCTCAAAACAAAGGCCGTATTGTTGCTATCTGCTTCGCTGGTGTCCCTCTCCCTTGCATCTGAAGAGCTTCCTCATTCAGTTTTGTTTTAAAGCACTCACATTTCTATTTTAAGATCAAATTAAATTTACAAGCAGCTGAAAATTTTCCAGATCACATTGTTTGCACGCGTTTCATAGACAGATTTCCTGCATCAGTGTGAGGTGTGAGGCAGCATATTTTTAAGATGACTCTGGTAACTTATCAGAGCTATGTTCTTTTCATAAGGAAATAAAATATAATTTCTGAATTATTTTGTGTCAGCTACAGAACTGAACACTTGGCCTTTAGTATTTTTCCTGAGTAATTGGAAGGACATTACAGACCAAAAGTCCCTCTACCCAAGGGAGAGGTCTTGACTGAAGATTCAGTTAGATATCTCTGCCACCATCACTTTGGGAAGGCAAAATTGGCTATTTACAGATGCATATGAGGAAAGGTTACAGTTATCCTGAAACCTTGGCACAGCTGTAGGCACTTAGGAGATGAGGTATCCTGCACTTTCCTCTGACCATGGCAACATCCCCAAATACAACAGTATATTTACCCCAACAGGAGATCTTGCTGGGAATAGCAAAGTAATAGCAAAGCTCTGTCACCCTCTCACCTACCTTTGAGCAATTGCCTCTTTCAAATTTACAGAATATATGCAAAGGATCTGGAGCAGAAGATTGCAGCTATCTCATTCACTTCTTTCTACCCCTCAGGGCTTTATATGGCAAAAATTGTGTACAGCTCTGTAAGGCTCTATACCTGGTGCTCTGTGAGGTGCCACCTCAACTGTGAGCTCCTGAATGGAAAAGGAACATGGCATAAAGCCATAAGAATCTGAAACCAGTCCACTGGTCACACAGAAAGAACTAGAAGGCATTTAAGGGAAAGTGCAAAAATGAAGCACATGTCCCAAACTCCTTCCTTATCATATTCTCCTGGCTTCAAGCAACCAGATTATATGAAGACAAAGAAGACAAAGGTAGTGCTGGGCCCTTTGTTTTGCACCCCCCCCCCTTTTTTTTTTTTAATTTAAGATTGAGAAAATGGAGTGGAAAACCTTGTTTCATTTCAGCTGCTTTTAGTATCTTTGAGTACAATGGAAAACAACAGTTCAGCAGTTTATTTTTCTGTTTCTCTCTCTCTTTCTAAGATTTCTTTATGGAGGAAAACACTAGATTATTTCTTTAAAGTGGGACCATGGTACCCATCCCTTTTTTTAAGATGCATCATGATCTACTGGGAGAATGCTTTATAGCAGATCAATGGTATTTTACATTGCTTTAAAATTATAGTAAGATTATTTTTTTCTCTGTATCACTGAAGGCAAACCTTTGCAAGAGTTTATAGAGGGACAATAACGTTTTATGTGTGGTTATAAACCACATGAAAATTTTCAGATTTCTACCACAAATCCCAGCTTATTTGTACTCAACTCTCCCCTCTACTGCTAGCGTAATTAAGAAATAACGGCAGAGGTTGCTGCTGTGGCTGCAGTGTGTTCCCTCACTGCAGCTGGAGATAAATAGTGTACTGGGTCTGGCTGGGATGGAGTTACCTTTCCCTGCAGGTGCCCATATAGCGCTGTGCACTTGTAGCTGGAGCAGCGTTGGTATCACACCGGTGTTGTGTCTATTGCTGAGCAGCGCTGGCACAGCACCAGGACTGCCTCCAAACCCCCAGAGCCGGCAGGCTGGGGGTGGGGGAGAGGTGGGGAGGGGACAACACCAGGGCAGCTGACCTAAAGGGACCAAAGGGATGTCCCATGCCATGCGGTGTCACACTCAGCAATAAAAGCTGGGAAAGGGGAAGGAGAGGGGGGGTTCTTGTTGTGGAAGCGTGTGTCCTCCTGAACAACCGCTACATGTACTGCGGCCCTGCTTCCTGGGGAATGGCTGAACATTGCTTGTTGATAGGAATTAGAGGTTTTTTTTCTTCTTTCTCTGTGCTTCCACATGGCCTTTTCTTTTCTTTTTTTTTTTTTTTGTCTTCTTCTTCCCTTTAATTAAATTATCCTTATCTCACCCTGTGAACCTCTTTTTTTTTTTTTTCTTTACAGTGTATTTTCTTCTTCCCCTCTTCTTCTGAGGAGGGGGAAGAGAGAGTGGTTGTGGTGTAGTTCAGCTAGCCAGCAAGGTAAAACCACAACACACAGAGATGCTGTTTGTCCTCTGGGAGGTTCAGGTGTCACCTCTGAGCCCAAGGTCCCACCTGTATTTCAGGATGAAGGCAAAGGAAATGATGCCACTAAACTCAGCGTAGGATGAAGTTGGTGCCCTTGTCATTTGACATCCTGCAGTTGTTCCCTACCAACTGATTTTCTTTCGTTTCAGTCCCTCTCCTCTCCACTGCCTCCCCCACCTCCAGGTGCCTGTGCCCTCCCAGGCAATTTTGATTTCTGCCTCACTTGCTAGAGTTAAGCTGTGTCCGTGGTGCTTGGGTCCCTTGAGTGTCTTAAGGTGAGCTGAGGGCTTCTGATATTTGTGATCAGTAAATTTCACTGTGCAAACAAAACTATAAATCTGCAATGTGTGGGTAGGGTTGGCATATTTCAGAATGGAGCTGCTTTTGTTCCTGAGTTACCTATCGAAAAAGCAGCATGGATTCTCCATTCTCCAGGCTCTTTCATCTTCTGAGAGTGAACTATGGACCCGGAGTATTTTATTCTGGCATCCATAGAATTTACAATGCCTGTTTTGAAGTAGTCTTCCTGATAAGATATATTGAGAAAACAAGGAAATAAAAGTAGACAAGATACTTAGTTTAGGCATTTTTCTTCACAGGCTATGAGACCGATACATTTTCCGGCTCTCAGAATAGCACTATTATCCTTTTAAGAAACTTTAGAACAGAAAGAGGCTGAGGCCCATCTAGGTCAATCCCCTTTAAACCTTCAGGCGTTGAGGGGATTATTTTTAAAATATGCAAATTGAAACAAATAGTTTGAAAAGTATTAGAAATTTAGCAGAGAGTGTTAGAGAAGAGCTTTTGAGAAGTTTGTGCTTCCGATATATCTGTATCAGTCCTTGCTATCGGTTTCTTCTTTATGTTACCGGGTGCAGACAAACTACTATGTAAAAAGCTGTATAATTATAGGGTAAAGTCTGACCAAGAACCTACACAGAAGATTCCATGTTATTACAGAATAGGCACTAGACACTCATTTCTGTCTTCTACACTACAATCTTCTTGTAATGCTGCAAATTATATAGTAATTACAGATGGAATAACATAGTATCTTCAACCATTAGTACTCTGCAATTTGCAGTGACAAATGACTGGTCATGTCCCACCCAAATGTCAGTGGGATTTCTGGGTCTAGATCAAGTTGTTTGGGCTGCATATTAGCAAGAAAGATGGATGTAATAACTTAAACATCAAATGCAAGAACTGTGATGAGTGTCATTTTGTGCATGTTTTGGTGTTTTCCCACATTTGTTTCCAGATATACCTGCAGGGGGTATAACACAGCTATTGCCTTTGTAACCTCATCCCCAAGAGGTCCTGTGAAAACACATATTTTCTTTCTCTAACATCTATTTAAGAGATTTCTATTTTTTTTTTTTCATTTTGATTATGATTACCATTTTCTTTCCTGTGCTTGGACCTACACCTTAGAAATCAGCCCCATGAATTCTTCCAGATTTGTTCCATCTCCTGCAAAATGCCTGATGCTCCTTTCCAGAGAGCACTGAGCAGGGGATGTCTGCAGACTGAATATTTAAAAAGAAAGAAAGCAGAGTTACTGCTCTCTTTGCTTCACAGCTGCAGTCAGTCCTTCTCTGAAGGACTATAAACTGCTAAGTACTGCTCACAAAGAACAAGGTGTAGCGAAAACACTGATGAAAGCACAGGTTATTAAGAAGTATTTAGATATATCTGATAAAATCTAGTTTTCCTTTCCATGCAAGCTACACACAATTAAACAGATTATATTAGGCTGCACTGAGCTCTCGCTGCCACACTAGGCTGCTTCTGATACCCAAGCTCCTTGTTTAAAGTTAGCTCAGAAATCTCTACATCCTATTGTAGCTTTCAGTCTGCAGTGCATTCCCACAGACTGATAACATTGTCCCTGTGAATAAAACCACACGCAATCTCTGCTCTTCTCTACATTATGATTAGAAAGTGCTTAAACTGTGCACACAAGGAGAGCATGCACATGGCTAGCATCATCAGCTTGCCCAGTGAGAAAAGCTTCCCTGCTTTCACAGCTTCACTGAAGCTAGCTAGCATGGTCATCGCTAGGAGGCAGCCAGCCCCAGATGCTAGATGCCCCTATACAAAGTGTGTTTCTATGAAAACATAAAAATGCCCTGATTTTTCCTTTTCTGTGTGATAGAGCTAAGCTCTGGCAACTGCAATCCCTCTGGCAGTTGCTTCTGCCCTAGCTATGTGCCCTGTCTGCATCAGGCTCCAGCCTGATGCTGGTTTGACCAGCCCAGGGAGCTCACCAACTCCCCTGGGTGAGCAGGCTTGAGATGGCCAAAAGGCTGCTCCAGATGGCTCAGTGATGCACCTTTTCAAAGTATGGAAACGCAGCCAAATATCCTATGCTGGGAGGTGAGACCCAGCTGCTTTAATGTGCCTTCCAATGCAGGCCCCTGCAAGTTTGTGATACCTGAGTTATATTTTATTTTCTGTCTAATTTGTGGTTTGAATCTTTGGAGATTATGACAGTCAAGGCAAACTGTCATAGGCTTTTTCATGAAATGTCTGTAGGACTCACTTCCTGCTGCTGAAAAGCATAGAACAAGGTGAAAAAACATGCCATATCCTCTCTTTCACTTATCTGGGATGATCCATGGACCTAGAGCTCTCAGGACTTCTGTGTTCCCTCTTCAGCCTTCCTGGAGGCAGAAAATAAAGAGACCCTATTTTTGTTTAAAGACGTGGACCAGAAACAGTTATGGCTTTCCCTATTGAAAGGAATGTTTGCTCTTTAATTCACTCCTATCTCTCTCACTGGAACAAACGAAGTCTCTTGGTAGGCAGACAGGATTTGTTTAAATGGGGCAGACTCAAAATGGTATTTTCCACTAACAGAGTCTCTGCTATGTGCAAAACCAACAGAACAAACAAAAGTAAACCCTCTGGAGTGTCTTCAACCAGTAATGACAAGAATGAAAGGATGCAATCAAAACAGCATATAAAAATTAGTATGCTGACTGATATGGATGTATACAACTAATATATGTATATACGCACATTATTCTAGTCCCATAGATTATTATTTTCTTCCCCATTTTTTTCTGGTTTTAGACAGAGCAATGAAAAAAAGACGTGCAAAGAGTAAAGAATGAGAGACCTAAGAAAGAGGCAAAATGTGTTTTATCAAATCAAATCCATACTTTTGGGCACCCTGGTATTCAAGTACATTCTTTTAAATTTTCTAAAAGTGCCCGGTTTTCAGAGCATCTATCCTCCCAGAGTGATGGCTTCCTGAAGTGTCAACGCCAGCCAAGCATCTGCCAGCACTCATTATTTTGGGAAATCTAGGTCCCCGGCATTTATCCTCCTTCAGGATGCCAACCTCTTTCTAGGAGCTGGGGAAAGGAAAGGTTTACATTTGGGCTGTTTTTAGTTGTCTGAATGGCTTTCACATTCTTATCATCGTTTTTCTCAGTGTGAGGTAGTAACAGTCATCCAGATAAAAATAAGAGCTTCATACATTTTAAAAGGGAGTGACTTTTAATCATTGATGAAGACACAATATTCTGAGTAGGTTTTAAAACCATCTAAGGTCAAAGCTGGATTTCTATCCTTCACCTCTTTTCCTTTATTTTTTTTTATGATGTCTGTACAGCTGAATTTTTGATACTACAATGTAGCTTCATGGATGGAAGACACTGAAAAATAGCACCGCTTAATGTTCTAGCAGCTCTAAAGGGTTTATAAACACTTTTTTTTTTTCTTCCTGTAAAGATTTATGGTGTGTCCAGAACATGAGTTGATGTTTCTTTGCACGACTTGGCAAATCTATAAAACATAATTTGAATCACAAACAGGAGAAATTAAAAGTATATGTTTTTTTTATTTTTATTTTCTAAAGGTGGATACAGTAATCAAAGCATTTGGAGAAATGCTTCATATTGAATGTTATCTGGGTAATGGTAGCTAAATGCAAAACCTCTGTTGGCACAATGATCTTTTAGAAACTCCTCCTATCATAGCAGATGCTGGAGCTAGTCTGAAAGGAATATATTCCTTATCCTGCTTTGAATTTACTAGAGAAATACAGACTTGATATACTGCATTGTTTCTGCCTTCTAATTTCAGCCTGTAGCAGCATCCTCTGTGTGTGTGTACAAATATTGTTATCTAGGATAGTTGTTAAGTATGCATTAATATTTGTTAATTCATACAGTTTTGTGGTGTTATGTCTTGCAATTAGTTGAGACATGTTTCAACTCTAAATCAATTCCCAAACAAAAAATAATTGAGGGTACTTAAAAACTAGTTGGAAGTAGATCATCAGACTCTTCAATTAATTAGGAAAAAAATCAAAGGGATGATGTAGCATGTCTTGCAGAATCACAAGTAACTGCACCAAATAAGCTCTAATCAACAAAAAGCTAATAAGAAATCACATAATTACCTATGATGTACTGGAATACAAGACGAGCACAAAGTATCTACTACTTCCAAAACTGAGGAAGATGAAACAGTAGAAGATATTTGAGTATTCCAGTATGCATCCCCATCAGCAACGAAGCACATCATATGCATGGCTGTGAGGTCAAAGCAAAAACTTTAATAAGAATATGCATATTAATTGATTAAAAAAATCACAATAATTCTTTTCTTGCACAAAGTCAAGATGACCAGACTGGTATCCAAATGGAGATCGTGCTTAAGTGCTTTTTTGCATGTAGATGTATATGAAGGGGATTGTAGATGTGTCCAGTCTGATGGTAAAATATTAATTTTTTTGAATGCCAAAACTCACAGCATCTTTCAAGAAAATGATAGCTTTTCCCCAAGGAATAAAGTCCATGGTCATATTTATGTAGAACAAAGGAAGAAGCACGGTCTGAGAAAGAATAAGCTGGCAAAGCTTTTAGGGAATAAGCAGTGATCACCCGCATTTTAACAAACTGCCTGCTCATAAAAAATCTCTCTCATTTTTATTTGGCCGGTTAACAGCAATACATCAAGAGGCAGTAGCTCTAAGCCCCAAATATAAAATGCAGATCTAGCTCCTATCTGAATGTCTTATCCAATACAACAGCAAGCGAGGAAATAAAATTCCCACTGAAGCATGGGGATAGCAAGGAAAAAAGCACCTTCGGTTCACTACATTAGCAACGGTGCACCCCATTGCCTGTAAAGATTCCCAGTGTGGTTAAGTGTCCCTGTTTCTGAAAGCCTTATCAGAAACAATCTTTTGAAATCAGAAAAACATGACAGAGAGTAAAATTAATTATATACATATGTTATTTTTTTCCCTCGCTGGTCTCTAATAGACAACATTTTTGGAGCAGAAGAAAAATGCTTTTGTTTCCATGGCAACAATATCCACCGTTCTCCTTTCTGTCACAAAGCATGGTTTCTGAGCATATTTAGGAAAATTGAAATGTGGGTAACTCAGAATGATAAAGCCAAGTGCAGTAAATTTTCATATAAATAAATATTTGTAGTCGCTCTTGTATCCATTGGCTTTGAAAATTTTCAAGGTCAGGGTATTTGTTTACCGTGCTGAGCTCCCACTAAACACTCGTTCCTGTTCACAATGAGAAGTCTCATTTAAATGTGTCTTGAATGTTGCTGATGCCACCCTAAAATAATTGAAATAATTAAAAGGGAAAGGAGCATTTTACAGCATCTTTCAGAATGGCAAAGCATGAGGCTGTAGCACCAGAGAACATCAGAAAACAACTGTACACAGCACACAAGAATAAATGCTGGAATGCTCAAGTCATTGATTTATAAGAGGCTGGAGGGTCTCTCTCTTTGCTGGGCAATGCTAACTCTGCAGTCAAAGTTCAGCAACAGTCGGCACAGACAAATGTTGAACGAATCTGTTTGGTCTCTGCTTTCTTCTTTTCAATTCCTCCTCAGCACAAACCTCTCAGCTACAGACGCTTTCTTGTCTGCTGGAGTTGCTTCTCTCTGAATAAATTTTTTTGCACTCATTGGGCCAGACTTTCAAGTCTGTGCTCCAGAAATATTTATTTATAGAAAATGAAAAGGTTTTAACATGAGAAACCAAGATCAGTGCTATAATATACAGGGTGGTAGGACTTGGCTGTATAAAGCTGTATACAGATGTCAAGCCTCGGCTTCAAAACAGAACTGAAGTGTTTATATCAGAGTCATTTCCACCCAGAGCAAAATATGGTGGTTGAATTTTCTGATGGGGAAAAAAAAACACAGCAGTGTTGTCAAATTTAAAATATCACTTACAGGAAATGTAATTCAGTGACAAAATTTTCTGATAAAAAAAAATGTGGACAGAAAATTCTCCAGTAGTTCTCTCCTTAACTTTGATGAGGTGGTTTGAACAGGCAAGCCGCAAGCTATTGAAAGGGCTGGGGCTGGAAGATGCTGGCTCTTATGCTTACAGTCCTCCCACCCGCATCATCATTTAGGTTCCTGGTGAGTCAGGAGCAGTGCACACTTGCTGTGCCCTTACTCCAGTGCCACAGTGTTTGCAGGGCTCTTTATGGGGCATGGCAGCTTGGTTAGCATGGCTGCAGGTGCAAGGTGACAAAGGAAACCATGTGGCTTTTGTATCCGGACCTGGCCCCATGGGTTTTGTGCCGAGGGGCAGCAGTTCTGGAAGCACCACGGGTGCTACAGCTGGGGTGGCTCGATACGTGCATGCAGCTAATAGGACAGGTAGAGATTTTTCTCTCCTCTGATCAGCCTCAAGCTTTTTTGTTTATTTTATTTATTTATCTATTTTTTTTTCAGTTTACATTTTGTTATGTAAAAGACATCTTAGTCTCCAACCCCAGCACTGAGTTTTAACGAACCACCATCTAAGGATGTTATAGCGTGTGCTCAGACAAGGTAACAGATCATCTCAATTGAAGCAAGAAAACAATCGTACCGTTGCAGGTGGGCCCCAGCACCTGCCAGCTTTTACAGGCAGCTAGCTGCTCTGCATGCTAAGAGGCCCGAGCTGTCTGTGAGGTTGGGCATAAGGCAAAATATGACAATAAAGCCATTCATTCCTATGAGGGTGGTGATATATTTTACATGCATGGCTCTTGAGGTCATTAATGCCTCTTCTATAACAAACCTATTTCTAATGTTTGGTGGGATTGGGATCCTTGATAAGGCTTGTCTTTGTTACCACAAAAGCTGCGTTTTACCTCGGGGTACTATGTATTTCAAGTAGCCTGAGGTAAAAATACATGGAAGGCAATGCAGAATGTAACTTTGCACAAGGGTACAGTCTCTGTCTCGGCTGTGTTTTTAGCTTAGAATAGCTGATGCATGCTAGCTAGCCTCAGGTGAAAAGGGAAGTGTTGCCAGCAGGACGTTTGAGGCCTTATCCCATTTCTTTTTCAGCACCTGAGAAATGAAAGAAGCTCCACTTGTTCCAGTTCTTTAACTGCACCTCTTTTATAATATTTTGTGTTTAGTGCTGAAAGTGAATCAGTAAGAAAAAAAAAGGCAATATGATGGATGCAAAAACTTCACCATTGAGTTGAGGCGCTGAATGAAGAATTACAGGTGGATTTTATCTCAAGGCATAAAAAACCCTGAAAAATGGGGGTTCGTAATGGAAAGGCTATTGCTGACACAACCTTAATTTGAACATTGCCAGAAGTCACACTATCACTTTATACAGCAATTTAATGGCTAGCTTTTGCCTTGCCTGTGGGAATGCAGCCAGTTGAGGTGATTGGGTTTGCACACTATAAAACAGCTCAACCTTGGAATGCACTGGTGTAAAAGCACTTGTTCTTCATTAGCCAGATTTGAAATAATGGTCTGAAAATAGATGCATGTGACTTGGATGTTCTATTTACATTGGAGTTAGGTTCACACAACCATCACCTCACCTCCTGAGTTTAATGGACTTAATGAACAGTTAAAGTGTTTTAGGCACACAGCGATGGGCAACTGTAATGTCAGTCAACAGCTGAGACAGGCATTTCCTGCTTCTTAGTAACCTATGTGAAGCAGCACCTGGTCCACAGGAGCAACAGCCTTTTATATCTCAAGCAGTGCTCCTCTACTTGCTTTATTTCACTGATCCATTAGGTCTAAACAACCCCTTTGCCTTTTGAAAAGCAATACCTGAACTATAATCAAATGGCTTTTCTTTGGTTATCCATCTTCTCCCTGATCTAAAATCATCAGAATCTGGAATTTCAAGTCTATAAGCAACTTAGTTTTAAGAGTATTTTCCTCTTCACATGAAAAAACAAACAAACAAAACAAAAACATAACTAAATAAATAAAATATTGCATCAGGACCATCAGCTTCTGTGACACAGGATCTAACTACACCCCTCAGGGACACCCCATAGGATGCTCCCATCCCTATGACTGTTGCAGCTTGAGATGTGTGACTATGCGTCATGAGTGCTGGCACACCCACCATGAGAAGTCAGCACCAATTCATTTTTCCTTCTCTTTCATTCATCAAGAATCCCAGTGTGGCTTAAGTTTGAAGAACGGTATTAAAAGTGAAAGTAAGAATGAATATGAAAACAAATCTGTATTTTTTTTCTGTCAAGCATGTGCAAGTGGAGATTTAACTGTATTTATGCAAATGCAGCTTTTAAAGAAGCTTTTCTCTTAGTCTTAATTATGAAAATCCTCTCGAGCCTTTCAGTCCACAGTGAGCTATGTTGCTGTTTTTCATAACTGAGACAATTTGAGTTATCTTGGAAATCTTGAGCTGCCTTCTGCTTGATGCCCAGAAGACTTTGTTGCAGCTCTGCTCAGGGTCAATTGTTCCTTAGACTTCTTTGAGACTCTATTCAACATGACAAGCAAATCAATCTTTTCAATTCAGGGGCTGATGAAACTCAACATTTTATAAAACATTGCCATGAGGGTATGAACTGAGTAGATGGCTTTCAGGCCTGTTCAATGTCACTTTACACTACTTTGCTAGGATTTCTATAAATGCAAAATAGTTGAGGTTTTTAAGCACAAATAAACAGATCAAGCCAAATAATAAGATATCCTTTTTATAATGATATGCTTATGTGACACACACTTTCTGGCCCCTCTCTCTCCCCTGTTTGCATATACACACACACAAACACACTTTGCATTTAAGAACTATCATATGACTCTATATACTACTGGACATAATTAGTGGATTTGATATGGTGAACAGGTTTGAATGAGATCATGTGATCAATAATTATATCCAGTTAGATGACTGAAAACCATATTATTTTATTAGAAAATTTCCAAATAATAGCATCAGATGATGATATAAATATATAACCTAGTATTAGTGCATGAGAATTTCATCACCTGTCATTAATACAAAACCCTCTGTGCTTACTGAAGCGATTTGTTATCACATTTCTGCAAAGAATGTACCTGAGTTATACTTTCATTACAGATCCTTTTCCATACTCTCTCTCCTGATAAAGTGGTGAGTGAAGTTTTGCTTCATTGGGACTCCAGACTTTGCAGTGACTGCTTGCTTAAGCTTCGAAGTGTGGGATGTGATGTAATCTCATGCTAACCTGTTTGAGTGGGGTGAAGTAGAACAAGATATCAGAAACATTTTATGATTTTAGGCGTGTAGTTTTTGTGCAACCAACAAAGCAAGAAAATGTTATTTTCTGAAAATTAGACACTTTTCAGGGCATCTCAAGTTGTGCACTGAAAACACCCTGTATGTCCTTAGTTATTTCTGAAAACAGTATTCTGAGGATTTCCACAGTTCTCTTTCCATACATGTGGCCAAACATTATGATCAACTGTGGACTGAGGATCTTTGAAACGTATGATGAGCTGAGCGCCTTGGCTGTGGAAGGGCTTCCTTGAGAAGATCTGTGCATTTGGAAAATCTGTCCTAAACCTTCTGAACTTTGACATTATTCTGGATTGAAACATGCTGGGGTTTGAGATGGACAGGAAATAAATAACCCTGGAAATCTGTGTAGTTTTGAATTAGAGGAAATTAAAATTTCAGAAAAAATATCTATTCCCTCCACCAGAGATCCTCTCCTCTGTTCATCTGTTCCATTCACCCCAACATGCACCTGAGATTTACTGTTTGGTTTTGGTATTTTTGGATGACATTTTACCCTCCTTTTCTCTGTCTTTAAGTGCTGGCCTCAGGTGATTCCCCTCCTGTTCCTTCCCTGTTTCTATCTTTCCAACTGGCAAAGGTGTTATTTCAGAAGAGAAAAATGCCATGCTGGATGACTGTATTCTCAAGTCTTAAATATTTTGAGAGAGAGAGAGATTGAAGGAGAGACAGCAAGTGACTTCACTTGTATTTTTGCAGAGCATAAATAAAACAATAATCCTTTTCAAGAGAGTGATTTCTTCAGTTTGAGACAACACTAAAGTTTATATATTTTCTGTGTTTCACAATCAAGAATATTTTATTTAAAATTGATTAATGTACAGTATTACAAATTACATACGACTTTGAGTTCTGCTTAGTTTCATTTTGGAAATAGATTTATCATCAGAAAGTATATCTGATGTACTATCAAATTTCAGATTTTATACTCTCTCTATTAGACCTCCAGTTAATTAGGACTTCTACTAACCTATTTTCCGTGTATAATCGAAATTCAGATTAGCTGATTTTACAATAACTTGTAACCAAATTCATGTGAACTATTTGTTCTTGTCACAGTTTAGTCCAAATTTCTTTCTTCTGTTTGTTTCTACAGTCTTACTGGATTTTTATGAAAAAAAAAAAAAAAAGAAGAAGAAATATGAAAAGCAACACATATAATTAAAATGTAGTATTTTACAATGTTATGTAAAGCTTACAAGGCTATTAAATAAGTTCTTTTTCATAATGTAAAGGGAAGATGGCGCCCATCAGGAGTAACTCAACACATGCTAGCACTGGGTCTTAATGAACGTAGTAAATCTGGGTTATTTTTGATCTCCAAGAACACTTTGCGACATGACTACCATCACTAAATATGTAACAAAATTCCTAGATTATTGCTAATGGCAAAGTTCAGACTCCTGGTTTTGATATAATATATATATGCATTTTGAGAACCATCAGAATCCTATACTGAAAATCCATAATATACTCTTTTTACTATTTATTTATTCCATTAGGTAAGTGTCTTTGACAAAACATGCCTATTGCTGAGTATTTAAACATGGACAATAGTATCAGGCCATTAAACTTTGTGATACAGGATAAGACAGAGGAGAAAGTAATTCATCTTCCACAGAGTCTAAAGAGCATCAGATTTTTTTCATCTCTTTCTTGTGGTACAGACTATGAGAAGGACAGAAAATAGCACAGACTAAACTAAGCTAATGACAATGATCTTGAGAATGATGAAATCCTGAACTTATAATGTTAATATTGTAATATACTAAATTCTCTCAGATATTGAACATTGCAGATATTAAAATACTATTTCCTCTTAAGAAAGTTATTGGAAAAAGTGAAGGGATTGTAATATAATACTTGATAGAAAGACTTCTGAATGCACTTAGCTGTAGTAGTTACATATTCTCAGGTTGTCTTTATCCATATGCTTATAATCTCCTACAAATTTGTCAGGCCCAATAATTCAACTCCCAAAGATGCTTATGCTCAGTATGCTTTAAATAGAGTTATATCTGAATAGGGCTTGAAGCTAATGCTTTGCAGAGAGGTCATTGGAAGGTTTCAGATCAGGTTCTGTTATAAAATTCTGTTTTTATACTTTCATTAATTCCTGTAACATTCACCTTTATGACATAGCTTTCCATGCATGAGAGAGTATTTGGATTCAGCAGAATCTTTTCAGCAGCCTTTGGGTTACAAAGAATCCTATTTAAATATATGAAGTAAATCATACATTTTTTTTTCCAGATAGGAGGAAAGGGAAATGTTTCAAACCAAACCAAGTTTTACACTTTAAATTGTTCATGTACAATAGGCTCATAATGAGCAGCTGAATCAATCTGAAAAGATTTAAGGAAGTGTTCACATCATCCAGTCTTAGGCAGCGGATATGATCAGCCTATTACCCAAACTCTTCCTATTGTCAGGCTCTTCAGAGAGCTCTGATTTACATGGTCTGAGTCACCTCCGGGGAGAAAAAAAAAAAAAAAAAAAAGGACTGTTTTTCTCTCTCTGTTGGCCATTGCAAGATTGCAGAGAGAATAATTGTTTAAATTAGATGGCTAAAGCTGGATCGTATGAATACCCTCTTTCATCACACAGCAGAGATATTACCAGTCTTTATAACTGAGACCTAATATTTGCATGAAGTGGAACTGGTCATTCTTTCCCAAGGTTTCACAGAGATCATGTAGAATGCCAGAATGAGGACCTAGAGTTTAGCATTTAGACTGTACTGGATTTAGTAATATTGCAGTTTAAAAATGTTGTTCAGGTAGCTGTTCTGATATATTTACAAAGTAAATACATGTCTTTATTCTTGTGGAGTGCCCATCAGAATTGGGCTTGTCAATGAAACTGAGGAGCTCAACTCTTCTTCCCCTGTCATATCACCTGTGGTTGCAGTGCTCAGTTGGCATCCCATGGTGAAGGAGCACCTCTACAGCCTTCTCTTTATTTTGAGGACTTCTGTAGCTCTGGTACAACCCTATCATTGTTTTTTCCCTATTAGATACTGTCCAGTGTTTCTTGGCCATTGTATTGGTGTGACGTTTGTCATGGTCTGTTTAGTTTGTGACAAGCACATGGGCATGATATTAAGAATTTGCCTGTTAGGCTCAATTTGAGCTGAAGAAACTTGAAAAGCAAGCAAGATTCAGTACTCTTGCTTAAAAATAGTGTATATAGTATTGTTGTAGGTTATATATTGTTAATATGTCAAGTGATTTTAACCACAGTTTCTATCACAAGGCAAGAAATCTTGACTGAACTAATTACTGGTTTTAGTCTTGCACCATTTTTATACTTTCAAATAATTTTCCTCAGAAATACTTGATTCTTTTTTGTTGTTAACTATAGACATGTTGATCTGCAAATAAATGTAAACTACATGTTAAACCTACGCAATGCTACTCCTTAATTTAACATTTTATCATTAAATTGTCAAATAACATTTCTTATTTATTGTCTGATACTCTTATAAATCTTTGTGTTAAACTGCTGTGGATGGAAACTGAAATTTTCTTAAATTGGAATTCTATTTAATTGCAGAAATTGCATCTTTTAAATCCCTTTATTAATGGAATAAAATTATTTTAAATAGACTAGGGACATTTTAAAATTAAAACATTTTGTGTCTTGAGCTAACTGATTTGTTAATCAGAAAGTATTCGTCGTAGCTAGTGAATTAAATGGGTTGTTTATGGTTACAATCTCTCCAAGGCTTTAAAATGATTAACTTTTAGTCTTCCATGGCTTGTTTTTGTTTGTAGATTGGTTGAGGAAGACAAACTCTCATTTTTAGTCTCACTCAGTTTCTATACTTTGAATGAACTAAATACTGTACAAAATTGCTAAACTACAGTGAAAGGGAAAAAAATCTTCCAGCACTCGAGAAACGGCAGCTAAAAGAGTTTAAAATTTCAGCTTTTTTTTTTTTTTAACCCATGATCTAGCCTGATGCCCTCCCATCAGTTCCCTGTTCTGCCAGCATACTATTTTTATGTAATTAAATTGTTTTTATAACATTTTAAGAGTGATAGCCTTACTCATTATTGCATGTTTAACTTTAGAAATGAAATTCAGCTATTTCAGTCCATTTACTTAAATAATATTATCTTAAATCTTAGTACCTGAGTATCACCTGAATGTGTTCAAACTCACAATATTTTTTTTTCCTTCTTCTTCAGAGAGTATAAACGAAACCTGAATAACTTACAGGGTAGGTTTTGTGCTGAGGATGTTAGAAAAACAACACGAAGAGATTAAAGCAATTTTGCCCGAATAGTCTAAGGTACAAACCCAGCTCCTCAAGCACATAATTGAAATTGATTTAATGTGAAATCAATTGAACACAATTGATTCCTATTGAAATAAAGGAGACTACAGACAAGAGTAAGAATTAACTACTTGAGGCAGAATGTCCAGTCTTTTGCAAATAGTTCCTAGCTACGCAGACAGAGAAATTGAGTGCTGTTTCAGGAAAAAAAAAATCTCTGTATATTTCTCCTTTTTGAATGCTGAAGTTTCTACAAACAATACACTTCTTTTGGATAAACTCAGACTATGAAGTCTTAACCATAGGTCCAGCTGCAAAAAATCAAGGTAAGGTACTCAACAGTTCTCTTTATCAGTTTGAGTGCCTAAATTCAGGTTACACTTCAGGTTAAAGATTACACTCTGAATATAATGAATATGCTGTAAAGGTGTGTAAGCAGCCAGACTGGCTGGGGTAATGCATCCTACATCCAGTGAGAGTGTGTGTATGTGTGTGTGTGTGTGTGTGTGTGTGTGTGTGTAAAACTATCACAGTTGATCATCATCTTAATTCTTCTCTTCGATCGCAAGCAATTTTTAAGAGGATGCGGAGCCACTGTGCCACTAGATGTTGCTAGTGTCTAACAAAGTAAGACAGCATCTAACAAGAAGAACCCAAAAAACATGCAGTCTCTGATATTTGCATCAATCACCACAATACTCTTTAAAAATAATTCACAGATTAAATCTAAAATCTTTAAAATAAATGCCAAAATGAAAGAGGAAAAAAAGCATCATGAACTGCTATTAAAACTTACAGTATCAGAGCTACTGCATTTCTGGCAACAGAATAAGAATAAGAATATTATTTTATCAAAAACCTTTGGTTTTCTAAGACATTTTTTTTATCTAATTCATGAAGTGCTTTCTGTTAAGTAAATTCCCATCCTTTAAAAAAGCAGAGTGCAAATTCCTTAATATTTCTGTTCCAAAATCTTAGGCTTGTGCCTACTTGAGGTCAATGTTTAAATGAGTTTGCTGCTCTTGGCTGAAATATCATGGATGCTTCACGGTATTTAGTTCAGTTTATCTTGCCTTACGGACACTTAGAAGTTAAATAGAAGAAATGCTAATTAGGTCAATATGGAAATAAATCTGCAGAGCCGTTAGAAGATGCTTGCACAGTGTCTACTGAAGCAGGTGTAGTTTTCATCTAGGCTTGCAGTATTTCACTTTCAGAAACAAATAGATTAATAAAAGAGCAGGAAAAACCTTTGAAAAGTAAAGAATTGGCTCTTATGGGAATCAGTGAAGGTTGGGACCAAGGTCCTTAGTATGATAATTCAGAATGGGAGGAGATATATGTAGAGAAGAGTTTTGCAAGGTAACAGGCTCAAATAGGAGCAGAGCAGATGACACAGCCACATACTCCCTGGAGTGAATATTCACCTTCACTTTGGTCTCACTGAACAGTTTAGAGTATGTTTAGCTTTGAGTAGTCACACTCGTTAGATTTCAGAATTTTCTCTTTTATACTTGATTCACCCAACTGAACAACAGAAGGATATGATCAACATCAAATGCTTTTTTTTTTTTTTTAAATTGTTAGTAGCTTGTTGATTAAATATGAAGTGGGCATTGAGAGGTCATTAACACTGTGAAATGGATTTCTGACTTGTTTAAAAAAGCAGCATGTACTTTTGTCTTTAGCTCTGTGGTGGGTCTTAAGTGAATAATGTCTTTGCTGATCATTTCATTTTTGCATTTGGAGGTGATGTATTCTACCAGTTATGCTCTACAGGAAATGGTTGAAATTAGTTTTCATTAGTTCATTTATACTGTACTTCTCTGCAGATTGTAGCTTGACTTCATTTTACCATCAGAATCTGTAAAAACTTTAAGCCAATCATTATCAAATATGTAATTTAAAAATGAATCTCAGTAAAACAGCATTAAAATAGAATTCTGCTCAAGCCTTCTAGACACTGCTGTCCATGTATAGTAAAATATTTTAAAATTGTAACTATTTTACAATTGTTTTTTAATCCACAGTACACAGAAATAAACATTAACATTACCTTCTACACATCTTTTTTTTCTTCCTTTTCCTTGTGACATAAGCACATAGATATGTGCACACACATACTCATATACCATGAAGCTAATAAAGATGTCAACCACTGCACTCTGTTATGAGCTGTGACACATAACACAAAGCACCCTGCCTCCTCCTGATACTGTCATTTTATGTAAGTGCTGGCTTCACTTCTGTTTTTATTAGCTGATGCATCAGCACCCTGCACCCAGGAAGAGATTCAATAAAGTCAGTTAACTAGGTTACCCTTTTAGGCAGCAAGGAAACCGGAGTATAGGAGCTGTCCAGGACCACAATCCCGCACAAGTTGCATTATACTTTTCGCAGATAATGTTTTTTGAGGGGTTAACAGAGGCAAAGAGGCATACTGAAGTTCTCAGCTCCTTGCTGGGCTTTTGTAGGAGGATTAGTTTGGGTAACACAGCTGAGCAGCAGGACGTGTTCCTGTGAGCACACTGGCAGATCCACGTGCCTCCTGAGCCCACTGCCATCCACCACAGCGTGCAAGAGGAGGGGGGCGAGGGCTGCCCGCCAGCAAACTGAGCCAAGGGAGAGCCATGCCCCATTTTCCAGAGAAGCAGTGAAAACACCAAGGAGACTTCTCCATCTGCACACCTATTACATACCAAAGCCAATATCTGCATTTTCAGTGGATATATAAAGCTACTGTGTTTGAGATTTATATCTAGCTGGTAAGAATGGGCTTGTCGTCTTTTGGCCTGAGTATGTTAGATGGCTTTCTTTCTCCGTGATTCAGTAACAGCTTCATTCTTTACAAGCAAAATGTGCATATCACTGATGTTGTTCCAAAAAATAGATGGTCCAGGGCCACCTTTGGGGAATTCTCTAAACAGAAGAATCAGAAATGATCGTCTCATGCTGGGTGTTGAAGCAGTCTATTTGCATGCTGAGAGTGCTGAAGGAGGACCTGGAAAATTCCCTGTGCATGTATTTACACAATAGACTACAGCTGCTTTGAGTCATCAGCATGGTGGTTCAGTAATGTTCAGTCTCAAAAGCCTTCAGTATGTATTTACATACTGGAGTTTGCATTGTAAAAGACCCGTAAATGTATGCTGCTTATGGTGAGGAGGTTGGTACCCTCACAGCTTTGTTGTATGAGCAGGAATGCAGCTTTGCTTCCATCAACAATTTCCCCCTTGCTGCCGTGTGAGCAAGTTTGGAAACCTGTTTGGTGGAAATGCTTTCTGCTCCCAAATCTGAATGCAGCAGAAAGGGTCTGTGCTCCCACATGTTCTCTGTGTACCTCTAAAAAGGCAGAGAATTTATTCTTTTCTCCTTCTAAAACAAAAGCCCTCCACACAGTGCAGAGGCATAGGATAGATGGGGGTGCTATGGATCACTCATATGGAAAAGTACTGTGAAATGACTTACCAAAAGGCCAGGAAGCAGCATGGCTTGATCCACACGGCAAAGGCACAGCCGTCTGCCCTGGGGGTGCTACCTCTCGTGGGTCAGCCAGAGTGGGGCAAGCAGTCATGCATCCCCTCTGCCCAAAAGCGTCTTGAGAGCAGCAGCAGAGGGGGGACAAGGAGTGGTGTCTGCAGAAACGGGGCTTCCATGGAACTGGTGTGTGCCCTTCTCAGTCTCTGCCCTGCTCTACCTTGCCCTTTATAAAATGAGGAGATGGGGTGGGAAAAAGACCCTTTAGCACTTTGGTAAATCTGCACTTGTGTGTTAGGACCAGGGTGTGGTCTTGGAGGACAGATATTGAGCTGGGGAGGGCATAATATGTCTGAAGACCAGACAACAAAACCTGCTCTGAGCCCCTGATGGTTCTGCCATATCACTCTCCATGAGGTCTCATACCCTTCTGAAGCCCACACGAGGAAACAGCTGCCAGGCAGGGGTGGGTCACAAGCAATATGTTTTTTAAACTAAAAAGACATTTTCTCTTTGGCAACACCTAATTCTAAAGGTGGTTTTTCAACAGGACCAATGTTAGAACTTCAAATGCATAGTTTATAGTAAGAATTTACACTTCTGTGTTTTAAGAATGCCTTGGTGGGGTAAGCACAAGGCTGAAGGGGAGATTAGGTGGTTCCTCTTCACTGCTCTGCCCTCCCCATTTTCTGTGTGGCCTTGGTGGGGCAGATTTCTCTCTTACACACAAAAATACATCCAGGGCATTTTCTGGTGACATACAATATAAGTTCTCTGAGGTTACGCATGAATGGAGCTAGAGAAGCGTAGTCATTTACATTATTTTAAAAACTAATAATTATAACTTAGAAATTCACCCACTGTTACCAGTTTGTATCATCTGTAAGAAGTTATTCTGCATTGCAGGTGCTTGTCAGTTACAAAGTAGGATAGGTCCACCATGTAAATAGAATAAATCCATCTAATTTTACGTAGTCAAGTAGCCATCTGATGATAACTCTTGGTCACTGCCAAAGTGAATCAGCCTCAAACCATAGGAGAAAAAGATTCAGTTCCTGTGGATCTGCACTGTAGAAGTCTGAAATCAGCTTGCAAATGTGGAGTATTGCTGTAACCCATAGTTCAGTTTATGCATTATTTGGGTTTATGTGTCAAAGTTTTGGTAGCAGAGGGCCGCAGGGGTGGCATCTGTGAGCAGAGCCAGCTCCAGCTGGGTCCAAAAGGGACCTGCTGCTGGCCAGAGCCAAGCCAGGGAGCGATGCTCTGTGGGCCTCTGGGAGGGCAGATTGAAGAAAGGGGAAAAACCTGCTGTGCAAAAGCAGCTGGGAGAGAGGAGTGAGAACAAGCCCTGCAGACCCCAAGGTGAGTGCAGCAGGAGGGCAGGAGGTGCTCCAGGCATGCAGCAGAAGTTCCCCTGCGGCCTGTGGAGAGGCCCCTGGTGGAGCAGGCTGTCCCCCTGCAGCCCATGGGTCCCACACGGAGCAGATCTCCACGCTGCAGCCCGTGGAGGAGCCCCCGGTGGAGCAGGTGGATGTGGCCTGGAGGAGGCTGCGGCCCATGGAGAGCCCCCGCAGGAGCAGGCCCCGGGCCGGAGCTGCAGCCCGTGGAGAGGAGCCCACGCAGGAGCAGGGGGTCTGGGGGGAGCTGCCGCCCGTGGGGGACCCGTGCTGGAGCAGTTTGCTCCTGGGGGATGGACCCCGTGGTACGGAGCCATATGGGAGCAGTTCTTGAAGAGCTGCTGCCTGTGGGCAGCCCCCGCAGGCTCAGTTCGGGAAGGACGGCATCCCGTGGGAGGGACCCCACATGGAGCAGGGGCAGGGAGTGACCGTGAAGGAATGGTGGAGATGAAGTGTCAGGGACTGACCACAGCCCCCATTCCCCGTTCCCCTGCGCTGCTCAGGGGGAAGAGGTGGAAGAGGGTGAATGGGGGGAAGGTGGTTTTAGTTTTCTTTTATTTTCTCACTGTTCTGGTCTGCTAGTGATATACAATAAATTATATTAATCTCCCTATGCTGAGTCTACTTTGTCTGTTACGATAATTGTTGAGGATCTCCCTGTCCTCATCTCAACCCTTGAGCCCTTTTTCATTGTATTTTCTCCCCACTTTTCCTTTGAGGACGAGGAGTGAGAGAATGGTTGTGGTAGAGTTCAGCTGCCCAGCTGGGTAAAACCACCACATGCATGCCCTATGTGCCTCTGCAATTCCTGATTATATAGGGAATATCAAAGTTTGACTGCAGTTTTAGCCCTAACTTTACTGGCATTGTTGATTTTTATAACAGTTGCAAAGCAGATCTAAACAAAGAAAAAAACCCTATATGCTTTACAGTGGATGTTTTTTTCTGTTTGTTCTTTATTGGTACTAGAAACACCTTCAGTTTAAGTTAAAATAAAACAAAAACAGCAAAATAAATAAGCTGGGGGCATTTGGAGGAGAATGGAGGCTATGTCTTGGTCTGAATACCTTTATTGCTACAGAGCTTTAAGAGTACAGCAGCCTCAGACAGAAAATGTTATAACCAACTTGAACAATGCATCTAGGGCAGGGAGAACCTGAGAACAGCACAACAGATGGATTAAAATAGGAGTGCAATAAATATGCATTTAGTTATTTATTACAGAATAAATTATGTATTGACACAAGAAATTACACTGTAATTTTCTGTTTGAAATGTTACAGAAGTAAATGGGTTTCTTTTTAAAGGGTACGGTGGAGCGTTGGTCTTGCGTTTCTGTCATGACATTTAACTCATTAGCATGCAGGTGCACTCCCTGGGTCTCATGCAATAACTGTCTCCTTTCACTGTGTTTACAGATAATCCAGCAAGTTTGCAGGCCAAATGGCTCTCTGAATATGAGCCCACAAAGTGCTGAATGAGATGGCACGCTGCTCTGGGAGATTCCAGCACAGCTAGCCAGAAGGTGGGTTTAACAGTGCCATTAAAAGCAAGAAATGGCTTGAAGTTGTTTGTAACTGACCGCTGTGATAATTAATTGCAGGTAATGTTGCAGTCAGTCATTCTTCTTCCCTTTCCTTAAAATCAGCTCTCTTGTTTTCAGCCACTGATCCATGGTTAATAGCAGTTAGCACTATGCATCTGAGCTCCTGGCTTTCTACATGTAATGAATTATTCTGCTTCGTGGGGAGCCAGCCACGCATTTGATGTCTGGAACACGGTCTCCTTTGCTGAGAGCTGCAGGCGCCTGTGAGCTCTGGTGGCTGCCGTTTGGGATTGAGCACAGTCCCAGAGGACTCCCTGGCTCCTGCAGGTATGTGGAGCTGAATTCTTGCCCAGTGATGCCAGGGCCAGGAGAAGGGCCTGTAGCTTTGTTGCTGAAAGGGTCTGGGCTCGAGTCTGGGACTAGCACGTAACTCAGCCGATGGTTCTACCCTTGTGCCTCAGCTTTCCATCAACCAAGTAGGTGTGATGTCCCCGTTCCATGCTCTTTTTGGACCTCTGCTCCCACGAGGACTGGGTATCTAGCTAGTTGTCTGGGCTCCCTCTGTGTTCATTGGAGGGGGAGACATTAACCACAGGTAAATGAAGTGCCTAAGACAGGTTGGAAAATGCCCCTTCTATGTACCTGACACTCACTCTGACTCAAGTGAGCCTAAGTAACCAGCTTAGGCTCCAAAATGAGTTTTAATTGGTTAAAGTTAGGTCAGGCAGTTCTACCAGCTGCACCTGCCTCTTGTCAGCTCTTAAGACAGAGACCATCTTCTGCCATGACGGGCATTGCTGTATGTCTAACACAGCAAAGCCATCATTACAGGTGGAGCCTGTATACGCAGAAGTAATACAAAGAATTAATAAAAAGTCTCATGGAGCTACTGACCAATGCTTAGTAGCCTGACAATGTCACCTTACTCCCATATAGACAGACAGGTAATGGAAAATCTCTGGATTAATACCCAGCACGGGTTACATAGCCTGGCTCAGACACAAAATCATGCTTTGGCAGTTTAACAAGCTGCTGTGTGTCTACTGAGCAGCTCTTAATATCCCTGTGCTGATCTCATCCTCATCGTCTTATCTATGCTCATGTGAGAGGTGTGCACACAAATGGATGCCTCAGCCTGATGCAAGCCAGCCTGTTAAGCCGTGGTTGTCATATACTGTAGGCCACACAGAGCCCCCACACCATTTTTTTTTTTTTTTTAAACTTGGGCTTCATGCTGACACTGAGGATTTATAAAAATCTGCTGTGCAATTATAAAGATTTTTTGCTAAATATTCAATAAATATCTACGCGTGTGGTATAGGAAATGGAGCAGAATGGCTATTAGGAAAAAAGTTTAGCATCTGTTCATTGAGTTTTCATGCATGATTTGTTAGGTAAAGGTTATCAGAAAAGTCAATACAAGTGAGCACAGAAAACATAACATCAGTTAAACCTCTTGACAGGTGCATTACAAAGCAGCAGAAGATCATTTGAAACTGACCAGGAAAATTCAGTTGCTCCTGAAAGCAGAAATGCCTTGTCATACTCCTGGGCTGCTTTATGAACCCGCTGGTCTGCTAGGCTGAAAGCCATCACTCTGCTCCCAGATGGTGTGAGCTGCATTTGGAAAGGCAAGCAGGGTCTCTCATCCTGTGATGTGTCAGTCTAGCGCTCTTTGAAGGCAGGTGAATGAACAGTGTTTTAAAAGAGGATTTTTACGCTCAGGAAAGATGCCAGCTTGAGACTAATGGAAACTCAAGTCCTTTGCTTACCCATGGAATTTGCACTATGTGGGTGCTGGCAATACTCACAGCACCCACATGGACATTTCTCAGCTCTCTTTAGCTGGAAGCCAGAATAACAGGTATCTCAGGATCCGTTTTCCTGCTCTGCAGCATGGAAGAGCAAAAGTGTTAATGCTCTCTGATCTCATGAGAAAATGCTAGGCAGTTGTGAAATGGGGTTAAAAGGCCCTTGCCATGCAGCTATGCTAGCGTGTTGGTGTCTCCTTGCTAGGAACCCCGTGTTCCCTGTGTTTGGCTTCCAGCACAAGAAGGGTGCACATCTATCTGAATACATCTACATGTATGTGCAGTGACAGCTTCCTCCTACCCATTTCTGACCTTGGCTCCCAACTGAGAAGTCTCCTCCCTCCCTATAGTGCTGTATGTCTCTTATTTCTGCTCCTGGGCTTTTCTTTTCCTGCTTTAATACAGCCAATGAGATACTCCTATTTTATATGAACATCACAGCCTTTCATCAGTTGAGTTTCTTGAGTTTGGTCTACCAAACCATTAAAATATCACAGCAAATGATTTGTTCCTTGCTGTATTGATGAGCAGAGCTGAAAACTTGGTTTACTTTGAGTGTGATCTGTCCCCTTGTCTGTGGCTGCTCCGTTCAAAGACATGTCCTGCTACTTTTCTTTCTATGCCACCTAAAACCCTTTCCTCTCCCCTTCCTTATTGCTCATAAATGAATCTGAAGGCAAAAGACAGGTAAAAATCATTCCCCACATTTAAACTGGGATTCATAAATGGTACTCAGATTCTCCTAAACATTGCAGCTGTATTTCAGGCCATTAAGCTGCCAGTGAAAAGATTTGTGTTCCTTTCATTTCAGTCCCTTGACAGATCCAATTGCTAGATGTAAAAGTTTTTAATTAGATATTTAGAAATCTTTATAATCTGGTGGGATTACTGAGCAGAAACCCAGCACTGCAAAGGCCATAAGGTCTGATCAGGAAGAAAAATCTGTATAAATAAGCATGCACTGAAAGAAAGAGCAAAATAACCACTACCTCAAGCTATGAATCAATGTGTTCCTGAGAGGTTAAGGCCCTGAAACAGAAATGTCTTTAATAATATCCCTAACTTTATGTGACCCCATTGACTTCAGTTATATATGGATCAGTAGTTTGCTCAACTGGGACTTTCTTTTATGGACTAAAATAAATTCATTTTTTATTCATGGTATAAAAAAAATCATTCACAGGGTCTGGAAATGTGGCCCCTATGCAGTATGCAAACAGTGTCTGGGAAAATATAAAATCAAAGTAGAGAAGTGTGGGAGAAAGTTAGTAATATTACCCCTTTAAACTGCTGTTGGAAACTGAGGCTTAAGGACTCAATGTTTTATCTAGGGCCATGCAAGCAGTATATGGCAAAGCCAAAGAACAGATCCTGATCTCCCAGGTCCTGCCCTCTATACCTTAATCCTCCAGTGTATACTCTATGGAAATTTCAGCCATCCTATCTCCTACTTTAGACCTTTTGCTGACACATGCGCAACTGGAAGGGACAGCAAAGTGAGAGCTAGCTAATTCTTTACCTTCTAGCGATCAGGAAATATATCTTCTTCCTGCTCTAATATTTATTTATAATCTTGAGTATGATATACTAGTGAAATGAATATTTCTGGATAATAATCTCTGTATGCATTTAAAATAAAAGTGATTTTTTGGGGGTCTTATTTATTCAGATAATTCTAACTGATACCATTTTTCTGACCAAGTGCATCAGACAGTCTATTGCAGCTCATTTCATAGCATCAGAGTGCAAACAATAAGAAGCAGACTCTCCAAAGCTTGAGTAATTAAATACAAGTAGGGCAGTGGCAATAAAGAGAAAGAAAACACTGGATAAGTTTTCTGAAAAGGAAAAAGGTATAATTACTTCAGCCAAAGGGCAGCAATAACATAGACATTGACAAAATATAAGGATTTTATGTGCTTATTGACTCAGCCATTCACAAAAAAAAAATCATTATCGTAGCAAATGCCACATTACACGATAGTAATCAACTACTGTACTGTACCTCTGAGATACAAAGCACTTTTTTTCTGAAAATCAAAGGCACTTTTCTGAACAGGTGAGAGAAGAACTTTATGGTTGTGCGATGATATGGCCATATGTTTTTCTTTTTGCTTTTCTAACATTTAGCAGTGCTTTTTGCTCTCTTTGTTTTATCACAAAACGCTCTGAGGTGCTTCTGCTGGCTTTTGGTAAAGTAGCTGCAGAGTTAGTACAGAAGCTTTGAACATGCCCAGCTGAGGCACATATGACCACCTCAGCTGTGAATGATAAGCTTGCAGTGTGAAAGGAATGAAAAAGATAAAGGTAAGCTTATCTAGAAACCCTAACTCTCCTTTTTTCCATCCCTCCTTGCTGCTAGCAAGGTGTCTGTTGGACTATTGATAGGGATCCTCCATTTTAAGACCAAAGGGATTACCAGGCTGTGGAAGAAGAAACTGATGAATGCTGACAGAGTATCAGAATTTATACTTACTTGTGGGTGATGACCGCAGCATTGAGCAGGGACAGACAGGATGTCTTTAGATAAGCAGCCCTAACCCCATTTTTGACATCTATAACTGGACACTAATAATTCAAAACCTTTCCTTAGAAATATAGGTGGCCAGTTGCGTTTCCAAAATATAGATATCACAGTCATGAGAAGATACCTCTTCTTAGTGTATAGTGGGTCAGCCTTTTTTTTTTTTTTCTTTTCTTCCTCTCCATTTCTGCTTTTGTACTTTTGGGGACAGATAAATATTGGCATAATTTAACTGAGTATGAGCCTTTTTTGATCTCTCTGTATGAGGTCTGTCTCAGTCTCCTCAGCGTAGGAAACTGGGGAAGGACCCTCCTGATCACTGGTAGGCTGGGAACCTGAAAATGCCATCCAAATTCAGAACATTATCTTCATTTGGAAGACTGATATTCCTTTACTTCCTTAGTATTGCTGTTTTTGTCCTAATGACTGTAATCATCTCCATCTTAATTAGATTTGGAAAAAAAAAAACCCACACCCTCTGAAAATTGAGGAAGAACAGAACAAAGCACCTCCAGATGCAAAAGGCTGATGTATCAATCTACTAGCAGAATGTGGATTTCAGGTATCTGAGATGGACTACTTCAGCATTAGAAAGTCTGTGATGCTTTTAAAATCTGTTCTTGTATTTAAAAAAAAAAAGCCTTATATATACTAATTTACCCAAGACTGTGGGCCATAAGAAAATAATGTTATCTTGGCTCTGTAACTTCTGTTATAAATCATCTGCAAATACTAAAGCAGCTTTATTTGCTGAGGTGCTTTTATTTCTGAGTTGATATGATATGACAGAAAGAAATCACAATTTCTAAGTAATTTGGGATGGCCAATGTGATAAAACTGCTTGACTGTAACTGTGCTGTATGTTATGTGAATGAAATTTCTATGGGTATATATATTATTTTGGATGTGGTGTTACTAATTAGCATCTAGTATGATTATCTGTTTCATCAAAAATATCCCTATTTCCACAAGACCTTTTAAGGTGAGGGGCAGGCAGGAAACAAGTTCTTTTTCTGTATCAAGTTTAACATCTGCTGTATCTATGGATAACAGGTTCTGAGGTGAACTGCTGAGTGTGTCACAGTACAGCTGGTAGAGTTAAGTGTGGAAAGTCAGTCTGAGCACATGCTGTAATGGATTTGACCTCGAAGAGCACAATAAAGAGAAATTGCAGATAACCATCTGAACTGACTTCAGAAGCCTGTAGCCCTGACTCCCTGGATACCAGGAGAAAAGAGAAGGACTAAATAGATTGGAATGAACAATCAGAAATACAAGAGTGAATAAATGCTTAATATTTGAAGTGCTGACAGTAGAAGAAAACATAGAAGAGCAGTACATTTCCCTACATGATTCCAGTCATATTAAGAAAGTGAAATTCCTTAAAAGACAGCTTTGTAAAAGTAAAATATATATTGAATAGAAGTGAGATGTGAAAGTAGTGTTGGAACAATAAAGACATGCAGCTGAGAAGATCCTAAGCACCTTTTCATGGTGAGCAATTCCTCATTAAAAATTCTAAGGAGAAAGGAGAAACTACTCACATGGAGAGTAAGAGTTGCATTCCTCTGATGCAGTATATTTCAAATTCTTAATCAGCATGGATAAGAAATTCAGATAGAATTATGTAAGAATATGACACAGGTAGATGCTTCTCTGGTCATCACAAAACAGGATTTCCAATTCACAGGAATCAGCTGAATGCTTATATGTGGTTTTGGTCAGAAGTATAAGGAATTTTCCTGTGAGCTGCGAGTTCTGGGGGTGTTACTTCTCCTAGAAACACTTTGCCTCCCATTCAAGATGTGCTCCCTGGACCACCGTTGTGCCTGCAGCAAGATCTATACTTGGTCCATCCCAGCAGGACCCAGTTTATGGCTCCAGCCTTACAGTTGGCAGTGGTGGATTTTACAGGGCTCCGCCTCAAAAGGTCATCAAATGACAGAGCATCTGGGATATAAGTACAGCCATTTTTGGATCACGTTTTTCTGGGCTGAAATGCTGCACATTTTTGAGCAAACCAAATTCAGAGGCTTCAATTAAAATACTGTACCTACATGCTGGTTCCCGGCAGGCAAAGTGTGGGAAGAAATGGCCTTAAGCACGAGAGGTGTAGGTATGAAGAAATGAAAGCAGAAGGTGAAAGCACAACTATTTGATCTATTCAATGGTATAAAAGGGCAAATATCTGCAACTCGAATGATTCCATCAGTTTGACCTTCCTAAAGTTAACTTGAGACTGCAAAAATCACCGTACTGTATGCTTGTGGTCTAAAACAAGAAGATGGAAGATAGAAAAGAAAATGGAGGCTAAGAAAGTCAAAAGGACATCTATATTTGTTGTCCCAGAAAACATCAGGGCAGAACTGGGAGTAGAGCCCAGCTCACATTGTATCCGCTACTTGTTATAAGGATGGGCTTTCCACTTGGTTATTCTTCATATTACATTTATTAGCAGAAGTAGGATTAGGAGGAGCTTTGTGGGTGCTCTGGGACTGGAGACTGTTGTGATCAAGTGCTACTTGTTTTCTGTCTATTGTGTTTAAAAAGAGAGGCAGAGTAGGGAGATAGAAAGTGTGCACATGTTCACTGCTGCATCTGCTCTACAAAGCCCCGAGTCAGAGTAAAAATAAGCCTTTGAAGAGAATATAGACAGCAGTGTATTTAGTTTTGATTTATTAAAATAGTTTTCAGACTGCAGTCTTATTTGTCCTGCGAGAACTGCGCTCTCTGGTAATGGGAGCATTGAATTTTCATGTGAAACATTTTAGAGAGCATATTTTTTTCCACGTACAAGAGTGTGACAAGAATCTGTTCTTGTATGATGATGTGCAAGTTATTACAGCTGCTATGCTAAACATGTATTTATGATCACTGCTGGCACGGCTGCTGTGTATTTTGTTTATATTGTTAGAAACCTAGTTGTGACACATTATAAAAAATACATTCTTTTGTGATAGTCTTACACTAAGGCAGAATAAATCATACCTCCTACCTCTGTTCTTGCTTTTCTGATATTGCACCTTTGCTTTTCCCTACCCCAGAGGAGGGAGCGTCTGTGTGATTCTCAGTCCCATACCAGATGATGTCGAAGGCCTCATGAAAGGGCAAAAATAAATGCCTTAATATAGCTGTCAGAAAGATGAGCCCCAAACCTCTGCATGCAGCAGATATGGTCCTTCAATCAGAATAAGTTGCTTTCATTAAATGCTAGTTTGGGAGCAGTCTAGAAAAACTTTACACATGTGAGGAACAATGTAATGAATAATTTCAAAATGGGGAAAACAAAGCTTTCAAAATACACAAGAGTTAGCCAGATGCAACGCTAGACAAGTATTCCTCATGTCATTCATTTACCCTGCTCTTTCACACTAACATGGATAAAAGATGACTACCTCCTCTGCGTGCATTTTTTTTTTTTTAATGAAAGCACAGTCAGATTGCAGCACAATTTAAAAGCTCAAGTTTTGGTACTTTTGAGTTAGATTTCCTTGTTTCTTTTCATTTCCCAAACAGAATATTTCAGTATTGTCTAACTAGCAGCATTCTAAGATAGTGTATCATCATATGCATTGTGTATGAATGTCCTTCACAGGCCGCCTTCTGGTTGCCTGTCCATGTTGCCACTGAAAACAGTGGTGCAAGATCAAACCCTATTGTTCTAAGAATCAGTATTACTGAAGCTTAACTATGTGGATATGTAGGTATACGTCAACATATATATATACAGATGGTTACACCTACACTGCTGTAGATATTTAAAGGATATGAGTTTATGCAATACCAGTAGAGAAAAATGCAATACTATTTTTTGTTATTTCTAATTCATTCACATACAATGAATTATTTGGAATTTTGATTTATTTTGTTCCTTCTTTTAGAAATTTATGTAACATGTAGTAAATGTTTCGCTTACTAATTCTTAAAAAGCAAATTATATTTTACATTATTAAATGTTTTAGGACTCAATTTCCAATATTTTTTTTTTTGCACTGGAACATAAGTAAATATGAATATGAAAAATTGTTATTTTATTCATATTTAATGTGTGAAAAGGATAATGAGGAAGAAAAAGGTGTCAGAACTTTTTTTCAACAGCTTTGGGTCCAAATGATCGAAACACACTATATACACATCTTAGTGTCATGCTTATTGACAGTCTAAATGTGAATAAGAACCAGGTGACTGAGAGTTATGCAGACGTGTTTGCAAGGCTGATGTCTTATTTTTTAATTTGCTTTTATATAACAAGAGAAAGCAGTTCCAGACAATATATATTGGGTATTTTATTGTCTTCTCCGAGAGCTGATACTGCTGGGAATGATTCCAAAACAGCTATTACTGAACCCTGAGAAAGAAGTGATGGGAATTTCAGTGGATATCGTAGTAAAGCAAACATTTACTACCCGTTTTCACAGGTGTTCTTAAGCTTTTCTCTTAACCCAGAAAAGAAATCGTGCCCTTATATTATGTACCACTGGGCTGTGATTTTCGGTTGATGCTCAGCTTTCAATGGTGTATATGTACAGACTCTTCATAAAACAGCTTGTTAGAAGGCATTTTGTTTAATTATGTTTTGTTGTTTTGACTCCTGTAGTGTTTATCATCCTGAGGAATATGGCTGGAAATATAGGTCAATGACCCTTTATACATTACAGTCTTACTGCTCCATGGGGGATTAGCTACCTAACCAGAAATTTTATTCATTATTTCTTTTGTGTAGCTATTCTAAATCACTTCTTTATAAGGCTACAGGGGTAAAAGGCTGAGGTCAGCAAAATTTTGTTTGGTCAAGTCCTCTTAAATAATTCCTTGCAGTGTAATAAAAGGGTACTTTTCTTACCATGCAGCATACAGGAACCCAGTAAAGAGAAACTACAGGGAAGAAAGAAGCAAAAGACAACTGCAGAGCAGGAAAACTGTTGAACGTTCTCCAATTTCGTTTGACATTTCACAGTGACAGAAACCTCTGTGCTAAATATGTTTGTGCTGATCTGCTGTGAAAATTCACTGTTCAATAGCTTCCAGAGTTTCTCATCTCTTACCTAGGGTGAGCAAGTGTAGTGGCTGACCATTGGGCTTCCTTGCTGAGTGTGACTGGCTAGAGTGGCTCAAAGACTTTTAAAGGATTTTGTGAACTGTGTTTCCAAGGTGTGCGTCTACTTTTAATCTCCTTATAACTGGAAATTGTCAGTCCGTGGTGCCTTTGGTGAAAGGCAGTTACTGAACTTTGTGATTCAGGAAATGGATGGAAAAACACTGGGAAATAACAGTACCTGTTGAATCATAAAAACAAACAACTCTGCATAACATGCTTTGTTTTAACACAATTTCATTTTAATTTGAAGTAGCAACATTTGCCAGTGTGGTGAATCCTCTTTCTTAGGTCACACACTGGCTGGCCCAATGACAGAAGGTAAAAGATGCAGAGGTGGAAATGGAGCACAAGGTCATTTAATTTACTATCCTTCATTGTGCTTAGCTGCTTTTTTGACTAGTCTCATTTTAATACTCTTGGTGATCTCCACTGATTATTTTCTTTGGAGAATATTCACAGCTTAGTATCAATTCCAGGGCATGACACATTTTAAAAGCGAATAGAAGGGGTTAAAATAAAATGTTACTGCAACTTTCTGTTATATATGTCTGCTAACAGAGGCACATGGTGACGGTTACAGTAAATTAATTGCTTGGTTATGCAGTCCTCCGTTCTTGCATTCATAGCCTAAGTAACAAATCAATGTATCTGCATATTCTTATTCTAATTACAGTTAGGACATAACGATATAGTAGAGCGTAGGGACAATAGTAACAGTGGCTATTTTTAGCTTAGGGAGTTTCAGAAACCTCTGGATAGCTGAACCTGCCACTCTCTGTGTTTTGGGGAGTTAAAGCTGAAATCTGAAAAAGACCCCTTTCAGACATACATGGCTTGGAATATTGGCACTGCTTGGTTTCACTAATTCTTTGTTTAAAAGGCAAACAAAGTGGGTTTTCTGCCCAATTTAGGAAACCTGTCAAGATGTACCAACAAAGACTAAGCCATAGACAAAGCAGCTTGAGCAAACTGAAGCTGTCTGAAAGCATTGGGGTGTCAGAACTTCAAACTGAGCTGCAATCCACCTCCAAGATCCATTCGAGTGCCCTATAATGTCTCATGTACACACAGAACTATGAAATTAAGTGTTCTAGCACAACATTGGTTAGATTTAACTTTGGGCTTAGTCCCCATTTACTGCCCATAAGTCAGAGGTTCACTTTGCTGAAGCATCCACGAACGAAAGTTGCTTGCTAATGCTGCACTAAAGTGCCATCCAGCTTGCACTGAAGAAAAAATCCCAGTAAGTTTCCCATGGCTCACTTAGCCATACAAAAGCTGGGTGAGAAGGCAATTTTTCTTGTGAAAATGGACCATGGAAATGAGACCAACTGGGTTTCCAGATTGCTCTCCTGGGGCCTTGACAGACTGGGACTCAGGGCTTTTGGCAGCCCTACCTGCCTTCTAGCCTCTGCAGGGTGAGCAAAACAGCACTGCCTCCATGTAGCTCTGCTTTGCATATGTCTCCTGCTCATTGCAAACATATGAAAGACACACATGTTTTATTGCAGATTTTTGGCATGCAGACAAAGTGCACAGAGGGGGGATAATTAGGCTTCAGGGTGGCACCTCCCTCTAACATCATAAATCAAAGTTATTTAACAATGAGTACAATAGAATGCCAATAAAAATGCTTGGAAATAGAATTGCAATAGCCAAACTTGTTTTCGTTAAGTTGTTTACCATAAGTGAAATAAAGTACAGAGGGAAATGGAAAATGTGGTAACTGCACTGAACGTATTTTTACAGTTTTCAGATGCCTCTCAGAGTTACCCAAAAGAGCCCTTTTACTGTATTTCCTCTTAACATATCTGTGGATTCTCTATGTCAAAGCTCATAGTATTTTCCCTGGATTTTTTATTCCTTCTCTCTTGGCTGAAACTTTCTGCTAGGGTAAAGGAACTTGGCAGTATAAAATACTTCAGACAGTGAAGCAGAATTTTCGTCTCCTAGCCCAATTTAAAAATGTGAACAAAATTTTTGATTATTTACTCTGAGTATAAATCAAACTTGTTGGACTTCAACTGACCCCGTGTGAACTGCAGAAAGGTAGGGTTTTACCTGTCAGTCAGCCCTAGAGAGCCTGGACTTGGTGCAATGAAATCCATCAAGGTTGAGGATCAGCATCCTTTCTTTCTACAATCTATACACAGCTCTTATGATGACTAGTATACCTTTCTTATCTAAAACCATTAGAGAAAGCTTTCAGCAAGTCAGCAGTGGCAGTCACATGTGAGTGGACATCATCATTTTTTACTTATGTAATATTCCAGCAAAGTAACTCTTTGTATCATGTCGTCCCTCTGACAGGAAGGCTCTAGATCCGAGACCCACCAGGCCATGGTACAACTGAGCATTAGTTCTTAGGGAAAGACCGAGTCGCTAAAGATGCTTTCAGCAACTCTAGGTTTTTGCCAAAATTGCATTTTTTTTCCTAGATGATTGCAATGATAAGACATAATTCTGTGCTGGGGAAATTTATTTGGGGGAAGGACAGATCTTGTTATCTGGCTTGGCAACCACAAAATTCTTTAAGTGTTTTATATTCAGAAGGACATTTTTTGCCTTGCTCTGGAGAGGCATTGAATTGAACATCCCTTAATATTGAAAAGGAATAATCATAGTACATATTATTATTATTATTATTTTCCTGTATCTGTTATATAAAACTGTTCAGAAGGAGCAAAATGCTTTCTTCTCAGCATTTGAGGTAGACATTGCATTCTTATACTGGACAAATTTCACCGAGGTCAGTGGAGTGCCAGTTGCATAAACAGCATACACGATGAGAGTAGGAGCTTTTCCCTTAAAATGAGTAAGTTTTATGTTCAGTCTCAGGCTCAAATACAGATATTTAGAAACTAACTCTATTAGAAATGTATATTCTGGCATATCAGGATAAGAATTTTACCCTTTGTTGTCTTTCATCCAGGGAAAAGTAGGGGTGGGAAATGGCTTGAAAAAATATGCCATAACTAGCAGAGAAAATGGGCTTAGTGGAGATGATGGTGTAAAACCCGGGAGGCATGTCATTGACTCATGCTGTGCCAAAATTAGATTTTAAAATTGTTTCTGTCATCTTATGAAAGCCCACAAGACTTTGTTCTGAATATCCTAAAGCTCTTATAACTTCTGTTCAAAAGAAGTTGGCTATCCTCATTCTTGTTCCTCCAGACATTACTACATGCTAAGATGTTGATATAATTTTTGACACATTTCATCTAAATAAATAAATGTCCTTTTTCCTCACCTGCCAGAAGAGAGGCTTCTAAGCCTGGGAGCTGCTACTGGGGCCAATTGAAAAGTACTGCAGAATGCATTGGAACTGTATGAAAAAGTTACCTGTTCTATTGGACTGATTTCTCCATCTGGTGCTGCCAATTAATTTGCCAAACTTAACCTTTTAAAATGTCATTCTCTGCCCCCTCTTAAGGATAACTAACTAACATATTTTCTTCCTCTCCTGACTTCTTAAAAGCTCCTGCCCTTTCCATGGACATAGGAATTTCTTAGGTTGATTGTGAAAAGGCAAAAAAAAAAAAAGTTTTGCAAATGCAGCTTCCCTCCTGGGAAGTAAATGAGAATTTTACCCCAGTCAAAGTCACAAATGAATAGTTTTAATCACCTCAGAATATAAAAATGTAAGGCACTGAAGACAGAATTATTCAACTGCTGTTTAAAAATGGCTAATGTCTGTGTCCATGGCATGGCTGTCCTGTTGACATCCTGTTTTAATGAGTATTATGAATTCCTTTTCAGTTTAGAAAAAAAAAATCTATCATGCTGATGTGGCTGTAGACCTTGAATTTTTCACAGTTATGAATCTTGTATTATTATGTTAGGAGTGTGTAGCTCTGTTCTTTCTAGAAACATTTCACTCTTAACTGTGATGACTATTTGTATTTCATTCGGAGAATTATGAAAAATGCTTATACTAAATGTTTTACAAATAAGCTTTTATTCATCCTATTTGCCATAATACAGAATGATGTGATTAGTAATGATTTTTACCGGACTTCTAAGAAGGTGTCATGTATCAGTTTTGTCATTTAAATTAGTTGTTGTAGTAATGATAGTATATCAATTATTCATTGGAAGGTTGAGTTAGATCAATTCTATAATTAATCTGCCTTGTTTCTCTACTTGTTTATCTCCAGTAATTATGAAAATATTGGTGTTACTATATGCAGCTAGTACTTAATTTTCTGAATTTTTCTGATCTACAGATTATTTTACAAACAATATTCTATGAAGTATCTTTTTTTTTTTTAACTGAGAATGGGATCATTGTGCTTATAGTTCCTAAGTATTTTTAGTATGTTTGCAAAAATTGTTCACATTTGGTTGTTTTCTTTAAAAGTGCAAGTTTATCAGTTGCACAGTAAAGGACTTCTGAACTGAAGGTATTTGTTGAGGGAAATTTCAGAACTGTGACAAGGTACAAGTTTTTCCAATTTTAACTGTAATCTCTAACCATCAGGTGTCAGGTTTTCTGCTCCTGTTGTTTCCCTCTCATTCTTGGCTGCACAATATCCTAACTTTAAGGAAGAATGGAGGTAAGTTCTGTTTTTATACCTGTGGTTTGCTTCATATTTAGTTATGAAGTCCACCTCTGTGCATCTCTTCTATGATCTGACAGCCCAGGGTTACAGCCAAAGGTAAAGGGACCTTTTCCACTTCTGATCTGAGCAATGTAAATCTGCAAGTTTATTACTGCCAGCATGGGAAACCAGGCTAACAGAGAGGCAACTCTGCCCTCTCCTTTATCCAAGATCTCGGTACTGCCTCCTCCCTGCAGGAATGTGACTGTGGCTGCTTTGCTGTTTGCTGTGAGCCATCACAGCTCCAGTCATGGCTATAGATTGAACATGTCAGGATTAGGTTTAGTTTAGGTATCTCCTTGCCTTGCCCTGTCTCTGAATTAGGATTCAGGCTAGAAGCTACACTTCTACTCAGATACAAGCACTAAAATTATGACACAATATTGGGTTGTCCAAAGCATAGCGACCAGCTGAATTTGGTTCCATCCTGATTTGACTGTGTTGAGGAGTAAACGTTCTGCAGCACTGCCTATACTTTGCCAACACCAATCAAAAACAAAGGCAGATGATCTGAATCTTTCTGAAAGGGTGTGTAACTGAGTTATCTGTATACACATAGGGCAACTATATCTATACAAGTTTTTCCAAGATAAATCCTGTCCTGATTTTTTCCCCAGAGCAGAATGCAGCAGCTCAGTTTTCTGAAAACAACATGATTTGATTAAGAACATATCTTTTGAGACTTTTAGAAAAGACCGAATATTATTGTAGAAAGTTTGATTTAGGAAATATGCAACCTCTATAGTATTGTGTTCAGAAAAACTGTTTTTTTCCCTGGATATTTAGATGGTGTTTTTTTTGGATAACGCTTCTGCTAAGTGATATTTTTGTTAAGTTTGTATGTCAATATCTATCAATGATCGTTACTATGCAACAGATATGGAATAGTGATTCAAAGGTAACATCATATTGTTTCACTAGGAAAAAGCAAATAGCTTCTGGTTAAGGAAATCCCATTGCACTCTAGTAAGACAGAAGTGAAAACAAATTTGAAGCATCTTATTTCCAGTTGTTATACTACCAGAGTAAAACATGACTGTGGACATGGGAAAGTGACATAACCTTGTGAACCAGGGTTGTTGCCAGCAAATGTTTTTACACTCTTATTTTTGTGGAGAGCTGAATTCACTCTCAAGCTCAAACATATCTGCCAGGCCCAGAAATCATGTGCAAATGTACACCCACAAGCAGATCAAGGTCAATTCCCCATGAAGGCATGGAGCAGACCAAGAGTGTTCAGCTGTCTAGGCGCAGCAGATCTGGCAGAGGTGGTTGTCCTGCACCTCAGGCCACCAGCAGATGTTTGAAACATTTAATGAATGCTCTGAGCCATAGCTACCACTGGGCCCAGGAGAGGAATGAAGAGTGTGTAGGTCACAGATATGGTTGAGCTTTACCTTGCTTTTGACCTTAATTAGCCAAAATGGCCGGTTTCCAAGGATGTGTTTCTGGGAAGCAAAGAGAAAAGTTATACTATCCAGTCCTTCAGACATCAGGTCTATAAGAATCTTAAATTCTCCAGATTACCCACTGGTAAATCAGCAGATACCAGTCTGCGCTAAAACCTAGTAAATTTTATCTCTGAAGTCCTTCACAAACAATAAGAAATTTAATATAATCGGCAGTTGAGACTGCTTGTTCCTTACATTAATCTGTAGTTATGATTTTGCAAGAGAAGAGCCAGCAGTAGGGACCCACACTGTACCTGCACATGTAATTGTGGCTATTACCCAAGTGAACGTACCCTTGGGCTCCTACCTACCATGCGACCGTCTTGACACTTCACACTGATAGAAGTGATAACTGCAATGCGAAGCCTCAGAGAAAAGATCAGAAATACCGTTACCTTCCCTGCAGTGTTTATAAGGTTCTTCAAAATAATAAATAACAGAGCACTGTAAGTAGGTCCTCAGCCAATCCAAATTTGGTAATTACTAGCATCACTGTACTCTGTCAGAAATCTATTGTAAATATTTAAATATTATCAGTTTTAACCTGACAATTGTGTGAATATTCAATTGTCATTATCTCAATGTCGTTTGCAATATGATACTATTTAAAAAATATGAAGTTGTGAGAAATTTTCAAGGATGTTGCTTTACACAGTAGCTTCTTTAGTATTGGTGATATATATCTAATAATAAATATTTGGTGCCATTACATGATTTCTCATCAGGGTACTACTAGAAAGTGGGAGTCATTAACTCCTTTTTTCAGGTGAGAAAGTTGAGGCCCAGAGGAATAATGTATCTTATGTGGAATCCGTAATCAAATAGGAGCTGGGTTTCTCAGCTCTTAACACAAGATCTGAACCAAGTTATGCTACCATAGCTTAAAAGTGGTTCTGATGTTACAATTAAGTATATTTCTGAAGAAAGGCACAATGTATAGGCAAATGTATTGTCAAAGGAGTTCAAGAAGAAATACTTTATGATTGTACGATGGCAAAGAAATAGGTGAGGGTCAGCCTTTACCTCCAAGGGGTTGCTTTTATTTTATTGTTTTTTGTTCTGTGTAGAAAAATGATCACCACATTTAAAAAGCAGATGTGGTCAAAGCCATCTTCTTCCCTTTCAAAATAGTATTGAAACATAAGTGGAACAAAGAGTGAGTGAATTGCAGTCACAGCTGGGATTCTTAACAGTCCTGTACAAAAACTGCTTCAAAACTTTTCTTTTCAGTCTCGAAAAAATTCTTCCCTCTGCCTCCTCTCCTCTCTGTCTCTAAAATGGCTGAGGTATTAAAGCTCAAAGTATGTTTGTCTCCAGGCAGTAAACAAATTGAAAAGCTGAGAAAATACGTTAGAATTTCCCAGATATCAAGGGAATGTGGGGAAGATTTTTTTTTTTTTTTTTTAGTCATAATGACAGCAGTTAGTTGCTCTAAAATATCGCTATGGGCCCACAGCAGAGTGTATATTGGTCAGCTCACTTAGGGTGAAACCTCAGAAGTGTGATGCAGATACAAATCAACTTTTTTACCAATTAAAAATTACCATTCCAGCCCTCAGGCAAAGCTAGCCAGCAAAAAGGGCTGGAACTTGGAACCTCTTTACTCCTTCTTCAGTAAGAAGTGGAGTATCTTGATATAGACCTGGCAGTGAAGCAATAAGGAGTTTTACTTCTCTGTACGGTTTTGTGTGTATAGTCATCCAGAGCTAACCATGGCACAAGGGGAAAACACATTCTAACTCAATATTTTTCTTATCTGACTACAGTAATCAAATGTGAAGCTTTAGTCTTTTGCATAAAAAAATTACGGATTGCTATGCTGACAACTCTTAAACCCATTGCTTCCTTTTAACACTTTTTTATTTGTTGTTTTTGTGATATTTTTCCTCACTAAACAAAAGAAAGGTCTGCCTTGGCTTTGCAGTTTTTGATCATCTAATTTCCTCATATATTTGCTTTATGTATGAGAGTGTATTAGGATCTGGAATAGTTTCTTTGTCAAAGATTATTCTAGTCAAGTGTTGATATGAAGAAATAGCTTCTCAAATTAAAAAAAAAATTAAAAAAAGATATTAAAAAAAAATGTTTGTTGTCTCTCATAAAGAACTTTCAGTCTCAATTGTCTCAACTAAAGGAAGAACCAAGTCTCATCCAGATGACAAATGAGTCTGATGTGTTTCCTACTGCCCACATGAAAATGGATGCTAAGAAAAAATTGAAGTTAAATCCATCAGCTGCACACAGTTTCCACTTTAGACTTCAGAAATATTGGCTTGGGGGATTTGCAAAAGGATATGCAATCAGTTGTCCTCTCGAGCCCCCTTCAACAGTAAATGGAAGCACCACAGTGTTTGCTTGGTTTCTTGAGCTACCAAGTTAACCCCTTGAAAGCCAAAAAAGCTGAAGAGCTCATCTCACAGGAATCTTAAGTTTAATTTTAGAACAGTACCACTTATACTAGAAAAATGCCGTATAAAATATATAAGATTTTTTAGATCTTTTTGTTAGTCATGAGCTAATGACGGATTTTTGCTATTCTTTGATGACTGCTTGAAGGCAATGAGACAAGATGGTGATGGAACAGCTTCAGTGTTGGTTGGTAACTGAGAGTCCTTATACTTTGCTGAATGAGAAAAGACAGTCTGAAAATGCTTTAGGGACAGGTACTGCAGATGTAGTGAAAGATCTCCTCTTCAGGATGGTCCTCAGAACAATAAGGCAGAGCAGGGTAAGAGTCCATCTACCTTACTTTATGAGTGTGTAGAAGAAAGTTTCTGATTCATCCACCAAACACCGAATCTGGGAAATGCTGTAGGAAGGATGAATAGAAAGAAAAATGTGACGTAAAAAATTTATGGGGTTTTCTATCATTGCAATCAAGTTCGCTTAGGCTAAAAGAGAACAGTATTTGCCCCAGTAAGCTAATTAAATTTCTTTTTCAAACAGCCACAATGAAGTCAGAGACAGAAAATTTATACAATATCTGAAATCTCTGGAATCAGGTGGAATAGCTGAAGGTTCAGATTTCCTACAGCAAACTCAGATTAAAGTCTGGAGCTCAGACTTCCTTTGAGGTAACTAAACATATTTTTATAGTGTTTTTGTTACTTTTTTTCTCTATTCCTCCAAATTATACTCTTCAGTTTTGTACAAATCAAAAGCTTGGAGGCTCTTCCTTCAAAACAATCTTTTTAAATAAAAAATTCGGAGTCACCTTTAAAGGTTTGTTGCTTATATTTAATGTGAATTCTATGAATGAAGTACGCCTTTCTTCTAGAAAACTTTAAATTGCTGTAAATTGCTGTGCTTTTCTAGAGTCTAGGCATGAGTTAATAAGTGGATTATAAACAGCTGTAATGCTAAATACATCAATACAAACCCAAGCAAGACAAAATATCCTTAAGGAGCATATACTCAAAAAACCTCACATCCACTGTGCTATATCAAGCCTACATTTCCCTTACAGTTGAACTAATTTCTCTCTGTTAAAGCCAGTGCTAGATGCTTCTCCTTCCTACTGGAGTGTAAGGCTCCTTTTCCTCTTACCTTAGAAGTAAACAGTTTTCAAAATGAGCACTGTAACTTCCTTTTAAATAAAATTTCTGAAGTTTTTACTAGTAAACTATTTAGAAATCAGGAAGAGTCTTCAAATGTTTCCTGCAGCATGAAGTGGCTGTAAAACTACTTTGTAGGGCACAGCTGAGGATTTCCAAGATATAGCAATAAAGCTGATTTAGCTCCTATCCACTTCTTCACATAAGGAGTTTTTCAAAGGTACAAGAGGCAAAAAAGATCAGTCTATTTTTAAATCCTGGCAAAGGTTGACTTGGTAGCTGTCACTTACGTACCTGACACTTGGTTGTTAGGTAATTTTAAGGCATTTTGGCACTCCATTTAGAATCATCTTAGCCATCCAGTAACTTAGTGAGGGGCAAAGACTAGTAAGAATTTTTTACCTAAAGCCCAAAATATGAACACCTATCTCTATTCATTTAAAACAGACACGTCATTGCTTAAGCTTCTTAGTACTCAGGACTTGAGGAGAGAGCTGAAACTTCCAAGGCATCCTATCAGAAATGTTGTCAGCTTCCTGGTCCTGGGGATATGATGATAATTTCTCAGTGGCTATGCAGCTTTTCTGCTTCTAGACTATATTTTTGCATTAGGCTGTGTCTTTTAGGGGAGAAAAAAAAAGAGAGAAAGAAATAATTAATCTGAAGGTGTTGTTTGTAACAGCATTTGAACTGCTTTTGTGTATTTAAAATTTTCGGGGAGAGCTTGTGCTGGTTCTTGTTTTAGGTTAATTATCCTTAAAAGTTTCCTAGTTTAATTTTTCTCTTAGTGTTATGTTTTATTAGATTAACTCAGGATTTTATTAGTGCTCTGGGACAAAGCAGAACACTGTAGCCAATATTGCAGAATTATATGTTCTGGTCTTTAATGTGCATTTTAGTAACATCTGAAAGTATTCCATTTGTGTTTTTAGTATTAATTCAGTTTTTCTTTGTACACTTTATGCTTCAGATCTTTCCATTTATCTTTCCAGTCCCTCCACATGCTGATTGCACTGATTCTCAGTGGTTCTTTCAGGACATGTTGGCTATTCCCTTGATAACAGATTGTTTAATCCTTGACTAGTCTTGCTGCACTAAATCTAGCAGACTTTACAGCAATGAATCTGAATGCTGATGTAACCCCCAGACAGTTCCATTTATATTAGGAGTGTGCACAATGCTAATCTTAGCTCTTTCTATCTAGGCTGAGGCAGTTTGTGCATGTTACTTGTTCAGATTCACAAATAAGCTTTAACAGACTGGAAAATAATAGGACATGCTATTTGTGACTGATTTGGGATCTAACAGTGCTAAAACTGGACTGACTGTGGGAGGTATTGTCTAGGAGCTGAAGCTTAGAGGTTGAAGGTTAGAAGTTGAGAGATATGCTTTTTTTTTTTTTTTTTTTAATCCCTATAAGTTTATGGTATATACTAAATGAAAAATCTTTTGACATTGAATTTAAAGTATTTTTATATTTCTCCTAAAAGATGATCTAATATTAAAGTATTCAAAAGTGTGTAAATATGAAAACTTGTACCATCCTTGCTGTAAGTTCTTTAATGACTTTCCAGAAAAGAAAGATTTCTAATTCACAAATTTTAGTCAATAATATGTATATATTACAGTGTCTTAGTTGTCCTATCTGAAGTCCCAGTAGATTTTTATTATTTTTTTTTCTTTGATGAATTATTGACTTTTCAGTCCCAGTTGCATCTGGTAAATTTTTGATATTAAACCAGCACAAACAATATTTCATTTAAAAATAAGCTTCCATGGCTATATTTTTATACCTAAATATCTGTAAAATTATTTTGTTGTCTGCAATTTGTGGCAAAAATTTGCCATATCAAACAATATCCTGAGATTTGCTGCCTTAGTTTATTAACCAGACTTGCTCAATAACTTTCATTATTACATGGGGATTGAAATCAGAGTTACATTGATCCCTGCATACAAACAATTAACTAGCAGCTAGGTTCTTCCATCTAAATGAAATATATCAGGCCACCAAGATAGTTCCAAGTGTTGTTCAGAAAAAGTCATTGATTTATTCATCAAAACAATAACTTCCTGCAACAGTAATTTTTGCTAGCTGTCTTCTCCATAATGACTTACTAGACAAAACAAAATGTATTTGATTTAATGGCACTCTGAAGGCCAGATGTATTCTCCTGTCCCTTTATGAAAAACAATGCAGCTACTCTTGAATAGAGATTCTCTACTTGGGAGGGCATGCTCATAATGCTACTCTTCCTTTGAGATTCAACGCCGGGCTGAAAGTTTTGGAAGGGAATGCATCTGCCAAGACCCACCCAAAGCAACTATGCCCACTCTTTTGGCCAAGATTGCATGGACTTTCAAGACATTGAAGTGTTGTACCTCTGTTGTCAGAGCAATTCATGAGTCCAAGATAAGGGATAAGAGCTGAAGTCTTAATCCAATATTGGCCTACAGAAATGCTACAGATTCAAATATGTACGTCTATTTCTGGTATATCTAGCTCGACAGAAATCTCTCAGAATACTTGTTATAAATTCCTTGAGGGGATATACTTCTAATATTGATAGAAGTACTCACTAGTGTCCATTGTACAATGCATCTCTAAGTAGTCTTTAAGTGGCTTATATAAATACTTGATTAAGCTATGCTTCTCCTTAATAATCACTGTTTTGAGAACAGACTGTGATGGCTTTTTATCTGTTGAATTATAGTTAAGACTTACTTTGAAATAATTGCTTGTATCTCCACTTACCTAGGTGTTATATATTGCTGATATGAAGCCGTTTCTGTATTACCATGCGAAAGGCTGCTTTCAGACCTAAAGTCATATGTGTAAATCAAAAAATCTACACATAGTTATCAGAGGTAAGAATTCAAAATTTACTTAAAAAATCATAGAAAGGCTTAGGTTGAAAAGAACTCCTAGAGGTCATCTAATCTACCCACAGTGTAAGGAATTATCCATGAAAATATACAATATTCTCTGCACTGAATAAAGAAAAAAAGTTTTTTTTTTTTTTTTTCTATAACTAGAACTGGTTTGTCTATCCAGATGGTCAGAAGGTCAAAATGTTTTGATAGGCATTTGAGCTTTTTAATAAATACATTTGTGACTCTTGCATGATTTCAGTTTCTATGAACAGGCATGCAAGCAATTAGCCTGCAATGAACATTTACAGAAACCATATGTCAGTCTCCTATCCTAATTTTCTGCATATGGATATTTGAACTGGAGACAAGTTACAAAGCCCATTGTAATCACCCAAAAAGAAGCCCACTGGCTTCAGTAAATTTTCTTGTATTTTTTTTATTTATTTTTATTTTTATTTTTATTTTTATTTTTATTTTTATTTTTATTTTTATTTTTATTATTTTTATTTTTATTTTTATTTTTATTTTTATTTTTATTTTTATTTTTATTTTTATTTTTATTTTTATTTTTGTTGTATTAACCTAATTCTTCAGTCAGGGAAAAGAAGAATTTTTATTTTTAAAAATCTGACTAATCATAACTGTTTCAGAAATATATAACATTCTCTGAAAGTCATTTGATAATTTTTTGAGTTCAGAGTTGTAATTTGTTGTGTAGAAGAAAATGAATGAAGAATTGTCTTCTTAGTCCTCCGCTGGCAGACTGGACCCACATTCACAGCTACAATTTCTTTTAGAATGATTTATGTAGTAAGAGGCTCAAGACCTTTTTTTTCGAGAGCTAGAATTGTCTTTTATTCTTAATAAATATCATAAACATTCTTACACTTTTTTTTTACGTTAACGGTCTTTTATTTTAGATGGTTTTCAAGAGTAGAACTGCTTTCATTTCCCTGCCTTTTTTGATTCGTCTTTGAATATGCCCAGATAATGTAATTGTACTAATTCTCACTGAAATTACACAGAATTACAGAATGACAAAATGGTTGAGGTTAGAAGGGACCTCTGGTGATCATCTTGTCCAACCCCCTGCCAAGCAGAGCTACCTCAAGCATGCTGCACAGGATCTCATCCAGGCAGGTTTTGAATATTTCCAGAGAAAGAGACTCCACAGCCTCTCCGGACAACCTGTATTATGAGTTTGTGCTGTGAATGATACAGCTGTCTTCAATAAGATGTTGATAATAACAACCCACTGTCAGCGGCTGGCATGAAAATAACTGGAATCTGCTGTCCTCCAAAATGGTGACTCCAATCTGTCATCTAGATTAATCATTATAGCTTTTCTTCCAGTGCTGCTGCTTCCAGCTATACAGCGTGACTTTACTACAGTATCTTCTCACATGGACTGGGTGATGGGGCAAAGGTATTTAAGTCAATATCTTTGTACTCTTATTCTCTCCAGATACGAGAAATTAGTTTCTTAAACACAACAACAATGGAATAACAATGTTCAGTTTATATGGAATATCTTTGTTTACTTGCCAAATTAGTTGATCTACTTCTAGTTTAATTCCTATGCTGGGGTAGAACAGACTACGAGTGTGTCAAGCTTATATGGAAACAACAATTAGTTGCCTTAAAATAAAGAAGCTGTCACCAATGCCGACTTTTTCCTGCAACACTTCCTTTTTATTTAGTACGTGTCCTTCCCAGCTCTCTTGCCAGGTGTGATATTACTATACCCATTATTTTCCAACAAGGATTAAATCCTTTTCCTGCAAGGACTCATCATATTGTATGTAGACATTTAAGAGCCAATCAGATAGATATGAAATCAATATCCTCAGAACTCAATGGATTTTTTTTTCTTCTTCTTCTACTTCCATAACTGATTAGAATAAAATAATCCTGAAAAATCAATATTGTAGAAGCTTTCTACAAAAACACAAAATGGTTTTGGTTTCCAGTTAGTACATAACTGAATATATTTTTCATTAAAGGGCAATATTTTTTTTTCATGATAAATAATAATAGAAAATATTTTACTCTCAACATTGCTAGTTGCCCTGCACACTGTTCCATTCAGCTGCACTAATGTTAAACGTATTTCTGGAGCAATTCCACCCAGGAATGGAAAACTAGAAAACACTTATCTCCAAAGGGGTAAAAGTTCATAGTTAGAAACAACTATGGGGGAATGGGGCCTTTAATGGCTTGTGGTTTAACCCCGTCAGGCAGCTCAGCCCCACATGGCCACTCGCCCACCGCCCCCAGGTGGGATGGGGGAGAGAATCGGAGAGTAAAAATGTGAGACCTCATGGGTTGAGGCCAAGACAGCTCGCTAGGCAAAGCAAAAGCCACACACACGCGCAGCAGAACAAGGAATCCATTCGCTGCTTCCCATCGGCAGGCAGGGGTTCAGCCACCTCCAAGAGAGCAGGGCTCACCCCATGGCACGGCTCCTTGGGAAGACAAACGCCATCACCCCAACATCCCCCCTGCCTCCTCCTTTCCCCCAGCTGCTGTCGCTGAGCACGGCACCACAGGGTGTGGGACATCCCTGTGGGCAGCCTGGGCCAGCTGTCCTGGCCGTGTCCCCTCCCAGCCCCTGGGGCACCCCCAGCCCCTCGCTGGCAGGGCAGCACCAGGAGCAGGAGAGGCCTTGGCTCTGTGCGAGCACTGCTCTGCAGCAACTGAAACATCCCTCTGGTATCACCCCTATTTTCATCACAAATCCAAAACACAGCACTGTGTGAGCCTCTATGAAACAAACAAACAAACAAACAAACAAACAAACAAAACAACTCTCCCCCAGCCAAAACCATGACATTTCTTATCATGGTGTTCCAGGTCTATGATTTCTGTGTGCAACTTCTGTCTTGGAATCATAGAACCATAGGCTTCCATCTAGGTTGGAAAAGACCTTCTAGAGAACCAAGTCCTAATCATGCTAGCTGATCTGAAAAGTTCAAAACTTTCTTGAGGCAAATGCTTCATATTTGGTGTGAAAAGTATAGCTTTTCTTGCATGCTTTCATATTTTTTCCTAAACAGGTAAGGGGGAAAAAATCTTTTCCTCTTTCAAATGCACACACTGATAAAACAAGATGCTGTAGATGGAGGATAAATGTTTTTAAAAGCTTCCTGAACTGACTTAAACAGAATAGCAGACCTCTTCACTAATTACCTAGTATTTAAATAAACTTATACCTTTTTAAATGCATTTATCTAATATTTTGTATTATAAGAACTGAATACTGAAAACATATTTCATCTCACTAAATCCTCAAGAATAGGATTTTTGTAATGATTCTTATCCATTAGCTTTTTATCTGATTCCACTATAAAGGAAGCTAAACCTAATGAAATGGAGGCTTTCTACTCAGAAATGATTCTTACTCTAAGCATTTTTTTTATTTAAATATGTTTATTAATTAGAATTCAAACTTCAGAATCAGAAAGAAAAGGTTTTCATAACTTCTGTCTGAACTTCATTAAACCACATAAATCAATGGCACTGGGGCTTTACCAGAAGGACACTGGGTCCACAAAATAGAACTGTTTACTCTTTTACCTGCCAAAAGTCGTGCCATTGTGCAGTTAATAATTAAGCAAATGTATAGCACACATATGTCTAAAATAAAATAATATCCCGAAGTGAGTACTGTTGACCACTCTCCTCCATGCACTTCATGTTTAAGTCAGCTTGATGGGTGTTTCCACAGATTCTGAGGGGAGATGGGGGCAGAACTGTGGTTTCCACATTTGTTTACAGTGATGCTAACCAGTGCTCTCCAGCCTGTTTTAGAAAAACATGGTACATAGAAGTTCTGTGAATGTACTTGTTACAAAACATTTGTACACAAAGAACACTCAAAATACATGAAGTTACTGTTTTGAAGAGCACAGCTCGCAAAGTAAAATCCAACAGAAATTGGACTCTAAATAAGGATATTTTTACATGCATTCAATGGTACTGCATAAAGACTGAATTATAGGAAACATGTCCTTTTTAGCCAGGTTTGATAGCTGGGCTGAGGCTATAGACCTTCTATTTAATCACTTGGATTTTTTGGAGTCCTTTACAGTTTCATATCAATTCACGCTCCTCTGAAGACCAACTTGCTTTCACTTGTTCTAGCTATTTGACAACAGCTCTTAGGAAGAAGTGAGGCACATCTAAAGTGCCACAGGATGAGCCATGCAACAAATTATGGCTGTAGGAATGACCACTTTCTATTTTTTTTTCTATTATTTTTTTGTTTCTCCTTGCTTCATAAACCAGGGATATTGGCTTATGCCAGGTAGGGGCAAAGCCAAGGTTTCAACCGTTCTCGGGCAAAGCCAAGTTTTCAACCGTTCTCTGGCAAAGCCAGCATCTGTACTCCCTGGCTGGTACAAGGACTTGTACTGAGCACCATGCTGAGAAAAGGACATGCTTTTTGATTCACGCTCCCCTTCTGTTTTTGTGTGATAAAGGCAATTTTCTCCTCATATAACATTCAATATAACTTATCTGTTGCATTGGAAAATATTTTTTTCCCATTCATGATGAGTTCTTGGGAAAACAGAAACAATCAAACTCAGTGTTCACCATGGTAATTTTGGGAAGCTAGATTCCATATTTTTCTAGCAATAGTATTTCAGGTAGGGTAACTCTGACTCTCTTCTATAAAGTGCTACAAGCTACTCTCATCAACTAGACAATGCACAAGAGAAAGAGAGCCTAAAGGAGAGAACGTGTCTTTGTAGGACCTCTCTTTTGCTGAACTCCAAGGGAGCAAAAAGTGCTGTTATTTATCTGCATTAAGTGGATTTATCTGGGCACTGGACAGCTTCAAGTGTGCTGTAATTATGGGCACAAAGGAGCCCATGCAGCAAGCTGGACTCCCAAGAGCCTGGAGATGAGATCATGCCTTGGTCCTTGTGTCAAAGGGGAGCACCATGGTGGCCTGACTGCTGCCCAAGCCTTCCAATATGCTGGGACTTCTCAGTCTGCTGCCTAATTTGACAATGACATGGAAAGTCATTGTAACAGGGCCAAGGAGCTGCCACTTTGCATGTAAACAACATCCTTTCCTATTGATCTAGTGTACCAATTGTTATTAAGTAGAGCAGAATTTTGGTGAAGATTATGAAAAACAGGCACGTAGGAGGCTGATGCCAGACACGGCCCATGGGAGATCAGAGCAATGATTTATATATCCACTTCCGTTACTTTAAGTTTATACATAAACAAAAATATATATTATTTATGTTTATACAGATAATGCATCTTTTTAACAACTGAGCTAGCCAATAGCTGTGTCCTCATTGATGACAAGGCAGCTTTCTGTCTCTAAACATCCTTAATCAGACATGAATGTAGCCTACGACATAGACTAGATTACAGACTTTCTTTTATTTAGCTGTAATCTGTGTTCAGTCTGTGGGACTCATAAAACAGAAGCTGTTTAGATTGCAAAGCAGAATGGCATGCAGTTCTGATCATGGCTGAAATCACTGTAACTTTCTTCAGGATTACAGAACTGCATTCACCTTTGAAAAGACAAGATGAAACCCAGCACTGGACTTGACTTTTATAAAAATATAGAACCCTGCTTCATGATATTGGACAGACTTGGTAAATTTATTATTAGGTGACCCAGCATATCATTTGCTTCTTTTTCTTATACCCAAGTACAGATTTTCTCTCCTTATGCTTCTCTCTCATGCTACTTTAGAGACAATTTCAGCTGTTTTCAGCTGCAATTCATAACTTGTACACAGAGAACACTATGTTTAATTTCAAGATATCAGTTTTGCTTTGACTTTAGAGTATTCAGATTATATCTGAATTTCAGGTTCAAATTCAGACCCAACCTTTTCATCCCTCCTTGATTAGTTTAGCTTATGGTCTTGCTTAGCAGCAGGAGATTAATTCAGGTGTCTGCCCGTACTCAAGTGAAGATACAGTTCAGACCTGCTTTTGCTCTTCTTTCTTCATTCCCTTGAGTCTGCATTTATATTTCAAAGCTTTTTTAGGCTGAGAATTCTGTGAAGCTCTTCTATCAGTCCAGGGGTAAATGAGCCTGAAAATAAATCTTTCGGCAGATATAGGAAGCTCTATTACTGGGTTTGACTTCATACAAATAACAGTGCTATTTTGCTAAGCATGCATTTAACAATGCTTTTGCAATGATAATTTTTGCTATTGAAATACAAAGCTTTATGATGTTTGAAGAGACTTTAGCTTTCCTGATTCTTATAAAATGCTGTACTGAATAAATGGAAGTGAACAGTTTTGTCATTACAAAATGAAGACTCTCAGAAAGTCCTGATCATGTCTTACATTCAGCTCTTTGACTTCCTGTGTGTGTCACACTGCATACTCATTTTGATGTATAGTACATGTATGATTCCTGTTTAGATTCATCAGCACTTGCAGAGAAGTAGGTATGCAGGAAGGGGAGGACATTTAAGTACAGTTTTCTTACAATTTGAAATCTCCTGTTGTCTAAGGGGATGCTGAGACAACTGGATTTATTTAACATGGAGAACAGAAGGCTGAAGGAGGATCTGCTTGCTGTTTTCAACTACCTAAAGTGGATCAGAGCACAGAGACAGGCTCCTCTCCTCCAGCAAAAGGATGAGAGGCCATGGTTGCAAGCTGCAGGAAGGGTAATTCCAAATAGATATGTAAAGAATATATCACCATTTGGAGGGTCAAGTACTCGAACAGATTCCTCAGAAGAGTTTTGGGATTTGCATCCTTGGAGGTGTTCAGAGCTTGACAGGATAAGGCACTGAGCAACCTGTTCTAATAATAGTGTTGGTTCTGTGGCTGTAACTAGATGGTGTTGGGACTGCTGTTGGGACTAGAGGTCCTTTCCAACCAAAATTACTGCACAAATTTGAAAGCACTGAGATCAAGTGGGATAGAAACCTTATCTACCTTATATGAGTGCAGTTTTTCACCACACAGTAATAGTAGGAAATAATTATCCCTATTCTGAGCTCTGGTTGCTTAAAGAACTGCAGGTTTTCCAGCATCTCCCACGTGGTTGATGCTGTTGGAGGGAAGCTTCCGTCTGAAAAATTGCTGCAAAGACATAAGGGTCAGTACCAGCTAAAAAAGCACATAAGCTTAGGTGATTAGAACATGGCTTCATTCATTTCAGTTGGAGGTATGACCACCTATCATAGGCAGTTGCCTCAGTTACCTAAGAGCATGTGTCCACTGCCATCTGAGAAACCTTGCTGGTGTCTAGCTTTTGCTCCAGAAGTGCACAGGGCACCTGTAGATCACAGAATCACAGAATCATCTAGGTTGGAAGAGACCTCCAAGATCACCTAGTCCAACCTCTGACCTAACACTAACAAGTCCTCCACTAAACCATATCACTAAGCTCTACATCTAAATGTCTTTTAAAGACCTCCAGGGATGGTGACTCAACCACTTCCCTGGGCAGCCCATTCCAATGCCTAACAACTCTTTTAGTAAAGAAAGATCCTGAGTCACATCTGCCAACCTTGCTTTGATGAAATATATAAAAAAATACTACAAAATGACCATCAACTGTGGTTATATTTGCTATGCATTTGAAATATATTTGTCATGGAAAGGGTTTCTTGGGTCTGTAGATAGTGCACTTTGACTTCCACATGCCTTGCATTTTGCCCTTTGTATTAGTTCCATATGCTGGTGGGGATTACAACAGGAGGAGAGAATTATTGTCTTCTTCCCCAGATGTCTTTCAGATTTTAGATGAGTTTGCATCTTTACTTCAGCTGCAACAGGCACCTGGGACAAAACCTAGAATTGCCAGTAATTAATTTTCTTTTTAGCTTTCACCAGAAAATAAAGCAATCATTTTTCTTCCTTGAATCACCAGATAAATTGCTTGGTATTCTATACATATAGCCTGTGCAGTAGCATGATACAGCTGAATTGCATTTCTTGAAAAGTGTCTGAAAGTATAAGAACATTTAACCCCCCCAAAAAAAAAACACCCAAGTATTTATTTTATTATTTTATTTTATTTTATTTTATTTTATTTTATTTTATTTTATTTTATTTTATTTTATTTATTATTATTTTTTCCTACAAGTCTAAAAGTTTAGCTAAGAAAACAGTGATGTGTTCTGGGAGATGTTAGTATTATGACTCCAGGATCTTTGACTCCAGAGGAGCAGTCTGGTCTTATTTCAAGCTGTCTAAAGAGCAGCATTAGCATTGATTGCAGAACTAGCCTGGAGCCTTTTGCCCTTCCTTCCAGCTAAGTGAAAGTAACAGTATCTACCTAAGCACAATAAAGAAAACAATAAGTAAAATATTGTGAAGTATGTAACACAATGTTTTTCTTTTACCATGCATAGAGAAGAACAATGAGATAAGTATGACAATATGCTCTTTATGCAAGTCAAGTTCAAAGTAATGTTTCCATCTACATCTTTTCATCAGTTTAGTTTCTTAGAAGGAGTACAAAGCATTCATTTCATTATGTGCTACGACAAATTTGCTGAGTTCTGAGATGCCGTCTTCATTAAAACCTATAAAGATTGAGAAATGTCTTTGGATCACTTTTAATTGTACAAAATTGACCTGATCTCCTGTGAATAAACTTTCCTGTGAATTTTTAAATGCATCCTTGCTTAGAAAAATGACTCTGGAAGGTGTTTTGTTTTGTTGTACACATTGTTTTGGGCCAGGTTATGTACCAAATGTGAGCAGAGTAGCAGTATGTGAAACTTTTATGAAGTTCAGAAAGGATTCTGCTTCCACAACTACAAGGATTCAAGTCATTCTGTGTAACTGAGCTACATGAAACCCGAATGTTGGTCATGCATTTTATAAAAGACTCATATTTCTGTGACTGAAGGACCGTCAGTATTTTTACATAGCATGCGTGGTGTCAGTAACATCACCCAATATCTCAATGATCTGCAGTAGTATTTATAGGATGCTTTTTAACCAATCACAATGATTTTAGAAGTTTTCATGCAGCAAAACATTAGCAAAAGGCCGGAGAATTTAAGTCAGTCAAGTCAGAGGATATTCTCTTTTGCCTTCAAAAGGCTATAAAGCAGAGCCATAAAGAGCAAAAGTATCAATGAGATAATTAAACTCAGATGTGTGACAATACACAACCTGCTGCCATTCTTACTGTATATTTTTGTATAGCCCACACCATGTATGTTCCTGTAGGGAAAAAGTAAGAAGTAGCTGTTTGGCTCTTGCTTTGGTATGTGACATGAAATCTAGAAGAATCTGGGAAGAAAACATTGAAGCATATTTAGGCAGAAAGGCTACTAGACTCCACTAAGATCTACTGTCTTGAAGGAACATATCCTGAATATTTTTAGAAAATTTTTATGGAAGAATGTTCTGCCTAGATTCTTGCACCATGCTTGTCACAACTGAAACTGAGGTGACTGTGGTCTGCCCATCGGAAGGGGGCCTTTGAAATACCAGGGATTCAAACACTGGGGGTCTCCCCAATGTGTTCTGCCTCCTAGACCCGGGCTCTTTCTTGCCTCTTCTCAGCTTCATACTTTGCCAGTCCTTGCTACAAATTTGTCCAGTTTCAATAGAAGGAACGTCCATTGCTTTAGTGCTTTAGGTGTGTAGCTTGGAGGTGAGGTGTACAGTCTGCTCAGTGAAGAACTGGCTGGAAGGCTGTACACAAAGAATCATAGTGAATGGAGTTCAGTGCAGTTGTCGTCTGCTCACAAGTGGCATTCCCCAGGGCTCAGTTTTGTTTAACATTTTTATCAATGAACTAGATTAGGGGATCAAGTGTACCCTCAGTAAGTCTGCAGATAATAATATCAAGGTAGGCGGGACTGTTGATCTGCTTGAAGGAAGGAAGGCCTTGCAGAGGGAGCTGAATACGCTAGAGCAATGGGCTGCATCCCATTGTATGGCATTCAACAAGGGAAAGTGCTGGGTCCTGCACTTGGGGCAAACAACCCCAGGAAGTGGTACAGGCTTGGGGAAGAGTGGCTGGAAAGCTGAAAGTGAGCTGGGGGTGCTGGATGACAGCCAGATGCACATGATCCAGCAGTGTGCCCAGGTGGCCATGAAGAACAATGGTGTCCTGGCCTGCAGCAGAAATAATGTGGCCTGCAGGGCCAGGGAAGCGGTTGTCCCCTTGTATGCAGCACTGTGTTCAGTTTTGGGCCCCTCACAAAAGAACGATAGATATTAAGTTGCTTGAGCATCTGCATTGAAGAGCAGCAAAGCTGCTGAAGGGACTAGAAAACAATAATTATGAGGAATGGCTGAGGAAATGAGTTGTTTAGTCTGGAGAAGAGGGGAAGACCTCATTACTCTCTGCTACTACATTATACTCTTCAGTAGTCAAAGAACACAACTACTTTCAAGATAGTGTTGTCTCTGAGAAGCTGAGGGGAACTGTATATGTTCTAAAGATGCTCAGGTGCTCCAGTTCAAGTTATCAAGTTATCTGGCAAGAGTCTGATAAAAGGTCTCTAAAGAAAATGTGGTAGTTTGGGAAGAACTGCATCTTTTGGACACAGGCACTGCAAAATTGACTGGATAGTTAGATGTGCAGCTGACAAATTGCCTTTTTTTTTTTTTTTTTAGTGAAGCTTGATAAATGGCTTTTGTATCTTTAAGAAGATACAGGTTTTTTCTTTTAGAGGAAATGTGTAGAGTACCAAATTTATTCTAATAATCAAAATGTCTCTATTTTGTGGCCATGCATATATTTAAGCACTGATTAACTGAATACTAGTGATGGATAATTCTTTCTTGAGAGAAAATGTTTCCAAGAGTTTGCTATCAAAATTGATGTGCGAATTTCAGTGTGTGACTCACACAACTGTGAGTGTCATAACTATATGGAGATGTAACTATATGGAGGTGTATCATAACTATATGGAGACATTTTAGCAACCTGTTACTATTATTTAATCTGCTGCACTGAACTGAGTCCATGTATCTGCAATATGAAAGTGTTTGAAATATATTGGGTTTCTTATTTCTCTTATTTAACATTACTAGTTAATAACTTATCATAATGTATATTTACACACATTCTCACACAAAGTCCTTTTCTCCTTCCTGTCAAGAGATTACATGAAAAGATAGCCGACAAAAAGATCTTACTAACTCCTCTGAGGATGCTTCAGGGGTAGTTTGTGTTGCATTTTGTGCAATATTCTGTCAAGGTGATTTCTATGGTAACCTCTATTTGCATTCTTTCAAATGATGGTAAATTCTGACACTTTCCATTAAATATTGATAGCAGTGTTTCATCTGCTGGAAACCCACATGGGAATATTTAATTTTATCTACTGTCTGAGACTATTCTCTTGTGGTATCGAAGCAGCAAGCTTTTTACAGTTAAAATGTTAATTAGATTTTTATAACCATTTTTATCGTTCTGCTCTTCATCTAGATTGCTCCAAACATGTTTATTTACAATTCCAAAATGCTTCCATTAATATTCCACATCTTCTTACTCAGAGATTAGCTTAATAGCAAACCTCAGAAATGTACTTAATGGCATGTGAAACACCTACAGAATCATAATGCTGCAAATTTTTTTTTCAGCAAGCAGGCTAATAACCAAGTGATTCATAAGATCAGCTTTTAAGGAAAAGAGACAAGCCTAAAAGAGTAAATGTCATAATTAGTTTCAAAATGGCTTGGTTTCTGAAACATAAAATGGTGTTGAAATTGTTTACCTAACCGATTTTTGATTGGTGGTGTGGGGGAAACAAAGCTAAGAAGAATACAGTGTAGGTTTAGAAATAGTTTCAGCTTCATGAATGTCTCATTAAAAACCTCCTTTTTTATTTTATTTTATTAAATCTTCTGGCAAAATAACCTTCCATTACATTAAGAAGTATGTTTTCATTTTATATAAAACATAGGCCAGGGATCTAGCTGTTTTTTTATGAAGAAATTAGCAAACATGAATTTGTGACAGAGGCTAGGGCTCTGAACCGCTATGGTTTTATGCCTTGCATTGCTGCTTACACATCTGAACAGTAAATACACACTGGATTTAAAGCACCACTAAGTAAAGAAGACAACACTGATGTTTACTAGCATGTGGCTGAACAATGTGCCAGCATCTGAACAAGTGGCAACAACAAAAGTTTAAATTGCAATGACCTTTTCTTATTTGATCTGCTGGCCTATAGGTCAAAAATGCTGCACATTAATGATTAACTTCTGACTTATTTTGCTCTTCTGGGTAGGTTCTGTGCAGCAATGTAATTATAAGAGATACTTTTGGAAAAGTGGTGCTAATATCAAGATTTTCTGAGTTCCATTATGGCTTGGAAGTTAGAAAACCTTGTGCTGAGACAGAAAATGGAAAATGCTTATACTAAGATCAGATTCATGAAAAGAAGCAACACTAGACATGATTCTGTGTTGTGAGACTGCAATTCTTTTAAACTGTTTACTTCTTGCATTCCCAACTCCCAAACCATCTCAATTACAGATGCACAGCTAGTGGGAATTATCTGTTCTCAGATCTTGTACAACATAGTGCAATGCAGAGATCATGTACTACTATCTTTGAGATCTTTCTCTTTCTTTCTTTTTCTTTCTTTCTTTCTTTCTTTCTTTCTTTCTTTCTTTCTTTCTTTCTTTCTTTCTTTCTTTCTTTCTTTCTTTCTTCCTTCCTTCCTTCCTTCCTTCCTTCCTTCCTTTCTTTCTTTCTTTCTCTTTCTTTCTTTCTTTTTCTTTCTTTTTCTTTCTTTTTTTCTTTTTCTTTCTTTCTTTCTCTCTCTCTCTCTCTTTCTCCCTTTCTCCCTTTCTTTCTCCCTTTCTTTCTCTCCTTCCTTCCTTCCTTCCTTCCTTCCTTCCTTCCTTCCTTCCTTCCTTCCTTCCTTCCTTCCTTCCTTCCTTCCCTCCTTCCCTCCTTCCCTCCTTCCTTCCCTCCTTCCTTCCCTCCTTCCTTCCTTCCTTCCTTCCTTCCTTCCTTCCTTCCTTCCTTCCTTCCTTCTAAAACTCAGATTGGGAATTCAATTGGGAATCTGTTGAAAAATCAATGGTATAGTACAACAACCATTTAGCATGTTTTTGGAAAAATCCCTGGATAAATCCCAAGTTGGGCTCTCTGGGGTCTTGAGGCTGCTCTCAGTGCTCTTTTAACCAAAATAATCCACCTGTTGTTGCTAGATTTATGATAGCACACAACTACTTTGGACAAGGATAGCATTAGTACTGATGAAAACCAGGGCTGTGCAAACTGATTGCCACCTGCAACATTAAGACCAGTCTAAGGATACTAGAAAAGGCAGAAATGCCTAGCAAGAAGAGGGTCAACCAGCTAGTTGCTCTGTAATGGAACTGATAACTGCACCATCCTAAACACCATCTTAATTACTCTTACAAGGCCATGGTTTTCACGAGTCATTTGTTCAGGGACTAGACCACAGGCTGGCAACATAGTCTGCTTCCTTGTACTTGGCAGGATTAGATAGAGAGTGAGGAAAAGGGAGGAGAAGGGAAAGGGATGGAAAGCACTGAAAATAATGTAAATGGCCCTCTGACCCCCCACACTTCACTGCGAATCAGAGCCAAATTCCTGATCTGATTGCTTATTGACTCTGGCATAATGACAGCTACTCAGGTCTCAACAACATATACAGAGCAAGACTGCCTGGCTGTCTCTTTGCTTCCAAGACTAATTAGGGATAATATCATGGAAAAGTGGGGAGGTAGAGGGGGTGGCACAGGGTGGGGGAAGTGAGGTAGGAAAGGTGGGAAACCTAGAAAGGGAGAGATGCAATAGGAAAAGAGGGAAGAGGCAAAATGTGGATACAGGTCTGGGCTGTCAAAAATGATTAATGCAAATGAACTGGCATGTTTCCAGAGTGAATTCAGGTTAAATTAAGTACTGTTAAGTACTACAGCAAGGCACCAAGCTCTATAAGCTCACAAGTTCATAAGCTCTGTGGACTGGAGCCAGTTAAGTGCTATGTCCACATGCTCCTGTAATCACAGGGAAGGTAATGCAGAAAATGCTTTTGAATTATTCTCCACATTCTGTGAGGGCTATCGTTTTAGGAGGAACACCAAATTCAAGATATTTTCATTTTATACAGAGCTCAAGAAAACAATGAGCACTGCAGAGCATGGCACAGAGTGCCCATGCTCCGTGCAGGAGCAGCACGGTCCAGCAGAATCAGGGCTGTGCTAAATGCTGTAGCCTGGAAGACAAAGGAGCACAGGTGGGTTTTGCTTGAATCCACCTGCCCCTGATGTGCTACACCGACTAATAATACCTTCTTCAGCAGTCATGCATTTGTGTTTTGTCACAGAGTTGACATTTATGACCTTAGACCTGGTGCTAAAAACAATTAATACGACTCTGAACACAAGTCATAGCAGATCATATCTGGGCAGTGCTGCACGTGCATTGATATAATTTGGTGGATCTGAGCTGGATCTGTATTATTCACCTCTACTGTGATGTCTTTCACTTGCTGCTCACCAAGTGGGACCCATGGACTGAGTGGTGGTCAGCCAGCTGGACAAGAGTATGCTTTTTGGCTAACCAGATAAAGGTGGCTTGCAGTTCACATCCAGTTTTCAGGTCTTTAGTTAGTCATTCCTCGTGAAACTTACTGATAACTGATATATACTGAACACCCTTTTTGTCATGGCTAAATTATACTATCTTAGAACTAGGTACTAATCTGTTGAAGTTAAGACGAAATATGACTTATTTCAGTAGAGATGGGATTTATGTCTTTTAAAAACAAGAAGAACTTCTTTAAATGCTATGCTCTCTTGTGTCTGAAGGACTTTGGCACATTATGGTTCAGAACTATGATGAATGTAAATGAATTGTTATTTTATACGTATTTTTTATATTTGAGACATGAAATGTAGTGGCTCTGTGGAATCATACCCTATTGGCAGGAATAAACAACATTTATGTTCCGGGATTTAGAAAAAAATTGCAAAGAAATCACAGGGAAAAGCTGCAACATATTTCATCTGCAAAGTCTAGAAGCCATATTTTTCTAGCATATAATTCTAGAGTTACTTAAACTGTCAGTACTTCACTTACTTCTATCATGAATATCCTTTTAATTTATAGAGTGTAACTCTATAGGGTGGGTACCATGTTTTTTCCTATGAACTGAGGAAGATAACCATAACAGTGTTCTAGGCAGTTACAAATTGGAGACATTTCAGGCTGAATCTCCGCAAAAAGAATGGAGCACTGACCCTCATGATAAGTTTTCTGGTGTGGAAACTGAAAGAATATGGGCTGTGCTTTTTGTAATAAATACGGAATTGGAGAATAATGTAAGTATGTACCAGACTGCAGGCTGATGTGGCAGTTCCATCTGTTTGGGGCTTACATCCCAAAGCCACACAAGGACAAGACATATAGCATGCATGAGCTCTTTTTCATGGAAGGTAAACCTGAGCATGTGAGCTAGAGGAAAGATACAATTTTCAGCCACATTTCTATAAGAGAACCAGGACATCAGGGTTTTCTTATTTAGACACTAAGATGTCCCAGCATGCAACACCAGTATACAAATTGCTGTGTTCTTGCCAGTTTGATCATGACACCTATCTCTTTGCATGCGTTGTTTTATTCTCTTCCTCTGAAACACTGCAGTGATTCCAAGGCCTGACCTAACAGCATCTTTCTCATTGCCTCCTATTCTTGTCACTTTCAGAAACTTGCTTTCCTAGGCCAATCTGCTGCATTAACTTTACAGACCTTGAGTATAGTCCATGTTAAACAAGTCAATATCTAAGTCCTCATTTAATTCAATTCTGTAGACGTAAGTGCCAGGTGAACTTCAGACACTTCAGGACATTTTATACATCACTGTGGGACTACTAGCAACACCATGAGATTAAGGAATACCCCCAGGAAAATGAAGTGAGTTTATAAGACAATAGGAGAAATGAGGTTGAGGGCTGGTATCCATGCTAAACATCAATGTGTGCTCCTGGTGGGACTGGTAAAATGACAAGGTTCCCTAACATTTTCATAAGCGATGACTGGTTCATCTCTTTTGTATTGACAGAGCATAGCCTGATGACAAACTGATTCAGTCTTCTCAACACTTTGAAGGGTCAGACCCTTCTGTCAGGGTGAGGAGGAGGGAGAGAAAGAGAGGAGATGTAGAGAATGAGAAGCAGGAATTGGGGAAAGACCTTCCAAAAGCAGAACTGCTGCCAATGGAATGGACACTTAATCCTTTATCAGGAGATCTGCTCTGGAGGCAGTCATTCATTCATGCCCCTCTGTTGTCCCCAAAGTAAAATCAAACATTTGTACAGCACTGCTCCTGCTGAGGGGCTGAAAGCCTCAAATAGAGAAGATAATGAATTTCTTTGCTTCCCTTTCTCTCTCCCTTAACCCCCAAGTGATTATAGCTTGTACTTAGAAGGCAAAATTAACAGCTCTGCTCCCCAGCAGCAGATCCTGTAATTAACGAGGAGGGGCAAAAGCTATGTAACACCAATTTACTACTTCTCTGTACAGATCTCACTGACGAGGGGGGTGTTAGCTCCTATCTGGATGGACACCATGAGCTACAAAGAGAAATTTTGTACATGCCTCTGAAGAGTTGTCAGACTGAATTATGGTCAGTAACTGATCCAATATCACTGAGTGTCCAGATATAAACTCTGTGCTATTTTATTGGTCCTTTAAGCCATCCATTCCCTACAGGTACTTTTCATTACCACTGAAATATGGTAATGCTTCCAGGTTGCCTTTCTACTATCTTCTAGAAACTGTAGTTTCTTTTTCTTCCTTCCTTCTTTCTTTCTTTCTTTCTTTCCTTCTTTCTTTCTTTCTTTCTTTCTTTCTTTCTTTCTTTCTTTCTTTCTTTCTTTCTTTCTTTCTTTCTTTCTCTTTCTTTCTTTCTTTCTTTCTTTCTTTCTTTCTTTCTTTCTTTCTTTCTCTTTCTTTCTTTCTTTCTTTCTTTCTTTCTTTCTTTCTTTCTTTCTCTCTCTCTCTCTCTTTCTTTCTTTCTTTCTTTCTTTTTCTTTCTTTCTTTCTTTCTTTTTCTTCTCTCTTTCTTTCATTCTTTTTCTTTCTCTTTCTTTCTTTCTTTCTTTCTTTCTTTCTTTCTTTCTTTCTTTCTTTCTTTTTTTCTCTTTCTTTCTTTCTTTCTTTCTTTCTTTCTTTCTTTCTTTCTTTCTTTCTTTTTCTTTCTTTCTTTCTTTCTTTCTTTTCTCTTTCCTTCCTTTCCTTCCTTTCCTTCCTTTCTTTTTCTTTCATTTTCTTTCCTTTTCTTTCGTTTTCTTTCCTTTTCTTTCTCCTCCCTCCCTTCCTTCTTGTATCTCTCCCTTTCTCTTTCATGGTCCTTTCCTCCCTACTCCTTTCTCCTTTCCTTCACTTTTTTGCCTTTCTCTTTAGACAAAGATTTGTGGACTCTTCAAATGTAGTTCCATGGTATCCCTGACAGTAGAACATAGTCTATTATATCTTTAATGCTATTATCATTAGAAACACATTATACATGTGGCTATACTTGCCTGGTGAAACGTCTCATCTCCAAACATGTTGTATTTAGAGATCTCACCTCCTGGTGGACTGTCTGCCCTGTGAGCAGTATGAGTCTAACAAGGCGATAAATGGCAGTCAAAAATCAACAGCTAAGATTTTAAAGCAGATCAGATTCTGCTGTTTATAAATCAAATTTAGCAAACTTCACATTTGCATTCTTTCCCTTTGTATGAACCATATAGCCACTGAAATCTTCAGTTATCCTAAATATTATCCCATAGATGAATTGATGTTTTAAGTTTAAGGTGAGTAATTGAAACTGCAATTCAGTATTTTAGCAGTACAAACAGAAGTGCTAACTTTATAGGCTGGATGAAAGGAAAGGGTGTTTATAACCTTGGGCAGACAGCAGGACTTCTTGTTCAAATCCTTAAGTCACTACCACTTGAAAAACAGGGTAATGAACAATAGGAACATGAAAAGGATAGGCTAGAAAAAAAAATAATCTTAGAAACAACTAAGCAATTTTAAGCAACTGTCAAGGAATTTTAAGCTTAAGTCATCAGTAAAAACTCTTACATGGGCTTCAGGTGCCATTTTTTGTGTATTTACTAGAAAGCTGAAGTTTCAATGAACATCCAAGTTTGGTTAAAAGCTCTAAAAGCCTTTGGATAAAAATGTGACATTTTCAAAATAAGGATGTACAGCAATACAGTGAGTTGGAGTCCTCAAAATAAGATGTCTAATTAGTAGACAATCTGTTTATTCCTTCCCTCTCCTTTTACAAGAAGTTTTATGTGTAAGTGCAAACACCTTTACTTTTGTGAAGAATAGGTATACTGTCCACCGCTTCTGGTGTTACTTATATGTACCTCTTGGCTAAATAAATGAGGGTGTACTTAAAAATCATTGCGGAATGTACAGAACCTCCTACTTATTTAAATAGTCTGTAAATGTGCCTTACTGTGGAGGAGATGAGGCTATGATGATTTAGTCTTTCGTAGGGACACTTATATGGAAAGCTGCTAAGATAGAACTTTGAGATCTCCTAACACGGGGACAGTTATTTTGTTATCTTTTGAATTGGAAGAACATAAAAAAGGAAGATAAGCTTTTGTTTCTGCCCCTTTTTCCCTACCCCAAACTATGTAGTCTACAGAGCAGTTGGGGGTATATTTATTCCTGTTAAAAACTGAAGAACCCTACACACAGCATGTGACATATTTGGGACACGATGTGCTATCTGTCACTTGAGTATGTAATAAGATGCTTACCATAGAAAATGCTTAGATATCCTTAATCCCATTTATGCAAATATATTTGTTCCCATTTTAGGGACTGATGGCCTGATATCTCGGAAGATTATGCCATGCCCTTTACGGGGGAGCAATGATTTCTGATCTCTACCAGGACACAATGGTTTGTTCCATACCAGCAAATTAGGTGGTGTGAACAGGCATGAGAATTCAGCATTTTACACCATATTTAGTCTTTATCCAGTCAGGTTGGCTCAGGTTTAAAAACACCAGTGTTTGCTCAGGAACAGATTTTCCAGGTGATGTTGTATCTGGTTCCTGTCCATTTTTGAACTTCCTGACCTGACTGTCAATATGCCAAATGAGTACTCTGTCCATTCCTCCACCCTATAACCAAGATTTCATCCTCCATTGCAGAATTGTTAATATCCTTTAATAAGCATAACAGCATCTTTGTTCATTGGCAACCAGTACATAGGTTTATGCATATATGTTATATGTTTTAGTGTTCTTGCTATATACTCTAGTCCCTACTATTCAAAAGCACAATTGTACAACTGAAAGACAGCACGTGCAAAGCTATACCTAGAGAACTGGAGATGTGAAGAGAGGAGATTAATTTCTGACAAGTATCCTGTGGCACAAATCAGTCCAGAAAGAGATTTTACTGTATATTTTGAAAATGGTCTCATTTAAATGCTTTTGTGATAGAACATTGTGCACTTGGCTGCAACTGCGAGTGATTTCTGTAATGTACCAGAGCAGTATGTTAATTCTGTACAGTTAGTTAAATTCTGGGAAGGAAATCAAATTCTGTAAATGTTATGGGGTATTTTCTCTCATGAACACTAAAAATCAGTGCTCCATCTGCAATACATACTTAGTGTCATTCAGGGATACTATCATCTTCCCGTCAAGTTCCCTGCCTAGACTGTCTTTTCTTTTTGCTAACCTCAAAGATGACCCATTATCTGTTTCCCGCTTTATGACACTTATAGAACCTGAATAGAAAATCAAAAGCAAGAAAGGTGTTATTGTCAAGGCACTTCTGTTTTTCAACTTTTCTCTTGTTTTTCTTCTGCAGACAACAAGGTGCTGAGAAGCATCATTTGCTAGACACGAAGAGGAGACATCTCATCTACATTTTTACAAAGAGTAAACAAGTGGGACAATGATGTAAAATGGGTATCTAACTTTCCACTCCTTCCTCTCTCCTCACACATTCTTTACTGTTGTAGTTTTGTAAGGGAGGATTTTTTTTTTCCTGGAGGTCTGATATATTTTACTTTATTTTTTAACTATGTTGCTTTATAAATAGTTAACTCTTTGAAAGCCTAAGTTTCTCTAATTCTGTAATTTCCTTCTGCTTCAGTGGAAAAGCTTTTGTCTGTCTTGAGAAAGTATAGTGGAGGTACTAGAGAAGAAATTTGGCTTCTTGTGGCTTAGTACTGTCTGGAAGCTTCCTGGGGCTAGGGCTGGAGTAAGCAACAACTGCAGATTTTGCAGTGTTTTACAGTGGTGTTGTCCTGTGGCACACACCTTGCGTTGCAACCATGAATGTCCCAAGCCATCACCCATGCCTTCTGCTCTTTGGCTTTACACTTGGAGTATTACTTTACGTGCAGGTTTGACAAGTGTTCAATTGTTTTTACCAGCCCTTCTTCTGCGCACCTCTGTACAAAGTACTTCCCTATTCTGAGCAGCATATTCAAGGATATTCAGAGGCTAGGGCAGACACAAAAATCAGTCTTGCAGTGTATAAAAAGAAAAAAAAAAAACCTGCAGAGTATATATAAATTCACCCTTTTTTGCAACAATTCCATTTGGTGCATGCTTGAGAGAGTCTGAGCCAGGAAATGGAATAAGCTGCTGCAGCCATGGCAGGTATATTTGGTGCAATGGAGGTAGCATGACAGGGCTCTATTACAGTAAGTAATACAATTCCAGAAATAACCTATGCGGAACATATTGCTTCTGCCGCACATGTCAGGAAATGGACTTTGATCGATGTTGTTGCAACACAAAACCACATACTAAAACTTTTTAATTATGATGACAATGTAAAAGTGTAGAGGGTGCTCACTGGCAGTGTTCATTGCCTTTATAATTAACAAATGGACAGTGCAGATTAATCCTGCATGCTGTTCATGTTTAACAATTCTTTCTAGTTGCTGCCATCAGCACATATACAAGCAATAAGGCATGACAGGGGCCCTGGTTATCACCACCTCTGGGGTGTTAAGAGGCATCCTCCAGGGGAGTGATTATCTAACGATAACCTCACCACCTGGAGTTATCATATTGCTGCTATAAAAATTTATTAGTGTAAGAGAAAAGTGTGTACATTTGTGATAGAGCATGAAGTTAGGAGCTCAGAATGCTACAGAGCATTATCAGGAGCTCTAGTTTGCATTTCTGTAACTCCATATGAGAATATTTACCAGGCTATTGTAATGCTTTCTCAATTTTGTAAACTAGAACACCCTTTTAGCAACATTTTTGTGGCATCTATGTACAATAGTTGAGAATAAAACAGGGATGGTACAGCCACCAGAGGACAGAAAGTGAGTTAGTCACATACCTCAAATTGCTTCCTCAAATGGAATATCTCAGTTGGCAGAAGATATCCTAACACATAGTTTTTCAAAGGAAAAAGCAGAAGGAAATCACAAATCAAATTAGATAAGTGTCTATAATTTAAAATTTTAAATAGACTAATTTCTACTCAGCAATGCATTTAGAGTATATTTAATTTGAATTTATCAGAAAAGTATGAAATGAAATACATGGGAATACAATAACTCATTGTCTGCTGTTCACGATGATAATGTAACAAACTGTTATCTTGTACTCTAATGACTTTGATGTTAATGGAGTCGTATGCTTTTCCTGACCTCTTTAGTACTGGATGGATGTATATATGCTTTCACTGTCCTTCAGGTTTTCTGCTTCACTCTCAGCTTTCCTAGTAACCTTATTATCTTTGCTTCTGTTTAATTTCCTTTTTAGAAGGAGTAGAAGGAGGGAAGATGGGATAATATCTTTTTTCTTTTTAATTTAATATCAGTAAATTCTGAGGAAACTGGACCATTATTGATGTTATGACCACCTGTTCCCAAAAATATTTATTGTTTTTTCATAGTGGGTTTATCCATTTAACAAAACCTGACTGCCCTGTCACCCAGAGACAGCAGGAGTCATACAAAAATCTTCTTTAGCACTCTCCTTTTGCTTGCTATTCTGTTTGTCACCTGTCTGTTAGCATCCGTACGTAGCATGTGGTAGATACAAAGACGGACTTTCCTCAGGCTCTGTAGGTGGTGGGATCCGCATACAGTCAAGAGAATGTGGTCCAGAGAATGCTAAGTGGCTACAGAACACAGAATGGTTTCATTTACAGTTGTCTTCTGCTCACCATATGTTCATCTTAGTGAAGCAACTAAGGCAAACTCATCCCTGGGGGCAGGGAAAGCATGAAGATCATCTATTTGCTTGTGTCGTACCTACTATGTTTGGAGTCCAGCTTTAGTGCATAAAGAATAGTAGGCAATTTAGGTTTGTTTTTCATGAATCTACAAGGCACTGTGAAATGTTACCTTCTCTGTCTAAATTCAAAGTATCTGAGCTCTGTGTGTGCAAAATACAAAAGTGTTTTGCAGATAACACCAGCTCTTGTTTGGCACCAGCTTATGGCACAACCCAAAAGCTATTATCTGTGTTACTTACATCATAGTTATGTGGCAGAAGAATAGTATATTGTTGGTGACACACTGGTAGAGGTTCTTAAATGATTATAACAGTGTACCCATGAAATAAATGTAAATTATATTGTTAAAAATATTTAATATCTATTTTGATGTAGAATAAAGGATAATTTTATTTCTACAAATGCATAGAAAATTTGCTGTAAGTTCTTCTCCATATTGAGAAACTGCACTATTGGGACTGTAACTTCTGCTGCTTCTATGGATTTCTCTTTGAACTTGCTTGTTTAGGGGAGTGCATGATTTGTTCAGCTGTGCTGGCCCAGATTGTGCCACCAGGAATGGCTGAAACAGAGAGCTCTTCTGATAAGGCCACTGAAACTTGCTTTTTGTAAATGGAACTGTGGATTTATAAATGCCAATGGAATTGCATAGTACTGAAATGCTTTATCACATTCTGTGACTGCAGGAGACCATGGTACAGATGTGAGTCAAAAAGGCAAACACATCCTTTGCAACATTTTATTTGGTTCCCCAAGAAGTAAGGAAAAACTCATAAGGATGCATTTTTGCAGATTTCAGCTGCTGTGAGAATTTGCTGGAATGTTCTCTGTGCCTGTTAACAGCTAGAGCAAAAGAATAACTATGACTATTTTAGCTTGCACTGGAGAGCATGGCTGTCATTTATATCATTTGTCATATGCAAGTCAAAACTTTTTTCTGGCTTGATCTAGTTCACCATTCTGGCTTAGAGAGTTAAAAGTAGCTATATAAAACACTGCAACAGAATAATTCCTCTGGGAATTTGCATTGCAGTGCATGATAGTGTTTAGAAGCATCAGTAACTATTTGTCTCTTGCTGCCCCCCGAATAGATTTCTCTATTGGAAATCTAACCAAAAGTAAAATGCTGTTCAAGATCTTCATGCAGTATCTACTGTTGTGGTCAATATTGGAAAAAGGACTAATCTAAAGGCATGAGAACTGTAAGTTTGGTGCTGACAGAGGATAAATGAGCCTATAGGAGATGAAGCATCCACAGGAATGTGTCCACTTCAGTTTCTCAAGATTGTTGTAGAGCAGATGTACCTTATCACTCGTGTCTAAAGGAATAATTTCTTATATGTTCTGGAAGTTAATATGCAGGAGACTTGTCTTTTCTGCTCTCCTCATGGATAGCTATAGAAAACCTCTTTTAGAGTGTAATGCATTCAATTAATGTTGTTCCTTGTTTTCTATAATTTCCAGTTTCTGACCACACAAGGATCTCCGCAGCTTGGAAATACATTAACTGCTTCCTAAAGTGTAGTGGAAAGGTAGTACCAAGTAACCAAATGCATTAAATTAGTAATGCCAGCCAGTCATCATGGATATATTTTTTTTCAGTTGCACAGTTTCATTTTTTTTTTCCCGTGTAAGATGGTCTAGATCTACAAATTGTCTTGCCATTAAATGCCACTGCATAAACAAAAGAAATATAATTCACAACATATTTGCCCTTCCCAAAATTTTACCTTGACTGATACTATTAGTTTCTGAGCTTTTTTTCCCCTTTTTAAGAAGTGTTTAAATGCTGACTTGCCCAGTGATTTTTTTTTTTTGTTCAAAATCTGGCTCTTTTAGTTTTCCCATGCTAGGTTATATGGTTCATGAGTTCTGCTGGGTGAGTTTTCGTCATTGTGTACTGCAGCTCATGGTGAGCTTCACAGATCTTGAACAGCTCTGCCTTTGATGAATGTTAGTCCATTTTCTCAGTGGCTGACTTTTATTAGTTTCAAAAGATAACAGTCTATGTAGCCACATGTTCAAGTGTGTATGTGTGTGAAGGGCATCATGAGGAAAAATAGGAAATCTCCTGTTCTTGGCCAGATTGTGTCCTTCAGAATATTACAACTGCTTGTTGGTATGATATTTAATGCAATAGTGAAGCTGTAGGAAGCCAGAAGTGCTTCCCTGACATGGATATGAAATGTTGATGTTGGATTCATTTAAATTTAGTGCCCCACTCTGCACAAATAGAATAATACTATTTAACTCCAAATAACTTTCAGATTAATAATTTTGAAGAAAACTACAAGTATGGTTACTCCAATGGAAAGTCTGAAATTGCTTCATTATGTCTGAGCACAGGCAGTTTGGAGGCAGGAGAAGCCTTTCAGACAGCATATACTGTGTGTCTGTTCCTGGATCAGCCCAGTGTCAAAATAACATCAGAGTATGGTTCTGATGCAGACTGAAGGCTGTGCATAAAATGGCATAATAGAAGCCATTTAATATGTACAAGAACATTGCTACATATTCTTGAGCACCATCTTCTGGTATTTTCTTATTTTACCAGTATTTACATGAGTGAAGGCATCATTTACAGAATGTTCCTGAAAGAAGCAGGAGCAGATGTTACAGAATTCCTAGCTGGAAGGGACCCACAAGGACCATCAAGTCCAACTCCTGGGTCCCCGAAGGACCACCCAAAAAATCAGACCAGGTGTCTGAGAGCATTTTCCAAACGGTTCTTAAACTCCGTCAGGCTCAGTGCCATGACCACTTTCCTGGGGAGCCTGTTCCAGTGCTCGAACACCCTCCAGTGAACAGCAAAGATATTAAAGTGCAAGAGAAAAAAAAAAAAAGTCCTATTTCAAAGTCCTCAGGAAAATATCTGGGCCTATTTCTTAGGAATGATCGGAAAGTGATATTTGGAAAACCACATCTCAATACATACAAAAGAGAGCTGGAAGAGGCTTTCAAAGAACCTACCAAGTTACTTTTTAAAAAACCAAACTTAGTTAAAGCCCTATATGCAGCACAGCAATTTGTACTGAGATTGGCAATACCTGTTATAGGGATTTTGGCATCCACCCCTGCTGGGCAGCTGAACTCCACCACAACTGCTCTCTCACTCCTCCACCTCAGAGGAAAAGTGAGAGAAAATACAATGGAAAGGGGCTCAAGGGTTGAGATGAGGACAGGGAGATCACTCAACAATTATCGTCATGGACAAAACAGACACAGCACTGAGAGATTAATGAAATGTATCACCTATTACTAACAAGCTAAAGCAGAGAGAAAGAATAAAATCAAACAAGCTATAACCTTCTCCTCATCCAACCTCTTCTACCTCCTCCCCCATGTGGAAAAGGGAAACAGGGAATGGGGGCTGCGGTCAGTCCCTAACGCTTCGTCTCTGCTGCTCCTTCTCGGTCACTCTCTGCCCCTGCTCCACGCGGGGTTCCTCCCACGGGATGCCGTCCTTCCCAAACTGAGCCTGCGGGGGCTGCCCACAGGCAGCAGCTCTTCAGGAACTGCTCCCAAACGGCTCCTTACCACGGGTCCATCCCCCAGGAGCAAACTGCTCCAGCACGGGTCCCCCACGGGCGGCAGCTCCCCCCAGACCCCCTGCTCCTGCGTGGGCTCCTCTCCACGGGCTGCAGCTCCGGCCCGGGGCCTGCTCCTGCGGGGGCTCTCCATGGGCCGCAGCCTCCTCCAGGCCACATCCACCTGCTCCACTGGGGGCTCCTCCACGGGCTGCAGCGTGGAGATCTGCTCCGTGTGGGACCCATGGGCTGCAGGGGGACAGCCTGCTCCACCAGGGGCCTCTCCACAGGCCGCAGGGGAACTGCTGCTGCGTGCCTGGAGCACCTCCTGCCCTCCTGCTGCACTCACCTTGGGGTCTGCAGGGCTGGTTCTCACTCCTTGCTCTCCCAGCTGCTGTTGTGCAGCAGGTTTTCCTTCCTCTTTCTTAAATCTGCTCTCACAGAGGCACAAACATCATTGTTTATTGGCTCAGCTCTGGACAGCGGCAGGTCTCTTTTGGAGCCAGCTGAAACTGTCCCTTGTCTAACATGGGCCAGCTTCTGGGCTCTGCTCACAGAGGCCACCCCTGCACCCCTGCTACCAAGCCCTTGCCATGTAAACCCAGTAGAGTTCATCAGCAGAAGAAAATGGTCCAAGGCCAAAGAAAGGGATAGTAAGGGGGTTTGCTATGAGTTACATAACAGTAAGGGTGAGAGATTTATGACCCACCTAAGAAAATGTTCAGAACAACCTGTGGAGGAGACAGCAGGAGAGATAAAGGAAGGAAGAAGATAGTAATACTGACCTGTCTTGGCTCTTTAATACATGGATACTCAGTGTTGATTTCTGTCTTCTTTCAAAGCCCAGAAATTCAGTATAGTGTCTGAAACAAGTCTGAAGAGATCATCTATGATAAAACATGCAAACCCACCTGAATTAGCTTTAAAATAGCTACCCCAGTAGATCTGTGTAGATCTGTGAAGGCTTCATAACCCTTTCAAGATTTTGTCTGTTTCAGTGCTAACTAGCTCTTACATGCCCCAGTGATATAACAGTAGTGTATTCTCATTTCATGGCTGTGGTACTCCTACACACAGCACATCCCCACATAGCAGCTCATCAGGAGGCCACTTCAAATCAGGGGCTGTGCCCTGTTCTAGGAAACCCCACCTGACAGCTTCCTGTGCAGGCAGTGGGTAGGCAGGGAAGCCTGGACAAGGACTGTCTTTACATTTCAGAGAACTAAGCTGCCGATACATATTTGTGTATATTTTAATATTTTCATGCCTTTAATACCTCCAAAAGTTATGAATGTTATTCTGAGTTGTGTGGTGGTATAAGGACTCCTGAATAGCACCTACTACATTCTATACTTGGGATTTATAAAAATTAGAAGAAAACAAAGTAAGGAACACAACACAGCCAACACTGTATCCCAAAAAAGACATTATTTTTACTGAGGCACCCTGGAGATCAGTGAAGTAGAAGACATGATGCTTTGCCCTGCCTTGTCCCTTGGAAGTTTTTTACACAAATAAAAAATGAAAATGTTATAATTTGTCAAACATACCAAGGACTATAAGATATGAACCAATCATAGCTCAAAAATATTTTTCACATGTCTCTGGAAAAGTTGACTTCTAATAGAGTACATGTATATTAGGTTAAAAAAAGTTAATGCAAAATACCAAAACACTGTAAATTATTTTAGGACCATGAAAAGAATTTCTTGTACATTAATAAGTACATTCAGAATAGTGCATTGTCTACCAGAAACAAAATTATAACTGTAATTTAGCTTAATTTCCACCTTTAATTTCTCCTTTTTTTTTTTTTTGTATCAATCAATCCTTTTACTTCCCAGTGCAGCACATCACTGTGGAAGAACTGTGGCAGTCCAACTGGTGATTAAGTTTAAGCTAAATCTTTAATTTGAATTCAAATCCATCACACAGCTCTTGAATTTTTTGTATCTTTTTCACTGAGTAATCTTTTCCTCAGTTCTGAGGGGTGAGAAAAGTACTTATATATTACTATTTCTGTGTATATAGAGAAGTGTGGAATGGTACAGACTGCATCAGTATTGTTTATAATCCTTATCACTAGTAAGTAAGGAATATTAAGCTCTGACGCCTTTAGCCTTGAGATAAAACTGCCTTCAAAAAAACACTTTATCATATTTTTGTCCTGGGAGATTTATATAAAGATGCTAATGTAATAAAATAAAAAGGAAAATAGATTAATGGCCATGTTACTCCCGAACTTCTTAGTCATACTATGCACTTTTTGTCTTTTTTCCCATTTTTGCTTAACCAATGCAGAACTGCAGAGCTACTCTGTGTGTGTGTGTGTACCAATTTTCTTGCTGCTGAAGGAACACCAACAGATTGTTATAAGTGTGTCTTTTTTCTGTGAGGATAAGGAAGACTTTGCTAAATGGTATTGATGGATGATAACTGCTTAAGAGGATATCATTAACCACTTGGTGTGCAATATAAAGTTTGCATTCAAGACATATGAAATTGCAGTAAATTAATGAGCTTGAAACCAAACCAAACAAACAAAAAACAGAGGTAAAAGAGCAATCAAATTTCCATTAAAAGGCTCAAATTAGTGAGGTTGTGAGACAAAACTAATGTAAACCAACCTAGAAATGTAATTTTCTGCAAGTGCCGAAATGAGGACTTTGTGCCATCTTCGTTCCTCTTAAGCAGGTAAAATAGAGGTTAAGCTGGACTTAGGTAGACCAGACCCTCTGCTGACCCAAGCCACTGGCATATAGGTGCCCCACAAGGCTGCTTGGACTGCCACTTTTTCACAGGTGAACCAAGGGGTCCAAAATCTGCTTTTTCTTCTTATCTGAACAGTGTGGTTTATAACCTAATGTCAAACTTCAAACTTATTTTGCAATCATAGGACAGTTTCTCTACTGCCATTCAAGGTAAGGCAGTAAAACCTTTTCCTAACTTAACAGTCTTAAGGCTTACCAACTTTTCAGTTTCCACTCATTTGAGAGCAGTCCTAGAAAAGTCAAATGTTTCCTCACCAGTTTAAAGGCTTTTTCCCTTATTGTAAACAATAGACAGAGAAAATTAAACAACTTAATGCAGTGGTCTGATTGAAAATGATTGGAATTAATGAGAAACCTCATGCTATGTGACTGTTTTATGTGAGACAAACACCAAAATGAGGTTCAAGATTATATCCTTTTAGCTTGTTACATTGTTTTCTGCTCACTGAGTATTCCTCCCTCTCAATCTCTAAAACCACATCCATACTACTGAAGTCTTTGAGCCAAGTGCCATAGACTAGTTGTGTCCACCTTGTCCAGCAGGCAGTCCTAGGTCTCCCCTGGTTGCTCCCTTGTGCTGTCCCAAGGTATAACTGTTTACTGTCTCTATACTTGTCAGGGTCTTTGGTTGATTTTCAGTTCAAAGTGTGCCAAATACGTTAGGGTATCTGTGTCTTCATGCTGTGGAAGAGAGAGTGTGTGCTGTGTTCCCTGAGCAGTGGCAAATCTTTAAGCAGATGACCAATTGGTGCACCCATGAAGAACTGCTAGTCTGAGCAGTGTTGTGGCACATGTATATGCCAGCAGAGTAGGTCAGCACTAATCCACCAAAGTCCCACTTAACCTCTATACGAAACACTTAACAGGAACTAACATGACACACAATCTTGCTTTGGTATTTGCAGAAAATTATGTTTCTAGATTGGTTTACATTATTTTGGTAAGAATGGCTCCCACAGCATGGTAGGTAGCCTAGGGAGTGAAGACACTGTAGGCACCCAAAGAAGAGTAGCTGCTGTGGGATGGAGGGTGAACCCTTGTTCCTGGACAAGGGATGGGCCAGAGTGGAGATCCCACACCTTGGGATGATGAGGCTGCCAAGAGGCTTGTAAGCTCGGAAGGACTTCCAGAGTCTGAAGTCAGCCTGACTGGTGAGGTACAGGGCCAGAGACAGGGAAAGGAAAGACCTCTGCCCACATCCACAATACCCATATCCTTCTGTCACCTCTCAGAGATCTTGGTTCTTCCTGGTCCTCATTCCTAGTCCTAGGGCTGATGCTCAACCACCTGTTATCTCCCTCAGAGTGCTGCCGTAGTCTTCGAAGACTAAGGACAGCAGCTCTAGCAGCAAAATTCAGCTATGGTTATTTTGCTGAAGAGCATCAAGTTGGCTCTGGAAAAATATTCCTGGTGACCTTAGAGCTAAACACACATGCAATGTAAGCATGGTACAGTTTGAGCTAAGAGATATGACTTAGTAGCTTTTCGAAATAAGAAGGCTCTTTTCAGGCACCAGTATATCTCTGTGTCCTCACCTGTCAGATAAGGGTCTTTTAACTGAGCACCATAATGAACATGAGTGGCAAATTTTCATCCCAAAGAAACAGTGCTGAGATCAGAACTCTGCTTATAATTTCTATACCTTTCTTTAAATAATGTATACCAAATTCCAGCTAGGACAAATTGCAAGTGTCTGTGATCTGCTCCAGGAAATCAAAGGTTTGTTGGGGAGTAGAGCTGACTTTTGTAGTTCCTCTGCCATAGCCTGGCATGTGTGGTCGCATTCCTTTTCTCCTCTCCCACAGCCCTAATGGTTGCCTAATGGTTGCTGGGTACTGGCATACTTTGCAGGGTTCCTCTCCTCTCTTGTTGGAAGCAACGAGGAGGCACAGAGCTCCCCAGATCCCCTCAGGTGCAGGGGCAATTTTCCCTTCTTGTCATCTTGGTAAGAGCTAGAGCTTCAAAGCTTTAGTTTCAAAGTCATTGTGGATTGATCAGGGAGTGCATTCACATAGCTTAATTGATGGCATATTTGCCTCCAAATTTAACAGGCCTTGAAAGCCACCAGTGCAATTTGGGTTCAAATGGGTTGTTTCTGGCAGAGTTGTTTACTTGGATTTCTTCAGTAGAAATGCTCACTTCCCCCCAACAGTAATTTATGAAGTGAGAGAGAAGGCAACTGGTTTTATGCTACAAGTTTAATGTTACTACAAAGCCTTCCTAGCAAAGATGCATTACTGTGGAAATCTGGGATTTAGTGGGTCATTGGAAGGTAAGGTAGCCATCAGAAAATGATGCAGTTTAACATCACAAAAGTAGCCTCAATCTGTGAGACCTAATCTTGCGTGTGGTGATTCATGAGTAGTCCATAAAAGAAAAGCAGCTCTGCCATGGTGAAGTAAGTTCAAGGCTACTGCAATGAAGGAAAGAATAACCTTGTTGGATGAGAGAAGAGCAATGAACCTATATCAAGGAAAATTCAGCATGGATTTTAGAAAAACCTCTCTTATGGTAGAAATGGTGAAGTACTGTAAAACATTTTCTGGGTAGGATACGGAATCTGCAGAGCTGGAAATCTTTAAGAACTGGTGAGACAAAAATCTGTGAGATATAACATAAATGAAGCTTATCTTGCCTTGGCATAGGATAAGCTAGATGGCCTGCTAAATTTCCTGTAGATTATTTTTATCTTAAACTGTAGAATTTATTGCATGGCTCTTGGCATTTTATGCTTTCCTTGCAGTACCACATTCTGGAAACAAGGACTGTAACTGTTGCTTAACAAGAAAAGAAAGTTTCTAGCTACTCTGATTGTGGAGATGAATTCCAAATTGTGGCCAAACAAAAATAAATTAAAATAGCTCCAAAAGGAGAGAGAGAGATTTTAAGTCAGGCATTTGGTGAGTGCATGCTTTGTATTGACAAAACTAGAGAGAAGTCTGTAAGACAGGGTAGAGGGACTTCTCAGTGCTGAGCATTACATACTGTCATGAAACTTGCATTCCAGTAAGAATTAAATTTTGCTGGAGGCTGAGATTTTTAAGGCTTCCCACTGCCTGCAAAACATGGAAGTGGTTTTCTATGCATGTTTATTTATCCCTTTTCAACAGGAAAATACTTTTACAGCCATTACAGAAGTGCTTTAGAGAGTTTAATATAATTGAAATGCTGTAGGCAGGGGAAAAAAATCATGTTTTGGAGGTGGAGTTCCCAAAGGAAACTGAGTTCTGGCTCCAGCTACATTTTCTTGCTAGAATCTTGCTTTTTTAGATAAATGTCAGACAGGAGTTTTGAAGCTGAAAATAGAAGCGGATGATGAAAATAATTCTAATCACTAAAGCAAGATACAGAAACAGCAGAATAGGAAAGTGGTCCTAGGTGAAGCTAATAAATCCATGTCTGACAGCTAGATACATTGGAGTGTACAAATTATATGCTTTTATCCAGGGAGAATTTTTGAGCAAGATTAGGGTTTTAATGTGATTGCCTTCTTGTGACAATTGGAAGGAACTGTATTATTCGTTGCAGTGAGAGGGCACTGAGCTAAGGTCACTGAGTGTTCACTCTTCCACTCTGCACTTGAATCACCTTAGGTAGCAAATTGCATGCTCTACTTTAAACAAGAAAATAGAGGCAAATCACAATAGCTGAGAAAGAATGGAGGTGTGTGCAGGCTCTTCTGACTTCAGATGAACACTGAATGTCAAGCTAAGGGAAAGAATGGCTAAAAGACAGAAAGAAATAAAAATTACATTCCTTATTTACATCTGTTTGTGTATTTTAAAATGCAGTTGCTTTATTCTTAGGTTATTGCTGAAATGCATGTATTTGTAAGTTGCCAAAATATAACAACGTAGGAAATGCAACCCCTCCCTCCTTCCCCCGTACTCTCCGTTTCAGCGATTGAAATACTTCGGGTTCTTTGATGTTTTAAATTCTAATTCCTTTGTTGTGATTTTTATGGTGGCTTTGAAGGTTACTTTGCAGCTTTTTGTATTTTCTTTTCTAATAGTTTTATCAGGACATGCTTCTATTACAGCTAAGGCACTTAAAGGAAATATATTATTTAAAAGCAAAATAGATAGAAAATGCAGTGCATATTTCTTTGTCGTTCTGAAATATAATAGAACAACTCAGAAGATGTAAAAATAAAATTAATATGGGAAACCATGTACTCTCTTGGCTTATCTGCTAGCCACATCCAGATGTGGCTCTTCCACCTTTAACTAGAACCTGCTTTGTTTTCAGAATACAAACTAGGAGCTAGCTTTAGAATACCTATGTATTCTAAAGGGGAAAAAGCAAAGCACTGATTTTAAAAAAAATGGCTGAACAAACCTTCTGCTTCTGTAAGTGGAATAGGGTCTTTCTTTTCAACTGCATCTGTTCCATGCATTTATACTATGCCAACCATTCTCGCCCCAATTCACTTTATTATGATAATAATTGTTCTTTATTGCAGCAACATCTAAGGATCCCAAATAGGGTTCAGGACCCTATTATTTTAGGCACCACCCATGTGCATAATAAAACCAGCTCTTCTGTAAAGAGCTTATGATCTTGACGTATGACAAGGCACAACAGTAAAAGAGAACAAACAATTGCTGGGGAGGGATGGAAGGGAAGCTATCAAGAAAGCCAATGCACTGGGTGTGCTAAGTAGCAGTGTCTGAACACTAACTGATTAGCTATTGTCCAGGGCTTTGTACAATCTGTAGAAATAGTTCTCACTGTGCTTTCTATATCACTTAGTTTTCAGTTTTTAAAATGCAAATGTACTTGTTACATCTCTTGAATAAACTGCCTGTGGGGAAAAAAAAGGCTGTGATATGGATCCTTAAGGATAAGAAAATATAGAATAAGGGAGTTTGACGCCAACTCTACCTGATACTTATACCTGAGTAAATTTAGAGAAATTCCAGTACTTTAGTCTTAAAAAGGTCTAAAGGAAATTGGAATTACTTTTGCTGCCTTTACCTTTACCATACATTTACCATACATTTACCATACATTTACTGCAGTTTAAACAGGTCTGAGAAAATAACGCTTGCATGCATTTCAACTTATTTGTGAGTGAATTCTGTTATTTTTTTCCTCTTGTGAGTATTTTTAAATAGTGAACCTGTCAATGCAGATGCATACAAAAAAGGGGTGGAATTAGTTTCTTTGCCTGAATTGCAGAGGTCTCAGATTTTGCTTTCTGTTCTTGAATTACATGATCATAACATCCCTTCTAAGAAAGGAGTTTGTATGGATTTTCTGTAATACACATAGGTGCTAGTAGCATTCTGTGAATTTTCTGCTAGCTAATTGTTATGTGAGCATATCAATGAGAATGGATGACCACAGAAGATGTGAAAGCAGGAATAAAGATGACTACATTTCTATTTATTTATTTATTTAGTCTTAGCAAAGCCTGAGGAGAAACTGTGTAGGTGTTGGCAGCTCCTCAGCATAAGCTACTAAATGTGATGTTTAGGAAGCATTATTACTTGCTTCTTTGAAGAGAAAAAGTAAGTAGTGGAAAAAAATGTCATAAACCAAGCTCGTTAGTATGCTAAAAATAGTTTACATTTCAAAATATTTCTCCAGTTATTATTGTTATTTTTTACGTTTATATACAGGATCAGCATAAGATTACTATGTCCAGACTGGACCAGGAGTAATATGCTCATTGGAGCAGTTTTGGTGACGTTTTGCAAGTTACTCACATGCTCTGTTATTTGCATGATGGGCCAGAAAGGTCCCTAAACTTCACTGTAGTTTTCCATTTTTGCCTAGACAGCACTACCTTTTTCTTGCCAGCACACATGCCTTTCATCAATAGATCCCCTGTGAGTGATGATGCTGAAAGTCTCCATGTAACATATAGCTGTACAGGATGGTAGAGGAGCTAAGGGTGCCTAACACATACCTGCAGAGTTATCTCAGGTGCCTAATACTGAACTGTGCTGAGTATCTGTTGGCCATGGAGTGGGAACACAAGGCCCAGGGCTGTGACTATGTTTGTGTGTTGGGGAGCTAGGTGCTTCTGGAAGCTGGCTTAAATGGTAGAAGATGCTGAAGTGCCTGCAGAGCTGAGGAGATGGCATAGCTCCTTGGGCAACGTGGTTGTGGTGGCAGCAGTGAGCTGGGCTCCCAGGGACAGTTTTCAATGGCCAGATCTGGGCTTAGCTACTTTTAGGAGAGCACTGGGCTAATTTAGGAGGTTAGTCTCCTACCTAGTCCACAGATTGATTTCTCCAGAGGGATATTCAGAGCAGATACCTATGGTTTCTGTCAATTTAAATTCTGCAGTACAAAGTCAGCCAGTCCTGCTTCTGGAGAATGACTGAAAGCTAACTCCGCTACTTTGTCCTCTTGCTTTGCATGTGTTAGCATAAGAGCAATAATAAAACAATGCTTGTAGGTATCTTCTTCATTTGGGTAATGAATGTGGATATGATTGTGCACCCATTCTCCACCAGAGGAAACATGGCAGAGAACAGCCTTCTCACTTCTAGTAACTATTGCTACCAAGAAGTTTTGCCTCCAGTGAGAGTTAGCTGTCATCTCCAGAAGAAAATTGTCATTAGGAAGTGCTTGTCTCCCTCCACAGTCAAAAGGCTTTTTGGCAGCTTAGTCCAGGTGTTCTTTAGATGGGTAAAATATCCGTGGTGAATCCCACCTCAGTGCTGCCTCCTTTAAGAGGATGCGATGAGTGATGAACAGGAACTCTATGGTGAGGTTTGCAGAGGAGCGCAAGGAGCTGTGATGTGCTGCCTGGTCTCTGCTTCTGTATTTGACAGCCACAGCTGTTTCTCTGCCCTCCTCTCTTATTGTCAAGATGTAATCTTACTTTAGTGTTAAATGAAACAATTATAATGGGTTTGTGCACATGTGGTGCAAACAGCCAAGGCACTATGCAAGACTTTTGAGAATTGGCTAAAGGAAGCCTAAGGAGGGAGAGGTATATGTCCTCAGCATTTTGAAAGGGTCACTCCATTAGAAGAACCCTTCTCAAAAATTTTTTTCTGGAAAACTCAGAAGTCTGATGTCTCCATCTCTCTGGCACAGCATGCTTAAAGCACTAAATATATGAAACTTTACTTTTGCCCTTTTCCTATAATTTCCTTCTGGCTAGCTCAGGTGGTACCTTCTTTAACTTGATGGCTTCAATGAATACTTAGAATTTTTATTCACAGATGACATGGGTAGCCTGGGGAGGTAAGTCCAGCTGAGTGCTCCATCAGACAATAGCATGTCTGAGAGGTAGGCACTGCAGTAATAAGTCTAGCCATCATTGTTTCAGATTTAACCCTTTTCAGATTTAACCCGTTTCAGATTTAACCCCAAACAGTTTGTGTATAAAACACAACTGTTTTTCTTATGAATTCAAAGCTGCTCTTTTTGGCCCTCTGTAAAAAAACACCCCTCTCCCTCCTCCATGTGTGCGCACACACACATGCATGCAGAGAAACACACGTACATGGATGCATATGTGTGCAGGCACATGCACACACTTTTGACAGGGGTCTCTGTGAATCCTGGAAAAGAAGCAAATACACTTTTCCTGCTAAGCTGATGTGTTCTGCACTCTGCCACTGCTTTACAAAGTAGATTTTAAGAATTAAGAAGAAAAAATAAAAGCTTTAGGAAAAAAAAGCAAGCCCTCGATCTAGTCAGTGTCAATTAAAAGGGAGCTTCTGATGCAAATGCCACATCAGCACCAATTTTGTTACTTAAGAACTTTAAGATCAGAAGCAATTACCTTCAATAGCACCTTGTTTTTATGTGTCTACCCTTCATAGCCTTGGCTAGTAACTTGGCCTCCACCATAATTTACACTGACATCTAATTTCAGTGGATCTGCAAGCAATCTAACTGAAGATGGAGATACTGAAGAGTGAAGACTCCCGCTTTATCACTGCTGACATAAAGATTCATTATTTTTTGCCAATTCAGAAAGCGAATCTTACCGAATGAAGGCTTGTTGTATGTATATGTGTCTGTTTTGCATATCTCATTAGTTGAATTATTTCTCGTATTAGGCAAATTATTGCTGCCTTTAGCTAGAAGATTAAACACTCTAACATCTCACAAAGAAAGAAAAAAAATAGCGAAGTACTACTAGCATTGAGTAGATTTACCATTTTCAAGTGTCTCTGCAAAATGAGAGCAAAAGAGAAAGAATGTATTCATCACTAATCATATTCTTTGAAGTATGGTAGAGACCTGGCAATTTTATATTGTGCATGAAAGTCACAGTATTAGGCTAAGATTATTTTAAGAAACACTTTTATCATTTTCTAACTGACAAAAAGGGCAAGTCTGCCAACCATGCAGCTTGATGTTTCCTCATGAAACAGTAAAAGAACCCCACAATGATGTGATTAATGACTTGTATCCATTTTCTCTAATCCCCGAACTTGAATACAGACAACAGAGCAGATCTCTGTGCTATTATCCAGCCCTCTATTCAGACCAGGCTAATACCAGCACAACTTCTCTTATGAAGCTTGTTCCCCAAGCCAAGGCATTTGCATATCACAGAGAATAAGGTTATGTAACATGGTTGTTGATTTCGGCGGTGCAAAGATCTGTCAGGGTTGTTTTTGTCACAAACAGCGTGGTTTTAAAGTAGGTGTTAAAAAAGCATGTTTTCTTGCTTGTTATTTTACAGTATGCAAAACTGCTTTATTTTGTAAATACATAATTAGTAAGAGAAACGTTTACAATTAGTATGAGTGTTTACCTTTTCAATTAGTGTTGTGTACATGGTGAAACAAGACAATTGTCACAAAAGACAGCTCTCACTTCTCTAATTGAAAACACAGTTGTCCTCACTTACAGCTCTGTTTCCTAGACTGTTTTGAGACCTTTCTAGGTCACTTAGATACAGACTTTTACAGAACAGTTGCAAATGCCATAAATCAAAAGATTAGGTGACTTTCGTTCTTGTTTTATTTCCTTAAAGTCCACCATAGAAAGTGACCTGTTTCAAATTGAACCAAAAGACACACTGAAGGACACTCAAGTCTGACAAGTGTTGCATAAGCACTACGGTGCTGAGGGCAGTTTACTTGCTCTGCACCTGATTTACCACTTTTGTCCATTCACACAGAAAACGATTGCCATAGGGGAGAAAGAATAAAAATTGCTGTGAAGAGGGAGAAGAAACACAGAAAGGAGAAGTTTCCACTGATGCCCATTGCAAAAGTAATTGGCTGCAGGTTCTTAAAATATAAACCAAATCAATGAAGGCATAAAAAAGGATTTTTACCACTTCAGTTTCTTGCTATTTTTCCATGATGGGAATGAAGATTTTTTTTTTTTTTCCTGAGGCATAACCTGTGGTACACAAGTAAGAGCAAACATACAAATAAACACTAATGCAGATTAATATGCAAAACAGTGGCATTCAGATCCCTGAGCTCCTAGTAATTAATCTTCTACTGAAGCACAGCTGAACTAGCAAAAGCAGAAATGCATTTGGAAAGTTCAGGCATTTTTAATCCTGTTTTATACACTGAGCTATTACTTCTAAATTATATAGAAAAAGCACTGATATGATCAGAAGCAACACTTGTACTTGACCTCCAGAAAGTATTCCATCTAGTGTTAAGTTAAACCGGTCCTAGTTTGTTTAGTAAGAGGAACAGTAAAATTAACTGAAACAACAACAGTTAGAGGCCCAAAGCAAGGGCACTTGGGACCAAAAGTATTTGATTTGCACGATGTGTTTTCATACTCTAAACATTATCTTATCTGTAAACTCTGTGTATGAAAACCTAAGCAGCATCAGTCCTAACTGCACCTTTCCTATGTACAGAACAAAGACTTCTTTTGCCTTCTTGGAGGGTCAGCAAGTCAGTCACAACTGTGTGACATCTTCACAGTGACAGCAAAACACATCCCTCCCCCTGCCCTGCACCTCCACAGTCCCCACCCAGGGAAATGTGCCAAATAGTCTCACTCCTATCATCAGACTTCACTAACCAGGACCAAATGCTCTCACCTTTCTTTAGGGGTAGCTTCTTCTGGGTACGAGGCAGCCTTCTCAGGACTGAGGATATAAAAGTAGAACAGAGAGCAATAACCATTTCACCTTCTTTGATTGATTTTTTACTTAGTTACAGAAATGGAGGTCCTGCGAGCTCTGAAGGATGGCAAGGTCTTTATATCATTCTTTGGTGAACCGTCAGTCTTTCCCTTTGCTTGTTAGCTCTCCATTGGCTTCTAATAACCTTTCTGAGACACCAATTTATTCTATTAGAACAGGAACTCTCCACATGAGATTTTCATGGTTCTTGGGATAAGCTAAAGATAGTTTTATACTACTGGTTTCAGAGGATTTGGACATAGAAGAAACTTCTTTGAACTTTTCAGGCAACCAGACTTCATCTAGTAGCTCCCTGGAATTCTTACTGTTCAAAGCTTTTGAAGTTGAAAACTTCAGCTACAGCTATATATTCATTGTGTGTATATTTTTGTGTAACTTCATTTCAATCAGCTGTGAACACTTTTTTCAAGAATATTTTGCATGATTAGCTCTTCAATGCAAACCCAAAGATGACTTAGCATTTTTTTGACTCCAAAGATTGCGACAGAAGAAACTTCTCAAGTGCGATATGCAGAAACATCTGGGCTTTTTCTTTTCTTGACTTAATTTCAGATATCCTTTGTTCTCTACAATAATAAAATGGAATCTTCATCTGTATACAGATCTGATTCATGGGCTTTTGAAAAATATAGCAGTCTTTAGTCAAAATCATTTTTGATACAAATCAGTTCCATTTTACCTGTGTTCTTATGATTTTTTTCCCCTTTTTTTTCAACTACACTGCCTTTACCTTTATTTATGGCTTTCTGAAGAAAGCCACTGCTTACTTCCCATCAGGATTGCTATTCCTCCATTTTTCTTTGATGGCTGTTACAGCAGTTTAATGTCCAGTACTAGTAGATGCATTTTCTCTATCATCCAGGCTTTTTGCATTAATCCAGGAACACTTAAATTGTTTCTCTCAGATCTCATCCAATTTCTTCTATGAATTAAGTGCAGGAAATTTCATTAGCTGTATTAACTTCTACTCTCATCTATTTTCATATTGTGTTTCTTTTTTTGTTGTTTTGCCTTTTTGGGGGGGAGGGAGGGACGGGAGATCTTGGTTTTGTTATTCATTTTCCTGTCCTCTGTACCTTTTTATCCATTAGTGCACTCTTGTTTACCTGACTCTTCTCTGTATACTGAAAACAGGTGTGGAGCTATTACTGTTCTCTCCCAACAATATTCTTAATTTCAGTTTTGTTTCATAAGACCCATCTACACTGCTTTTAGAATCTCTGAAGTCCAAGGATTTAGCAGAGATCAGCCTGATGAGAAGGTACAGAGTTATGTTTTCTGCTGCAAAGTCCTTGATAGACTTTCAGGGCTTGGGCCCTTCGGGGCCCTGCTCATATCCTGCACATATCACACACCCAAAAGCCTCTGGCAAAGCTGCTTTTTATGTTGCCACTTTCTAAACTGGTCTGTGAACGTTTCTGAAAGAGCTTCCCTACCTCTTAAATATCTTTAGCATTGCCTTGGTGGATTAGGCAGTAATCTAGTTTTAATAATCATCAGATATGTGAAATATCTTGCTTGCCATTCCCTCACAGTTACCCCTATAGGCAACAAAACTCAAGATAACAGAAAGAACACATTTATAAAATTCAAATATTAACATCATATCAGTTACTATGTTTAGAGAAAAGAGCACATACATAAAAGAAAATCCGTATGTTAGATCATCTCCAAAAGGTTTCTTTCCTTCTTTGATCAAACAAGCTGTCAGGATGCTTAGACAGACTTGCACACACAATGTTTTATTACACAAAAACTTTCTCCAACAGTATTAGTTTCACCAAAGAGTGTCCTTATTTTTGGGATACATATTACCTTGTATGCCATCAATTCTCTCCAAATTTCTCTTCAGATTCAGATTTTCAAATTCAGATCTTCAGAATTCAGATTCAGACCTGAAGAATTCCTGTGGGTTCTAACTTGGATGCTTGTCTGGATGGACTGGTGAACATTATTTACCATGCTAGCTAACTTTCAGAAACACTGATGTTCTTTAGGCATAATTTTCAAAACAACTGATTGTCTAGGTATAAGGGTAACCAGTCCAGTTCATAACCAATTGCAAATATACAAATCCCTAGGAAAATGCTCCTTTCACCTGGATGAGTGTGATCCAACAGTCATGTCATCATTATCATGATTTCTTTTTTTTTTCCTAACACTAGCCATAATTTTCCTTATTCTTTTCACTTATTTCTGTCCATTGCTAGAAAGTAGAGTCCTCTAAAATCAGTTTAGGTTTCACTTCCTTGAATATCCATCTCAGACACAGAATTATCTAATTATTTTGTTCAGAAGGGGTATCTGGATGCCATTTAGTCCTACTAAAAGCAAGCTCAGCTTCACAGTTTGATCAGGACCACATTAAACCAAATCTGAAAATCTCCAGGGACAGAGATCCCAAAACTTTTGCGGGAACCTGGTTCAGTGTTTATTCCCTCTCACAATGAAAATAATTTTCTTTTGGCTCAAGCAACTTCCCTTTGCTGCATCATGTGAAAATCCTCTCATGGTTTTGCTTATCAGCTCTGAGCCAAGTTTGACTCTGTCTTCTCTGTAGCTTGCTGTTACATAGTTGAAGGCAGCAATCTGAAGCCCCCTTAGCCTTCTTTTCTCCAGGCTGAACAAACCCATTTCTTCTGGTTTCTATTTGTATGTCATATGCTGCAGTTCCCCAAGCACCTTATTCACCAATTGCTACTGTGTCTCCCAAAACTAGATGCTATTTTGGTTGTGGTTTCACAAGGAAAATAAAAGGAAATAATGACTCTCCCACACCTCCTGGCTACGCTTTTGCTGATGCTGTCCAGTATGCTATTATCGTTCCCTGCCACAAGGGTGGACATACAGGGGCCACTGCTGCCTCATGTTCAACTTGTCCACCACAACCTCATCTGCAGAGGTGCTTTCTAACCGGTCACCTCCAGTCTTGCTGTTACCTGGGGTTAAGGTCATTCCAACAGCAAGTCTTTGCCTTTGCTTTTCTAAACGTTCATGTGTCATCTGTTTTTCCCAGCTTATTAGAGTCCTCTGCCCCTCCTCCTCCAGTATATCAACTGTTCTCCCCCAGTTTGGTGTTGTTTGTGAACTAGATGGTCCTATCCTTGACATGTTCAGTAGGATCAGCCCTGTACTGAGCTGAGGAGTGCCAGTTAGACTCTAAACTGTTGAACACAGTCCTTTGAATGCAATAAGCCAGCCAACTTTTCACTCACCTTGAAAGTTGATGCATCTGCTTTGTGTCCCCTCGGTGTGCCTACAAGCATGCTATGGGACATTGTGTCCAAAGCCCTGCTAGAGATGAGGTAAATGACACACACTGCTTTCCTTTTGTCTGCATAACCAGCCATTTCATCATGGAAGGCAATCAAGATTAATTAGGATAATTAAGGATAATTATAGATAAAGGATAATTATAGAATTTTCCCTACCTTCCATCAAGTTCAGAACCACATTTTACATCCTTACTCTGGTGGTTAGTTTGCTATTCCAGTTTCCGGATCTGCACTGGTGACAGACTTATTAATTCCCCTTCATAATTAGTCCCAAGCTGCATAGATTTGACTCTTCTCATGAATCTCAGGTACTTTCTTTTCCGTTTTATCACCTCTTTTCCCTTGAAAACTCTGTATATCACTCACACTTCTCTTTTGGCTATAGTCTCTAATTATATATGTCTTATGTTCTTGAGAAACTAGTTGCTTATTTCATTACTTACACTGCGACTTCTGCTTGGCTCTTATTACTACCTTTTGGAGCTGTGAAGCTCTTTATACAGATATACATTCACAACTTGGTTGTATTTGCCTTTGAGCAGTTTAGTGGCACAAATATTACTATATGTGAATCTGAAATGGAGCTATGCGCTACCTTAATCACAGCTATTATATTTTTCAAAAGTATACTTTGATTTACACAGACTGAAGACATGTTTTATGTAACTTATTGAGTTAGGATAACTTATTTAAAATCAGTACACAAATTTCATATGCAGAAGATGGAACTGAACATTTAAGCTGAAATGCTCCATAGTTTTGTAGTTGAGGAAAAATGCATATCTACATTTGCAATTTCAGTTGCTGGATACCCAGTTTATATGCTTTTGTTGAAAATGTGACTTTTAAAAGAAAACAGTATCCTACTGTTTTTTTTTTGTGTGTGTGTCTGTTTTTTTTTTTTTCTTTTTTTTTTTTCAGGCTTTCATTTGCACCTAGGTAATTGTCTCAAACCTGAAGGATCATTTATAAAGGTTTTAGATAGCGACCATAGAGGTATTTAAGTCTAAAAGAGATTATTGTAGTAAATGAATCTTGTCTAAAACCTAACAGAGGAAAATTTATTTAGTGTTCAGTTAAAAGCACAATGACTTTGTCATTTATCTTGACTCAGAATTTTGGCTGTAACTCTTCTGTCTCTCAAAGCTGCAAAAAGAAAAAGGATACATGCCCCTCCTCCTCTCTATTTCTTATCCAGTACCAAGCAATTATGTTTAGAAGAAACCATTTAAAGGACAACCAATTTCACCGCAAGAGTCTAGGCCTCCAGCAGTTTAGCATGAGTCTTGCTGCAATGACATCTGTAAATGTATATTGCTGCTGCAGTGTGCCTCCTAGTGTTTTCTATAATTCTGTGGCAGAAACCATATTACTTACTGCCTACTGAGTTCAATACTGTATTTCAGTAGGTACTGCCATAATGGACGTATTATGCTCACCAGAACAGTATGCCTGGGAATCTAGGAAGATGCTTCTCTGTGTGTGTGTGTGTGTGTAAATTCAAACTGCTCAGATTTATATGGTTTTATTTACACAGGAATATGTAATTGAGAGAAATGGACAGATTTTGATAGAAATACATATATATAAAAGGTATATGTTTCTTGAGGAAAAAAAAAAAACAACAAAAAACCAAAAAACCTAATGGCATTTAAAACATTCTGATCATCCAGTCTTTTACGTTTGAAACAGATACCTTCTTTTCTCCTGACTGAAGAATTCCTTCAGTAAAATGGACTAAACCAGGAGTGGACTATGATAAATGGATAGAAAATGCTGCCCTTAACTCATGGTTTACCTTTCATGTAGCTTGACACCCCCATTGAATGTTTCTGTCTTTAGAGCTGATAGCATCTGAAAACCAGGTGGCAAACATCATACTGTGGGTACTAACATCTTAGCCTCTCTCTGTAAGATAGTAAATACGGGTCCGGACTGTTTGTGCCTGTACTGGGAGGAAGGCATTCTAACCCATACCATCTATAGTTATCTGCCAGAGTTGTTGCATTACAGCTGGCTTCTAAAAGATTTATATGCAGGACCAGAACAAAAGTCCAGTGACCTTACTGAATGCTGAAAAATCCTGCAATAAATGAAAACAAGCAATAGCTGAATACAGCTAAAAGGCAAATTAAAGCTATCAAAATGGAATCTGTAGACATTGCTTTCCTCATATCATAATAAAGGAAGCTGTTGTCTTTTACCTAAAACTAAATTTAAGGCTAGATTTTCTGTTCTATTTTGATTTCCTTTTTTTTTTTTTTTCCTGGATTTTTTATATCAGACTTTTTATATTAGTTGTCTAGCGAGTACAACATTTTTATGACTTAGGGGCACCATTTTTTTTAATGTTATTGTTCTCATGAAAATGTTGCCAAGCTGAACCTACACAAGGTAGAATGAAATATGGATAATTTTCTGTATTTTAAAATAGACATGAATCATAAAATGGGTAGGAATATTGAAATTTAAGAATTCTAGCTGTCCAATTGCGTACTGGATAGCTTAAATTTAACTATCATGTCCATGCACATGACTACATGTTTTTTAAACTACATGTTTTTTAATGACGTGATCAAATATTGTTTTTTTTTTTCCGTAAAGAGATTGTTCATTTTTCTTAAACTTCAGCTCTTACATCCCTAACTAATTCCATTCTCTCACCTCATTTTCCATTCTTTTTTTTTCTGTCCTTTTTCACTGAAGAAAAGACTAGATTTCCTGTTTTATTTTGATTTCCTTTTTTTTTTTTTTTTTAAGAAAAAAGTCTTGAGACTAGCTCAGTCAGAACGAGTCTGAACTGAATGCCAGTCTAAACAGAATGGTTCAGTCAAAGGTCTGAGCATGTTAAAACAGGGCTGTATAATGGAAAATATTGAGCAACTTTAACAGTGGATTATGCTTCCAGCACTCCTTATAGTATAGTCAAAATTGGGAAAGGAAGAGTAGCAGTTCAGAAAGCAAGGAAGTCAAACTTAAATAGTGACAGTCTTGAGATCATTTACCTAGGTGCTACTGTCAATTCTTTTTCTGCTAATGCTAATAAATCACTTCATATTTATTAAAAAAAAAAAAGGAAAATGTGGCAGTCATCCATCAAAGTAAAATAATTGGTGATTTATAAGATGCCAGAAGATGAAGGAAATTCAGGAGTGTCCTGAAATCTCAGCTGGTGCTGTAAAGAACCCAAGTTAGAATACTTTACATGAAAGGAATGAGAAAAAGAAAGTATGCCCTCAGCAGAAAGAAGTGAAGCGAATACTGATTCAGCTTTTTTTTTTTTTTTTTAAATCTGTGTATCTGTGTCAGACTTTGAGTTTAATGACAGTGAAATGATGATTAGTAGGTCATCACTGAGGCTGAAATGTATGAATGCCCAAGAGGAATAGTCTGAGTATTCCTCCTATATTGGATAAGTAGGCCAAGATGAATCCCTTCTGACTACTGTGTTATGTATACTTGAAAGATAAAGAGGGAGGGACAAAAATGTATATGTTTATGGCTATCCTCAAACTAGCCAAATCTGTATTTACACATACTGCCATGAACTGTGGATCTAATCAAAAGTGAATAAAAGAAGTCTAAGAAGAAAATGGGAAGAAATGGTGGAAATACTGGGGTGCTGGATATGTAGTTGAATATTTGGATAGAAAATATTAATGGAATCAATTAATGGAATCAGATGCAAGGAAAGGACCACGAAGGTATTTTGTGTCCTTGTTGGAGACCATCTGACAGAGCTAAAGAACAAGTTAGAGGTATCTCAAATTTAGACCAAAACCACTGGTCAGGAAATAAAAGAGGCAAAGGCAACAACATGTATTTTTCTTTTGGATTTTAGGTTTACTGAATAACTTCATAAAACAAAATAATACAGGAATATGAACTGAACTTAACTTTACAAATCAGAAGTAGTACCTCTGAAATCTGGCCAAATAAAGAGCTACTTCCAAGGAACTGTGAAGACTTGTATTTTCCAAATGCGAGCTCAGATATATCTAGTAAGGGCAGGGCTCAAGCCAAGAACTTTGATCTTACATTCTGATTCAAGATCATTTCTGCTTCAAAGACATTGTAGTGCTCTCATGGATGCTGCAGTCTGCTTGATAGGACTGTTGGATTACTGCTTCATTTCCCAAAATTGAAGACTTAAATATAAAGCATACTGCCATGATTGCTGCTACTTGGGGGAATGTTTATTTATGCTAGTTATGCTACAGTTGAAATATGACAGCAGGAGTTATGTTTTATTCACCTTCAGAGCTGCGAGATGTTGGAAACCTGCAGGAGAAGCGACATACGAGTGTTTATATGAACTTATTACTTTCAGACAGTCTTCCTAAACAAGAGACTGATCTTCACAGAGGGAGCCACTCTGACTTTTGGACTTCTATAAAGTGAGGGGGGAACACAGCAAAAGAATGCTGGTTCTATTAGGTTGTGAGCAAATAAGTATTACCTGGGTACTTTGCAATCTTTTGGGCCTTTCTAGTTAATAGGATTTATGCATCCTTCTTTGCAGGATTTATGATTCTCTTATGCTAAAAGATATCATATTTCAGTACTGTGAGATCTAGGATGATGTCTTACTGCAGCAATGAATCTATGCAGATGACAGTGAGAAGAGAAACATATAGCAGAGGCGGATAATTCATTTTGAAATCTTTATATAATTTTACATATAAACTTGAATCTACCTATTAAACAGTAGCATTTGCCTTTACCACTTCATGTACATGCTTCATTCCATTGGCATTTACAGTGATTTAAACAACAACAGCCACATACACACATTTCTGAATCTCAGGCTCCCTGTGGATTTTTTAATGCCTTTTTGCTTTTTATAGCTTTGATTCTTTTTCTTACAATGCTTAAGAGGTGAGACCAACAAAAAGCAAAACTGTCTAGTCTGAATGTACCTAGGACCTGTTAAAAAACATAGGCAGGGACACATTCTACCTGGACAATCTACAACAAGAAAAAAAAAATATTATAAATGACAGTTCTCCGTCAGGCAGAATTCATGTAAGATTGATAAAACTGAGTCTCATGATTACTTCCTGAATGATGACATAAAAATTCAGAGAAGTGCCAATGATTTATGTGTTAAAAATGCTTAGGATTAAGACATTGGTATTTGGACATTCTGTTGAACTCATTTTCAGGATTCAAATTCTGCAGCAGTACATGTTTCAAACAAGTTTAAAATAGCACTGCAGTTTTAAAATATACTTCTTCATAGCGTTGCTCTTGAGAAGTAGGCTTAATTTTCCAAGATAAAAAAGTCACAAATGTTGATGCATCATTATCCAAAATGTACTGCACACTTAGTTTTTATGTGGAAGAATGGTGTTAAAGAGCCAATTTGAAGAGTTCGATGTAACCATGCCAGTAATAAATAGGGATTGTTTGCAGCTGGAATTGATTTCAAATCGTCTCTTTCATTTTTATTTATTTATTTATTTATTTTAATTTGAAGATGCTGCTTGTTTTAAGGAACAAGTGCCATGTAGTATTGCTAATACAATAAAATATATATAAACATAGAGGAGAAAGAGATCATTAAAAAAATCTCTTGTGGGTAGGTATACTCAGTAGGTATTGTATGTCTAAATTTTCTTTTTCTGCAATTAATTTTTTTTTTTAAAGCAAAAATGTCACTAGGTTCCTAAAATCTCCTAAACTATTCATCTGATCTCATCTTTCAGTGCCACTAATTCACCTTGAAAAGATCACCTTTTCAAGAGCTTGAAGTTAAGGAATTTGTACACTTTTCTCCTTGAAAACTGAAAAATATTGGAAACCACATAAACACCAGAATTTAATAAATACATAATGTTCAGAAAGAAGGTTAGGAAAGTTTTAACTCTATGGTCAGAAGTGTATTCAACTTTGTCCTAAATCTAACAGGTACTCAAAAGATCATGATCTCATACAACAATATAGGCATGAACATGTAACTGAATCCTCTGGATTCCTGCAAGATAAAAAAAATGCAAACCAAAACTTTAGTCCTGCTATGTGCATTCCTAATCTTAAATAAAATGGTTAGTCCAAAAGTGCCCAGAGAAATTATGGATGCCCCATCCCTGGAAGTGTTTCAGGCTAGGTTGGATGGGGCTTTGAGCAGTCTGCCCTAGTGTTCCTGCCCGTGGCAGGGAACTATATGATCTTTAAGGTCTCTTCCAACCCAAACTGTTCTATGATTCTATGATTCTAAAACTTAATACTGAGCTGGACGCTACTCAGAGAACAATAAGCCACTCTTTTCTGTCATCACCAGTAGCCATCCTAAACAAGTAGATTTGTTAAACTCCAAGAGAAAATGGACCTCTTTGGGCCCTCTCAGCTCTAGTTTTATGTCCACACTTGAAGGAGTCTTCTGTTGAGAAAAGACCACTTTGACCTTAAAACCAATTCTTAAAGTAGTCCAGGGAGCTCTGAAGCCTCAAACACTAAACTGACTTTTTGTGAATTTCCTTATCCTACCTTCCCTAATCCAGTCCTAACTGTAGCCAAAACCTTCTACCCCAGACACAATAATATGCAAATTATTATTTCCTTCTGAAATAAATTCTTATTCTGAACTAACAGCCCTTCAAAATTTCCATATCAGTATTCCTCTTTTGCTTTGATGTCCCAAACCCTAGTCATAAAAATTAATAAACTGTATTTATATCAGAACAAAATGAAAATCACCCCTCACTTTACGTTACCATCCAGTGCTAATTTAATCTTTTTCATATTCTGCTTTTACAAACCATACTTGTAATATCAAACCTAAGACTAGGTTAGTGGCTCAGAGACTTCTCTGAAGGTCACAAAACAGATAAACAGAACCCAGAGATTTGCTTTTCTCCTTTTCTGCACAATCTCTCAATTTAGACTAATAGGGCTTTTATCAACCAGAAAACTATGTAGTTCTGTCATTCCTGCTGTCTTTCTTTAACCAAACTCTTACTCAAGACTTATTTATTGATAAATAGTTAAGAAGAGAACCAAGTCTCTGCGCAGCAGAAAATAAAGATTTTGTCTTCTGGAACGAGCCTTCCTCCATCTAATGGTGGATTTTGTAGAAGTCTCAGTAGCAGACTTGTTCAGTCCCTGTCCTCCGAAATCCTAATTATAAATGCAACTAGAAGCTCCCGTATGGACTAGATTAAAATACAAACTGTTCTCCCTGCCCATAAACTGCTTTCTTTCTCACCCAGAGTCCTTTTGAATTTACAAACCTGGTTTTTGTTTGTTTGTTTGTTTGTTTGTTTTCCAAATTCCCATCAACCACAGGTCTGAGCCCTAATCATCATTGAGAACAAGAAAATTAAGAAGGACCATTTTGTTTCTGAAATTGTCATTCCAGATTATTATCACCCACAAGAATAAGGTCTTGTGACTTTTCAATACATGTTTGTATTAAGAATTTCCAAGTCACTGAGGAATAAACCTCAGTCATGAGCTTTACAGGATCCCAGATAAGTCTAAGTCCTTGGCTTGTCTAGTCCCTAATCTTAGCCATAATTATAAATTAATTTCTAGGTTCTAAAATAGAGTAGATTAAGTTATTTCTTTTGGCACAGTGGGACAAAAAGAATCAGTGAGTCCTCAAGGATAGAGAAACATGAATTTACTTTCATGACTTCAGGCCCTGCTCCCAGGAGCACAACTCTGCTCATATAGTAATAGCTTTGTCTTGCTTATAAGGATAAAACAAAACAACAACAAAACTTTCAATGTGAAAAGAGGCTTAATTCTGGATCAACTAACCCCCTGAGACTGACTGCCATGTTGTAATCTGTAAATCACAGCAGAGTCAGTATCTTAAGTTTGTGCTTCACAAGTATATGTGCTGCCCAAATATGGGCAGATCCTTATTTGATGAAAAACAAAACATAAGCTGTTAATTTATGATCCAGGCATTGGAGGACACCTCAGGAAAATCCACTCTCTGTGCTTTGCTTTCAGAAAGTTAACCAGAACTCAAATAGTGGAGTACAGTAGGGTTCATCTCTACCTACTCCACTCAAAAAAACACCACGGACCCACCCACCCATCAACCAAACAACAACTTTTCTCAAAATAGGTGATCAAACTTTTCAGTATCAATCAAAAAGACTGGGTTTTCGTATTAAAAGGGAACAAACACAAGGATAGTTTGAGTTTATAAGCTTATAGGACTAGAGGACAATTTTCTAACAGATTTTTATCATAGGTCATTCTCAGGAAGGCTCATTCACTCTCTCATCTACCCTGCCAGTGCTAGAGTTTAAAAATATCCAAAAGACCTAAGTGATCCTATACATCTGGCATGGTGTCTCATCCTAGCTCTCAGAAGCCTTATAAACTGTACATTTTTAGCAACAGTCTGCATCTGAGAACAAGACATTAAAGAAACTGATGTCCTAGGTTACCATATCTGGTGTCCTAACCAGAACCATAACTATGTATGCCAAAATATAAGAAGCTTCTCGTTGGACTAGAAAAATAATATTAGCTATTCATTCAGGAAATCTGCCAGGAATCTGCACTTCATCTCTTCCCCAGATTTCCTATGCTTAAAAACATACAGCATAGCCTCCAAGACAGTTTAAGCCAAAATATAAGTTAAATTGCTTCTGGTTTTAGTCCCAGAAGCCAGGAAGGAACCAAGATAAACAAAATTTCTCAGTCATTATTGTAAGGTGATGCTAATTCATGACATATGTACTGCTAAGCTTAACCTCTATTCCTATTTCTTCTCTATTAGAGAAAAACACAACTACAGGGGAAAGAACAGTGAAAGAACCTCGTCTCAGAGGTTTTAGTAGGGATACATCTGCCTTCAGCCCCAAAACAAAATTAAGCAGAAACCTAGAGATACCAAAACAGACTTCAGTAAAAATATGATGTATTCTTCCCCCATGATATGAGGATGCAAGATTTCAGGATGCTGTGTAGGAGGAGTGCCTCCATATAGCTGAAACATTAACCATTCACCAACAGACATATTCCTCTTCCCAATATTTCATCTGCAATTGTAATCTTATCAGTTATGCTTTGCTTAAGGTACTCCACTCTTTGGTGGCGACTGAACTTGGAATTGCCTTTTTTTTTTTTTTTTTTTTTGGTAGCACTATATCTTGTTTTACATTCCTGAGCCTTGAAAGATGCAGTAATAAAGTATGCACTTCATTCTCTCTCCTTTCTAATCCTAACCCTAGCTATAAATTTAGTAAGGGAAACCACCTCGGGAATATCACTCACCCTGAGTCATCCTTTACCCTAGGTTTACCAGTTATATAGAGATTCTATACAGGGAAGAAAATAATATAGGAGCTACTTTCTTGCTCTGACATCTGTTATCATTTCACATCACTGCCAAGATCAAGAGGAAAATGATCTCAGAAGGCACCATCTTCTTCCTCAATCACTTCTTATGACATCTGAGGAAGTCCTGCAGAATCAGCATGTTCCTGCTGCCTCTGACCCTGAGCCTATCTGAAAATTAAATCAGGGCTTAATATTAAACCAGAGAACTCAAAGTAAACTACCACTCTCTGCCTTGGTTGAAGGGCTTAAGTCAGCAGTAATTGTAGCTCCTAACACACAGTTTTGCTTAACCAAAACTGAAAACTCTGAAACTTGTTCTCCAGTGGTCATTTCTGGTATTAATCATTATATCTGATACAAGGGAGCTTTGAAGGATGCAGTAATAAAGCAATGTCTTTCTGTAATTCTGACCCAATCCTCACTGTATTTTTAACAATAATGCAAAGTCACTATTGTCATTAGATTAGGAAAAAAAATAGAAACTATTATCCTATAAATTAGGAAAGATGGGGGAAGGGGAGAGTTATAGAGACTACCTAGGCAGCAAAACAAGGCTCAAGTGGGATACCTCCATCAAGTGCATGCAGTTAAGGAAGTGTCTACAAGACATGACTATGGGGTGTCCTCTTGCACCCCTCCTGGGATATTGGCATGCTTGAGAACCTCTGAAGTGCCTGTATACCAATGTGTGCAGCATGGGAAGAAAACAGGAAGAATTACAGATCTGTGTGTGGTCATAGGGCTTTGATCTCATTGCAATTACAGAAACGTGGTGGGATAGCTCGCATGACTGGAATGCTGTCATGGATGGCTACATGCTTTTTAGGAAAGACAGGCCAGGATGACAAAGTGGTGGAGTTGCTCTTTACGTGAGAGAACAACTGGGACGTATGGAACTCTGACGTGGGGTGGAGGATGAGTGAGTTGAGAGCTTATGGATAAAGACAAAAGAGGAGGCTAATGTGGCTGACACTGTTGTGGGTGTTTACTATAGGACACCTGATCAGGAACAGGAAGTTGTTGAGATCATCTACAGAGAGCTGGAAGTAGCCTCAGAATCACAAGACCTGGTTCTTATAGGGGACTTCAAGAACCCTAACATCTGCTGGAAAGACAAAACAGCTTGGCACAAACAGTCCAGGAGGTTTCTGGAGATCATTCAAAATAACTTTCAGACACAGGTGATGGAGGAGCCAACAAAGAGAGGTGTGCTACTGGACCTTGTATTAACAGACAAAGAAGGTCTGGCTGGAGATGTAGAGACTGGCTGCAGTGACCATGAGATGGTGGAGTTCAGGATCCTGCGTGGAGGAAACAGGGCAATAAGTAGGATTGCAACCCTGGACTTCAGGAGAGAAAACTTAGGCCTCTTCAGGGACCTTCTTGGAGGAATCCCATGGATTAGGTCTCCAGAAAGAGAGCTTGTTAATATTCAAGCATCACTTTCTCCAAGCTCAAGATCAGTACAGCCCTATGAGTAAGAAGTCAAGCAAAGTGGTCAGGAGACCTGCATAACTAAGCAAGCAGCTCCTGGCAAAACTCAAAACAGAAGAAGGAAGTATACGGAATATGGAAAAAGGGACAGATCACTTGGGAGGAATAAAGGAACGTTGTCAGAATATGCAGGGATGTGATGAGGCAGGCTAAGGCACATTGGGAATTAGATCTGGCAAAGGACGGCAAGAAGGGCTTCTTCAAATACATCAGTAGCAAGACGAAGACTAGAGGAAATGTGGGCCTGCTGAATAGGGTGGGTGCTCTTGTGATGAAGGGTACAGAGAAGGCAGAGTTACTGAATACTCTTTCTGGCACCAGCATTTCTCATAGTTAATAGGACTACGCCCGTTGTATCCTTAGGTCACTTCTATTTGGGTATCTTTTATTGAGTGTAAAATTTCAGAATTTGAGTCTACGACAACTTTTGTATTGTTAATACAATGATGGGTTGGTATAAGCTAGGCATAGATATGTCTGCTATGTCCAAAGCAGTCATACAATGAATTTCTTCCAGTTAGGCAGCTATCTGTCATGTGGGGAGTTGTTAGCCTCCTTTACTCCTGGAAAATAGTCTGATCCTTTGCTAGATAGCCTCGTTGCCCCCCTCCTGCTCTATCCTTCTTCTAGAAGTCCTTTTTAAATTTTTTTTTAATCTTAAATTTATTTATTTATTTATTCATTTTTCCTCAACAGTCCATGATTTCACTTTGTTTTGAACATTTATTAACTTGCACTGACTCAGCAGTCTCACCTGTCTGTACTTTATTCCCAGTTTTGCATCTTGCATAGTTTGGCATCCTGTGTGCTCTACTGCATGCAGACTAAGGTGATAATGAAAGCTGCAGCTCCTTGTTAACTTCATGTAAAATTGGGTTGCTTCTTCCTGTCTTAATCCCAACTGTAACTCATACTGTATCTTTGAAATTAAGAGACACACAGGAAGACAGGACAGAGAGTTTAGCCACTTTTCCTCTGCTCTGCTTTGGTCAGGTGAACCTTTCAGGAGATAGGAATGAGACCAGCTCTTCAGACCTTCAGCTCCAGACTTGCAAAGCTTGGCTTTGTATGACCCAGGTCCAGTTTTGAGAAATGCAGTTGGCTCAATTTAATGCCAGAAAATCCCCAAACTTTGAGAGAGTTTGTCAGTTCTGCAAGGTAAGAAAAGTAAAAACCAAGTCAGAAGTGAAATCACTTATTTAAATAATAGCAGTTGTTCAGGAAGAAAATACTGGCCTGAAGAAAGGATAAAAAATTCTGAGAGAAAATACAGAGTAGGAGAATGGCCTTTAGCAAGATCAAGGATCACCCTGCTCCATGCAGTAACTAAAACTGACACTGCGATCATCCTGCTCCAGGAAGTCACTAAAACTGACACTGCCCCAGCTGGCAGATGACAGCTGGCCAGCAGATAGCCATTGGGTGAGCAGTGAGCACCAGGACAGAGACCATTACTATTAGTCACAGGTTTTTTTTCATGTATAGAAGATAATTAATTTGTACTCCTCAGTTTTATGTAATCCTGTTTGCAAGTCCCCTTTCTTTTACACCAGTTAAAGGTGCCCAAATAGAAGACATCTTCAAAGAAATATTTATAATAGACTTCCAGGTAGTAAGAAAAACCCTAACTGCAAGAAGAACCCACAGCAGAATATATCATAAGCTCTTTATACAGCCAAGACCAATCTTCTGTCCAAGGAGCTTGCGAGAACCTGAATTATAGCCTTTCTGTCTATAAATCTTTCTGTCTATAAATGCTAACGACAGCTGTCAGTTTAACTGAGAGACCTAGTGATCCTGCCTGGGATTAGAACAAGCTATTCTCCTTTTCTGTCATTTTATATTTATCTACCTCAGAGATGTTGCATGGACAAATAATTAATAAGATTCTTCAGCCTCTGCTTCCCTGATACTAATCCTAATCCCAACCCTAGCTATAGCCAAATTAAGGGTATTGTCTGCTAGCAGTAGCTCCTTCTTGATCTTTAAGACATTTCAAGATTCAACATTAAGTATTTTAATTCTAAAGCTACTGATGGAGATTGATTCACTTTCATCAGGCTTGCAGATATGCCACAAGTTTTTGACTTTCTGGTATGGCTGCCAGAAGATGACACTACAGGGCTTCTAAAATGACACTAGGTCCCTGTGTTTATTCACTTGAAATTCAGCCTGCTACATGTCCTAATCTAGTCTCCACCCTAACCGATGCTTAATTTCAGTTTTGGCACTCAGCCGAGAGTTCTTCCCACAGTATAATAGCAGGTAAGTCTCTGGATCTCTGAGAAGCTCTCCAGATACATGGAAATATCCAGTGCTATGGAAAGGAGTTTCTGTCTCTGGCAGGGCAGACTTACTGGTGCTTACCGGTGAAATCTAGCAAATTCAAAGCTAGGGTGCCAATTCCAGTCAAAATGTTGGTCTCCTATTGGTTGCAATAAGGAGGAAGAGTACTCGATCAGTTTTGAATTTTCTGCCTTGTGAAATTGTTTTAAAATTTGTTTTGTAGATCTATTGGGTTTAGCAGATCAAACAGTGACACAAAAGCCTTACCTCATCAGTCAACCTCATAAAATTAAAAGTTGTAAAATCTCTCGTCTCTTCATGAGACAGTAGCACATGTTGGTCTAATATAGAATTATGCTAACATTTTATTGTGATTTGAACAATATGACTGTTTTTAAAAATCTATTTTGTATGCAGAGTACAGCTCAGTCTGGTGATTTTTAAAGCATTCTTGACAATAAAAAAGCCCATTTCCCATTTATAAGTTATACAAGTTGAACTCAGAACAACCAGCCTAAAGAAAGAAATTCAATGGCACTATACATAGTGCCATTAGAGTGTCAGTGTAATTCTAGTGCTTCCCCTGGGCTATGGACACCATTACATTGCTTAAGGTATTTCAATTTCAGAAGGAGTTTGGATTAAAAGATGTCCAGGATGGAAAATGATGATTCTCTGAGCAGTTGCAAAAGTTGATGATGATGTAGCCACGCAATATTTCATTGTTGCTGTGCTTTTTCATGTGTTCACTTTGTTGATGTGTCTATTTATTTCTAGTTCAGAAATACTTGTGAAAACATATTTTTCTTTTTGTATGTTAGGAAAATAACATCTTTCCAGCATTATCAATAGCTATATCCATTCTAAACAAATGTATCTGTTTGTAAACAGGTGCATTTCCAATTCCTTCTGTTTCTTTAAGAAGTTTAAATCCTCAAAACAGAGTAGAAGTATTCACATGTGACCCTAATAACTTGTTACCCATCATAAACAGTAAACAGCTGAATGAGCATTTCATAGACACCTTGAATTCTTTAATGTTTAGAAAATATATTTAGAGACATAGGGCAAGAATTCAAAATGACTGAAAGAAGAATGAATTTTATTGTTGTTCAGCAATAGAATGAATATCTTTTAAGAGCAGGAACCATCTTTTTGTTCTCTGCTAGTACAGCATCTAGTACAGTGACATGTACATGCTTAGGGCTCTGAGGTGCTTTTACATTAGAAATGATAATCATAATAATCTTCCAATAGCTGAAGTAGATTTAATAAAGCATTCTCAATTCAATCTCCAATTTAGAGATGTCATTATTGCATAGGCAGTGAAAAGTCTATTGAGGGAATGTGGAGTGACTAACGCTAGGCAAAACCCTAAATGTTTAATTAAATTTTATTGCCTTCTCATTTTTGACAGTGATTTCTAAGACAATACAATAACTGAGAAGAGGGTGGCATATCCCCCAAAAGTACACCAATGAATTCTGTGTATCAGCAGAGGGTTCTTTGAAAGGGTTAGTAGAAACATCTGTGAGGAACGGAGAATTCCTTTTTATTGAAATAAGGCAGTCTTCTGGGAGTGTGGTTAAGACAATCAGTTCTGTAGTAAGAGCATTAATTCTATAATGATGTTCCTACACCACAGTGGCTAGACATTGCAATATTAATGAATTTTGATGAATGATGGGAAAATCAATAATAAAAAATTAAAACCTTAACCCTCTGCTAGAAAAATCTATTCCTTGAGAAACAAACAGGAATAATACGTTACTGTATATATAAATAAGCGCATGCTTATATATTTATGTATAAAATGAGCACATATATACATGAGAGATATAGACTGTCATTCGTTCTCTCTCTCATAATGTTTAATTATAAATTAAGTAGAGCAGAATTAACTTTTTAATTTAAAAAAATTACACAGAACTTCTTGAGAACACAAGAAATATCCTATTGGATCAATCCAATAGACAGTAGCTTCTGGCAGTGGCAGCCAACAGATGGTGTTTAGGGTGGAAGTAAGCCTCACCACTCTCCGGAAGTCCCCATTTTACTGACTCTCCATCCATGAATTTTGGATGTTAGAGGGTGTCTCCCTGCCTATTCTCTGTAGTGCCTCTTTATGGATTTCACAGAATCACAGAATTCAGTGTTGGAAGGGATCTCTGGATATCATCTGGTCCAAATCCTTTGCTCAAGCAGGGCCACCTGGAGCCAGATGCCCAGGACCATGTCCAGGCAGGTTTTGAATATGTCCAGGGAAGGAGATTCCACAAACGTTCTGGGCAATCTTTCCAGTGCTTTATCACCCTCACAGTAAAGAAGGATTTCTTCATGTTCAGAGGGAATATCCTATGTTTCAGTTTGTGTCCATTGCCTGTTGTCTTCTCACTAAGCACCACTGAAAAGAGACTCGCTCTGTCCTCTATTCGACCTCCCTTCAGGTATTTGTAAACCTTGATAAAATTTCCCCGAGCCTTCTCTTCTCCAGACTGAACAGTCCAAACTCTCTCAGCTTTTCATGATAGAAATGCTCTGGTCCCCTCTGGTCCTTTTGATGGACTGTGGTGGTTTTAACCAGCTTGGCAGCTGAGCTTCATCATAACCACTCTCTCATTCTCCATCCTCAAAGGGAAAGGGGGAGAAAATAAGAATGAAAAGGGCTAAAGGGTTGAGATAAGGACAGGGAGATCACTCAACAATTATCATCACGGGCAAATGGACTCAGCATAGGGAGACTAATGAAATTTATTGCCTATTACTAACAAAATAGAGAAGTGAGAAACAAACAAACAAACAAAAAACCCCTTCCTCCAATACACCCTCTTCTACGTCATCCCCCCCGAACAGCACAGGGGAAGAGGGGAACGGGGGCTGCGGTCAGTCCTTAACACTCATCTCTGCCGCTCCTTCACGGTCACTCTCTGCCCCTGTTCCACGTGGGGTCCCTCCCACGGGATGCCGTCCTTCCCGAACTGAGCCTGCGGGGGCTGCCCACAGGCAGCAGCTCTTCAAGAACTGCTCCAACATGGGTCCATACCACAGTGGCCTTCCTTCTGGAGCAAACTGCTCCAGCACAGGTCCCCCATGGGCGGCAGCTCTCCCCCAGACCCCCTGCTCCTGCGTGGGCTCCTCTCCACGGGCTGCAGCTCCGGCCCGGGGCCTGCTCCTGTGGGGGCTCTCCATGGGCCGCAGCCTCCTCCAGGCCACATCCACCTGCTCCACGGGGGGCCTGCTCCACAGGCCACAGGGGAACTTCTACACCAGCATCTGGAGCACCTCCTGCCCTTCTTTCTTCATTGACTTTGGGATCTGCAGGGCTGGTTCTCACTCATTGCTCTCTCAGCTGCTATTGCCGCAGTTTTTCTTTCTGAAACCTGCTCTTACAGAGGCGCAAATAATGTCGCTTACTGGCTTGGCTCTGGGCAGGGGCGGGTCCCTGTGAAGCCGGCTGAAACAGGCCCTTATCTAACATGAGGCAGCTTCTAGATTCTTCTCACAGAGGCCACTCCTGCAGCCCCCACTACCAAAATCTTTTGACATAAACCCAATACATGGACTTTCTCCGTTATGTCCATATTTCTCATGCACTGGGGATCCCAGAACTTGACATAGTACTCCAGGTGTGAGGCCACCTGGATTACCAAACAGAGGGTAAGGATCACGTCCCTCAACCTGCTGACCACACTTCTCCTAATTTAGCCTAGAATACCGTCGGCCTTCTTTGCTGCCATGACTCACTACTGACTCTTGTTCATCTTGGTGTCTATGAGGACTCCCGGTCCTTCTCCGCAAAGCCACTTTCCAGCCATCTGAGTGAACACGGGTCCAAATGCAAAGCATAACAAGGTACACCTTCAAGGTATCAGACCTGTAGTACTCCTAGGAGATCCTGTCTCTGTTGCCGAAACCTAAGTGTGCAAAAACCCATAGCTTTCTAAATTGTAATTATTCCATCTCATTAAAAGGATAATACAGTTGAAATGGCAATAATTTTACCTGTAGTGCAAAATACTGTTCATCTCAAATGGTGTCTTCTCACCTATCCACAGCTGACTAAGATTAAAGTGTCAATGTAGAAATGGTGGTATTTAATCACAGCCTTGGCTTATAAACATCATGTGTGATTTCAGTTTTTAACTTTTCACAGCTCGTGGTTAATAGAAACTGTGTTGAGAAGTGACTTTTATCTGTCATGGCCAGCCAGGTCACTCTGTAGCTCCTTGGTGGTCTGGTGTAGGAGCCTGGTATTTTGGTCCAAGGAAATACATTGGTTTCAGTGTGTAGTAAATATCCATATGGTAAGAATGTGAAGACCCTTATTTAGTGCACCAGCACTTTCTCACCTTTGTAAACTCACTAGAGTCAATGGCAGCATGCGGAAAATTTATTGCATGTGGTTTTGGCTTTGACCTGTTATTATTTACAAAAAGGAGATTTGTTTGCAGATGGAAAACATGACTTTGTTGTTTCCTTCAGCATGGATAGGAATTCAAGACTATTGCTTCACTTAGCCAGTGTAGACAATTTGCACATGAAAAGAAAAAAAAACACACCAATCGACAATCAGAGCATATTCAACAAGCTAAGATTTAGAGTTAGTAAAATAACAATGGGTAAACAAGGAAAAAATGCTATAATGTAGGGAAGGATTTACCAATCAACAAAATCACTTTAGTAACGTTTTTTCTCACATGAAAGGGACAGCAAATAATTAAGTTTCCAATTTTAACTCATTTGTCTTCCTTGAGTTTACAAAAACTGAAGGAAATAACCTAAGCCGGGATAAAACAGGGAAAAGCGAATGCAACTTAGGATCTGACACACCTTTCAAAACTACTGGTAAAAAGGACACAGCACAAAGTGTAAATTGTAGTACAGGTAATCCTATCTTTTCTTATTATTTGACCTCTGCTATTAAACTGGTGGTAAACATTATTAAAAGTAAAGCATGTAAATTCCCTAAGACTCACCTCTGAGTCATTTTCCAGCTCTATTATGCAAATAATACTTTCTGCTCATTGCAGTTTGTATTTGTGATATATGCAAGCTGAAGAACATCAGGGCTGAGTCATCTGCCTAAGAGGATCACACTATAAATGTGATGGATTGTAACATTTTGCAGAGTACAAGAGGTAATTGAGTGAAGTCAATTAGGAAAGTAGGAGAGCTTATTGGAGAAGAAGGGAGAAATCTATATACTACTGTGACATCTTTTTTAGGCTAGGCTTTCCAAAAAAGCTTAGTAGGCCATCTAGCCTGAGAATTTAAAGGATAATGGGAAGCTTTTTATTTTATTTTTTTTTAAATTCTGGCCTTTGTACCTATGAAAAAAATGAAGGTTTGCTACTGTAGAGGAAAGAATGTAATTTTCAGAACAATGCATGTTATAAACAAATGCATTCCTTAGAAATGTGAAATGTTTTAAATGCTGTTAAAACCAAGTACTTGCAAATTAAAAACACTACTTCTTACCTTGTTAAAATATATCTATAGAGCAGCTCCTTCTCTTTGTTTAGGTCAGGCAGCAAATATGTAATTGTTGTTTCTTTACTTTCTTGTCCAAAATTGTATACTAATTCCTTAAGTAGTCCAGGTTTCCCCAGTATGTTTGTAATTAATTGAGGAGTCATGGCCAGGGTCACCAGAAGAAAATCATGTCTGAGTTCCCTAGAACTTCCCTAAGTATATTCTTAGCATGTTTTTAAATAGAGAGAAAAAAAAGTGATATACTGCTACTTTCATCTTACATTTTAGAGGTATTGTTTTCCACCAGCTGATTATCCAAGTGCTAATTTTGAAAAACACTGTATTTTTCATAACCTGTATATAAAACACTGTATACGAAGCTTTAATGTCAAGAAATAGTTGCAGGAAACTTTAGGACATCTAGCTCACAAGCTAACAACAGCAACAAAAAGGATAAGAAAGGGGGAAAAAAAGGTTGTAGTGGGTAGTCACTACTAATTGTTAAGTGCTACCCTGTACTTTTAAGCTTTAATGAGTACACAAAATGGCACAAGGATCTACTGTCCAAATAATAAATGCTCCAGTAAGGAGCTGTGTGATAGCTGAACTGAGGAAAGGAAAGAATCAATCTTTAAGTTTAAATCCCACAGTAATTCTATTTTATTTTAAGGACTAAAGGAATCCTTTCTTCAAAAGTATTTAAGATGTCAAAGTGTCATCAACAGAAAGGATGTACCTTGTCTCTTTGTATATGGAAAGTTTACTTGGTTCTTTGCTGCAAGACGTGAACTAATGTGAAAAATAGACTCTTAGTTCTTCACTTCAGAAGATCTCTGAAGATACGGATATTTTTAAGCACAGGAATAGTCTGCACTAATGACATTATGTATATATTTGGAGATTTTGAGTGGGGCTTACACCTGAGAAAATGTTTCATATTTTTGTTTTCTTATTAAAATTTTGATCTTGACAAGTGGAAAAAACAGAACTCCACTTCTGACTACGCTTGGTCCTGGCACAACAGAATTTTTAGTGATCTTCAGGAATGGATATTTGCAAACTGAAAGTCCTTGTACCTGTATGAGGAAAAAGGAATTCTGAACAAAAAGACTTGCTGTACTTATAACAATAACAATATATTCATTGAAAAATTTCTATGCCAACTCTACTTAAGCCTCTAAAGATTAGGTATGTTGTTAAATAAGATTAGATCTGAGAATAATATCGGCCCATGCATGAGAATTTTTAGACTGGGAATTGTATGTGAGTAAAATTTGGCTCCATTCTCTGCTGCTCCAGCTCTACTTTTATTTAATCAATATATACCATAAGAGAATTAGGCACTAGTGTTTCTTTTTTTTTTCTTTTTTTTTTTTTTTCTGTTCCATTATATATTTCAGCATTTAGCCCACTGTAATTTTAATGCTTGAATGGTAAAACATTCATCTGCTATGTTATTATCATTGCTGCTGCTGCTACTACAACTATTACTATTATTATCATTTCATTTTGAGACTTTATTTTTTTGTTAGTATTTACACTTTGTAACCCCTTCCAGTAAACTAATTATAGATACCATTCCCTCATGCAGTTACAAGTGACAGGGTACAAAAGCCAAATGTAGAAAGCTGGTTACTCAGTAAGATTTTCAAAATTTCAGCACAAAATCCTCAGAGACAAATGGAGTTTTCTACAATTCCCATAAAGTTCACCCTGAAAAAGAAGTCAATCAAACAAACAAACAAACACACACACACAACAAAATGGACTCTGCAAATGACTTTCTGCCAAATCACTATATTTATGCCCTTAACTGTCTTTACAAATCTGTGCTAAAGTGGAGTAGGTCCTGACTGACTTTTCTAGGTAAAGTTTATGCATCTGAAATCTAAATCTATTCCTATGGGGAAAAAAATATCAGTCTTTGTATAGGACCTCAGAACATTAAAAAACACAATCTTCTACAGTACCCTTCTTTCATATTTTCTTGATATAATAGCGTGATCTGTTGTTATCTGCTTTTAAATTAAATCACATTAGAGCAACAGTTTCTGTAGTCCTTTGGCTTTGTGAAAGATATCACTATTGTCCTGCCAAACAACTCTTTTCATGACTCTCCCCATCCCAAAGGAAAAGCACCTTAGGAGAAATTACCATCAAGCAGGTGCACAGCTGGATTTGCCCTTGGCCAATTCTGTTCCATTTTTTTGCTAATGACTTGGATGTTAGAAAGAAGGTACAATATATGTTATGTCTGACAGCAAACTGGGAGGATTACCACCTCTTTCATGGGCTGGTTCAAATTTCAATTACACCTTGACAAAAGACAAGTAGAAATGTCTATACTTCATCAAGAATAAATCAAATGCACAAATGGGAAATGACTGGCTAAGGCAATATAGGGGAGCAAAGGGTCTCTCACAAAGTATGTGCAAGTCAGCGTCATGGGCTCAGTCATACTTTCCGTCTCAAACCTTCTTTCCCACTTATTGAATAAGGTGCATCTCTCAAGCTGTGATGATTGTTCAGTCTGCTCGATTACCTTGTCTAGCTGAAAGAAACATGGAGATAATTCCAAAGTTAAGGCAATGTATCAGAGAGGTAATAAGGTGAGCTGTTGAGCTTCTCTCTTTGTGTCTGTCATCACATCCTAACTATGCTTTTCACTTGAATGAACTTGTTTATATTTTGCCTGCAAATCTTTTCTGTGCATTAAGAATGACTTAATAAATTCCAGTAAATATTTGCTGTGTCTATTACAGTGAATCCAATGTACTCTGGACATTGATTTCCTAGACACCAAAGTCTATGCTTGTAGTAGTAACTTCATTACTCTAGAGCAGTACATCTCCAACAAAACTAATAATAGGTGTCTGACCTGTCCCAAACCATGCACAGGAACTGAATTGGAGAACCACAGATAGGATGGGACCAAATTCTTCCTCGGACCATGCCAAGGAGTTGGCATTGCTGTTTAACAATACTGGCAATTGTGTCCCAGCATCTAGCAGTATTCCTGGATGTTGTTTCATGTATGGGAGTACAATGCTCCTATACAATTTAGTTTTTCATGCCACAGCGGGTAGAAAACAATTAAGGTTTAAGTACTCTCAGAAGACCATGGTCCCTTTGTTGGTTCAAGAATCTCCGGAGTACTCCTGCTCTAAGCTGAAAGGCTGGTAATTCAAGTCAACAAGTGAGTTGGAAAATGTGTCCTTTGTGAGATGTCAGTCAGATCCTGTTGAAAAACATCCTAAAAAGGGAAAGAGGATCTAAGAATGGGCATTGTCTTGGACTAGTTACTGTTAACTTTAAGATGTTATTGAAAAATATGTAAATCTTAGTTACTTTGGCAAGTATAACTAGGAATATTGTATGAAAGACCATGAGTATCTTGGTCAGGATTGGTAAGGCCTCGAGAAGAATGCTTTTTCCACTGTTGGGTTAACAGTCTTAAAATACGATGTGAACAAAATACATCACAGTCTAGGAAAGAGCCCAAAGACAGTACAGAGATTTAAAAGATATGATCTATCAGGAAAGCTTGAAATAACAGTATTTGCTCAGTCTAGATAAGTGGAGGCTGAGTCATGAAATGATCTTGTGTTTAAAGGCTGTTATAAAAAGATAGCGAGCAGTTGTTCTCTGGGCAAGGGCAAGATGACATTAACTCAATTTGGATCAAGGAATATTTAAACTGAATACCAGGAAACCATTGCTATCTGGATGGTAAATGCTCAGTCTATCTAGAAAATATCTTATCATTGTCTGTCTTTAAGAATTGTAAGCAAACTACTGTCACAGAAAGTTTTCACTTGAGTTGGCCTCCATTAATGTAGTTGATTCATGTCTTGGGTTCCTTTCCTTTCCCCACTTCTATGCCTGTGATTTGATGGTGGAATCTCATTCATTCCCATTCAGAAGTATAGGAACAAGAATAGCATGTTTAGCTCCTCTCTCAATTTTATCTCATGTATGAGAAATCACTGTAGAATTAGTGTCTTACATGTCACAAAAAGACATTTATTCTCTGCAAATTGCAGCCAATTCAGAAGAGCACTGCTGCAATCATGGGACACCATAAGAGAAAGAACAGAGCACAAATCCCTAGATAAATTCAGCTGAATTGCAGTTTAAATGTTGAGGGTATTATTGTCAGTTTGTTGGTGGTAATTAGGAAAGTATAAAACCTTTTATAGCCTGACATTGTATAAGGTAAATTTCAGTCGAAAATACTTTCTAAAGGAGATCTGTTGCTTGAGGTTTAATTGGATCCTAGGGTTGGTAAATATAACAGATGTTGTGTACTACTTCAGTTCAGCTGAAGAGAGGCTGAAGATTGTCTCACTGTGACCAGTAGGACCTACCATTTAATTTCAATTATGTCATGCTGCTCAGTTTTATGCCTTCAGGTTGTCAATATTAGCAAGCCAAATATTATTTCATTTCATAGGAAGTATTGCCAGTTTGATTTTTTTTTTTTGGATGAAAAGGAAGGGAAAAACATGCAGCACTGGGCTTTCAGACATAAAAAGACTTTATTCATTGAGGCACTGCATTCATATGAAGAATCATTCTTTTGAACTTTTGCAAAACTTCATAAAAATTTGCTGGTATTTTTATTTTTTATATTGTAAGCCAGGATTTTCAAAAGTTTCTGCCCAGAGATGCTACAGTCTTCATAATTAGATAGTGTCATTCTGGCTAACAAGCTACTCTTACCAGACCTTTATATTTTGAAAGGAAGGAAAATGGCTTTACCTTGACCTTATCAAATAGCAATTGAGCTTTACAACAGGCTGTTGTGCTGATCATCTTCACTGGCTTGTTCTTGCAAAAGCCGTAGCAAAAGAAAACCTCTGGAGTAACAGCTTCTCCAGCCAGTAAGGTATTTACTTACTTTTTGTTCAGGTGAAGTTCCACTCTGATACTAGGTTAACTGGATGAGGAACTGTTCATTCTGGGATAACTTACTGCCTCAGCTGCATTATCAAGCCACTCTTTTGATTGAGAGAGTTTTCCACCAAAATTCTCTCTAACAAGGTCTACACTTTTATACTCATCCCTCGTTTAAAACGTTTGAGGAAACTCAAAAGTCTGTCATTCTTCATAAAACTCAACAAATCTTTACTATCTTTAGTAAAGCACTGCATATCAATTATCTAAAATGTTAAAAGAGAAAAACTGAAACTGCAGAGCTGTCTGTAAATACTTAAAGATTACTGATCTCATTTACCGTTACTATGCTTTCATGAGCAAACACATAGTGTAGACAGAAATATCTAATTTTACAATGTCTCACCAGGTTGTGGCAAGTCATCCAAATGACATAATTAAAATGCCGTGGTCCTTATCTGGCCTGGAGGTTAAAGTCTTCAGTCTCCTAGAATGATTTTGTGTTCTCTAAAAGCCCTTGGACATGTTGAGAACGGAGGGAGCTTTGCCATCTCCAGTGTTCAGCAACACCTCCTGAGGGGCGAACCTGCTTCCTTGGTCTTAATACAGTCCAGTAACATAGTGTAAACTGGTTCCTCAAGGTCATGAATAAACACAGTAAGTGAATAAGCTATGATGCAGTAGCTAAGAGGCATAGCTGAGGGCTGAGGACTGTCATGAAGTGGTAGGTCATTGCCAATTCTGTCAGCCTGGTATGGGTGTCAACATGGTGACACCAGGATGCTTGATCTGTCTGACCAGGCGTTCTCTGAGACACGGAAAACATCCTATCCTTGGGACCCCTGACCACGGAAACAGATTTGACTCCTGGGAGGTGGTCAGAAAAACATCTGGTTTATTGTTCTTGTCTGCTGATAGTGAACAAGCACAAGACTATGATGAGGACTTGTTGTCAACCCCAGTCAAAGCATTTGCACCCCTTGGTTTTCCTTTCCCTGTTACTTGACCCTCCTTTTTCCTGTTCTTGTACCTGCCTTTCTCTACACCAATTTACTGCCAAACAAATGGTCTGGCAAGCTGTAATTAGGTACAATTTCCACATAGATCCCAGATTTGATACATTTGTACCCAAATTCAATACTTCAGATGCTGTAAGGAAGGCAATTTGGGTCTTACAAGGTGTTGTTGATATGGTCATGTAGGCACTGCTGGGCTTGCAAGAACCTGCTTCCTGGAAGGCCTCGGTATTCCCCCTCACTCTGCTCAATCATTTCTAACATAATTCCCCATTAATGATCTGCCAAACCCGTCTGTCCCTTCCACTACCTGGAGCTTTCATCAGGTTCTTATGTTGATATCTGGCACATATATCAATTTCTCATATCATATCCTGTAGTTTTCCACATCCTGTTAAGCTAGCTTCACTTCAGGGCAAGGCCTTGCCAACAGCCTAGTCTTTCACCTGCCAGCTTAAGAGGCACATACTGAATATGATACATCTGCTGTACAGCCTGTATGTCTCTTTTCTTTCTATGAAAATAGATGGATAGGAAAAGAAGGTAGATAGGAACTTTCCCTGCTTTCTGTTTATATACATAAATGTACAGGGAGCCTGATAATTGACCCAGAAAAGGAGCCAGCAAATTGTGTTCTCTGTTGTAACCTCAGAGTTCCTGGCATCAAAATTCACTTTGAGTCATGGTAATGTCTCTTAAATTATAACAGGATCTTTACACTTCTGCATCCTAACTTAGTTTCATCCTTTCAAATATACAGATCATATCTACTGCTTTTACATGAAAATGGCTGCTTTACAGTAAGATGCCCAAAATTCAAGGGGAAGGCAGTAGTAAACCTTACCACATTTTAAAGTATATTAAAAAGAAAAAGAAAAAAAGAAAAAAAAAATGAGGTCTTGCTATCTAACAGACCTAAGATCTGACAGTGTTCTTGACAGTGCAACTTTGTTGAAAGATTTATGTATATTACAATATTTTAAATTCTACCTATTTCTGTATGCCAGATTCAATATTGGAACAGTGAGTTATCTGAGTTTTTCAGGAAGAAGAGCATATTGTTAGCGAACTTGTTCTGTGTTAAGTCTTTATGAAACATGTATTAAGAATACTCTGACCTTACAGATTTAACTTGTCCCTCTGCACAATCTGTTATCAAGCACAAGGAAGAACAATCGTAAATGACATGTGGATTGATCTCTGGGAGTGCAATCCACTGAGAATACATTTTACAGAAGCCAATATACATCTGAGCCTTGATAACTTTATATACCTCTTTTTCCCAAATTAGTAGTCTTTCAAGGTATGAGTGATACTTACCTAGGTAAGCTCAGGCATATATTTATTTATCAGGGAGGGAACCTTGTTATGGAGTTCACTCTTAGACATCTCGTAGGATATGACTAACACTCAGTGCAGGTAGAAAGGGAATCAAATATGACATTTCACAGGTGTACAGATTTCTCTGATAGCTGCCTGTATACCTTTTTCCATGTACACATGCCACCTAATAAGAAGACAAGGCTTAGAATACACAATAACGTGTTCTATTCATACAAAGTATTATGTACTCAGAGTTTATATGTTTTTGTCAGTAATGAGTCGAGGTATCTAAAGAGATCCAAAGGTATTGTTTTTTTCTATGAATGCTATGTCTCTTGTATTTTAGATCATTCCATGTCTGGTGGTAGAGTTGGTACTCAGTTTTAATGGCATTGTGGTAAATTAATACAGGATTTCATATGACTAAACAAAAACTGAGATGCATTGTAATTGGTGTAATCGAAATGCAGCTCATTACCAAAAAGATTCCTTCAGTTTTAAATTCCTCTGGTCTCTGTGTTATTTCCCATTTGATTTTTCACTGCTTAGAACAGAATCTGTTCAGGTTGCATTCCTTTTCATGTTTATATAATCACTGTCACGCAGACCGCTAGTAGAAACAAACAATAATACAATATAACCTTGCCCAGAAAAACATGTGCAATAATTAATCAAAGGCAGCAGAAATGTATTACCCACAAATTAAAGCCTCTATTATCTACAGAGAACTTTAAAGAACTGGACAGATATCCTTTGAAGGTTATAAAGTCTGGCAAACAGTTAAACAGTTCTGCTCTATGTCCAGTCTGATGACCCATTAGAATGTGCTTCACAAAATGTCAGCTCACAAGTAATAAAAAAGAGACTAAAAACCAATATAGGAAGATGTTTCAGATTCATTCTTTGAAGGATTTGGTAGTTTCTCCCTTCCTGAGTTTCTCTGTCAAACTGTTCTTATTAATACACTGAGACAATGAATTTGATAGCATACACATTGATCCTACACTGAGAGACATGCTTGCACCCTGGCTATCTGTTTCCTTGAATAAGACATACAGAAGTAAGTTTATGAAGTACCATTGTACCACAGTAATAAGGAAAAAGGGCAGTGTGGATGTACATTGCTTTAATTATTTTAGAATAACACTGGGAATTGGGACCAGTGTGTGTCTGGGGATGTGAGAAAGTGGGCAATATCTGCTGCCTGTGTCAAGGCTGACTGATTTAGACTGACCTGTCCCATTTCTATACATGAAGAAACCAGCTGGCACAGGTGGGTATGGAGAAGCCTTTGTGTCCATTGTTCATACAGTGTTTTTTTTTTTTTTTTTCTCAATTTCACTGTATTCTTCAAATTAAAGTACTTAATTGCACCTATGTTGAAGATCTGGTAAAACATCACAAGCATGAAGGGATTCTAAGAAGCAGCAATAAAGGAATCTCCTCTCCTTGAAAGTATATATACAAATTATAATCAAGGTTTTGAAACCTTTTTCCCTGAAACTTACTTTCATCTTCACTATATGTTCTTTTCCAGTACAGAGTAATACAGACATTTTTTTTCTTTCAACATATTCTTTCAAATTTGCCTATATCAGATTTATATATTTCTTTAAAAATATCTGTAAGCTATTTGTATAATCTATTTGTATACTTGTAAATTTATTTTATTAAGCAAAATAGAGCTGGAAAAATGCCTTTCCTCCTTTAAGTAAGTATATTTATGTTTCAGTTAAAACATGATCCTAAAACGTAAGGAGAAAAAATATTTTACCTTTCCTTTTTGCATATGAAGAAATGCAAACTAATTATAATGCATATTGCACTTGTTTCTTACTTAAAATCTATAACATGGAGAAGTAAAAAAGTACTGCCATTTTGCTTAGAGTGTTTCAGAAATTACCCTTACAATCTCCTGTAAGATCATTAACTACTTAACTATATTATACATTAATTAATATGTTAAATATGTTAACTAGCTAGTACATTAACTACAGGAAGACATGGACAGCAGGAGCATGTGGTGACAACAGCATCCAGAGTTACTACACGGTGGTTGGGAAGCATCCTGGTGGGCTTGCTGTTGTCTTGGGAGACAACTCTCCCTGGCTGAGGAGAAACCTTCCACTGAGGTAGCAGGTTCTGGCTGGAGGCTGGAACATGCAGTGGACAAAGACAGAATCACAGAATCATCTAGGTTGGAAGAGACCTCCAAGATCACCTACTCCAGCCTCTGCCCTAACACTAACAAGTCCTCCACTAAACCATATCACTAAGCTCTACATCTAAACGTCTTTTAAAGACCTCCAGGGATGGTGACTCAACCACTTCCCTGGGCAGCCCAATTCCAATGCCTAACAACCCTTTCCGTAAAGAAGTTCAGGCTAGGAGAGCAGTGTTTGCTCAGAGAAGGCTCAGGTAGGACCTTGTTGTTTTCTACAACCACCCTAACCTGATGATAGAGAAGACTGAGCCAGACTCCCCCTTGAAAATGCCGAGGGACAGGTGGAGCAGCAGAAGACAAGTTACAACATGGGAAATTCTGATTAGATGTGAAGTTGTTGTTGTTTTTATTAATTAAATAATTAATTAATTAATTTATTTTTATAACCAGAAGGGTGGTAAAATACTGGGCCAGACTGCCCAGAGAAGTTATTCCACTCTGTGATTCTGTGACTGCCAGGAATTTCAGATATATTATTTTTCAGGACTTTATTCCCACATCTTGAACATATGTCAGTGAATGTGACTACTTTATGGACTTGTATGCACTTAATGTTTCTTAAAAATAAACTTTAAATATGTACACGTATGAAACGAACTTCATGCAATTTTTTCTCTATATGAAATATTGCTGTAAAAGACATTTAGGACATCCCAACAGCTTGAATACACATTTTTGGGAGCTTACAGGGGAATAAAAATCATCTTTGTAAGGTTAAACATCTGTGTTTTTTATAGAGAGAGACAGCTTCAAACAGAATCTCATTTTGAGAAGGTTGTGAAGTTTCATTGTAAGTGGAAATAGTCTTGGATGACTTAAGTTTTTCAAATGTATTTCTAAAATTTAATGAGGTACATCAAGGGACAATGGAGAGTTTTGATATGACTTTGCTGTCTGAGTAGAACCTCATTAAGCATTTAAATAATTTTTGTATCATAATGTGTTTTGAAACTGAGGATGAATATCTTGTATCAGGAGAGGTCCTCTTTCCCTTGTCGAAATCTGCATGGTTCTGCAGGTCAGGAAGTGGCAGGCAGATTGTGATTTGCCTAGTTTCTACCACCTGAATATAAACCAGTAGCACTCACAGTGAAGCAGTGAGTCCCTGGCATGGGACTGAACTGCTCAGTCCCAGCTCTCTGGAGAAGAAGGTAAGTAGAGGGCAGATGGTGCTGTTTGCTCTCTGCTTCCTACACATTTTTTGTGGGTTGAGGCAATGAAGTTGAGGACACTCTGCTTGCGTGGGGCAGGGGGTAACCAGCTTTCCCAGAGTGTGAGACCGGACCAACCTTTCTTCTCAGACACAGATAGTTTTGCTTATTTATGTAGAATGTTGTATTGATCCATACATTTCCATTAATAAGGCTCATAGTTTAACCTTTTGTTTGTTACTTAACTTTAACCTGTGATTGTCACAGATATTCATTCTTACATAAGTTGTCTTCATAGTTGTGTTTACTTTTAGTGACTGCACTCCTGATTTTGGTTTATGCTGTTCATCTATTAGAAATTATTTCGGATGAAGTTACTCTACAATAGTAAAGTAAGGTAACTTCAATAGTAAATATAAGTTGCAGTCTGTGTTTGATAGGAGTCTTCTGGGATTAAAGAAATGGTTTTGCATCTGAAAACAGTGCCTAAGATGAGAAGAATTCTGGCTCTCAGAGGAATTCTCTATCAAAGTTGTCAAGTCATTAGATCTATTTCTCAAATGCTCTCTCTCTGTGAATTAACTGAATTGATTCTCTATTTAAATTATCCAACAGCATTTTAAGTTTAGTGAAGGACATTAATAAATTGTTTGTTGTTTGTGAATGTGTCCCAAATGAAAAGAAGTACCACAGAGCTGTTAGAAAGTGAGCTCACTTGTCATCTTCTTCAGATTGTTTATTTGCTTTCCTTTAATGTTTAGCCTCTCTCTGAGTCCATTCATTCAAGCCACTTCACTAATGCTTCAGGTGACTCAGCTCACAGAAACTTCTGGCGTAACTGGGATAGGCTAGTAGTGAAAATGAAGTCTTGCCAGCCCAGATGTATTTTTAAGTTGCATTTTGCGTTATTCAACTGCAATGACTACAAGTCTGTATGCATTTACTGCAGGACTAGCACCTTTCCTCTAGCTATCTGGCACTGACAGGGCCCTGAGTGCACTAATAGGCTTTAATGGCCCTGCCTCCTCACATGGGACCCCTGCTCTTGCCTACAGCCCCAGAACCCTATTGCAGCAGAGTCCCCAAGCCCTGCCTGAGCTATAGTGCTGCTCTTGGGACATGTGTCACCACCTCGCCATGTCTGGGACCTTGCTACCTGTCCCCAGGCACTATCTGGGACTCTCCTGAGTTTCTCCTCAAAGCAGAAACCTTTGACCCAACAGTCTTTAAATTGTACAATCCTGCACCTCTGTAGATGCCCCTGATCTATATGGTTCTCTTGCAGAGGATTACAAGAGGATATAAGGGTCCAAAAACTTCTTTTGAATAAGGGACTCCTACACTACAGAGATGTAGGAAATTGTAGGATTTCATTCAGGAGCTTGAATACACAGTTGCTGCTTTACCCACTGCTTTGTTTACTGACATACAAGCAGTGAGACTTATCAGCTACTAGAAAATATTGTATCTTTTGCAATCTAAGACCTCTTTGTATTAAGACTACGCTAAATAATTGAGGAGATGATTTAAAATTTTTCTTTTCTTTTGGTTTTGATAGGGATTTTGTTGTTAAAAACAGAAGCAAAGTCTTTACCTTCTGGTACTTGCTACTACTAAAACTAAGTTGCAGCAACATTGCACCTATGAGTCACATGAAAGAAAAATATATGTTTCTGCCAAGAATACTGTAGAAAAAATAATCCCTATAGTTGTTATCAATATATACATTAACAATGCTATTAGGAAGGATGGTGTTCTATTGGATATGTTGTACGTGGTAAAGCTATGGGGTATGATGGGGCGGGGGTGGGAGTGAGGAAGGGGGGATGAGTGGGATATCTGCTCATATTAAGATTCTGTAGCAGCTGAGTGTATGTCCCTCATTTATGTTCCCTGATGATTCTCCAACACCCATTTAATTTTTTAAAACTGGGTTCAGAGAAGATGTTAGTCTTCAAGATTTTCCTTAGTGACATCCTGCAATGGAATGTAATTCTCACATCCACATAAGCGTAAGGACACACACACACACACACACACAAGATTAAAAAAAAAAAAAAGAAAAAAAAAACTTTATCAGGATCAGTATGATGTTTAACACAAAGTTGTAAGTATTTTTATATTGCAAAGATGGGGAAAAAAGGAGAGGGTAAAACAGAATTCTGTGTGTTGTTAACTTGTTATTCGTTATTCAAATAATGCTTCTTGTTCCAGATCAGTATTTGATCATACTTATTTGCTCATGGTATAAAGGAAAGTTCATGCTGCTTGACCATTGATTGATATTTTTAGACCAAAGCTTTTGCCTGTTAACAACATTTCTATCCTTCAAATTCACCATCTCTCATGATTTCTAGGTATGATTCAAACCCATGAGAATTTCAGTGTTAAGAAGCTGTTGAGAAAGAAAAGGAGAGATGTATTTCCATAGAGAAGACCTTATTTGCATTTACAGTCGAGGAACAACAGAGACTGTGCAATTGAGAAAATTTTGCAAGATGATGCTTGTAGAAATACTCATATACTTCTAAAGGAACTTCAGACTTTTTTGAAATAGCAGGTCTTAGAGAAGCCTGTGAAAAAGAGCTTTTCCCAACCTATGAGGACTCACCTGAAGGTGTTTGTTTACCCCTCTGCGAGGGAGACACATTGCTGTGCAAATGGCTGTATGTTGCACTCTAAACTCTAAGATAACACAGAACGTGAAGAGAATTGCATAGGACTTTCATGCCTGCCTGCCTACCCTAGCAGTATGGATGATGTTCCCCTTGCTAGACAGCTCTTGCAGGTTTTTTTGTTTGTTTTGTTTTTTTGTTTAATTTTCTCAGACGTTGGCTAAGAGTCTGTGTCAAGAGGAAATTATTGACAAAATTGTTGATCATGACCCTTTTGGATGATGTCAAACATGTGGCAGAAAGGTTAGGTCAGGATGTAATGTTAAATTCCTCAGAACACAGACAACTTAATGCTTGGGGTAAACATCAGTGTGACTTCAACCTAATGCATTGCCGTGCGTCACCACTCATCTCTCTCACCCCTTCCCCCCAGATCAGTAAAGTTTTTTGGACATTATTTTCTTATGCATTAAAAATAGTTGTTGTCCCGTCTGGGTAAGCTGATATGCTGTGGCATTTTGGAGCAGTCTGGAGAAAAATAATGGGCAAATAAGGTCAACAGAAAACATCATACATTACGAAAAATTATTGTGTTAGTTTTCTTGCCTATCCATTATGTCAAATATTGTATCACATAATGAACCCATAAAAATATCAAAAACCTGTGTGCTAGAAATTTTTAAAAAGAATTTGTCTATACCATGATCCTTTTCCTTGTTTTGATGATGTTATGGCATATAAATTGCTACAGAACTGCAAACTGTGACCTTTAGATCCATGGATCCATTATGAGGGATTTCTGTTACTAGAACTGGTTTGTTTGGGGAGACCAAGGAAAATTAGTAGGACAAACCTCTATACTGCAGTGTAGCTTTTTCTAGTTTGCTCACAGCTTCTACTTTCATTGGAAAATATAAGTGCTCCTTACCTTTCCAAAGGAACTCATGATTTAGGCATGACTATGCCTAAATATTTCCAAGCATATAGTCACTTCAGGAACAGATGCCCTGGCCATGTCTGTGGGCTGTCAATATGAATGATTTCTGTATGGCCCCAGTGACCTAAGGGAAAAGCTGGTGTGTGAGGAATTAGGTACACTCAACATGCATGGGACTGGTGGTCACTGCCTGCTTTGCTACCGTTGTTGCCGCTGGGATCCTCTGCCATACACACACCTAGATGCTGCAAGTTTCCAGAGTAACAAGCAGAAAGAAGATGCGTTACCCGGGATGAACATAGTAAAAGAGGGTTCAGGATGTTTAAGGTTCTGGTAAGTGGGATGAGGAAGAATTAACAGATGCTCATAAGAAGTGATGATGATGAAGTACACAAACTTGAATAAAGACAAAATCAGTTGAAGTCGGAGGCCAACCTATATGTAACATTGTGCTGTAGGAAGGCAGTTGTGGGTTGCTGCTTTTGTGGCTGCAGGCTGCTTAGCTGAAACACTGCTAACCTTTCTGAGGCCTTGAAAAATTAGTTACTTATATTAAACTTATATAAAGTTCCCCTGAACTGTCCTCTTCCCTTGGGCAACAAACAGTCTCTAAATTACTTCTCAGAGCTGTGCCAGGAAGTGCTTTTAAATGTTGGAAAGTACACCATATATTTCTTAAAACCTTTTCTGCTTATTTAACTCCTGGCTCACCTACCTTAGCTACAGCAGAAAAATTGCAATTTTATAATTTTGCTGTGACACATGCAGAAAAGCATGGTTCATAATGTGAATGCACGGGAGGAACATTTATTTTCCCCAGGTATACATCACCCTTTTCTTTTTCCACTGCAATTCATCATTGATTTCTTTTTAAATACTGGAGAAAATACCTCTCTGCATTCATCACATGATTTCTTCTATTTAACAAGTATATATGTAAAGATGTTGGGAGAATATGATGTAACTTGAGAACTCTAGTAGGGAAATTCTTTTTCCCCATTGCTGTCTGTGTTACTTCAGACTCATTGTGAAACTGAAGTTCCCCAGAGCATTCTGCATAACAGTTTTGTGAAGTTGATTCCTTGACATTTTCTGTGAATCTAATCAATATTCTCACATCAAAGAAAAACAAGCTCTCATGCTTATTTGTACTTGTAGAAATAAGCTTTGGAAGCCCTCATTTACCTTGTGTAGTACTTCGTGAATTAAGTGCCCCACCAAGCTGCAGTATTTGTAGAGCAGAGCTCCGCTCAGGCTAAGTCTATCCTAACCCTCATATACATTCAAAACTGTGCCGTGGAAAATATAACATGTTCTGTTAGAGGGGTGCTGCCCACTTATTTAAGCCCTAAGTTGGCAAATTCACAGTCCAAACCCATAGCTGTTCTTCAAGAGCCTTTGTCAGCTGTTGTATGGCCCATGAGTTCATGGTTAGCAGAAGCCATCTATACCGTAATACTATCAGGAACAATCATATGCTATACAATATACAAGGTTCTAATTTGCAGAGGTTGAAATATTGAAATGTTATTTCACTCTAAAACATTTATTTTCTGAAAGAGTAAAGGAATTATTTTTCATTGAAATCAATTTAGTGTTGAAAGGTCCAAAGAGAGATTTCCCAAGATGCTTAAGTTGAATAGGTATGCCATAATAAGCGTGATTTAAATACATTGTGTTACTGCACTCCAGTACTTACAGACAAATATATCAATACAGTAGGAATAAAGTAAAAATCCCGAGCAGAGTTATGGTTACATATTTTAGTGCACTGCTATTGTTTTATTAGTGATTATTTTTATTATGAGTATTTCTAGATGCTCTACCCATGAACTGAAAAGTTAGTATGCAGACATAACCAGAAAGATACTTGTTCCCCAAAGACTTTACACTGTGAGTATGTCATCTCTGTGCAGTCAGCATCTACAGCATGAGAAGTGTTGTGGTTTAACCCCGTCAGGTAGCTCAGCCCCACACAGCCGCTTGCCCACTGCCCCCAGCTGGGATGGGGGAGAGAACTGGAGGGGTAAAAGTGCCAGACCTCATGGATCAAGACCAAGACAGCTCGCTAGGCATGGCAAAAGCCACACACGAGCACAGCAGAACAAGGAATCCACTCGCTGCTTCCCATCAGCAGGCAGGGGTTCAACCACCTCCAGGAGAGCAGGGCTCACCCCGCGACATGGCTCCTTGGGGAGACAAATGCCACCACCCCAACGTCTCCCCTGCCTCCTCCTTTCCCTCAGCTGCTGTCGCTGAGCACGGCACCACAGGGTGTGGGACATCCCTTTGGGCAGCCTGGGCCAGCTGTCCTGGCCGTGTCCCCTCCCAGCTCCTGGGGCACCCCCAGCCCCTCGCTGGCCGGGCAGCACCAGGAGCAGGAGAGGCCTTGGCTCTGTGCGGGCACTGCTCTGCAGTGACTGAAACATCCCTCTGGTATCACCCCTATTTTCATCACAAATCCAAAGCACAGCACTGTGTGAGCCTCTACGAAGACAATTAACTCTGCCCCAGCCAAAACCATGACAAGAAGTTAATATCTCCTAGACACCCCTGCCATATCACTCCAGTGGGAGGGTGATCTCCTTTCAGAATAATGGTGGAGAAATCCTGTTTTGATAAATTATGTGCGAGCTGGTATATACAATGTTGCTCAAAGGTAGTTGGTCTCATTTCTGTTTACCTCTGAAGACTACTGGCATAGGCATCCACCTATGTGGGCTACTCACAGGGAGCTCCAGGCAGCCATCAGCTTATCCATTGACATGGTTGTGATTTGGTAAGTGGGCAGTTGGGATGCTTCAGTGGGGACTGAACAGTAAAAATGCAGTCCCTCTTTAATGGTGCTGGTCTTGTCACTAGCATTAACATTGCAGTGACTTTAAATGGTCTCAGACATTGTTATGTTGTGGAAAGCAAGAAATACAGAGAAATTCAGGATGCTTGGTGTAAACAGAGCAGGAAGGAAAACTGAAGTAAAACCAGAGGAAACACCTGTACTTCAAATAAATAATGCCACCTTCTCTTCTGCACTTGCTTGGTTTGACACCAAATTGACCTTATTTTATGTCTCCTCATGGCTAGCAGTTGAGGACTATTCAGTAGAAAAACTGAAAAACGTGCGGTCTTTGCTATCTGGCCAGGACAAAATGCAAATCAGGGCTTTAAGAAGGTAGCTGGTTGCTGAATCTGCAGCATAAACACACTTGCAGAGTCTGTCTCATAAAGCATCTGTAAAAAATCTGTAAAATAGTTAATGATGGTAATGGCATCTATTAAGTTTTAGTGTAGCCGTAGTTATTTTATGCATTCTAAAACACAGTTGCTTAGGTGTCTAGGTAGAGATTTAAACGTCTATTTAGGTGGGTAGCTTGAATATGTTACCTTTAGATTTTCTGGAAGTAGAATGAACTAGGCTCACCTATAAACTGAGCAAGTGTGAGGTACTTACTTATGTGCCTGAGGGACAGAGCATTTGGGATGGTAGGTTTCAAACATTTTATTTGTTTTTATTGGCTCCAAAATACCAGAAAAAAAAAAGTTTTTTTTTTCTTTTTTTCTCTATCTTTTAAAAATACAAATTTACATCCATAGTGTATTAAATGTTCTTTTCTGTAGCATTGGAAGATTTTTATTTTTTTTTACTTCAGACCCTGTTCTTTACAGCTTTTATTTTTTCTGTGCCTCAGTTAGCCCATGTTCTCAAGTTGATGCTATACAAAAAACAAAATGGATACAATAGTACAATTGATAGGAACTGGAAACCTCAGCATCTGTCAGAGACTCAGTATATGCAGCTGCTCTCCAAAATGCATGCATTTGTTCTACTCAGCTTGATCAAGGTATAAATCAGAGAGGAGGATTCTGCCCACTGAACATTTTAAAAAGACTGATAGAGATGCAGATGGGTTCTGTAAAACAGGAGACTCTGAATCTAAATGTGAAATGAAATATAGATGAAAATGCCTTGCCTCAGACAGTTTAAATATTAATATCAATATCTCTTGGATGACAAAGACCAGTATTTTGTGTTTGTGACATTTCCCACAGTTACAAAACAAGCAGATTTCTTAGGGATAGTTCTGAACGATACGGAAAAGAAATCTATTTTGTAAATGGTGGTATGATTTTGTATTCAATGCGGCCTAAATTGTTAAGTTCCATTATATGTCTACATTTTTGGGGTTTGAAAATAAAGAAGGAAAAACTTTTAATGGCTTTAGAAGTAGATGTCTGTTATACCATGCTCAGATTCTGCAATAACTTTTGAGTAGACTTACCTGTTTTCATTGCTTATGTAAAAAATTTTTCAGGATCAAACACTTTATACAGATGGAGATTATAAATTTTCTCTTTGTCCTAGATAACAAATCCACTATTTCTAATAGAATTGGATGGCATTAATAATGTGAAACTTTTCCACCATCTGGTGAAGAAATCTTGTGGGAAACTTTTTAACAGAAAACAAGGTCTGATTTGTAAATACTGACTCAAACTCAGATATTCTGGGTTTTGGGTGTTCTTAAAATGAACAGTAGATGGCTTCAGAGGATATTCCCACCAGTGAACAACCACTGCAGGTAATAGCAGAAGGCAGCCACAGATCATACAGAACAATCCCCAAATATTGGTATGGGAATATCAGGTTTTCCTTTTGGCATGCACTGCTATAAAATAAAATAATATAAAATAAAATAAAATAAAATGGCCTGTATGCCTAAAATACACTGTCAAAATTCTCCAAATAAAGTCTAAAGCCATACAGTTAGGATGTGTATTTGGCTGTACTGGATTACACTGAAAGTCTGCTGAGATTAGTGTCTCCCATGAGAGTGAAGCTGGCAGCACAGATGTAGGTAAAGGGTTTCTGAAGAGGGCAAGTATTTAGTGAAGCTTCTTCCCATGAGCCTTTCCAACTCCTGTTAATCTGTTGTATTCATAATTCTGTGGTTAATAATAACTGATGCATATTTCTTCTGCCAAACTGTCTTTCAACACATAACACTCTTTCATCAGATTGTAGCAATGAGTTCATCGTTTAGGTTTGCATTTTTTGTTAAAGTTATTAGTGCCTGTAAATTAATGAGTGCTTATTTCATGGAATATTTACTCACTGTTATCTCTTTTGTGACAATCATGACTTCATAGGCCTGTAGCATAACCCACCCCTCCCCACAAATGTTGCTTATGCAGCTGAACCTCTGATGAGTTTTCTTCCTCCTCATCCAGGAACTGTTCAGTAACTTTGTTCATTCTTGCCACCTTCTCTTTGCTTTTCTAGTTCTACCTCTTTTTTTGAGAAGATGTGATGGCTAGATCTGTACAATACCGCAGCAACATTTTCTCATTTTCTCCTTTGTTCATGTCAAGGGGGTGGGTAATAGGTTGGTGACAACACACACAAACAAGCCCACAAAAATTGCATTATCTTTTTCATTATTGTAGTTAAGCAGTTAAAACCACAGTGAACAGCCCCGGTAAATGAAATTATTTTTGAAAGTCTTGGACCCTTCAGAATATTTTTATATGTGAAGATATGCCCATATCTGCTTGACAAAAAAACCCTTTTAATATTTGGATAGAAGACTAATGTAAATATCTTTTAATTTTACGTATACAGGAACTGTCTGAATTGTCTCACACCTTTGGAGTAATTCCAGTGTTTGGTCACAGTGTTGTGTCTTGAGTAAACAATGAAGAAAAGTTTTTTTCCCACATATACATGTCTGTGTATACATAAACACATAAGAAAGTCTGTGTTCTTCATTCTGAAAAAAAAAAGATATATATAAATGCTACTTCAGAAAAAAAATAGATCCCCAAATGAACCATATTTTAATATATTAATAGATTTAACATTTTCTTCTTAAAATATTAGAGATAGCTAGTCTTTTGGCCTGTTTTTAGCAATGTCATTTCTCTCAAAACTTGAGATGAAGTGAGAACATACTCATCTCTTGCATTTCAAATAACTTCCTTTGTAATGTTCAATTTATAAAATGCATCAGTAGTCATTTTTGCTATTGGATTTTATAGACAGAAAATGATGAAGTTAACTGTAGCATTGGAGACCAGCTTTCTTCATGGTCCAGGATGTTATAGAATAAAATAATCACTTGTTTACTACCAAGTAGCTGATACCCTGCTGTTCCAAGCATTTCTTTTTTTCTTTTTTTTTTCTCCTTAGCTATTGTTCATCAGTTAATTATATTTGTAACAAGGGATTGTTATTTTCATTTCCACCCTGTGATTTCCTATATAGAATAATAAAATTCATTGCTATGTAAATATATAAGAATTAGGCAAATCATTTCAAATGATGTGCTTCTGAGGAAAAGAAAAAAAAAAAGATTATGAAATCTAGTGGCCCTTTTTCTTATGCTATACTGTCTTTTTTCCTCTCCTCACATACATCTGCATATGTACATGAATACGCTCACATCAGTTTCTTTGTCTAGCCTCAGAGAGCAATAAATTTTATCACCTGGAAATTCAGGTAATAAAAAGCTGGGGCATTAGTTACATCAGATAGATGGAATGAGGCCATTTATAAATGCCTCAAGTTTCCTTTCCACTAAAGGAAAAAAAATGCAGGGTACTAACTCCATGCACAGGAACAGTCTCCTCAGAGTTCATTTGCATGTTGGAGAACTATCGTACCTATATGTGCTGACCATCAAATGAGAGCCATCAGGGACTTGCAGGTTTGCTGAATCAGAGCAACACATTGCAGGTCTAATGCCTCCCCAGCTCCTGTGATGATGGATATTGACAAACTGCCTGTTTTTGTTACTAATTTGTTTTCTGATTTATAGCTCTTTTGTGTGCATTTCACTTTTATGTATGATATATTTCCACTGTTGATGCTGTCTGCCTTCTGCTCACAACGGTGTTCCTGTGTCCCAACAGATTCATGTGTTTGTGGCAATGCAAGAGACAGAAGTGACGGCTCTTCTCCTAGGATGCAGCTTATAAATTATCTCTTACAGCCAAAGCAACACAAAAAATGTTTTTTTCAAGTGGTCATAGTTGAGCAATGTCCAAAGGAATTTTCCTTTTCAGAGGCTTATTTAATGCATCTGTTTTCTCTTCTAGGGTGTGCAAACTGTAAAAGGTCATAATCTGCAGGTGCAAATACATTCACCAAACTTCTCTGGAGTACAGCTTGATTCTGATGTTGGTGTAGTAAGTAAGCTGAAGGTCTTAACCATGTTTTCAACTGCTCTTTCCTTTTGAAATGTTACATTACTTTGAATGCAAAATTTTATCTCCAAAAAGGAGTAAGCACAAAATAAAAGATGAGAGAGAGAAATGGAAGCAGAAATTAGAGCAATTAATATTACCAGCTGTGACTAAAGCTGCTATGAATATGGTGATTCCAGAGCATTTAGCATATTTATATGAAAAGGTATCTTAAATATCTGTTATATAATGATATGACTTCCCATATAAAATTTGATTACACAGAATTAAGTATAACTACATTCCATGCAGCAAAATAAAGGGAAAGCTAGGAGGGGGAGCAAACTTGGGACATTCTTCCTGCAAAAATTTAGAAGAGTGAGAAAATAAGCCAAAATATTTTTCTCTCTGTCTCCTAAAGCCTCCACATGTTTCTTTTTTGAAAAAAAAAAAAAAAAAAAGGAAGAACTTTCTTAACTATTCTGTTGATGGACTCTAGATTATGTAAAAATTAGCTTTGAAAATGATACTCCATTTCACGTGTAGGGAGGAAAATTTGAGCCTCAGCTGAAAGAGCTGGAACTTGGTGGTGGGACAAGTTAGCTTTTCGTGCTGCCAACTTCCAAGATATTCAACTTCTGGAGATCTGAAAACACAGGGAAGAGTTACCATAGTAAGAAAATAGCATGAGGTCAGACAGATGTCTGATAGGACCCTGGTCAAAATCTGACAGACACCCATTGCAGTAGCCAGTTCTTATGAAAGACTTCGCTTTTGAGGAATGGTACTTCCCAAGCAACTTTCTGTTTTTTCCTTTCTTTTCAGAAAATTCCAACCCCCCCCCCCCCAAAAAAAAAAAATGATGCCATTATGAATAAAACAAAAACTGAGAGTTAGCAGTAAGGCATCTGCATTAGCTTAAAGGCTTCTTTCTTTGTATGCCACTAAGCATACTCCACCAGCTAGGCTCCCCTTGTCTGTAGCTTTCTCTATTCTATTTTTAACACCTTTGTCTTAGGCACTGAAATCTTCCTCCAGCTCACAAATGCCCTGCTGAGGAATAAGGTCGATCAGAACCTGTGAACAACTATATTATTTATTTTTCACCAGCTCATCTTAGTTTTGTAACTGGTGCATAGCAGTACACTATATAACTCCTCACACTGCTCATTCTGATTGCATGTTTCAGAGTTAAAGCTGTGAGTATGCCTGCACAACTGAAACAAATAAAATATCCATGATGAGGAATTAATTGTGCAAAGTGAGGGACAGCACCTGCAAACTCTTGCAACCCAATTATCCAGATCTCTTGGTACCTACCCCTAGAGGCAGGTTTTGCCCCTGCTGCAGGCTGTGGAAGTAAAACACTGTGAAAATAATTGATAGAGGCACAGACTGGTATTCAGGCCTTGAGATACTGAATTTGAAAGATCTTTTTGCTGTGTTTTTTTTTTTCATGTCATGTAACACCAATTTTAAATCAATACTGTTTTTTTTTTTTTTCCAGCAGAAAGGAAGGAGGAAGGCTGAATTCCCCTCTGTTACATGCAGATTAGCTCTCTGCTTGCTATCAATATACACATCAGCTAGACAAAGTTCGGACAGCGCTCTTTTAAAGGTCTGTGCCAGTTTACAGCTTGTCCTTTTTCATGTCATTTTCAGTGGCTTTTGGTACCCTTCTTATTGCTTTATTTAACCTTTATTCTCTGGCTTGCATTTGTCCTGATCAATGGTAAGTGCACACCTTTCTGTTCTGGACTCTCTGTGGGCTATAACAGGGTTTTGTTCACTTGATTGAGTTGTTCTATTATCACTATTTCTGTTTTCTCTCTTAAAGCTTGGCTTTCTTTAATTCACTTTAAACAAACATCTGAATAGCTGTAAAGGGCTGATGATACCAATCCTGTCAAGATCCCATTGATCTTCCAGCTGAAGCTGCTGGAAGATAAGCTGGCTGGTTTCTCTCAGTACTTTGGTTTTTAATTTTCTGATTATTTTGATAGCTCAGTAGTTTTTGTAGCAATGAAGGTTAAATCATCCTTGCCTTTTCATGTACACCTCCTTTTTGTGCAAGTCCCAGCCAATATGGCACTGTCAGAAAGTGTTAGATACAGCTTTTTATGTTGTCTGAAACAGTTTCTCAACTGCAAGCTGGAAATAACAGTTTGAAAGCCTGTGTCCCGGACTGAGTTTAGCATGTTGTGTTAACACTTATCTTCATTATGGTTATTTCTGCCAAATGTTTTCTGCTTTTCAGACAGCTCCAGTTTTCCTGAAGGGAAAGATCTGTTGGGCATTAGCTGTGGAGGTAAATAACTGACCATAAAGAATGTGAGAGGAGAGAATTAGCTTGCAATGGGTTGTATTTATTTATACAGAAATTCTGATATATTGTGTTAGGTACATCTAGCTGTGTCCTGAGTTTTACATTTTTATACTCAATTTTTAGCATGTATTTCAGATTGTAAACTTTAAACAATGACAGCACTTTCCTAGGTTAAAGAACAGTGATGACCTGAGGGTGGGTCTGTGCTGTTGAGAGGAGGTATTGCAGAGCTCCCTGAGCACCTGGAGCTGTGCAACATTAAGTCTTCACACTGCTGCAGTGGCTTTGGGGTTGGATATATGCTGTACTCATCAAAACCTCTGCTTTTGATTTTAGTACAAGCAAAGCCAATGTCTGCGTCCCTGACATGTAAGACATAGACTTAGCATTCACAGTGATGTTTACTTACTTGTCAGGTTCTTCCAGCTGTGCCAAAAATCACAACTTTATGTATTCATTCAATATAACAATATGCTGGTCTGATTAAGAAGGTCGGTTGGCTTTCTTACAAAACAAACAAACAGTCAAAAAAAAAAACCAATTAAATCTTTCTTTCTTTCTCTGAAGCAGGATATGAGAATTATGAAATGGCTCTATCAGGCTTGGCAGATTTGGAGTCCACAAGGAATTTTCCTCTGTCAAATTAGTAGGGATGTTTTCTGTTGTTACCTTGTAGTGATACTCATTATTTTTGACTTATTTTCCTTTTTCTGTGTCTCTGGATGTAGGACATGGTTGGCCCTTTTGGCTGTCAGGGCACACTGTTAACTCATATTCAACCTGCCATCAGCCAGAACCCCCAGATTTCTGCTCTCCAGTCTCTTACTCCCCAGTCTATACATATATCCAGGGTTGCCCTGTCCCAGAACAGAATATGTCCCCTGCTCTTGTTTAATTGCATTTGACTGGTGATTGCCCAGCACTCTACTTTGTCAAGATCTCTGCAAGAAGAGAATAACAGGTTTGAAACCACCTGATGAACCTGAACATATGCAAGTCCATGGCATCTGACCAGATGCAACCCAGGGTCCTGAGGGAACTGGCAGATGTAGTTCCTACTCCACAGGGTATTTGAAATGTCATAGCAGTCAGGCAAAGTCCCCAGTGACTGGAAAAAATATCACACCCATTTTTAAAACAGTAATAAGGAGGACCCTGAGAGTTACAGACCAGTCAGCCTCACCTCAGTGCCCAGTAAGATCATAGAGCAGATCCTCCTGGAAGTTATGTTGAAGGATAGGAAAGACAGAGAGGTGATTAGAGACAGCCAACATGGCTTCACCAAGAACAAATTGTGCCTGACTAATCTAGTGGCCTTCTTTGGTGGAGTGACTGCATCTGTAGATGAGGAAAGAGAACTGATGTCATCTACCTGGACTTCTGTAAAGCCTTTGATACAGTGCCCCACAATATTCTTGCCTGTAAATTGGAGAGATTGATTTGAAAGGTGGACCATTAGATGGATGAGGAATTGGCTGAATAGTCACATCCAAAGAGTCACAGTCAATGGCTCAATGTCCAAATGGAGAAACGTGATGAGTGGTGTGCCTCAAGTGTCTGTATTGGGACCAGTACTGTTTAATATCTTTATTAATGACTTAGACTGTGTCATTGAGTGCAACTTCATCAAGTCTGTGGATGACACCAAGCTGAGTGATGCAGTTGATACATTAGAGGGAAGGAAGACCATCCAGGGGGACCTTGACTGGCTTGATAAGTGGGCACATATGAACATCATGAGTTTGAACAAGGCCAAGTGCAAGGTCCTGCATCTCAGTGAGGGCAGTCACCGATCGATACAGACCAAGTGATGAATGGATTGAGAGCAGCCCTAGGGAGTAGGACTTGAAGGTATTGATGGGTGAAAAATTGGATATGAACTGGAAATCATAGAATGGTTTGGGTTGGAAGGGATCTTAAATGTGTTCTTGCAGCCCAGAAAGCCAATCATATCCAGAGCTGCATACAAAGAAGCATGGCCAGCTGGTCAAAAGAGGTGATTATCGCCCCTCCACCGTATTCTCATGAAATTGCACTTGGAGTACTGCATTCAGGTTTGTAGCCCCCAGCACAAGAAGGACATGGACCTGTTAGAACTTGTCCAGAGGAGGGCCACAAAAATTGTCAGAAGGCTGGAACAGCTCTCCTATGAAGAAAGGCTGAGAGAGTAGAGGTTCTTCAGCCTGGAGAAAAGAAGCCTCCAGGGAGACCTTACTGCATCCTTTCAATATGTAAAGGGCACTTATAAGAAAGATGGAGAAAGAATTTTTACCAGAGCCTGTAGTGACAGGACAAGGGGCAACAATTTTAAACTGAAAGAGGGTAGATTTAGATTGGAAATAAGGAAGAACTTTTTATTATGTTGAGGGTGGTGGGACACTGGCACGGGTTGCCCAGAAAAGTTGTGGGTTCCCTGTCCCTGGAGGTGCTCAAGGCTAGGTTGGATGGGACTTTGAGCAACCTGCTCTAGTGAAAGATATGTCCCTGACCGTGGCAGGGGGGGTTGGACTAGATGATCTTTAAAGGTCCCTCCCCACTGAAACCATTCTATGGTTCAATGATTCACCTCAAAATTTGTGGATTGTGAATGTTATACCCAGGACAATATATAGCACAACAGAAAAGGGCCTTGAAACTGCAGTTTAAATTCATGTCTGCCTGTTGTCCTAAATCATCTGATATAGTTGTCCTACTCTGAGGTAAAGCCATTCCAGGGAATGTAAATAAACTCTTAGGCCAAACAAATAGTACAGAAAAGTAACAATATTTCCACTCCTCCCAATTTATTGCTTAAAAAAAAAAAAGGTATTTATTTTACTTCAACATTTTTCTAATACTAAGAGGCTGTAAGTGCTGTTAGTGTATCACAGGCTGAAGGTTCAAAAAAGCTCTCCTTGCCAGTGATGTCTTTGCAATAATTCACCTTTGAAGGAATTGAACTATCAAAAGCACCAAGATAAGCTGTAGAAATGCATAGGCCTGCATAAGTGGGAGCAAATGGAATTTTGAATTCAGAACCTCTAGCAGCTATACAGATAATATAATTTTAATCTATTTTTTGTATAGAAAACAAAATTACAGTGAAACGTAAGCATCTGTATAGTGTAGAAGGTGTGATGAACTTTGAGATGTATGAAAAAAGAAATTTTAATTTAAGCTTATCCAAACAGTAAAATTAAAATTCATAGATCAATAAATAATAATGAATATTAAAATATATCATTGTTGGTGTGTTTGTGTATGTGTATGCATGAATATATATTTTCTTCTCTGTCTTTATATCACTGCTTTGTCTTTGGGTCTTTGTAATATTTCTATCTCCTAATGTTCTAATAGCAATGCGATCACAGATGTCCATGTGATGTCCAGGATATCAGTCTGTAAATGGTAACTGCCATTAGTTAAGTCTACTACCTCCAAGTAATAGTAATAATGTCCTCACTCATAAAAGTAATGTTCTGCTCTATGACATACACTGCCAAACAAAGTATCTTTTAGCTGGAGAGGAAATAAGGAAATCAGGAATATATGCAGAATGGGGTACTATATCTTGAAAAGCAGTGTTGGAAGACAATCTGGGTTTACAGTGGGCAAGCAACTAAACATATGCTGGTGTTATACAGCAGGGAGCTGGCAGGTCTTTTGATTCATAAATGGGTCTGGGGGGCAATAAATGGGAGCAGGAAAGTGATTTTAATTCTTATACACAGTAGTGGTGAGCCTGGTACAGGAGTACCACGCACTGCTCTGGTATCAACATTTTTAAAAGGATGTTAGAATGGTGGTACAGAAAAGAACTGTAAAATGCCCTACAGAGACTGCACATCTCTGAGAGATAATTTCATTGGAATGTATAAGTATCTTCAGGGGAAAAATACAGAACACTGAACCAATGGCTGGGAGCTGCAGACAGACAAGTTAAAATTAAAATGAGACAATATTCTTAAAAGTGAGATTGATTAACCATTGGAACAAAGGAAGTGCTTGAATTCTTATTGTACTGTAGTCTTCAAATGAAGGCTGGAAGTCCTTCTGAAAGTCAAACACAACTTACAAGACTCACAGAGAAGTAACTGTCAGACTCTGAATGGCCTATTAAATACAGTATGCCAGAGCCACCACAGTATTTGCTCCCTTCTATTCTTGAACTCTATAATGTGAAGCCATGTGTTTCACTGAGAACTCCCTTCAGATGGTTTGATTTCTGGGCCACATCTCAAAATCCTCCTGACATTAGACAGGGAATTCAGAAGCATTCCACTCACATTCTCCTCTGAAAATGCCATTTCTCTTTGATTAATCTTGTTGATTTTAGAATATCCTTTGTACTGCGGAACATTTCTTGCAGTCCCTCACGGTTGAGTATTAGTGATGTCTAATTCATATAATATGATATAAAGTTTTCTTCATCAGTATGTCCCTCACAGATAGGATGAAATCTTAAGTATCTAGAAGTGAAAATTAATTATTCAAAGTCAGTGTATGTCCAGCATTGGCTAATTCTAATGAACACCTGTTGGACTGTGACGGAACACTGTGATGGAAAGCCCCATTTCATCAGTGAAATATTTTAATGCTATGCTTAAAGTTACTTCATCTATCCTGCACAAATAAGAGTTATAGCTGAAAAGAAAACCTGTTTGTTACTAGCTAATGGTAAACATTGAGCAGAGATCACAGTTCATGATAATTCTTCCATTTTGTAAAGCCAGCTTTTCTATTTTTATTAGCAAAGGAAAGTATTAAATGCTCATTTTTGGACTGTTTTTCCTTTAAAAACATGCAAAACATTTGATGACTTTACTGAGCTGTTGATACAACACATCTTGGGGGAAAAATAAGCAGTTGTCAATGGTTGACTGAACTGGAATGCTTGAAAAATAATGATGGATGGGAAATACAGTTATAGTTGAAAGTGCTCATCGCTTCAGAGTTATCAGCAATGGCAAAGAAAATATTACTAGCACCTATAGCTTTTGTAAGAGAGAATGGACAAAGAGCTATTTCTCTAGGCAAATCTTTAACAATAGGATGTTTCCAGTACATTAAGTACTTCCAGTTTTTGTACCTTTTAGTTTTCTTTTACTCTGTGAAAATTGAATCAGATCCTGTTCTCTTTCTGTTCCAAGTCTCCTGTAAGGTGCAAGGAAAAAAAAATAGAAAGAAGTACAAACCTTGTGCAAGTTAGTGGACAATGCGTGCTTTTTAAGCTGATACTATTCTAGCTTCAATTGTTTTATATGCAATGTTTAAAATACTGTTTTGTGAATTATTTCTGATTCCCGGTTCTCTTAATTGTATTTTCAAAGGCTTAATTTAAAGTTCAGACCTATTGCTACTATCCTATTTAAAGTATTGTGCATTTCATTAAATTACTTGGCACACCCTTTATTCACTGAAGGTACCACTGGGCTATGTTATAGAAAGTAATCTCGCAGCTGTATTTTCAAAACACAAGGATTTTTAATTTAACTTCAAAACCCTACTTGACATGAATAGGAAGCATAACTAGTTGGTTCCCCAGCTTTCTATTTAAAAATGGATGCATACTTCCCTAAATGTTTTTAAGGAAAAGACCAGTAGATGGATGGTACTGTGGGATTAGATCATACACTTTAGTATATGAAACAAATATTAGAGGAAAATCAGTTATGGTAACAGGAAAGTGGAGTTTGGGTTATTTCTTCCTTTCCCAAGACCACACTTCTTTATCTGTTATCACCAAGTGAAGTGATTCAGCAAAGTTAATGTGTTGCTCTGTGGCACTGAAGGCAGAAGAGATTTGCTGAATTAAGTGAGACTGGGGTCTTTCATGTTCCATTCTACCTCTTGAAGAGACTAAAAATCTTGATTTGAAAGATGATGAGCTTTGCAAATGCACCTGTCAATATTCCCTGTTTCCAGCAAATTGATTAGAAGCACTGGAAAGACAAAAGGTAAGAACAGCTTCTCTGCTTTCCTTAGTGCAATATCTATTTTCTTGATTCCCAAATGAAGCCAACATTACAGAAAATTTCATAAATTAAATTTAAATGTACTCTGTTGTGTAATATGAAATTAACCTATTCTTCTCAAAAAACCACAAATCACAAAAGTCAGTCTGTTTAATTAGATTCATTCCATAATGTTTTAAGACATTTTCCAAATGAGGAACAACTAGAATTTTCAGTCCTTAAAAATGCCAAAGAGAAATTGCTACTAAAGAGTATGTGTTCATTTCTCAGATATTCTTGAGGAGCTGCTGCCATTTCATGGTCAATGCTAGGTCTGTTCTGCTAATAATTTTAAAGCCAATTATCATCCTGAGAATTATTTGGTCTATTACGCCATCTCTGAAATAAAGATGAGTTGTGCTGGCATGTGTCAGATATGGTCCCAAGGAGAAGAATGACTGAATGCAATTTATCCCAGATCACCCTCCATCTGCTTGCTTTGAACACTTGGGGCCTTTCAGCTTCATGTTTCTCTTGACCAGGGACTGTTAACTCCATTGAAGTACTCTGGTTTCCACAAACAGATGCCAAAATGAGAAGATCAAACTCATTTTATTTTATGATCCAAGCCTGGATTTGAGTTTAGGTCTCAAGGAAGACAAGGACATAAAGTGAATATTCTCTTTCATTCTATTGTTCAGTTGCTTTTTGTTTTAGCTTAGCTGTCTTGTGTCTTACTTGTAGATTTATGTTATAGATTTAGGTCACTTCCAGAGTTTTACATCTGGAAATAAAATTTTGCTATAAAGTGGCAGCAGTCACAGGAAAGCCTATTTTAATGTCACAACATAAAAGCTGCATATATTATTTTAGATTCAGAGATAAAATGAAGGCTGGTGTTGTGAATCTATGTTACAGTAAAAGAGCAAATCAAGAAGTTGCAGCTCGTTCTGGTGTCATATGAAACAACAATATATGCAACTCAGCTGGGGATTTTCCTTTCAATTTCCAGGAAGCTTTTCCATCTCAATGTAAGTAGAGAATTCAGGGCATTCCTTACTTCTGTCTGACTTCAGTCCAACCCAAGTGGTTAAAGGCATTGTAAGAATACAGAGAACAGAGTATTCATTTATTCATTCATTCCTGTAATACTTTTATTAAACTAATGTTCAGGCACCACTAAGGAATATGCTTCAGCCCTTTTCACATTCTTATTGAGATTTTTCAATATTAAATAGACTTGCCCATCATATTCAAGTTAGCGTGAAGGGGGATTCACCTTAATAGATGAACAGCTGAGTCTCAAAGATATGACATTGAAAATGGAAAGATTCCTTGCTAAATTTGTTAATTTGTCTAAAAAATGAAATATTCATGTTGTGATTTATTGATAAAGGTTTCACTGTATGTCCTGAGCAATACTAATTTTATGCATTCTAGTCATTATTAGACTGACCATAAGTGACTCCTTAAAAAATATATTTATGAAGGCTTTTGTAGATAAACATGAAACAGTATCATGCAAAAGAAGAATCACCGAGACTAATGGTGTGGGATATACATTCTGTCTTCTGTATTCCTCAACTGATGTGCTTACAGAAGGGATTTTCTTCAAAGGTTTTATCGCAGCTGTAGCCAAAAGCACCTACACTCACTGCACAGCTGTGTGGTGTGATCTAAGAAATGAGTTTATATTGTGGAGTGAAATGTATGAAATGATTCCCCCAGGTTTGTGGCTTTCTTTGATCCCACATTTAAAGAAAACAAAACAAAACAGTCTCCTCTGTAGCCAGCCCCCCATTTTACTATGAATACTTTTTAACTGCCACCAAACAAGCGAATTTCATCCAGTCCCACTTTCAGCTGCGTTACCTCAGAAAACAAAACGTCCCTGAGTTCTCCTATTTCCTGCTTCACACCTTGCAGTTTAAATAAAGAAACAGAGAAGCCTTGCCTCAGTTCCTAAACTGGGGCCTCTGGATTTATATTATGACAGCTGAGATTGTAATGCAACAGAAGATCATACAGAGGTATAAATAGACCTGTCATTTTAAACTAAGGTGAAGGTGTTATGTGCTGATACAACAACGCAATTCAATAATTAAAATGATTATAGAACAGGTGGCATTCAACAGCATGTAAAATCCTGTACATCAATCATTCAGGAAAGAGAATCAATTAAACCACTTAGTGAAAGTGTAAGATAGAATATTAAAGTTTCAAAGATAAGATCTTGAGGCTGTATCCCTCTCTCAGTCTTCTTGGTAGCAAATTTAAAAAGAAGTAGTTGAGATATGATTTACAGAAGATTCACTCTGAACCTTGGGGCTTTATAGAGAAATCAGCAATCCCAAATACTTTGTGAAACATGCTTGTTACAGTGATATCTAAATGATTTTTTTTTTTAATCTCCAAATAACAACTGAGAAGTTTGATATCTAAATATGATGTCCTTAATTTATATTACAAAGGATTTTGTTTGACTGCTCATCTGGACCTAACAAAAAAATTAGAATCTCTCACATATTTGAAATAAGGCAGAGAACTGGAATCGGTGGTATTTCCTGGTTTCAGCCATATTTAATTACGCTTTTCTTTTTGTATTTTAGGTCTTCTGCTTCAGCTGTGATCAGAAAGAATATAGGAAAGAAAACCAAGTAAGGTAAACTAATTTTAAATCTTAAGAAAGACTATGTTTGAAATTCAAATTGAAATGTATATCTGCTTTTACAGTTGGAAGATTGGTGCACTCATTTTTTTCTGTTATTTAGGTTGCAGTCCTATAAATCTTTCTGCACTGAATTACACTGAATGGTGCCCCACAGAAAGACCAAGATTCACCAACATCAGTTCCTGAAATGCAAGAATCAGACACTCGTGATGTTACTAGAGCTCATGCAGTTCTTAATTTGGACCTAACTTCACTCATTCTCCCCGTCCATTTTTTTTCCTTCCCCAGCTTTTCACAGTCATTCAAGAAGTGTTTCATAACTTAATTATTAGTAGGCATAATAAGTACAAAATGACTAGCACAGTAACAGTAATGTCATTGCAAAGAATGTTAATGGCTGCTGTATCAATAGCACTCCAGCAAATTTTTAACGGTGTTGAGGACGATAGTATTGGTAGTATCTGAGAAGCCATCTTTCATTTGACAAGCAGTCTTAGTCTATAATGTCTGCCTTGGAGATCAGCTCTCCCCTTGTAAGGGATGGCAGGGGCCATGCTCAAATTACATGTCTGAGTACAAGAGGGAAACGGGTCAGGGCCACTACAGACCCAGTTTCAGAGAACTTATTCTCCTTGACTTTAATCCTACAAAGTCCACGTTTCATGTGTACTGAATCATATTTTCTCCGTGTCTTTATTGCACATTTTGTGTGCAATGCAGCTGTGTCCGGTGCTGTTGGCTCTTCATTCCGCACTGTAGGAGCTTCCATACATCAGCAAGGCAGCACACTGCACCCAGCTGACTGAGTGTCAGCTTCACGCCACGGTAGCCAGCGGCAGCCCGTGACCTTCGATTCATTGCTAATACTACTTGACATCTTCTGGGCTTGCAAGCTAGACTGCAAAGAAAATAAATAAATAAGGATAAATTGCAGTGTTAAAGCACATTGCTAAGAACAAATAAGCAATGATTGGTCCTTTAAGTTATGGATTTACTTTTTTTTTTTCTCTGTATTCCTCAGTTTAAACATGGAAATTAGTATACTGAATGCTATTCTGCAAGGGAACTGTTCTTTTTAATAAATATTCTGGGAATAGTTTTATACATTTAGCAAGCTTGAAGTCCCCAGGTTATAAATCATCAATGTTCCATATGGCACAGGCACTTTTTGAACTGTGTACCCACTGGAAAAATCTGTATATTGTTTTTCTGAATGCTTTTCCCTTGCCCCTTGTATTTATAAATCATATTGTCACCTGCATAAGCTGTTTATTTTCCAAATTTTTGTCTGCAGTTGGGGGAAGGAGGAGGGGAGGAGTGGGGGGGGGAGGAACAACAAAAGATACAATGTCCTTTCCAATAGCTGTGCTATTTAAGCTTGTACAAGTGATGGAAGGCTTACAGCGTATTAGAGTTTCAGCTCTGTTTTCAGATCGTCTGTATTGAATGTTTTTCCTTAAAACAAGTGCAAAGAGCATTTGATCTCCTACCTAAAAATAGCAGCTTTTAATGGAAAGTATGAGATGCTGAACCTACAATGGAGAGTGTTGGAAGCAGCTGGGGCTGTGCTGGCCTGCATGCAGCCACAGAGGATGCTGTCAATAGCACCATGGTGATTTGGTCTGCTCCCAGGTGAGTAGGCACTTACGATAGTCATGACCCCTACCAGTTTTAAGGTTTCCTTCAGGAAATGACTTCCAGGATGCCCTACAGTGGAAAGCTTTTCAATAATACTTCTAAAAAAAAAAAAAAAGACAATCTTGCATTGATTATTATTTTAATTCAACAGCTTTACATTTAATAAAATGCTCAGACTGCAGATTAATGCTTGACATAATTATTATTTCTCTGTGCCTTGAAAATGATATATAGATTGAAAAGGTCGATTCCACCATAGTTTATGCTGGCAGCTCAATATATGCATCACTGAATACCATGCAGCTATTTCAGCATTACTCATATAGAGAAGCTTGCTATACCTTAAGTGCTCCCTCCAGCTTCCCTGCTGCACTAGAAACCTCTGCTTTCTTGCTGCATGAGTTACAGCAACTCTCATTTTAGCCTTTTACTCCTGTTGTCATGTATAACATACTCCACTTCTGGAAGTTGCCCAGAGGCTCATCCTAATGATTTTATTACCTCTCATTCCAGGGATTTGAAGCATATAAAAGATATATGCTATTTCAATGGTAAATAGCAACACAAGATATTTATCTTATTACACTATTCAGAGATTCCTCAGGCAGGGAGATTGTCAGCTTGATGCAAGTCATACACATTGGAGTGTTCTGTAGTATATATAGACATCAAAATCATGTTGAGATTCAGCTTCAGATTACTTTGCTGAGCACCCAGAATGCTGGCAGATGCCTTTCATCCTTCCCCCATTGATTTTGCAGACTGAGCATGTGCATTTGAACCCACTTACTTCCTAGCGACTTCCTAACATCAGTAGCAAATGATTATTTGCATGAGCAGTCTCATTAAAGCTAATAGTGCTGCCACTCTGCCACAAGTAGGAGTGAGAGCTTTGTAGTCCAGTCTTAAACTGACAAAGGGAGTGTAAGGCGAGATACATAAAAGCATATGGCCTGAAACAGTGCTGGGAGTAGGTTACCAACTGATTCCATGAATTAATGAACCCTCTCCCCACAAGTCCCAAACCTTAAAAAAATCCAGAGTAATTGAAAAAAAATCCTCTGAATTCCACAACAAAATCAGGATTACAAAGACTCAAACATCAGCAGGGAAAAGTCAGACATTGATCCACGAATCTAACTGTAGTGCTTGGATTATCAAAGTGGGAATGGTAATGTGAAAGCCACCATCTTATATTTTACTGTAAAAAATAAACACTGTAGTAGCAGAAGATGGTGTCTGAAAGACAAGAAACCTGGAAGCTCAGGAGGGAATCTTTGTGTTGCAAGAAAAAAAAAAAACACACAGCATAACAGGCAGAGGAAAAATAAAAGGTAGAAGTAAAGAATTCACTGTTTTCCTAAAGGAGAATAAAAGTTGAGATGGAGAACATTTGTTTCTTGGAAAGAGAAAAAAAATCTATAATGAAATTAAAACACATGAAAAGGTGTACGCCTTGTCTTAAGGAAAAGAGCAACAAATCTGAGCTCATATGCTCCAAATGATATATAAAAAAGTCTTATATTGTATATAACATTTATAAGATGCTCTAAAAACAAGCATCTCTTATTTCTGGGCCACCATAAATCGCTTAGAGATTGTCTCTACACTTTTTCAGTATATGTTGTCTTACTAATAGTGTATGTACTAGAAAGAAAAATGTGGGGTGGGTGAAGGCGTGGGTGAGTGGTGGGAGGGAGGTCCTGAACATTTTATGGAAAGAGAACATCCCATGAACATAAATGGATTGGAACTAATGACTGAAACCACAAAGCAATATTGAACATTTTCCTACCCAGCTTGTATTTACACTGCCATATTGTGTCCCTAAGCCAACAGCAATGGATAAGCCCCTTTCTGCGTTTCACAAACATATTATCTATAGGCAAACACAGGGACTCTGACAGTGACTGGTTCCTGTCCACAATCGTGTTGCTTTATTGTTACAGGGGATTATTTCAGTAAAGAAGCCAGAACCAAATTCAGTAACCTGTAACTGGTAATCTTTCAATAGTTTCTAATCAAACCAAGAGCAGCAGTGTGGCTGAAGGGCTATAGGGTTACTGGAGGCCACTTGCACTTGCTCTGTGTACTTGGCACTCTCAGCTTCTACTGCAGCTAATGAAAGTCAACCAGTGGCTAGGAAGACCAGGACTCAGAAGGCTTGTTACCTGCACTTCTGATCTCAGCAAGCTCCAGAGTATGCCTGTGGCTTTACTTAATCCTCAGTTTAATTTTTCAGCTAGTGATGTTATGTGGATTCTTGACTTTACAGCTCCTCTTCTCTAGCTTCTCACTGAGCCCAGTGGCAGCTAGATGTTGAATTACCTAGCATGGGGTTCTCTACTGGCAACATTCTTCAAAGAGAAACAATAATTGATAAGTGATGTACTGTATATACGTATGTAAATAGCAACATGATAGCACTCTACAATGCTGCATTCATACTGTTGTGTGATTCCCTTATGTGATTCAAATTCCCTCTCATATGAGCTAAAATAAATAACATTTATTGAAAAGTGCTTGATTATTTGCTTCAAGAAAGACTGGAAAGTGAAAATGACTTGAGATAAAAGTAAAAACTGTCCGATCTTCTCCTTGATACAGACTAAAATAATAGGGAAATAATTGTGCTGTTTAGTTACCATACTTACAAATATGAGTTTGTCTTCTGTCATCTGGGATTTCATATATGGTTCCAAAGTAGAATTTTCATAAAGTCATATGCAATGCAATTTCTGCAATTATTGGAGATTCTGTACTCATGTGCCTTTTATCAGCACTCTTTCACTTTTATTTTTTTTATTTTTATTTTTTTTCTAGATGATTGAATTACATTTAGTATAAAAGAAAGAAAGAAGAGGATTCTCTTGCTGTTATGGAGAAAACATGGAGATTTGTGCACCTGGCAATTTTAATGCAAAGGTTGCCTATTGAACTGAGGTCCAGCATTCTTCATTTGCAACACAGAGCTTTACCTTGCTTAAAATGATATACTAATACTGTGGTACTGTAAGTTATAGCTAATGTCTATATCAGTAATTTGGAGGATGAAGTCTCTGTGACTGTTCACCTACTTCCTTCCCTGAAATAAGATGTGAATATTATGTACAATTGTTTAAGCTAATCTGACCCCAACTGACTGAGATTAGCTGGCACTGATTTACAAATAGCAAGAGAAATCATACTTACAGTACACCCTCGTGCTTGTGTGATATAGCCTTCCTTCTGTATCAGAGAATAGGTTCTTCTTTTTATTAAACAGTTTCTCTTGTGGGTAGGAAATTACTCTCTGCAGAACACCATCACAGCTGTGAGTCTATCTGCGGTTGATAGACGTCTGCTCTTCCAGATAAATAGCTAGGCCTGAATAGCCCTTTTGTGTTCAAAAACTCTTCTGGGTGGAATATGGAATGGATTTTGAACAGGAAAGGAAAGTATTTCAGGCCAGATGGTTTATCTGATGGAGCCATATTCTGACAGAAGGAAAGAGTGGTATTGTGTAGTTTAGTGGTTATGTCAGGGAGAGAAGAAAGCCCCTCCGCTAAGTTAATGGAGATCCGTGATTGTGCTGGACTCAAGGGTAATATGACAGTTCCTAATAGTATGTAATGGGAAATTGCTAATGTGGTATTATAAAGTTTTCATGCTGTTTCACTCTTTCAGCATTTCCTGAGTGGAAAGAATGGCCAAGGTCCATATCCTTGCAAGCAATTCCTTATTAATTGAAGGTTGTATTTGTATCTATATACCTGTGATCTGGATTTGGTTGTTAGCATGTGTTTCTGCTTCTTTATGAGATACGTCTGATTTATACAAAATCCTGGAGAGGAGATACCTTTTAAATTGTAGTGGTAGAAAGTGTTGATTCATTCCATGGAAAAGATGGAAACTGAGATTATCAGCTGAGAATAGAGTGCATCTAACTTGTCACAAAATGCAACCATTTATAACGGATCAGGGATCAGCAACTTATCAAAGAGCAAAACCATATAAAGGCCAGTGGTGGATGCTAGATAAAAGGGCTGAAAAAGACACAGCATCTAGGATGATGTAGCACTGAAAGGCAGCAGCAGCTCACTCCTATTGTGATCACATTTCCTGCTACCTGGGCCCGTCAGAAAGGCTGATACACTGTCTATAAGGCATCTGTGGGTTCTGAGGGTCAGTGTCTTCTGGTCCTCACTGAGTTTTCTCTTTGACCTTTTTCATGTCTAAGTTGAGAAAGAAAAATGAGAAAAAAATGCTTCCCTCAAAAGGTCGCCAACTTTTGCATTAGAGGGTGGTCCTTGAGAAATCAGGATCTAGTTTATATGTTGGTGTTTTATTAGTGGAGAAAATGAATCTAAATTTGAAGATGATATGCATGAATACATGAATAACAGGTTTCATTACAGCATAATAAAAGAAGCTTGATGAGAGGAGCTTTTCAGATTGTGTTTGGAATATGTCTGCTGAGTACCCAGGAACAGGATTTATTTATGCTATATTTAGACAGTTTATGGGAGTTTTAATTAATCTCTTCATCTTTAAATGTGATCTATAATCTTGAAGGCTGAAGTCATTTGAGAACATTGTATGACAAATACTATGGTGGCACTCATGAAGAAAAAATAATTTGAGTGTCTCCTTTCAGTGCCTTACATCTAAGCATGTAAGTCATATTCTTTTGACATGTGATGTGAATCACCTGAATGAGAATTGGGTCAGAAACAGATGAAGGGATGGAAGCTTGTTAGAATGCAGATACAAGAGGAAAAAAAAAAAAAAAAAAGGTAAGGAAACTCAGAAATGTATACATCAGGTTTTTCAAAAGAATCTGCATCCTCAAACTCCATTCTGTGGATATGTACTTAATAACTGAAATAAGGATAGGCAAGTAAATTTTAGCTCTGCTTTCAGATCGTACTTGAAAGCTGTGAAAGCATTTAATTGAAATAAGTAGGCTTTTTCTTTTCCACATGAGAGATGCATAGTTTACCATTAACATAGGCAATTAACATAGGTGTCCTCTGTTCATACGGCCCCAGATGCTGTTGACCTTCCTTGCAGCCCAGGTGTGCTGCTGGCTCATGCCCAGCATGGTGTATCACTATCCCAGGGCATTTCTGCACAGCTCCTCCCCAGCCAAGAAGGCCATCCAAAGTCCATATTGCTCTAGGGGGGGTCTCTCCTCCCCAGCTGCAGGACTTGTTTTTCCTTGTTGAATTTCACCAGGTACCTGCTGGCCCACTCCTCCAGCCTGTGTAGCTTGGGCAGCTGCGTGCCCGCAGGGTTATCTATTGTTCCCCCAAATTTAATGCCATCTGAAAACCTGGTGAGACCACACTCCATTGCCTGTTCCAGATCACCTATAAAGATGTTAAACAGAATCTATCTGGTTGTCCATCCATCCAGACTGTGTTAACATGGACGTGTGAATAGTATGGGAGACAGTGTCTTGCTACAAAGTAAATGACATCCACACCTCGCCTCATTCACAACTGCTCCGTGCAGTTACAAGAGTATGTAGGTTTTCCTTCAGTCAAACTCTCTAGAGGGATAATTTACAGGAATTCCTCTGCTGCTTCTGGAAAAGTTAGTCACAGGCCAAATTGGAGTTGTTAAACTGCTGAAGTTATGTACAACCAACTCACAACACCTAACTGACATTGGGAAGATCCAATAAGAACCCAATACAAAATAATATATACAAAATATAGCCCAGAGGATCTTTCTTCCCAAAATACATTTTGGATAAAGGTTGTGTTCAAATATGAAAGAGATGAAAATAAATTTTCTGGGTCTTAGTTAGGGCTTGTCTGTAGTGCAACAGGACGAATTGCAGGTGTATGCAAAGTGGCTGCTCAAAGGACTCCAGGCATTTTTGGTTTTTGAGCCACCTTGCAAACTTGAGTGGAACATATCTTTAGACATTTATAAGATTGTCTAAGATGTTTTTGTCTTCTTAAATGCATACTGACATTTTATATTTTCTTCTAGTTGTGCAGATTTCAGAGTAGTTTCTCTTAAACTTGCTATTATATCTGGAATTTTCTCAGTAAGGTTGGTTTGCCATATATTTAATTCATGTTTGCAGTCTGAAAACATAGGATAACTTCAGGTTGGCATCCTTTAGAGATCATACTAATTATATTATTAATGACTTACAGTTAAGTCAATATTGTTCTAGAAACCATTCTGTGAAGTCCATAACCTTGTAGCATCATATTTAAAGAGGAAAAAAATGCAATATACCTAATGTAATTATCAGTAAAAATCCTTTATGTATTGCCTGGTTTACCAGCTATAAGGTTACGGTACTATGGGAGCCCTGGGGAACTGTAGATAATTGCATGGTCAAAATGGTTCTGATCTTGGGTAAGCTGTTAATTTATTATCATAAATTAATTTATTAAACACTTTAGCAGCTGTTTAATGAGCTGTCTAAAGAAGAGAGATGAATGCCACCAGCAGCAAAATATTAATAAATCCTATGTACAGAAAGGATTTTACACCATTATTAAGTTCTTCCTCTTCTAGGTAAGGGTTTTCATTTTCTTGTGAATTTCTTTCACTGCACACTTCCTTTCAATCACAAAACATGAATAGTATTTAAACCACAAATAGAAACAGGACATTAAGTTTTATGCATTGATATGACAGGGCTTTTACTGTGTTTTCACACTGTGGTTTTTGGCATTAACTGGATCAGGTATATCAGCACAGTGGATATGTTGCAAAAATGCAGCTTTACAACTGTTTAAAAACGTAGGAAAACCCCAGGATCCTTACAGAAACTTTTGTCTGTATTTATATCCAGACAGAGGAAGCAGAACGTTTGCCAGACACTGAGAGCTGCAGACACAGGATTTGCCAGACAGATGCAGAATGGAGGTCTATTATCCTGTTCCACCTGTTTAAAGAAAAGATGAAGGAAAACAGAAGAAGACAGTGTTTTTTATTGAAAAGAATATATTATTTCCTAGTAGTCTAATGCTTCCTTCTATCCCCACAAACATTCTGGTTTAAAAAGGTTGAGCTGTTGACACTCTATGCTGATGATAGTGGAATGTTCAAATATGGGGGTTAAAAGTTGAGAAGGAACCTGTGATCTTTGAGAAGATTCTACACCTGAAATTTAACTTGTAACTATAGCTACAGAAAGTTGGATCATTTTGATGGAAAACACTTTGTGCTTTGGTGTACGAGAACGTCTCTAGCAAAATTTCCGGTTATACTTTTGTTCTACTATAGCCCACATCATTATTATATTTTTACGGGTTTGATCCATTTCTGGAACCTGACTGTTCTATTAGTAACAGCAATAACTTGCAGCAGGAGGCTCCATAATTTAATTGCTCTTGGGTGAAAAGGTTTTTCTGTTACCAGATTGATTTTTCAGCCTTTCATTTTTATACAATTCCCTTGTGTTCTTCTGTCATGAAAAAAAGGTACTTAGCAAAAGCCCATATAATATCACTGAACTATTCATTGCATTTGCTTTCATTCTGTCATATTTCTGCTTGTCTCTTCTAGAGGAAAATTATCCCAGTTTTTCCATTTTTCCTACTTCTTCAGTCACTATGTTTCTCTTTACACAACCTCTTTGTTTAGTGGTGATGTTTCTTGAGTTATGTGTGGTGCTTTTACTTGGGTGAGCAGCTGAGCTCCACCACTCCTGCTCTTTCATTCCCCCTCCTCAAAGGGAAAGAGGGAGAAAATACAAGGCAAAAGGCTCAAGGGTTGAGATAAGGACAGGGAGATCACTCAACAATTATCATGATGGGCAAAACAGACTCAGAGTAGGGGGATTTGTAAAATTTATTGCCTATTACTAACAAGCTAGAGAAGTGAGAAACAAAGGAAAGAAACCAAAAACACCTTCCCCCCATCCACTCTTCCACCTCCTCCCCCTGAGTGGCACAAGGGAATGGGGGCTGCAGTCAGTCCCTAACACTTTGTCTCCACCGCTCCTTCACGGTCACTCTCTGCCCCTGCTCCACGTGGGATCCCCAAGGAGCTCCTCAAGAACTGCTCCCACATGCCTCTGTACCACGGGGTCCATCCATCCCCCAGGAGCAAACTGCTCCAGCACGGGTCCCCCACGGGCGGCAGCTCCCCCCAGACCCCCTGCTCCTGCGTGGGCTCCTCTCCACGGGCTGCAGCTCCGGCCCGGGGCCTGCTCCTGCGGGGGCTCTCCATGGGCCGCAGCCTCCTCCAGGCCACATCCACCTGCTCCACCGGGGGCTCCTCCACGGGCTGCAGCGTGGAGATCTGCTCCGTGTGGGACCCGTGGGCTGCAGGGGGACAGCCTGCTCCACCAGGGGCCTCTCCACAGGCCGCAGGGGAACTGCTGCTGCCTGCCTGGAGCACCTCCTGCCCTCCTGCTGCACTGACCTTGGGGTCTGCAGAGCTGCTTCTCTCACATTTTCTCACTCCTCTCTCTCAGCTGCTGTTGTGCTACAGTTTTTTTTTTTTCTTTTTTTCTTTTTTCTCTGTTAAATATGCTCTCACAGAGGCACAAACAGCATTGCTTATTGGCCTGGCTCTGGCCACTGGCGGGCCTTTTATCTAACATGGAGCAACTTCTGGATTCTTCTCACAGAAGCCACCCTTATGGCCCCCCTACTACCAAAGCTTTGCCACGTAAACCCGCTACAGTATGTTAACCAGAGAAATTAATATGGTAATTGCCTTTCACCTTCATTTGTAAGAAAACAAGTATAATATACAGCTGTGAAAACTCAAGCTGATTAAAGAAACTTACATGTATGATTCCAGATATATATCATGGCAAGTAGATCTGAGATGACAGGAAAAGAGAGCAGGTTTGGATAGAATTTGTGAGATGGTGGTATCAAAATCTGTATACCAAGCCTTGGTATTCTCAGAAGTAATATGTTTATTTTTACTATTGTCATGGTTTAGGCTGGGATAGAATTTATTTTCTTCATAGAACCTGGTATGGTGTTCTGTTTTGGATTTTTGATTAAATGTGTGTATCTATTTATAAGATGGAAGCCTATTATTTATCTAGTTAAATTGTTTCATTTAAGAAGAAATTTATGGAAGAATTTATTCTTTCTATTTGTTTGTCCATTCCATGCCAGTTTCAGTTTTACTCCTTGGTCTGTTTTAGTTTATTCATATCAGCCTAGTTTTAATATGGTTATGCAGTTACTTAAATATTAACAGAATAAAAGAAATACAAGAAAGTTATATTAATTTGAAATCCATTGCCTGTTAAATTAATTGGTGCAGTGTTATAATATTTAAATTGTTACAGCATTAACTCTAGATTAAAACACATTTTTTTAATGCAAGTTGATTTATGCATATCTATACATAAATAACAAAGTTATTTTTAATAACATAAATTATGCAAAAATATCTGAAATCCTGTTTAATCATACATATAGTTTTGTCTTACATAGTAATACAGAGTGCATCTGCATGCATTTCTGCATATCCTTTTCTTCCTAGAGTAGAATGTGTCTCTGAATTATTTTCAGGTCTAGTTATATTGATATGTGATTGAGACTTTTCAAGGTTAGAAGAGCAAAACATTTTTTTCAAACTTATCTTTATTTGCATAAGCATGTGGATAAACTATGTGCAATTTATAAAATGTTTTCTATTTATCTACATCATTGTAAGTGAATTGTTGTCAAACCCAAACCTCTAGACCTGAAAATGTGTCCAATCCTTCCCAGACAAACAAAGCAAGCTCTCATGGCCAAACTGCAATGTTCTGCTAGTACTTAGCAGACAATATATAACCCAATAACCACTTTTGGGTTTGGGAAAGAGAAGCATATTATGGCTTTAGTCATAAGGATGTATCCATTCTACTTAGTCAAAACTAGCAATTTTTGCTAACAGGGAGTAAAAGAAGACCATGACCATTCTGCTCCTCATGTTAAAAAGTTTACTTCTGACATAGATTTGAATGTTTGAGGTAGCATTATAACATCATAGGTGAGCAGAGAGTTATTTGAATTCTAAAAAAATGAGTTATGAGAGTTAGATGAATTTATCATGAATTTATATTTATCTGAAAGACTTTGAAATTCACAGGTAACAGAAATCTGAGGGAATGGATGCAATGTTAAGTGACTCAGGGAACTGGTAATGTAGCACAGCAATACTGCTTTAACTACTTTAATAACTGCTTTAGAAAACTGTTTTAAATAATGGTTAGTGTGAAGATAAACTATGTCAGTGAAGATGTATTAAATCAAGGCATAGGTGGAGAGGTTTGATGATGTATTATATAATATAAAAAATGTTCTGTTAGGCAGCTGATAATATTCTGTATAATATTGCTTGTAATGATAAAATACGAGACTCTGTAGATCACAGCCATGTGGGAACAACAATTGATCTAATGCTTGAGATGACAGTGATATTATCTCTGTGTGTACCAGATGGAACATGTTGAACATTTGGAGCAAGGTCAGGAGTCTTGGTAGTGAAAATGTTAGGTCAGCAATAACAGTTGTAGGATTCACTATCCTTTTTTACAGCTTCATTAGGTACTACATATGCAGTAATTGCAACATGTAAGGCTCCTATCCCATTTGTAATTTTGACTGAAATATTTCACTGCATTTTTTTGTTATAAAAATATGATTTTGTAAAAAACAAATAGAGAAATTTATTGGATTTCAAAATTTACTTTATTTATTTATGTAGGCAGATATTTTTCAAAAAGAGAAATCTTCAAAGTAATATTGTTCTTGACTCAAACTGAAATATTTATTTTGATACTACACAACTGCTTGCAAAGAGAGATGGATTTGTGGGTGATGTGAATGTTTGATGTCATCTACAAAATAATAGCCTTGTCAATTCTTGGAAAAGTAAGGAGAGGGTTTAACAGAACTGCCACCTTAGACTTCCAGAGGGCAGACTGTGGCCTGTTTAGGAGACTGTTTGGCAGAGTCCCTTGGGACTCAGTCGTGAAGAGCAAAGGAGTCCAGGAAGGCTGGACACTCTTCAGGAAGGGAATCTTAAAGGTGCAGGAGCAGGCTATCCCTTTGTGCCAAAAATTGAGCTGGCAGGGAAGAACACTGGCCTGGCTGAACAGGAGAATTACAAAGACAAGGCTATGCAAGGAGAAAATTGGAAGGGCCAAAGCCTAACTGAAGCTTCATCTGGCAATTGCTGTTCAAGACAATGCTGTTCAAGAAAATGCTTCTATAAACACATTAGTTAAAAAAAATAAGAGGACTAAGGAGAATCCCTGTCCTATGTTGGATGTGGGAGGAAACACAGTGACAAGAGATGAGGAAAAGGCTGAGGTACTTAATGCCTTCTTTGCCTCAGTCTTTAGTGTCAAGACCAGTTGTTCTCAGGGTACCCAGTCCTCTGAGCTGGTAGAGAGGGACAGGGAGCAGAATGAAACGCCCGTAATCCAAGAGGAAATGCACACAAGTCTGTGGGGTCAGATGGGATCCATGCGAGGGTACTTAGGGAGCTGGCAGACGTGCTCACCAAGGTGCTTTCAATCATTCATCAGCAGCCCTGGCTAAATGGGGAGATCCCAGTTGACAGGAGGCTAGCAGATGTGATGCTCACGTCCAAGAAGGGCTGGAAGGATGATCTGGGGAACTACAGGCCTGTCAGTCTGACCTCAGTGCGGGGGAAGGTTGCGGAGTAGATCATCTTGAATGCTGTCACAGAGCACATACAGGACGACCAGGTGATCAGGCCCAGTCAGCATGTTTTTTTGAGAGGCCAGTCCTGCTTGAGTAACTTCATTTACTTCTATGACAAGGTGACCTGCCTAGTGGATGAGGGAAAGGCTGCGGATGTTGTCTGCGTAGACTTCAGTAAAACTTTTGACACTGTTTCCCACAGCTTTCTTCTGGAGAAACTGGCTGCTCAAGACTTGGATGGGAGTACAATTCCCTGGGTAAAGTACTGACTGGGTGGCTGGGCCAGAAGCGTTGTGGTAAATGGAGTTAAATCCATTTGGTGGCCAGTCAGAAGTGGTGTCCCCCAGGGCTCAGTATTGGTGCCAGTTCTCTTTAATATCTTTGTCAATGTTCTGGACAAGGGGAGCAAGTGCACCCTTGGTAAGTTTGCAGACTACACCAAGTTAGGTGGGAGTGCTGATCTTCTTGAAGGCTCTACAGAGGGATCTGGATAGGCTAGATTGACGGGATGAGGCCAACTGCATGAGGTTCAACAAAGGCTAAGTGCCAGGTCCTATACTTGGATCACAACAACCCCATGCAGTGCTACAGGCTTGGGGAAGAGTGGCTCGAAAGCTGTCTGGCAGAAAGGGATGTGGGGGTATCAGCCGAATATGAGCCAGCAGTGTGCTCAGGTGGCCAAGAAGGCCAACAGCATCCTGTCTGATATGAGAAACAGTGTGGCCAGCAGGACTAGGGAAGTGATTGTCCACCTGTACTCAGCTCTGATGAGACTGCACCTCGAATACTGTGTTCAGATTTGGGCTCTTCCCTACAAGAAGGACATCGAGGTTCCAGAGCATGTCCAAAGAAGGTCAACAAAGCTGGTGAAGGGTCTAGAGAACAAGCCTTATGAGAAGTGGATGAAGGAGCTATGGTTATTTAGCCTACAGAAAAGGAGGCCTTATCACTCTCTATAACTACCTCAAAGGAGGTTTCAATAAGGAGAGGGTTAGTCTCTTCTCCCAAGCAACAAGTGATAGAACAAGAGGAAGTAGCCTCATTTTCAGGGGAGATTTAGGTTGGATATTAAGAAAAATTTCTTCAGTGAAAGGGCTATGAAGCATTGGAACAGGCTGCCCAGGGAACTGGCTGAGTCACCATCCCTGGAGGTATTGAAAAGATGTGGTGCTTAGTGGCATGGTTTAGTGGTAGACTTGGCAGTACTAAGTTAATACTTGGACTTGATGATCTTAGAGGTCTTTTCCAACCTAAATGATTCTATGATTCTATTTTGTTTATTAAACAATTGCTGCATTATGAAACAATTAATCAGGATCTTCATGTAAAACAGAAGTTCGATTCTATTGTCCATGGTGTGGGCTTAAAATACATTTTGGAATGTTCAGTTTTATAAAAATGTAACATTTTGACCAGATCTACTGGGATTTTACACGCCACGGTTCATTATAAGCACAGTGTGATTACTATATTTTCCAAATGGTGGGTGAGTCTACTTTTGTCAGTCTTTAATTACTGTGATCACATAATATTTGTAGAAATAATACACATTAAAAAACAACAACAACAAAAATCTGCAACAAACCTTTGTAATGATGTATCCTATTTAGCTCAGGAAGTGATTATCATCTCATCTATAGGATGTTTCCTCTGAGAAGCATTTGATATACAAATTCACAGTGAAATGAGTAACTTTAAGCTATTAATGTCAACAAGATTAACTATTCTCAGTTTGATTAGTTAAGCTCTGTGTGATGCTCCCACCTAGATCTAGGAATATACTTAGGCTAGGCCACAGGGAAGAAAATTTGCATGGAAGTTAAGTGAAAATTTATTTTTTTTCCCTAAAATTGCATTTACATTTTCCTATTGCATTGCCTTCACAGTTTATTTTCTGGGTTTTTAATATTTTCAAGGACTCTTTTGTTTGTTTATAAGACAAGATTTTTTTTGTTGTTGTTACTGCTAATAAATTGGCTGTTACACAAAGCTCGGTGATTAGAATTGTTCTTTACAAGAAGAAGAAAAAAGAAATTTTCTTTATTCAGTGCTGTTAGCATCTTCAGAAACCCCGATGTGTGTACAGAACAGTTATAATGGGATGACACCTACATCCGATTTTGTCTGGCATCTTTATTACAGTGTGTCACTTGTGACATCCGTTTGATCATACAGACCTACACGTGTCCCAGCAATGTGGATGAAGACAAAAGGTTTTGGATTTAGAAACAATTTATCTTCACAGACAGACTCAGCTCACTATGTGGATGTCATAGAACAGATTTGAATTGTAATAAAAAATGAAATGAGAATAGGACTAGTACACAGTTTTTTTGTACTGAAGACAGTATTTCAGAAGCTTTGAAGTTTTTTACCTTGTTACCCTCTGACCTGATCACTCTAAACCTACCTCCATTTTTCAAAACCAGTTCTGGGCCTGGACAGCCACATTTTTAAAGGCATAGATGGCGTACATTTTTAAAGATGTAGAAAAGCATTCTATAAAAATGGCATTTATAAGTATTTTAGTTTTATTGATATTATCCTTTCACAGTTCCAGACCTCCTAAAAAACCTTGCTTGAATTAGGCATACAATGGGGAGGGAAGGAGAGTGCAAATAACTCTTACAGACAGAATTAGCAGTTTCAGTTTTCCTGTGTTCCTGCATGACAATATCCTTGGGATGATCCAATGCTCCAACTGAAGCATAAGTGCCAGTTCTCCATCCTGACACGTATATGGTTATTTTTCTTCTTCTGTATTATGTATTTTTTTCTTAACATGAGTTGACATATTTATAAAAGGAAACAGCCCTCTGGATAAGCTACCAGCCAGAGAAGGTGAATGTGAGTGTCTGTAGCCAAGTCCCTTCCCTCAAGCCTCTTATCTTGCCAAAAACAACACAGCCCAAATGTGAAAGCATCCTGATTTGTCCTTCAGAATGCTTTTACAACCTTCGTCAGTCTTTTATCCTCAGATTATCTCTTACATTATCACTAAGGTAAAAGACAGAACTCAGTGTCTGAAAGAACATTTCAATTTCTTTCAGGCATTTTGCCACAAAGCTGAATTCAGAAGCCCAAGTTCAGTGCCAGGGCTATCCATACATAATATAAGGAGACTCAAGTGCCTAAGAATGAAACTGGCAGTTGATAGCAAATGTTAACTAGTTACTAGAAAATGCTGAAGTGCTAAGGCATGGCCTTAGCCCAACCATGCAAGCGTTTTGGAGTGTAACTCATTGTCAGAGAAACTCACAACTGCCAAACACATTCTACAGCTGAGCATTAAAATCTAGTCAGACGTATTAAAAAAAAAGGCATGAAAAGGAAGAATATGCTTACCTTGAAAAGAATCTCCCAGCTGATAGATTACCCAGGAACCAGAGAGCTGTAGGCTCAAATTCTGGATAGGAATGAGGGATTGACACGAGTGATTTTTCTCTACTTTCCTTTTCTAGGAAGTGAAAGTACGTGTCCAGTTTGCCATTTTTTGACCTCACCCCACTGAGTCATCCCCTAGATGATGAAGACTGTGTTTAAGCTTTGGCTAAAAATATAGCTGTCACAAGTAGAAAAGTAACATAATTCTCTCTGGGTATTTCAGACAGTAATGTAAGCTGTTGATTATCTAATTAGGGAAAAAGATGGAAGCAAAAAAGTAGTCAGCATAGATTACGTTTGATGTGCTAAAATTATTCCTGAACTGAACTACAGGTTTGTGTTCAACACCAAAACACTACTGAAGCCTGGATTCTGATTTTATAATCTCCTTGTAGCAGCTGCCACTCAGTCTTTCAAATCACACACATCTTTGATGTCAGGTTATTGTTCCATTAAGGTGCAGCTCACTGCTTCTTTCAACTCAATCTCTTTTAATCTTGCAAATCAAATAAAGCTCAGTAATGCAGATAATATGTCAAAAATGTCCTTACCTCATTGACATTCCCAGTGGAAGTCTACTTTTGAAATCATTTCTCAGCTAAGTTCAGATATGTTCTGCAAACCATGAAACATCACTGAGAAGTGCTTAGTGCACATCAATAAAAGGAAAAAGATATCTAACAGGTATCATAATAACAGTTAACTGCAGGGTTTTTGTGCAGTAGAATTTATATGTGCATAAAAATAAAGTCTGATTTCATGTGCATGCTATTATTGTTAAATACCATTTTATAAAAATACTATCAGATTGTATTTCTGGTGATATATCAGTGGGCAGAATAATAATTGACTAAACCTGCTAGGAGAGTTTTGATACTACAAGTAAACGGCTGTTGCAGGTCTTTAAACACTGTAGACTGTTATGAAATTATTCATGGAGGTAAATATTTTCTTTGGCAGTTTGAAAACATGAAAAACTGTCACATTGATATAACATTATATATTTGAGGTTCCAGAAGTTTCTTCTGATGTGCTTCTATGAAGCAAGATTTAGGTAGGAGGGATGTGACAGCCTCTAACTCACATGGAAGTGTCTGAGCTTAGTGGGGCAGGAAACAGGTGAACACTAGGGAGCTTTGCTGCAGTACTGAAGTGGGGCTCCTATTACATTTATGTTGTGAAATATTCATGGCATGTTTATCTATTTAAAATGACATTAAATACAGTAGGTGAATATATAAAAGTCATATAGAAAGTGACACTCGGAAATGTTTTCCTGATATAATTGTTATTTTTGGGTGGAGGAAAAGTGGCTTTAGTAGATATAAGGCTACACCTATTCCTTGTACAGTGTCAGCTGAATACAAGTGTCACACAATCATGTGGACAATGGAATTATAGAATGGATGGATTGGAAGGGGCCTTAGAGATCATCTAATTCCCCTCTGTCATGGATAGGTACACCTTCCACTAGACCATGTTACTCAAAGCCTCATCCAGCCTGGCCTTCAACACCTCCAGGGATGGGGCATCCACAGCTTCTCTGAGCAACCTGTTCCAGTGCCACACCACCCTCCGAGAAAAGATTTATTCCGAATATCTAAGTTAAATCTACCCTCTTTTAGTTTAAAGCCATTCTCCCTAGTCCTATCACTACACTTCCTGACAAAGAGTCCCTCCCCAGCTTTCCTGTGGGCCCCCTTTTAGGTACTAAAAGGCCACTATAAGGTCTCCCTGGAGCCTTCTCTTCTCCAGGCTGGACAACCCCAACCCCCTCAGCCTCTATTCATAGAAGAAGTGCTCCAGCCACTTCATAATTCTCATGGCCCTCCTCTGGACTCATTCTAGTATGTCCATGTCCTTCTCGTACTAGGGACCCTAGAACTGAATGCAGTATTCCAGGTGGGGTCTCACAAGAGCAAAGTAGAAGGGGAGAGTCACCATCCTCAACCTACTGGTCATGCTTCTTTTGATGCAGCTCAGGATATGGTTTCACAGAGACCCAGAGTGGCTGAGGTGGGAAAGGACCTCTGGAGATTGTCTGGTCCAACTCTCCTTCTCAAGCAGGTCCACTTAGAGCCAATTGCCTAGGACCATATCCAGACAGCTTTTGAACATCTCCAAGGAGGAAGACTTCACAACCTCTGTGGGCAACATGCACCTGTGTTTAGTTACCTCCACAATAGAAAAGTGTTTCTTGATGTTCAGATGGAAAACAACCAGAGATGAACTGCATATTCTGTCCCACACTGTCACTCCGCAGAAGGCATGATGGTGCTGGAAGTCTCATCTGCATCCTTATACTCCCCTGATCACTACATGTAAGTTTTCATAGCCTTTATGGTTATAAGACTGCCCTTTCTCTTTGGGACAGGAATACATTTGTGTTGCATTCTTAAAAGTTTCATGGAAAATTGGAAAAAAATAGACTGAACTCTAGAAGCTGGACAAAGAAAAGACTCAATATACTATTTAAGCCATCTTCTTAATAGTGTGATGGTATTAACAACAGTATATTCCTTAGCATTTAGTCCTTCCTAATCCACTATTGAATTCAGCATGTCATTTGCTCTAGGAAAGCAATCAAATTGCCCTTTCTCACTTCTCGAAATCATTTTCTTGAGATTGTTAGCATTCACAAAGACACATAATCCACAAAGTGATTATATGAGGATGCTTTTATTAGGCACTGGAAGCTAGGGGCATGCCTGCCCAAATCTAACTTAGTCTGATTTGTTCACTCATGTTCTCTTTTATCTCCTAAAATATTACATATGCATTAAGTTTTACAACACATCTATGCATATCCATTTCTTAGCTCCGCCTAGCCCTGCTTCATATGCTAATTATCTTATCAGTCCTTCTGCACTTGCGTAGTACTCTCTGGTGGTCATCCGGACGAAGATGTCTTCACCAGAGTTGAACTTTTTACCTTTTCTTCTTGTGCATGCTCTCTGAGCTCTTGGTCTCAGTCCAAACTGTAAGGTTGGTTTGACCCAGTTCCGACCCGGTTCCCGGGGTCCAAGGGGCCCCTGTTATCTAGATGTCTTGCAAATTTGGCATTCTTTTAGTCCTCCTTACTCCTCATCATGAATCTATGCATTCTCTCATGCTATCTTTGCACATGTATTTTGTATTTTCCAAATGCAGCACAAGTACAGTACATCACAAATGTAACATATTAAGCAATATTCATTGGATAAATGTATATTTCATCTTCTATTACCAACAAGATTATACAGGATTTTCAGGGAATCAAAAGGAACCAGACATCTATCAGTCTTTTTCCACAAATTGCATTTCAGAAACACAGATACTAGTTGTTTTCTTTATGTAACTGCACACTTTTCACAGAGCTTCTGTTACATGTGCTGATCTTGCTGTTAGCTCTTTTTGGTTGATCAAAAATACTGGCCAGTAACAGCACGTTCTAATTAACACCAGCAACAACTGGTAGTAGTGGCCCTAAAAAATGGAGATCTTTAAGTTTCTTTATCTATATACACTTTTGGAAGGATGAAAACAACGTACAGCATGCTTTAGAAAAATCTAAACGAGGAGCTGAGTGAGAGGCCGAGGCAGGCAGTGCCTGGCCCTGCAGCCTCTCCACGATTGCCCCTAAGCTCCCCAGGGCCGTACCTCAAGCTCCCCACACTGCCCAGCCTCGGCAGGGGGCCCGCTCCCGAGGCAAAGCCCCAGTCCCCAGCACAGGAGCAGCACCTGCAGGCCAAGTGCCAGGCTATGTCACCCACCCCCATCCTCACCTCCTCATGCCCCACACAGAGAAACAAAACAAGCCCCAAGCCTGCCCTTAAATACTTACTGGGCCCACCTGGCCCCTCCCAACGGCCCGCAGCTGGGCTAATTTAAAGGTGTAATTGCTAACTAAGCAGCGGTGGCTGCTGCAGCTGGGCTGCCCCCAGGCTGGCTGTGGGGTGCGCTGCCTGAACGACGACAGGCCTGATGGGTTTCAGGAGGGGGTGTCTGCACGCCGCCTCCTTTGGGATTGGCTTGAAGCATTTGGACAAGCTCTCAGACATAGGGTCTGGTTTTTGTGTGACCCTGTGTGAAGATAGGAGTTGGACTTGATGATCCTTGTGGGTCCTTTCCAGCTCAGGATATTCTATGATCCTTTCTTGGAAGGAATGAAAACAAGATGGTCTGCCTAGAAATCATATTGTCCTCTGTCAGAGAAAGTCAAGCAGACATAGGTGTTAAAAGGCCTAAAAACATACTTGAGGAATTTATGACCAGTTAGACAGGTGTTAGCTTTACCACAGTGTACGTCGGTATAGCTCTAGTTTTCATTTTATTTATTCTTCTTACTCTCTTTTCCATTCTTTTTTAAAAATCATTATTTATTTATTTCCTAATTGCTTCTAGATCTCAGTTATTAATTTTCTTGCATTTGGCTTTGAAAATCATCATTGTACTTTTTGTTACTAAAATAAATTTTGTGTGGATTTTTTTTCTTATGCCATTATCAATAACTAACTAGCTTGAATTCCCCCCTCTCCCCCCCAAAAAAAAAGCATCTCAAAACTAAAATAAAGTCTGCAGAAAAACAATTTACAATTTTGAATATATTTCTAAGAAGTGCCTTTACTAACAAGAGAGCAGACTTCTGTGAAATGCAGGTATATTGCCCATATGGGAAGAATAACAATTATTAGTTAATACATCTGGTCAAATACTGCAAGAAATTTCTGTTTGTACAGTTGCTACTTTTGTTTTGACTGTAGCGAATTTCCCTTTATGTACATTTTCTACAAGACAGATTGAAATGAATTGTTATTGTAAATATGACAGAAACTTAATTTAAATGTATGTGAATTGGCATATACTTCATAGAATTGTGAACATTTACCATCAAAATTCTTTAAGTTATATAAGTAGCTGAGGAAAGCTACTGAGGCAGTCTTTTGCAATTTTGGATATATCAAACTTCTTATTAATGAGAAAAAGGTGTTGTTTAAATAAATGTTGGACTCAATCTGGGCTATAGACATTTTTAAGTAGAAAGAGGATTAAGATTGCTCACATATATTATTCATGACATTTTTTCCCTGTTCTGATGATCAGTCAGTGCTTAAAGATTAGAAGATTAATGAAATCAAAAAGCATTCCAGTAACAGTTCTTTAGAAAAATTAACCTGATCTGTAAAAGTCTGAAGAGCTTTCTAGAAAATTTCTGATCTACTTGCCTTGATTGTGAAATCTCAAAGTTAAAAAATAAAGGCAAGCAAAATAATAATACTAAATACTGCAAATGAAGCTTGGATATATACAGATATTTGAGTTTTCCCCCACCCTGATGAGGAATACCAATCACTATACAAAGATGGACTGTCATTCGAAGATCACCTTAATTGCTGTTACACTTGCATCAATAGACACAGGTGTTACCCATGAGGATAGTGGCTGGGGATATATTTTTTCTACATAAAACAAAAAAGAATTTTTTTCTATGTGAGATATCAAGAGTATATAGCATTGCATCATTGGAATTTAAATGTCAAGTATTTTGAGAAGAATTACTGTAACAGTATATAAAGTAGTTATTGTGTTAGAAATCTCTTTCATGTTTATTGTGTGCTTATCACAGAATGGTTGAGGTTGGAGGGGACCTGGTCCAATCCAAAGCCAGACTAGTGGTATAACTATATGTGGGTTGGGGACACTGAAAGTTGACTAGTTTTCCATGATGTTCGCCAGGAATATCTTTTCAGTTTTTGTGAATCGTGGCATTTCTGATACACTTTGGAAAGGAAATGTTAAGAGAATAATAGATGGGTTTTACATAATACTGATGACATTACTATCATACTATTTGTGGACAGAGATGATATTCCATTGATGAAATCGAACATGGACATTTTTTGGAATTAATATTTAAGCGAATTGATTAATGACTACTTGCAACACTGAATGTTGAAGACAATCAGTTTTCCCTGGGTTTCTCTAGTACCTGGTGTAATGATAAACACTGAGACTTCCAGGTGCACTACTGGAAAGTGAATAATTAATAACATGTCAGCTCTGAAAAACATTTGAAGAAGATGAGATTTGGTGTGAGCAGTGCAATTGCTATGACTTACATGAAAATTCTTCCAATTATATCAATGGTTATTGACGATTTGCTGTTCTAGTTTCACTTCATTTTCAGCAGTGAAGTTCTGACAGTAGATTTCTGTTATTTTAACCAGGCTTTTTTTCCTCTGTATCAGTTTTCTGGTTCCCTGAAAAGATAATTTGTTGAGTGGTCTGTTTAGTGAAATTCATGTTGTAATTGCTGTGGAAATTAACTATTCTCTTTCTTGTATACATTACAGATTTTTCTAAGAGATCTCCAAATGGCAGACCATCTTGTTTTCATTCCTTCCAAGAAAGAATCATAGAATATCCTGAGCTGGAAAGGACCCACAAGGATCATCAAGTCCAACTCCTATCTTCACACAGGGTCACACAAAAACCAGACCCTATGTCTGAGAGCTTGTCCAAATGCTTCAAGCCAATCCCAAAGGAGGCGGCGTGCAGACACCCCCTCCTGAAACCCATCAGGCCTGTCGTCGTTCAGGCAGCGCACCCCACAGCCAGCCTGGGGGCAGCCCAGCTGCAGCAGCCACCGCTGCTTAGTTAGCAATTACACCTTTAAATTAGCCCAGCTGCGGGCTGTTGGGAGGGGCCAGGTGGGCCCAGTAAGTATTTAAGGGCAGGCTTGGGGCTTGTTTTGTTTCTCTGTGTGGGGCATGAGGAGGTGAGGATGGGGGTGGGTGACATAGCGTGGCACTTGGCCTGCAGGTGTTGCTGCTGTGCTGGGGACTGGGGCTTTGCCTCGGGAGCGGGCCCCCTGCCGAGGCTGGGCAGTGTGGGGAGCTTGAGGTACGGCCCTGGGGAGCTTCGGGGCAATCGTGGAGGGGCTGCAGGGCTGGGTGCTGCCTCCCGCGGCCAGGCCTCGGCCTCTCACTCAGCTCCTCCTTTAGATTTTTCTAAAGCACATGGTCTGTTCCTTCCACTCTACCCGTGCTGTGTACCATCTCGTATAGTCTGTCTGACCTTATCGGTCATTGTTGTAAACCTGTATATGCAGTCCAGACACAGTGAATGTGCTAGTGAAAATGTTACCAGTCCTTTTAGAACACTCTGGGGACAAGGGAGAAATCTAAAAAAGACCTGGAGACACGTGAGGGATCAGGATTTTCTGCTCTCAACACTAGTGTGCTTTCACAATCCCTTTGTGCAATGGGCTGCTGGAGGATTGACAATTGACAAAGCCTGGCTCTGAGAACATGATGTTACTACACACAGATCAACTCTTTTTGATACATTTTCCTCTGGGGAATGAATATGGCTATTTCAAGAGCTAGTATTTCAAGAGGGCACACAAAGGTTGCTTTCAGCTGAGATGCTGTAATTCATAAGCAACAGATTTCAAGGGCGGAAGGAGATGTTATGGACTTTGTAGTCTTCGCAAGACCAAGCAGACATTTTTTTCCAGTATTCTCTGTAAGTTGAAGGAGTGTGTTGAAGTACAGCATATGTTTTAGGAGAATATGCAGTTTAAGTTCAGGATTTCTAATGACGGAGAAATCAATTCATCTGGCAGATCATTCTGGGTGTGAATTACTTCCACTCCAGAAATTATGGAAAGCTTTTTTTGCAATGTGAATTGTACAAATGCAGCTAGCCACTGGGTCTGTTCTTTTGCTTTGCTCCAACCATTGGGGTGACCATTACATCTGTGCTTTTCCAAATACAGTGCTCCTTCTTTAAAATTTGTTCTTGTTAGGCAAATGTCGTGTCATATACAAAGAAGAGTAGTGGTTGTGGAAGAGTCCATTTTTATTTGGTTTGCCTAGGAGACATCATACAGACCAGTTAATTATGTAGGTAGTGACTGTTAGTCTAATCAGCTGACTTTGTGAAGTCATTGAAGTTTCTGTATAAACCTAGGGAATTCCCAGTATTCTGAGCCTTTCTTTTGTGGGTGGTTATCAAACAACATTGGCCAGCTCTGTTTCCATTTTGAACGTTAATTAAATGGCACATGCTAATATCTTCAATGCTCCTTCTGGGTTTTGATGAACCAAACAGAAATGGCTGGATAATTTTGTCATAATCAATGAAGGGATTATATGTTCTCTCAGTAACTGGCATGGAAGATTTTAGAAATCAGACTACCTACCTCGATTTTATGCAAGCAGGTGTCACTGACAGTGATTTGCTCATGGTCTGTCCTATTACTTATATAAGAAACACATTGCATGTAGAGGATCGTTTCATGTTACCTCTGTAACTGCTGAGACTTCAAGGTCTTCAAAGGTCTGCAAACGAGTGTCCAAAAAACTTACTAGTGTTGAGTTGTAATGAGCAGAACATTTAATATTATCAATGTATTGATAATACAATGAATTTTGCATGCACAGATTTGAATAAACTAAAATTTTCAGCATTTTTCCATCTGGGAAAAAAAGGAAAAAAAAAAAGGTAAGTTGAAATGTTGAATAGCTTATAAATTTCCACAACGTCTTCAAGGTCAAATTAAACACACAGTGATTCATATTTCATCTGAACTTCAATTACTTTGGATTCACTTCTTAAAGTAGTCCAGTGCTTTGTGGTATTGAATAACTTGCACTGTATGATAAAGAATGTTGTTTTTATCTTGCTTTAGGTTCAGCAGATTTTGGAATTGTGATCTGTTTAAGGGATGTAGTTCATTTATGTCAGGAAGTTGGGATAAAGAGGTATTGAATATATTCTAGCCTTAGCTTATTTCGTGTACATTGTGTCTCTGGGCACAATGTAGACTAGTGTGATATACATACAGTATACAATAGTGCTGTGGGAAGCTTGCATCTCTTTGTTGTATTGAAGTTTTTAAAAAGTCTCTGCTATACGTCTAATTTTATGCATTTAAGCAGAAAACTGATACTGCGGAAATGGCTACTATGTCATTCCTTACAAAGGGAAGATAGGCTGTGTTAAAGAGAGAATGCCCTAAGAGAACTCTGGTTTTGCAAAATTGTTACATGTCCTGAATTCTAGCTTTCAAATTTTCTTTCCATATACATTTCTGAATTTTTTACTTAGCATTTCAACAAATAAAATTCTCACCAAAGCTGGATTAAAGTTTAAAGTTCACCGGATTTTATCTGATTTTTCTCCCTTTTAAAAATGGGTCTCTTTCAAGCAATTAAAAATAGAAAAAATTGCATTTCAGTTGAATTCTAAATTATATTTTTTTCCTAATGTTTAAAGATTTTTTCCTCTGCATCTAATGTTTTTCTTACCAAAATCATTACTTAATTCAAAGAGTACTTATTCTCAAAAAGGCCTTCAGATCTGATTTATTCTTAAGTATCCAAACATTACAATGGAATTTGATCTTACCATAAAAGAAATTACTACATGTAATCCACTCAGCAAAATTAAGAGATGCAGAAGAAAGGAGTTCTCGAGAGAACCTACCATAGGTCCCCTTTAACTCAGCACAAGGATCTAAAAAGCCCAGGCCTCTGCTGCAGCAAATACCATAGGACTGGTGGCGAAAAAGGGGACCTGAAAGAGACTGATCCAACTTCACTATTGTTACGTGACTGGCCCTGTATATGGCCCAGGAGAAATCCTCTCTGAAATCTAATGGGTCTGTTTTTCATCAGTGCTTCCTTTCTTCCTGTAAACCAGGTTTGTAATCCTGTAGTTCCAGAGCAGAAGTTTTAGAAAGCAAATCCTCCCAAAGTATTTTGAAGAAATTATTTGACTGGAATAGAACGGAACGTCATTGTTTTCCTATGGGAGTGTGGCCGTGGGGTTCGACAAGCCCCATGGCTGGTGATAACATCGGACTCTTGAGGATGAGACCATCAGGAATGTAAAGAGTTTAGAGGGAACAAAGAAGGGTGATTCAGGAGATGCCTTCTTGTCTCTGGCTGCTTGTTCTCCAGCTGTTAAGGCATGGAAGTTGCTGGGTGTTTTCTGTTGCCGGGCAAAGTTGTTGACCAATGAATAGTTAGTGGAAAAGTACTGCTGTGGGGCGAATGGTATAAGAAGGGAGCCTGTCCTTGATAAGGGATAATGAAGTTATGTCCTCAATATGAGGGATGAAGTTAGGCCCTCAGTAAGAGAGAGCTGAAGTTACGTCATCAATAGAGAAGCAGCAGTTACTGATCCTAAAAGAACGCTGGTGTCCGTGGGGTCCTTACGCCACATTTCCCCTCAAACATACTACTCTCTTCTCCAAGATTCTAGGAAATTTCTTGCAAGAAGAGAAAGATACACTTAATTCATGTGCCTGATAATTAGTATATACTAATTTTATAGTTGCCCAAGCATTTTAATTAAGTAAATCACCTTGCAAATCCATATTAAAATAGTGTCAAGATGTATGAAAAACATCTTCACAACATCTGCAAACATAAGTAACATAAGAAGGTGATGACCAAAGATGAGTTGTATAATATAAATCTTTCTCTTAATATTATGATATTAATATATACTATATGTAAATATATATTTTCTTACATCACTTTTCCACTGTAAGTGACAGTTTAATAGCTTCTTCCATCCAAGTAATTTCATACAACTTCGATTTTCTAATGTATTATAACAGTTGCAAGTAAGAGAGTGATTGGGTGTGTATGTACTGGGGGCCAAAGAATAAGGGATACCCCAAAGAGTTTATTGATGCTTTTCAATGAAGAATGAAAAGATTAATGGTGATGTCAACAGGGCTGTCACTGAACGTGGATGAAAAATGACCTGAATGATGTTTGTTGCTCAGCCTGCTTTTCACAGTTTCTCTAGGAAGTCAGCCCTCTCATTAATATGATTTAGTTAGAACTTAATCTGAGCCCTTAAGTTATTCATCAAAAAGGAAATGTATAAAGACCTGTTACAATTAACAGACTACAACTAATGCATTTACTAGGAGTTCAGCCATATATTTAAGCCCATGGGAGAAAACAAAGGATTTTCTAATGCAGGTTCTGCGATTTCAGACTGTGAATTATGCAGAGCATATCTTTAAAATAAGGTATGATGAGATCAATATTTGGCTGACAAAAGAAATACATTTGCTGCATTAATGGTTTGGAAAATGATCTGATACTGGAAGTTCTTGACCACCCTACAGGTAGGTGAAAGCAAGTCTGTAGATGACATGAGATTATTCTACAGTCAAGAATTAACTGAGTTTGGAGACAAGGAGGCAAGAGAGAAAAGATACGGGTGTGTATAACCTTTTTCTCCAGAACAGCAGTGCTCAGGTTGGCATGGATTGTCCATGTGCTGTGAAGGACAGCATATGTCCTTCACAGGTCTTTCTCCTTATGTCTTAGTCTGGCTCATCTCATAACTGCCTTACAACTGTCTTAAGCCTTTTTTTTTTTTTTGAGCTAGAGCTCAATACTTACAATAATAATGTCTTTTAAGTCAATGTTAATATTTTCACTAAGTTCAAGAGGCACAGAATTTCTTCCTAATACTATAAAGGTTTTGAGTCTTGAGTTAAATGATTGAGAGTGATAGAAAATTTACCCTGTCTCACAAGAAGTATCAGTAATTAATTTACCTTTAAAATAATTTTTAAAAATCAGTGTGCCCTATTTTGAGATTGCCTCCTAATTGTAGTCACTGCACTGTGCTTTTCCTCTATAGTTTGAAGTTTTCTTGTTCAGCTGGTTTGGAATTCTCTCACTGCTTCAATTTCTTTTGTAAAGATGAATTTATTGAGCTTACATTACTTATTCTCTGAACCCACTCCTGTTTCTCAATATTCATTTTTACAGTAAATAAATAAGAACTAGGCAGAGTGGAATCTGTCTGGTAATATTGCGCATCTTTGAGCTGAAAGCTGATGTAGGTGCTTTAAATTCAACAAGGTTATATAGCATTATTTCTCTCCTTCCAAGGAGATTGGATTGGTAGCCTCAATCAAAGCCACCTTTATGTACAGAAATAAGAGCTACAAAATCATCAGCAAGACAAAACACCTTTTCACATTTAAACCCATAACAAAATCTAAGTCAGTTATCTTTTCCCCTTGAACGCTAACTAAAAAAAACATTGTAAATGCAGAGCAGATGTGAGAAAGCATGGAATATTTCTCTATTAGATTTAGCTAAGTAGGGTGAGAATCTAATTTTAAAAATGGACATTTATTTGAAAATAAACTTTTTAGATGCTTTTCTAAAATCTAAATGCTTACAACATGGGATATCTGCACTGTACACAATTTCAATGAGTTGTAGAGCCTACGAAAGAATGAGGACTGAATTACACTGCAAGCAAGACAAGTGAATGGATTGTCCAAGAGATACGATCATCATTTAAGTATTCTAGTACAGTATTTATCTGCCACAACTGGAGACTTAGGTGAGCACCAACTCTTAGTTGCTGTATTTGTACATGTAACTGTGACATACCTATAAGTACTCTGCAGCATTTTGCTTTTGATATTTTGCTAAGTATTTAGTATATGACTCTGAAATACTGGAAAATGCTTAGTTTCTGAACAGTTGGTATTACTAAGATGATAAAAGAGGCATATATTAAGCTTTTTAAAGATAATGCCAGATAACTTACAAAATCAGCTTACTGTGAGAAAATTATGTATAGTAATGATATATTACAGTATGTTATTAAAAGGCAATAACTGACAAGCATAGATTTTGCAATAATAATGTATTTTAACAATCCAACAAAAGGAGATTATTCTATAAATTAAAACATTGTTTCTAAGAGATATCCACTTAAAATTACATATCTCAATTAAAGTTTGGATTATGCATAACTCAATTACCTCATATATTTACCTCACATTTGCAGTTTTGAATCAGTTTTTCTCATAAATATCAGCCTTGCTCCTTGTTTTATTGTGAAACTAAATAAAAGTCTGAACGTATTTGAGATATCCAAAAATGCATAAGTATAAAATAATAGAAGAGCACATTTATTATTTACCATTTTTGATTAGAAGGCAATACTAGGAGCAGGTAGCTATAATGATCTTGCATCCAAGATTAAAGTTTTTAAAATTTTATTTGGAGGTTTTGAGTTTATCTTATATGCAATTGATGCAGAAGCCTTCTTTATGAATAATGCACCCAAATCCATGCTTCTCTAGTGCAGTACCTTTCTTTTGAACCAAAGATTTGGTATACCATAAAATTTTGAATTGATCTTTAGCTTTTAATGGGGTTTTAATGAAGAGTTGAGCTGTTCAGGACACTGGTTGGCAGAGTCCCTTGGGAGGAGGTTCTGAAGGGCAAAGGAGTCCAGGAAGGCTGGGCACTCTTCAGGAAGGAAATCTTAATGGCTCAGGAGTGGTCTGTCCCCACGTGCCCAAAGACGAGCAGATGCGGAACTAGACCGGCCTGGCTGAGCAGAGAGTTGTGGCTCGAGCTTAGGAGAATAAGGAGGGTTTATAATGTTTGGAAAAGAGGGCGGGCCACTCAGGAGGACTATAAGGATGTTGCGAGGCTGTGCAGGGACAAAATTAGAAAGGCCAAAGCTCATCTGGAGCTCAATCTGGCTACTGCCGTTAAAGATAACAAAAAATGTTTTTACAAATACATCAACGCAAAAAGGAGGACTAAGGAGAATCTCCATCCTTTACTGGATGCGGGGGGAAACTTAGTTACAAAAGATGAGGAAAAGGCTGAGGTGCTCAATGCTTTCTTTGCCTCAGTCTTTAGCTGCAAGACCGGTTGTTCTCTGGATACCTGGTACCCTGAGCTGGTGGAAGGGAATGGTGAGCAGGATGTGGCCCTCGCTATCCACGAGGAAATGGTTGGCGACCTGCTACGACACTTGGATGTACGCAAGTCGATGGGGCCGGATGGGATCCACCCAAGGGTACTGAGCGAACTGGCGGAGGAGCTGGCCAAGCCGCTTTCCATTATTTATCGGCAGTCCTGGCTATCGGGGGAGGTTCCAGTCGACTGGCGGCTAGCAAACGTGACGCCCATCTACAAGAAGGGCCGGAGGGTAGACCCAGGGAACTATAGGCCTGTTAGTTTGACCTCAGTGCCAGGGAAGCTCATGGAGCAGATTATCTTGAGTGTCATCACGCGGCACTTGCAGGGCAACCAGGCGATCAGACCCAGTCAGCATGGGTTTATGAAAGGTAGGTCCTGCTTGACGAACCTGATCTCCTTCTATGACCAAGTGACGCACTTGGTGGATGAGGGGAAGGCTGTGGATGTGATCTACCTTGACTTCAGTAAGGCTTTTGACACCGTTTCCCACAGCATTCTCCTCAAGAAACTGGCTGCTCGTGGCTTGGACTGGCATACGCTTTGTTGCCTTAAAAACTGGCTGGATGGCCGGGCCCAAAGAGTTGTGGTGAATGGAGCCAAATCCAGTTGGAGGCAGGTTACTAGTGGAGTCCCCCGGGGCTCAGTGCTGGGGCCGGTCCTCTTTAATATCTTTATCGATGACCTGGATGAGGGGATCGAGTGCACCCTCAGTAAGTTTGTAGATGACACCAAGTTAGGTGCGTGTGTCGATCTGCTCGAGGGAAGGAATGCTCTGCAGCAGGATCTGGATAGGCTGGACCGATGGGCTGAGGTCAACTGCATGAAGTTCAACAAGGCCAAGTGCCGGGTCCTGCATCTGGGGCGTAACAACCCCAAGCAGCGCTACAGGCTGGGAGATGAGTGGTTAGAAAGCTGCCTGGCAGAGAAGGACCTGGGAGTACTGGTTGATAGTCGGCTGAATATGAGCCAGCAGTGTGCTCAGGTGGCCAAGAAGGCCAACAGCATCCTGGCCTGTATAAGAAGCAGTGTGGCCAGCAGGTCTAGGGAAGTGATTGTGCCCCTGTACTCGGCTCTGGTGAGGCCGCACCTTGAGTACTGTGTTCAGTTTTGGGCCCCTCGCTACAAGAAGGACATGGAGGTGCTTGAGAGAGTCCAGAGAATGGCAACGAAGCTGGTGAGGGGTCTGGAGAACAAGTCTTACGAGGAGCGGCTGAGGGAGCTGGGATTGTTCAGCCTGGAGAAGAGGAGGCTCAGGAGAGACCTTATCACACTCTATAGATACCTTAAAGGAGGCTGTAGTGAGGTGGGGGTTGGTCTATTCTCCCACGTGCCTGGTGACAGGACGAGGGGGAATGGGCTAAAGTTGTGCCAGGGGAGGTTTAGGTTGGATGTTAGGAAGAACTTCTTTGCTGAAAGGGTTGTTAGGCATTGGAATGGACTGCCCAGGGAGGTGGTTGAGTCGCCATCCCTGGAGGTCTTTAAAAGACGTTTAGATGTAGCCCTTAGTGATATGGTTTAGTGGAGGTCTTGTTGGTGTTAGGACAGAGGTTAGACTCGGTGATCTTGGAGGTCTCTTCCAACCTAGACGATTCTGTGGTTCTGTGAAATCTACTTATCTTTATGCATACCTAACTGACCTTCAGTAAGGCCCTGATTCAACAAAGCACATGCTTAATTTTAAGCATCTAAGTACTATGAAATGCATAGTAAGCCATGTGCTTTGCTTAACCTTGAAGACGGCCTACCAAATCTTTCTTTTTGCTAGAAAATAATCTAAAAATTAATTGAAAAAAGAGCTCAGTTAAACAAAATAGTTTAACATCCTTTTGCTAATACATAGCATTTTGTTAGTCGTGATATCTAGGATCATTTTTCCTTTACTGAACAGCGCAGAGAAACTAAGTTTTCCCTTCCAGCACCAGAAGTCAGTAAAAGCTGATATTACTGCCAAAAGAAGCAGTTTGTCCCTTTTGTCTCCTATGGCTGGTTTCTTTTTAGTGTAATGCCTGGTAGCACAATCCAGCTGGTCACCTACCAAATTACCTCTAACATCAGCTTTCAACATCTCTTATTTTCCAAGAAGATCTTGTTACAAAGCTGTACAAAAACATATCACCTTAAACTTTTCAAAGAAGACCTCCATCACAGCAGGTGCTCTGGCATCAAAGCAACAGCCTTTCTGGGAGAACAGTAAAAATGTATTCCTTAATAGTCTCATCTCTAGAGACTTATCTGTATGTGCATTTCTATGCCTATTTTTTCCTCCCCCTCCCCCCCTTCTTATTTGTCTTTTTGTTTTAATTACAAGCTTTGATACTCAAAGGTGAAAAGAGAAAGGTCAGGGAAATGCCTGAGGTAAGATAATATCTTGTATCATTTAGCAGCTTTCCAGTGAATTGAAACTGTGAGGAAAACTTCTCTTGATTTTTATTAGATTCTCTATTGCAAAAATTCATACATACCTGGTCTGGATGGCTCTTCAGGTACTTTTTTGTTTTCTTTTGCAAATGCCCACAAAATTTCTTAACTGGTTTGTCGAGCTGCATATAGGCATAATTAATCATAAAAGTATTTAAGGAATAATGGGTTCATTCCAAGGCTCACAAACTGGAAAAAAAAAAAAATATTAGGGAATACAAATTTTCTTTTAGAAAGGGAAATTAAAAAGCTGGTGTTTCCCAAAGTTAACAATTTGAATATTTTTCATTATGAAAGCTTTGATTTTGCCATTTATGACACACAGCCTGTGTCCAAAATTAACATTTTACATTGTATAAACACTTTTATTTACATTATTGCTGAGAAGAGATTTGTCCAACATCTCTCATGCTTCAAGTGGATTTGTTTTAAATCCACAATCTAATTACAAACTAAGTTGGTATATATTGAGTCTTTCTCATGTCTGTCAGTTAGATGGGAAACCTACTGTAATAATAATTAACTCAGTAATGGCCTAAGAGCCCTTATGTCTCCATCATGCCATCGCAGAATGAAGGAAGTACAGCAAGGTCTGAAGCTGGAAGATTTGTTTTCCTCTTCTGGGTGATAGAAGCGGGGGACAATTGGTAAGAAGTCAACCTTTTGTAAGATTGTATCAATACAAAACGCTGGCTTTCAAGCAAGCAGGATGCCTGCTGTCTGAACTTTAAACTCAGGATAGATTTTGATGATTTATTGATGGTGGGTGTTGGCTCAGATATGGGTGCAGATACTCTTGCCCTGTAAAGGGCATTGAGAAAACACAAGGCAATCAAGAATAGAGCATTTGATTTTCAATTCCACCTACATGAATACATTGGAAAGCTCAAATATATATTCATTTTCCTTTCTATTTTGAATAGACTATTTCATAAAAAAGTCCTCCTGAAAATCAAAATTAAAACAAAACCAAAGAACATTACGGAAACCTAGTATGATGAAGATATGGAGAACAAATCAGTTATCCAACAATTTCTTCTAAAAGGTCTTGTAGGAAATGCTCTGGTTATACAAGAGTACTTTAAGTTATGCATCAAATTAGTGTACATCGTACTGTTGCCAGACTTGTTTTCTCATTGACTCAGGTCCGTGCACACGTTTCTGGCTGAGCTATGGAGAAGGAACAGAGGAATGTGTTTAATATATTATAAATGTCACCACATGTTTTGAAATACATGATGTCTACTAATGATGAATGTTGAATAGATACATTATCTCAAGGCTGACACAAATATAACTGATAACGTATGATTGTAGAGAGGAGCAAGGCAGGCTGGATTGGTTTGAGAGAATGTTAGATGTTGGTGAGGGTAACGGGCAATCTGCAGATTCAGCATAACCAATGTGGAAAAGGCAGGATTGCTTTCCTCCAGTATTGCTCTGTTTGATTCATATAACCAAATGTTGGGTGATTTGCTTTGGAGCAGTAGTCTAACTGTTTTGAAATATACGTTTGAATGTCAGGGTCTCACTGTTTTACATGTGGAGCTCAGGCTTGTGTTTTCTGTTTTAGAAGATTGTTTTTCTCATCTTTCAGATTTGCCAGAGATTATCATCATGCACAGCAACAACAATAAGTGATACTTGCTATTGCAGGATGAGATTACATTTTTCAAAAATAAATTGTATATGCATAATTTGCAAAAGAAGCTGAGAATAGGCACTGCCTGAAGTGTGAATAACAATCCTCAGTACTCTAATCAGCATAGTCTCTGAAATTTTATTAAGTTTTGGCTGCTGTGTGTCATATTTAGCTTCAAGTTAAAAAACATATGTGAGCTTGTCAACTTTTTTTGTCCAGAGCTTTTTTCTTAAATTTTTTAATTTTTTGCTATTTCTCTCCGTCAAGGCTGGATATATCTTTACATTACTCTCTATTTTCTTGTTTGAAACCTTCCTCTTAAATCATACTACAAAAGAACATATTTACTCCCTGCCACTGTTTCATATTGCATAACAAGGAAATACTAATGGCTAAATCTCAAAAAGTTTACGATAGGAGGCTGTTTGAAAACTAAAGCTCTGCATTTTTATTCCAGCCAGAGGTGATGAAAATAATCTGTTAATAATCTGAAGGAAAGGGAGAGGTAGGAGGTTCCCAGAGTATAAATGACAGAGCACCTTTTTAGTGATTCAAAATGCTTTGCCTATAGAGGATTTCCAGTAGGCAAAGGCATAAGGCCAAACTTGGACTCATGTATTTAACTAGATAGAATGCATAAAACCTGTTATTTTATTGAATGCTGGTAATAATGTTCGAGGGAGAGAAATGAATATTAGAAAGTTCCATCTTGAAATCTGTTGTAAAAGATATAATGAGCTGAGGGAAACAGTGTCTTTAGAAAATACAAACCCCTAAACTACAAAAACTCCTGTGGAATGAATTTTATTCAGTAGTGTTTGATAGTAGAGCTAGAATTTAATACAATTCTCAACTTTTCTTGCACAAATACATTTTTCTGTTATTATTTTAAAGTATTTATACAGTACTTAATAATATATGATAGAATAGAATATTTGAACACTGACCCTACTTAAAATACCGATGGCATTTCTCCAGAATTTCAAAGCTATATTTTGTGTTTTAAAACTTACTTGATTTTGCAGTGATTGTATCTAGGCTGCAATTTGTTCTGTCTTTATTCAATTTATATTTTTGCGCTTTAAACAAATAATATAATAGTAAGTCATTTATTTTGTTGTTAGTGATTTCTGGTACGTGGGATATGGCTTCAGTAATTACGGTCCTTTTGTCTGATAGTAAGAAGAAAGTTAGTGTTAAATGAGATAAAAATAATAAAATATTTATCAAGGGGAAACAAATGTATGTGATTAGTACTTATCCTCCAGGACTGTAGAATACTGTAATAACAGAAAAGGAAAACAAGCTTTGTTTTCAAGCACTCATAACATTTATTATGGCTGTATTGAAGCTTTACTGGCTTGTAACAGTGAATAATCTTATCCAGAGTTTCTAATATAATAATTTAATATAAAGGTTTATCATAAATGTTAGAACAAAAGACTTTTTTTCTATAGGCATGTAGTTAATGTGCAAGTGTTGAAAGCTGGTTAAATATATTTTAAATTATTTAGCAATTTTCCTGTTAGAAAGATATAGTTAGAGTAGATTTATTGAAGATATGAGTATCTGCCAGGACATAAAGATTTGTATTCCTGTTGAATCTCATGCTGCTTTTCCAGACCATGTTGCTTCTTTGTCCCTTTTCCAAGTCAATCCCTTGCAAGCAAATGAGTATGTAAACATCAAAATCAGGTAAATAGCAAAAAACACAACTCACCCACTGATCTCAGTTAGATGAGCTGCTCTGCCTCCTGGAGCCCTCTTATATTTTCTGACACAAATATTTGTCTCTTTTTAATTAGAAAAAAACAAACAAAAAAAACCCAAACACATTAAGAACAGACGCCAGATTCAAAAGCTTTCTTCAGGTACAATGCTCTCACTGTGCAGCAAATGTTTATATCTCATCTCATTAGATCAAGATCCATATTTTCCTCCTGCCTAGTGCTGTTGTATGGCTCTTCATCATTGTCCCTGGGTAGATCAACCTGTCAGTCAGCTGAAAGTGTGCATTGCATCGATAATAATATGCTGATTTATGATCCTTGTAATGTGAGTAGTCACCTTCTAAAATAAATGTGGGCAGAGCTTTTCACTTGAAAGTACATTTAACAGTATTTATTTCAAATGTATTACAGTTTAAAATCCCATACTTCAGTGTTTTCATGAGACAGGCATTAGTATATATGGTTCTGATGGCATTTTTTCTTTAATTAAAGTAACTCTTAATATCAACAGGATGAACAGTAGGCTTAGAAAAGCATGGCTGTATAGCTGCATCATCTGAAAGTTCTTGTGTCTCTTTGTGTAACTTTCAACTTGATTCATAATACAGTGGATTCCACAGAGGCTCAAATTAAACTTTCATTTTCAGTATAAATGTGCCTAACCAGTGTTAGGCAAGCATTAGTAGTGTGAATTATATTGATCTTAGACTTATAATCACTCTGAAGCTATCCTTGAAAAATCATCTGGCTATTTGTGGGGAATATCTTAGAAACTTTAGAAGACTTATTCAGTCATTAAATCCTCATCACATGCACAAATTTAATAGGAGTTTTTTGTTGCTAATCTCAGCTCAGGAGACTCAGTCCTTCCCTTGTTGCCACTATAATTTATGTGCAATCATAAATTGAAAACCTTAGTCTAACACTGCACTCTGTTCTCTAAGGCAGTTTAATACATTCTGCTGTGTGCACTCGTAACATTTATCACGTCAGCAATAGGCGTATATGACCCTGTACAATTACCCTCCAATGTGTGCAATGACTTGCCCCTCTACTACCAGATTCCCAACTTCAACTCTGGTTTGCAGCTGTTGATTTACAGGTAGAGTGTTCTTGCTCTTTTCAAATTCAGTTAATTTTTCAGGATTTTTTTATTTCAGTGGGTTTTATTATCTTGCTTTTTGATGCTACCAATGATTAAGAGAAAGATGAGGTTATAACAGTTGCCAAATTTTTTTCAAGTGTACAAAGCTGACACAAATGTTTTGTATCTCATGGGAACTGCAGCTGTGTCCTGAGACACACAGCCAGGCATCTCTAACTACCAGGCTGGTATAATGTATTCTGCACCCTTCCCTCCTCTTCTGTTGTGGTGGGTTAACCCTTTTCAGCAGACAAACTCACACCCAGCCACTCCATCCCTCCCTCTCCTCAGTGGAACTAGGGGAGAAAATAGGATGAAAAAACTTGTGGGTTGAGATAAAGACTCATGGGCAAAACAAACTTAACTTGGGAAAAAAATACTGGCAATTGAAATTTATTTGGGTAGTGAGAAACAAAGAGACAAATATAAAATAGCACATTTCCTCCCCCTCTACCCAGCTGATCTTTACTACTCCACTGCAGACTCCCTATCCTCAAGTATGCTTTTTGAGATTTATTTCTTACCCCACTGAGTTTTCTTATATGTGTTTGAAGGGGAGAGAGGAATGTAGCTCTGTGAAAAATAGTTTGGGAAATACCAGGAGACCTTGGGAGCATTCACATCTATATGTAATGCTATGTCGAGTAAATATTTTTGTCTGTGCAAGATTGGAAGTAAAACCACTGGGCGTTGCTAAGCCTGGAAGAGCTGTTAAAAAAATTTATAATGTAGAACTACTGGAAATGCTGGAGTGACCAAGTAGTTTACACACATCATAGTGATTTTTTAAGCACTGCTAAATCATTTGTCACGTGTAACTAAGCCAGCACACAGTGTTTCAGTAGAACTGCTTGAGGGTACTACTCCACACAAAGAGCTGGGAGGAATCTGGTCCATTGTGGGGTGCAGTATCCCACAGTAAGCCAATCATCCAACTTGTCAAAGTCTGTGGTCTGCTTCTCTGGGCTCCATTTGCTAATGCCCGGAGCTGCAGGGGGGTGTGTTCTTGAAAGTGAATGTGAACTGTGAGGTGTGCAACCAGGCCTCATGCAGAATGTTTTTTTTTTTTTTTTTTTGACAAAGAAGGTGATCCTTGCTTCATAGTTTCTCTTTTACTTACCTAAGTAACTTGGAATTGAAGCTTAAGTTGTGGCCCAAGAAATTTTTGCCAGAGTTACATGTTTCAGGAAGTTGACAAATCTGTGTTTCTCCTCTTATATTAAAAAAATGTATTAAATAACCCCTAAGACTGGAAAGAATTGCTGCATGGTGAAGGAAAGCATTATTCCATGTTTCTCTGCACACTCCTATGTGCCTGAGGTCTTTTTCTGTTTTGAGTTGTATAGAGAAAGTCAGAAATAAGTTACATTAGTAAGGGTCTGTAGGCATGAAAACAACAAGAGATCAGAATTATATTCTGTGTTTTTAAACTGTGCCTTTTTTTTTCTCTTTGTAGCTTAAGGTCAGCAGGTACTCACTTTATCTGCATATCATGTGAGTCATTAACCACAGCTACAGTTGAATAAGCAATGGCCAGCATCTTTATACATCAAGTGTAACATCTATCCAAAGAAGTGCTTGATTCTGTCATTATTGATTTTATTTAGTATCATGTCGTTTCCCTTCAAGAACACTACTAAAATCACAGTGGCAGAGATCAGAAATAATATATCCCCTTAGCACACTTGCTGCTGACTTTGCCTATGTCTGATTAAAATGACTGCTGAGTTTTGCTTTCAGTAATGACTTCTGATTGCGATATCTTGCCACAAGCTGCACCAAACGAACATGAAAATTGTTGGCCATCTTATCACATACTGCATAGTTCTAGCTGATCTCCATGTTGAAATCTCTGGGACAATGAGTGAAATTGAATTTTCTCCCATCCAATCTGGTAAACAGAAAAAATAAAGGCTAGAAAATACCGTAACTATTATTCAACAGTCAACTATGTCTCTTTGGTTCAGTATTAAATATAAATCCCTTTTGTGTGCCATCACTCTTTCAAATTACATTTGTGCATACTTAATTGTTTTCTTCTCCTTATTACTATCAGTTGCACTTTGAATCCTTTTATTTTAGTGAATTATACCTCATGCCAACAAGGCAACTGTTTGTAGTAGATAAAACGCAGAGGCACAAGCATCCAGGTCACCGAATCTCCTGTGTGTGAAACACTTCTTTTTCTGTCCCTCTGTATTTAGGTACTTTAATATGTTTTAAAGCAGGCAAGATATGCAAGCAAATATGGAAAAAAGCAAGCAAGAAAGCGAAGCCCTGAAACATAGTTCTGATGAATACAGCTGAAGAGTAAGTCATATAAGTCAAAATGTGATTCCAAAGAAAAATGAGCTTTATATTAAGAAAAAAAATAATAAAACAATAAACACACACACACTTTTTTTTTTTTTCCTGGGGTGAATAAAAGTTGTATATTGCAACACTTACAAGAAGTGCTGTGGGGTTATTGTAGTCTAATAATGATCACTCTTTCTTAGAGTTTATTTTCTGGCAGTTGATTTACAAGGAATGAATTTTGTTATTTTGTTACTAGTATGCTTGTACACTTCTCTGAAATACTGACTGGTCTTTCAGTTAGTCATAAAAATGAGTTCAGGGCTAAACTGTGGAATATGTATTTACATACACAAATGTATTTTGTCTGTGTGCATGTGTTTAGTTTTAACTGTGAAATAATTTGATTTTTTTTTCAGTTAATTTTCTTTTACTGGAGTGCAACACATACTTAACTTTTTATACGTCAAACATTTGCCTCCCCCCCCCTTTTTTTTTTTCTTTTTATTTAAGCACTAGCAGACAAATTTTAATGTGGACTTGAGGTACTTTTGGTATTGGGGAAAACCAGTGAATTATATATCTTTAATCACAGCACATATAAAATGACTAAATAAACCAGATCCCTAGAGACTTTAAAGCATAGAAGGTATTTATCATCTGTTGCATAAAATGAATGCACTTATACCCTGTTTCCCCCAGTGAGGAAAGTAGGGTGAAAGGGAAAGGAAGACTGTAATAATTTCCTACTGTGTTCATTTAACTTCATGATGGTTCCTCTCAGGAGACCATAATGAAAAGATAAGAGACTAATGATCCATAAATTTAACAGAACCAAGATTGAACAATATTTCAATCTGACAAAATTAATTAACATTAAAACACTTTTTCTTGAGATATTCCTCTCAATGAGTGTGTTAGAGAAATCAAGCCATAAGACCATTCCTTAAATTTTTGAGTTTATTTTTAGACTGCAACCTTAACCTTCCAAATCTGTCTCATTTCTGCTTTTACAATCTAAATTTGATATTTTTCATTTGTGTTCATTTTTTGTTTTTTTCAAAAGTACAGCTGTCACTGATCATATTAATTATGTAAAGATATTCACACTTCATACTTGATCTTTTTCTCATATATACTGAGTGTCAAAACTACTTATTTAGGTGACAAATCTAGGGTTTTTCTTTAATGATCCTTTTCATTCTGATTACCTCTCTAGCAGCAACATAATCAAGGTCTTGTATTTACCACAAAACTAAACCAATCTGTAAATCAAACATACATCCTATATGAAGACCCATTTGTGTACAGACAGCTTTAATCCATTTATGGAGCAGCTTTTAAGTTGAGTTGAATGGCCTCGTCACCTGCTAACTCAGAGTCTGTCATTTCATAGCGTGGACAGCTTCACTGATGAATATGTGAGCATTCAGAGTTAACTCCTCTGTAAAATCATCTCCAGAGGAGGTTGGACTTCCATCCTCATAGTGCATTACTGACACAGACCAGCATGGGTAGGAACTCTGAAAGTGCTGGAATTGCACCATTAAGACTGGGCTCAACAGGTATGTCTTATGTATTAGTTTGCCCACAGACAGGCTCACCCTGCCCCATGGTACATGCATGTGCATAAAACTAGTGTGACTTAAGAATACACCTCAGTAGGAACCAGGGTTGTACTGCAAGCAATCATATCAACACTGTCTTCAAATTAGCTACTTCTGATAGTAATAAAGTCTCAGTAGCTTCGTTTTAGCTTTGGGTCTACATGAGCTGAACTGAATCTTGACTCATTCACAGGTGTCTCACTGATACTTGCTATATTTCAGCTCTTTCAGATGAAGTCAGATTTCTGATGGCACTACAGAATGAACCTGTTTTTTACTTTTACCTTTACTCAAGTTTTCTTATATTTTTTTCTCCATAGCAAAATAAATAAATAAATAAATAATCCAACAATAACAGCAAAAGCTATGTATTCACAGAATCACAGAATTGAAGGGGTTGGAAGGGACCTTGAAAGATCATTGGGTCCAACCCCCCTACCGAGCAGGCTGCCCAGGTAGGCGTCCAGACGGCCCTTGAATATCTCCAGAGCAGGAGACTCTACAACCTCCCGGGGCAGCCTGTTCCAGTGCTCCGTCACCCTCACTGTGAAGTTCTTTCACATGTTTGTGTGGAACTTCCTGTGCTCCATCTTGTGGCCATTACCTCTTATCCTGTCCCCACAAACCACTGAAAAGAGATTGGCCAAATCCCTCTGTCTCCCTCACCTCAGGTATTTATACACATTAATGAAGTCCCCTCTCAGTCATCTTTTCTCCAGGCTGAACAGACCCAGGTCTCTCAGCCTTTCCTCATTGGGAAGATGCTCCAGGCGCCGTATCACCTTTGTGGTCCTCCACTGGACTCTTTCCAGGAGATCCCTGTCTTTTTTGTACCGGGGAGCCCAAAACTGGACACAGTACTCCAGGTGAGGCCTGACCAGGACAGAGTAGAGGGGGAGGATCACCTCCCTTGACCTGCTGGCCACGCTCCTTTTAATGCACTCCAGGATCCCATTGGCCCTCTTGGCCATGAGGGCACACTGCTGGCTCACGGTCAACCAATTGTCCACCAGGACTCCCAGGTCCTTCTCCTCAGAGCTCCTCTCCAGCAGGTCGTCCCCCAGCCTGTACTGATACGTCCAGTTGTTCCTTCCCAGGTGCAGGACTCTACACTTGCTCTTGTTAAACCTCATTTGGTTACTTCCTGCCCAGCTCTCCAGCCTGTCCAGGTCTCGCTGAATGGCAGCACAGCCTTCTGGCTTGTCGGCCACTCCTCCCAGCTTTGTGTCATCGGCGTACTTGCTGAGGGTGGACACTATTCCCTCATCAAGGTCGCCAATGAAGATGTTGAACAAGAGCGGACCCAGCACCAACCCCTGGGGAACACCGCTAGTCACAGGTCTCCACCCAAACTCTGCGCCGCCGATCACCACCCTCTGAGCTCGGCCAGTCAGCCAGTTCTCAACCCACCTTACTGTCCACTCCTCTATCCCACACTTTCTCAGCTTTGCTATGAGGATGTCTTGGGAGACAGTATCGAAAGCCTTGCTAAAGTCAAGGTAGATGACATCCACTGCTCTCCCCCCGTCTACCCAGCTGGTGATGCCATCATAGAAGGCAATGAGGTTGGTCGAGCACGACTTCCCCTTGGTGAATCCATGCTGACTACTCCTCATAGCATTCTTCTCTTCCAATTGCTTGGAGATGGCATCCAGAACAAGCTGTTCCAACACCTTTCCAGGGACAGAGGTGAGACTGATTGGCCTGTAGTTTCCCAGATCCTCCTTCTTGCCCTTCTTGAAGACTGGAGTGACATTGGCTATCCTCCAGTCTTCAGGCACCTCTCCTGTTCTCCAGGACTTTTCAAAGATGATAGAGAGTGGTTTGGTGATCACCTCTGCCAACTCCCTTAGCACACATGGATGAATCCCATCGGGACCCATGGATTTGTGTGCGTTGAGCCCACTCAGACGCTCCCGAACCACTCTCTCGTCAACCGGGGGGAGCCCTCCATTTCCCAGACCCTTTGTTCTCCCGCCAGGGTTGAGGAGTCCCAGGGGAGGTCTTTGAAGCAAAGACTGAAGCAAAGAAAGCATTCAGTATCTCTGCCTTCTCGGCGTCTCCCGTTACCGGGACACCCCCCTCATTCAGCAAGGGACCCACATTATCCCTAGTCTTCCTTTTACTGTTTACATACTTAAAAAAAACCTTTTTATTATCTTTTATCTGTTTTGCAAGCCTCATCTCTAGGTGGGCTTTAGCCTTCCTCGTCGCGTCCCTACAGGCCCTGACAACACTTCTATACTCCTCCCAAGAGGACAGGCCCTTTTTCCACATTTCATAGACCTTCCTCTTCCTTTTGATCTTATCGATGAGCTCCTTGCTCATTCACGCAGGTATTATACAGATGATGTAAAAATTTCACAGATAGAAACTGTGTAGCATTAGGGTTAACAGGCTTACTAATACTTCAGTCAACAAGACAGTTATACGTATGTTGTAGAGTCCTCAGAGTCCTCTGAAGTCTTATCTTTTTTTTTTCTTTTCATCTGCTATGCTGTATAGCAGAAAACACATGAAATTTTCTTTTGCTATCCTACCTTCTCTAGTTAAGTTTCTAAGAAGTCATTTATTTGAGAAAGAAGCAGTTCATTTTTGCTGTGTAAATTAGTAGTATCTTATCAATATTTTGCTTATTCTTCCATCACTTTTTAATGTGATAGCACTCCATATTTATGCTGGAAGCAGTGCTCTTCGTAATCATCCCCTCTTCAGCAGAAGTCATTACGTTTACATTGTCAAATTTTACCTTGATTACAAATATACACACTTTCTATGCTGTTAATATAAAATAAATGTCATGTATTTTTATTTGCAGCTCTATCCAAAGTGGTTGATATTAAGGAACCATTAAGGAAACCTGAATCCCAGATCATTATTCATTCAGGAGTCAAAAAAAAAAAAAAAAAAAAAAGCATCTGTGCATTAGATGCTATTAGCACATGCAGAATGCCAGATATAATGACCCCATTAAATCAGACTTGATTAATAGTTTATATTTATGTTATTTTTGGAAAAGCTGTTTGTATTCTTTTGTGTTACTTTTTTTTTTTGGAAATACTGGTATTATGAAAAACAGCCTAAAGGCCTTGACAGGTATAAAGTGTTCCTTTGATTCTGATCTGCTTCCGCCTAGACCAGAGAGGTAGAAGGTCATCATACAGAGAAGACTAGATTTCTCCCAGCTAGCATGTACAGAAATATGCTTTTATTATGCTGCCCCACATTAACTGTTCTGTGTCCTTAGAAGTTCCTCAAGGATTCAGCACAAGCTTCTACTTTGTCTGGCTGCTGAAATATAAGATGATTATACTTATATTTTTTTGGGATGCTGTATTAATTCAAGAAAAGTAATTGTAGTCTTGCTGCTAGGGGTGGAATGCAAGAACTTTATTGCAAATGGGCTCAGTCCAATAAGTTTTTTTGTTTTGTTTTGGTTTTTGTTTTGATGCGGAACCTGCAAGGGCTGAGACACATCTTTGTCACGATCTTTGGTTTAGCTTTGTTCCCACAGAATTCCCTAACTTTAAGCTCTTGTTTATGATGAGTGGTTACATTTTCAAGGCCACTAAGAATTACTGAACAAAATCCTGATTTGAATGTGGTCTAAACTTTTTTTGTCCTGTTTTTGGCTGGGTTAAAATTAATTTTCTTTATAGTGACTGGGATGATGCTGTGTTTTGGATTTGTGATGAAAATAGGGGTGATAACATGGGGATGTTCCAGTTGCTGTAAAGCGGTGCTCACACAGAGCCAAGGCCTCTCCTGCTCCTGGTGCTGCCCTGCCAGTGAGGATGCTGGGGGTGCCCCAGGAGCTGGGAGGGGACACGGCCAGGACAGCTGGCCCAGGCTGCCCAAAGGGATGTCCCACACTGTGTGGCACCATGCTCAGCGATAGCAGCTGAGGGAAAGGAGGAGGCAGGGGGGACGTTGGGGTGGTGGCATTTGTCTTCCCAAGGAGCCGTGCCACGGGGTGAGCCCTGCTCTCTTGGAGGTGGCTGAACCCCTGCCTGCCGATGGGAAGCAGCGAGTGGATTCCTTGTTCTGCTGTGCTTGTGCGCAGCTTTTGCTTTGCCTAGCGAGCTGTCTTGGTCTCAACACGTGAGGTCTGACACTTTTACCCCTCCAGTTCTCTCCCCCATCCCACCTGGGGCAGCGAGTGAGTGGTTGTGCAGGGCTGAGTTGCCTGCTGTTGTAAAACCACAAGAGTCTCCAGTGACCCAGCAGTTCACTTGGTGACTTCTTAATCGAGATGAATTGTATAGCAAAGGTAAAGGCTCTGTGCCTGGCTTTCCTCTGCCAGACTTGGACAGTGCTACATCCACCACTGCTATAGCTACACTGAAGAGAATATCATCTCAAAGCATTTTCTTCATTGTCATATACAAAGGTCCACTGAAACCAATTAAACTTTTAGCAGTCAGAGCAATTCTGGGCTTCATTTGTAAGAACTTCATCACATGTTCCTTCAAGTTAGGACTGAAATTTTAGGACTTCAAATATAATTATTGTTGTGGTTTCTATAAAGAAAAATAAGACTTTTTAAATTAGCTGGAAATTTACTAGCAGATGAATATCAGTTGTTTGTTAACTGTAGAAATTAGCAAAATGAATGCACGTTTTTCTTCTACTAGCAACGTAATAGTATTTCTTTTATAACATGCTTGACAAATATTCTGTTTTCTTTTCCTTTCTTTCTTTTCGTTTCTTTCTCTTTCTTTCTTTCTTTCTTTCGTTCTTTCTTTCTTTCTTTCTTTCTTTCCTTCCTTCCTTCCTTCCTTCCTTCCTTCCTTCCTTCCTTCCTGCTTTCCTGCTTTCCTTCTTTCTTCTGATTGATTCTTTATTTTAGGAAGTGTTGGTGTTTTAACTTGTTTTGGTGTCCTAATTGATTTTGTTTTTCGCTGAAGACTATGATTAGTGTCATATATTATAAAACACACAAATGTCTGTTGCATATAGTAGGCCTTGTTAATGAATTTTCTGTTATAGGCAGAAAAATGGCAGAAAAATTGTATTCCATAGTTCTAAGTTATGTTGACAGCTGTAGTCTACTTTTAATGAATAGTGTTACAGATATTGAATATGCTATCATATGAATGGCTGTTTGTATGTGTGTATACTTATTATATGTGCATGCATGCATAAGTAGTGTGGATGGCTTTAAACTCCAGAGCTGGGATAATATAGTATACTGGTAAAACCTTTTATTAAGTAACACTTTGTTTCATGGAGTGATCTGAAAGATTAACGTTATCAAAGAACCCATCTCTTCTAATCACAATGGGGAACATTTTTCCTCCTAGCAGTAAAAGGAATTGCAACTCCAGGATTTGGGAAATTATAGTAAATTTATATTCTGTTCCTTGAAAAGTAATCTTGATCTTTTCCTCCAAGCTCATATAACACATAAAGATTATCTCTTCTCATTTTGGAGGAGCTTCAACCTCAAGTAGCTAAAGACCTCTCTCTGTTTTTTGAATTGTAATTTCCTCTACAAAAGCTGGAAACTCTTGTATTCCAATGGATGTCCCATTTTTGTATCATATCCTGATAATATTTTTCCTTTTCTATCTCTCTACTACTATTTGGTATTTGTCTCAAAGAAGTTGCTGCTAAGAACTGATGCAAATTTAAACAAAGTGATGGTAAAATGAAAGAAAATGAAAGAGATGTAGTTCACACAAACAGTGGCTGGACACTCTCGTCAAGGGGAAAGATTGACTGTTTCAGCAGGCAGCCCGCCCCTGGCTGTTTTAAGTACAGGCCCTCCAGGAGAACTCTTAGTTTTGCTCACTGAACCACAAAATTAAAGTACCATGGAAGAAATCCAGACATGCAACAATGCCAAAATATGTATCACACTATCCTGAAAGGCTTCAAAATTACTGTATTTACACAAGGGTATTACAGACAGAATAAATGAAAATTTTATGGTCTAAGAAAAGAAACACAATTTTAGTTAACTAGCATTTTTCTACTGCTCTAAAGCTTTTAATGGGAGCAGAGGGAATTTGCACTCAGTGAAGTAGATCAGTGAAATGATAATTTGTCTTTGAATGGAGTACTTTTATCCCATTAATTTCTGCCATTATGGTGTGAGATAAGATGTAAGCCAGTGACTAACTGAAAATTAAGGCCCAAAAAAGAGGCAACGGAACAAAAGAATAGCTTATGCAGTATTATACAAAGCATATGCTAAAATTAATTTTTACTCAACCTTTTATTGTAGCCACTTTTAACCTCAATCCTTTATGCACTTAATCATGCCTGCTTCTGCTATATTAAAATATATTCATTTTATTCATAAGATCTCTTTTTAAGGATATTTGATTAAAATCCTTTCTTGTTGCTGTTAAGAGGGAAAAAAGGGCATTGTAGTGGAGATATGCCAGAGGTGAATACATGGCGTTGAAAGCCTTCCTTCCCTATATACGGCAAATGAAGGAATCCTTTATTGCATTACAGAAGGAGCAGAAGAGAATACTTTAGCTTGTGTTATTTGCAACATTTACCTGGCATTGTATAAAGACTATTACTGTCCTTTTTCAAAGATGTGCAATAATCATGATGTTTTGAAAGTACTTTTCAGGGTAACATATAAAGGAAAAGAGGAAAGGATCATAGACGTGTTGTTAGGAAGATTCTCCAGAGTTCAAGGCATCTAATTCTATCCATTGCACAGAAGCTGGATCAAGTAAATCTACCATATGCTTGTCTAATCTGTTCTTAAAAACTATGTAGAATGGCTCATGACACTCTTGGATATCTTGCTGAAGTGTCTCATTACTCTTCATTAGAACAATTTTACTCTAAATCTTAAGTCTTTGCTGATTTCTTCTTGTCCTTCCCCCTTTTTTCTGTGAAGAACAAATACCTTCTTTTTTATAATTTTTTTAAGTAATGGAAGACAGTTATGTTTTCTAATAGCCAGTCCATATTTTATTTTATTTTATTTTATTTTATTTTATTTTATTTTATTTTATTTTATTTTATTTTATTTTGTTTTGTTTTGTTTTGTTTTATTAAACTAAATAAATATTCTTTCACTATTTCTCCTAAGTCATGTTTTGTAAATCTCTTTGCAACTCTTCGTTTTCTCCAGTTCTCTTCTGCGGACTCCGCAACTTTCTAGCATCATTCTTAAGAGGAAGGCAACCAAAATGAGATGAATTCCCCATCTAGGGGTACTACCAGTAAACAGGACAAAGACAGCTACCTCTCTTGTCCTACCTGGGACCTCCTAGTACACATCCTAAAATGAGATCTGTCTTTGCAACAGCACTGTTTTATAAATTTATAGTATGCCTCTGATCTTTTTATGTCCTTAATATATTTTCTGCCTGGCTGATTTTTCCCCACTGGGAATGATGCTTTCAGATGTGTAGTGGCTGTTATCTTTCTTGAGTACATTCTGCTAGTCTTTTTGAATTCATCTTGTTGAACAATCTTGTTAAGACTGTCCAGCTAAAATTGTTTGGTAGCTATGCTTTGTAAAAGTAAGAGTTATGATTTATTAATCCTTTGGTGATAGTAAGAAAATCTTTTCATCTGAGAAGCTGAACAAACTCAGCCTGAGTTTTTGAAAATCCGTCATAGCTTCTTACTACAATTCAACTCATAGATTGTCATTATTTTGTTTCTTTCCATAATCTGATAGATCGAGATTCTACATAAGGACTCCAGGTTTGCTGTAATGGAAACACTGGGTGCCGGTGCTGGCTGGGAGGAAATATCGTAGCATAGTTTCACCAGTTCTGTTTCTTAAGGTTCCTTCAGGTGTGCTCTCCACTGTCACCTGCAAAGGTCATTCTAAAGGGTGATCGTTCTTCATGGATGCTCTGGGCAGGATTTCTATCTGCCCACCAGATCTTCCCACTGAGGTGGTTAGGTAGCTAAAATACATCATAGCAGCATCTTCCTCCTCATGTACTGAGATCTGGGTAGATTTGATATTCACTGGTATAAAAGGGCATGTTCTTTCCATGCCTACATGGTAGACTATCTTCAAGGCAGCACTGAGTACCAGAAGGCATATGGCTATGCAAGTGCACCACTCCTGTCAGGATAAGGCACCTTGCTTGCATAAAGTCAGAAGGATAAAGAGAAACAAGAGCCTTTTCTGTCCTCTCCTCAGCTATTCACTCATTTTTCCTCTGCTGGAGTTGCCTGTTGCTCTAGCAGAGGAGCAGTTTGCAAACTGATGACCTCACAACCTGCGTCGCCTCTTTCTGAGAGTGAGAGCATAAATTTCTAGCAGAGGCTGCCACTTAACCAGAGGCAGGGAAGCTATTTTAAGTTGATATTAAAAAAAAGATAAATGGATGATAACTCATAGAAACGATAATCAGGAAACTGTTTATTAGCACTAATGTTTATTAGCACTAATGCCAAGCCAAATCAGATTTTAAATATATTATTAAGTTTATGTTTCAATAATTTTCTGAATATGGACTAGGTTTTAGCTGAGAATCCCTGGGAGATTCCTAAGCTAAAAATATATCTAAGGGGAACAGAGTTCTTGAGGAAATGTAGTACTGCTGCAGTGAATATAGAACACTCAGATCTGTAGAGTTTGTAGAGTGAAATCCAGAGCAGACTTTTCAGGAGAAGTGTGCACGTGCAATTACATTCCAACTTGTATCACTATGCCAAAAGTCTGAAGCCATAATATGGGCTTTATAAATAAAACCATACTTGTGTGTGGGATCAAGTTTAAATTTATCCTTTCTTTCTATCTTTCTTTCTTTCTTTCTCTTTCTTTCTTTCTTTCTTTCTTTCTTTCTTTCTTTCTTTCTTTCTTTCTTTCTTTCATGGAGAAAAACAGAATGCTTTTAAAATCAGTAATATATTTTTTGAAAAGGGTTAATTTAGTTTAGTTTAGTTTAGTTTCATTTGTTTGTTTGTTTTGTTTTGTTTCTTCTCTCCAGTAGTTAGTGAGTACTCTCATGAAATATAATTTTCAGGAAAAAAAAAGGAAACTGAAAGGAGAGTAGAGATTAAAAGAGAAAGAACTTTTCATAGCAGTAAAAACACCAATAATATAATGCCAAAATCAAAAATCTTCTGTTAGAGGTTTTCAAACACTAGGGAATCTCCGATATCACTTAGGCTAATAAGGTATGCATTAAAACTATTTTTTTTCTTTTTTCCCCAAATACCTGCTAATTTTATTTTCATTGTACACCTATAATTAAAAATCTTTAAAAATTGAACTGCTCATAGGGAAAGTAATTGGAGGGAATCTTATCCTTATTTTCTGTAAGTGAGAAAAGAACATTAGCCTTATTAAATGCTTTACACTGAATTCAAAGCACTTTACAAATTATCCTGCTATTAGGTTAATTCTTATATTCAGTATAAATTGGCTGGGAATTAGAACCCTCTGGTAAAAGAAGAAAGGGGAAAGAACCAAGAAAATACATTATACAGCGGGAATCTTGTGCTGTAAGGAAGAAAATATAGCAATTTATTTTTGGTAGTGAGCATACCTGGTTTAGCCATAATCATATTAAAAAAACAAGGAAGAGCTTGTAGGCATTCTGTTCTACAGTACTTAGTGTGCTTTATTCAGGCTCCCTGATACAGATCAGTCTTTCTAACTCATCTCTTTTGTTCTGATCCTCATGAACAAGTGAGTGGAGGAGAGACACCATAGGGTGACATTGGTCAGTAAAGGCATTAGTAGACAGGACCACTGGGGAAATCTTAAATAATTTAGATCCAAGAGTTGGCTTGTTATTTTCACTGTACACCAGCTACAAACTGTGGCCGTGAAGCATTTCTATAAATTCTTTTTTTTTTAATGTGTTGGTCCACCTCTTATTTAACCTGACTGTATCTCGGTGAGGTTGTGGAAGTGACAAAGCTCAGTATTAGTGCTCAGCCAAGTCAGCCCCAATGGGAAAACAAAGCAAAGCAAAACAAAACAAAACAATAGAACCAAACCAACCAACCAAGCAACCAAAACCAAAGACATTTGGTATGCAAAACAAGTGACCAGGGTGATTCATATCATCCTCCAGTGGGCAGCAGTTCCTTGGGAACTGATGAAGATTATTACAGGTTCAGCTACAATAGTGTCTTACAGTACATCCAGCCTCTATTTCCCTGCTGCTGAGAAGTGAGGAATGTAAGATGTGAGAGCCTTTTGTGTGTTGTCATGTGTATACTCCCCTTTTTTCAAGATCTTTCTTCTATTCATTTCTCTTATCTGATGAAACATGCTATGCTATTACCTACAAACATAGCAACATGAAAGATGAAATCATAAAGGGAAAAAAATAACAACAAAGTAAAAGTAAAAATAAAATAAATCCTCTACCGCAGTAATTATTCTTAATGCTTTGATATTATAACTACAATTCGTTCACCCCTTAGGGTTAAGAAGGAACATGTTTCACGTCTTAAAAAAAAGTTTGTAATAAGCCAAATATTTGCTTTAATGTTTTTGAAACAATCAGGTAGAGAGAAACTTTACCTACATCTCTTCAAATATTCTCAAAAAGAAAAGATGACTCAAGGCAGTACCAACAAGTTTCTCTTTCTTCAAAAATAATAATGTCACAGTTATATGATTGGTAGATAAATTCATACTACGCAGATGTAAGATGGGGTGGATAGAATGTCAAGCTACAATTTATATAATCAATATCAGATATAGTTATAATCTGTGATTTCACATATGCTCTGTCAGAGCTGTGTTTGTCTTAGCAGTCTTGAGAGGTCCTTTCCAATCTCAACTATCCTGTGATTCTATGATTCCATAAATAAATGATTTTTACATTTTTTTTTCCACGGGAAAAGCCTTTTTCTACGTTTCTGTTTCATAACTTAATACTTTAAAGAGAAGAAATTGAAACAGATCCTTCATTTCTTAAAGAAATGTAAATACAACTTTTCGCGCAAACTTTCCTAAGAATTTGCAGGTTATCTTATTATATTCAAACCACTTTTTTTTTTCTTTTTTTTTTTTTTTCTGGCTCACAATAACAAACAAACATTCCATACAGCATTCAGTATTCTTATGCTCCATTTCATCCTCTTGTATTTACAAGATTTAAAAATGCTCAAAAACTGGGCTCAAGTGGGATCATTCTAAAAGATATCTTCTATGAAATGCTCAGCAGCCACTGTAGTGGCCTGCAGAAAATCAGGAGATCCATGGCACGTCTTTGTGTGCTTTATATATCACCCTGGTAGCGGGAGGATGACCTGGTCCAGATCCCAGTCTTAAAACTACGATATCCTAACAATCTTTTTTTTTTTTTTTTAATTAATATTTTCCAGTCTCCCAGTTTTGTTTGATTGTTTTTTTATTTGTTTAACTGTTCTTTTACCTTGTTCTTGCTTGCTGTTGCCTCTGGGATACAAATTTGGAGCAGACATAGGGAGTAAGCTTCCCTTTACTTAACTGTAGGAAAGATATTTTGATGCCTAAAGTAGCTTTTTGGTGTCCCCTTAGGTTCTGGTCTGGGATCCAGTTGTTGATCTAGCAAAGGAGAGATATAATCCGAAGTCCTTTGTCAGCTCTGTCAGCCTTGTGCAGTTGCCTTAGATACCAACATTTCACTATAATAAAGTAGAATGCTAATATCCACTACAATTTTTAGCATGTGGAATTATGATTGTATTTATTTTTTTACCTTAGCTTTTTAAACTTTTTTTTTTCTTCAAGCTCTTCTGTGCCATTTTGAATGTCTCAATGTCTCTATTTTATGTGATGTCAAAGTATAGTGTTTTTTAAAAGATATGTAAGTAAGTTACTTACACTCAAATAACAGGCCTTAAATTTCAGATAGGATTTAGTAATTCCTTTATTTATTAAATATACTACATTAGGCTTATATCAGACACTTTACAACAGGACCTTATTTCATTCTATTGTGTTGCACTTACTTAAGTTGCAACTATTGCCCCTCTTAATTTAGCTGACATAAAGCACATAAATATTGAGGCATAAATATTTTCTCATATAAGTTAGTAGCGTGAAGCCTGCATAAATATAGAACTAAATCAGGCCCTGAGTAGCCTGGCTTAATTTCTCCTGTCCCTAGCCTTTGCAGTGCTTACACATATGACAAGGAGCACAGCTCTGATTCATAGTCTGTCTTCTGGCCTGCACCTGTGTCTCCTGACAATCTACTACCCCTTTGCTGAGCTGGTGGGAAAACCACAGCTGATACTGTAATCAGCATATAGAGAAAGGTTTGAGGCTTTTGTAAGACAGAAGTGAGCTCATTGTCAAAGAAACAAATTATAAAAATGGTCTGGAGAAGAGCCTTATGAGAAGAAATTTATTTTCAAGATTTGGATGTGGAAGGTGTGATCCTGTGAAGGTAAAGCTTTTTGAAAGGTTTTTGAAGCAACTTTCATGAAATTAATTTCTAGTGTCTATCAGAATTAGACCTAAATCTCGAAAGAATGTCAAAGATGAGTTGGCATTTTGTGGGCTCAGTCACAGCTGTAGTAAAGATGTTATTCAGTCAAGTTCTTGAAGTTACAGAGGTGAAACAGAGTAAAAGAAAGTCTGGACCAAGAAAGAAGAGAGATTTCCCCAACAACAAGATCTATTACTGCTTATAACCAGAAAGGGACTGGTGGACAGCCCAGCCTTTGTGACAAGTGAACACAAAGTTGCTCCCCCTTATGGTGAAGAGCATTACATTTGTTTGTATTTGTTCTGCATTCACTCATGCATTCAAAATGCTGCAGTATTTACAAATAATTACTCACATTTATTAGAGAGCCAAGTCCATTATAAAATAAGAAAAGTCACTGAAATGGAAACAAGTGTAGTGCATACGTACAATTTTTTGTTTGTGTGTGTGTGTGTATAAAATGACAGAGTTAAAGTGTGAGATTTTACCACAGACCTGTGAGAGGAACAGTTGCTGCCCCTGCTGTCAACTCCTCTGTGCCTTGTGTGGCTTCAGAGCACAGAATGCAGGGTGCTGGTGCTGATCCTGAGCTGTGCACCACCAGATCCTTAGGGAACCACACCAGGGGTACAAACTGGCAATGTTAAAAACTGATCCTGGGTAGCACCTAGTTTACAGCCCAGTGGCCATGAGGATTTGTTTTCAGAACACTGTTTTCTTTACAAAGTTTTGGTCTAGCTCCTAACCATCTTCTGATGTTCTTCTTAAGACCCTGAGGCTCTTTAGGAAATACCGTGGGGTGCAGAGCAGTCTGGTTCTGTGGCAGGGTCACTTCATTGCTGTTGTGAACAGTGTCAAATGGGATTGCTTTTTAACACGAGGTGCTTGAATAGACACGGAAGACCTTTCTTCCATATAAACTACTAACAGCTGAAATAGTAGATTGTTTTTTCAGTATTTATGTTTCTCAGTACTTAGAAGCTTAGACACACTCCAAGCACCTTGGTCACATCTTGATGTTTTACTAAGGTTTTCTGATACCTCCAAAAGAAAATATATCAGCAAAGTTTTAGAGTAAACTTTCCCAGCGTCTCTTTTTATTTAGATTTCACAAAAATACTGCAGAAGTTACATGAAGATCAAAAAGGTCAGACTTGGCTTTAGAATCTAGAGATATTAAGTATTTCATCAAGTTTATTTTTATGAGGCAGCATTGAAAAGCTTTGCTGAATTTAAATGTTGCATTGTCCTAGAGGCAAAGAAATAGTAAATCTACCTCACCCCTTCCTTTTATAGAAGATAATACAAGGTCAGCTTTCTGTGAAGTGGGCTTTCTTTGGGAGAGATTTGTAATAACTAATAGAAAGCCAAGGAAAATAAGCACATAGTTGTGCAAGTTTGGCCAGAAAAGCATCTGAATAAATAAAATATTAAAATCACTTCAGCAATTCAACATGATGGGGATAAAGTTTAGAGATTTTAGAAAATCTTAACAATAGATCCAATCCTCCTTTCATTCCAGGAAAGCTGTAAAAATGGGTCCTATCACAGGCTACTGTGCTAACAAAATATGCTTGTGATAACACATTCAGTATACAAAAGGTGGTTATGAGCCATAGGAGTGATTTTTCAGTTATTTTTATCTCTGTACTCAAAAGCATGATTTTGGTATCTAAGTCAATCCTTTTACTCCCATTGTGACAATGAGGTAAAATGAGAGACAGTTATATATGAATCTCTCATTCTTGGTATTCAGTAGTTTGGTTATCCTGAAACCTAAACAGAGGCACCTGACTGTATAGTGCACTACACAGGGCACCAGAGTCCCTTCAGACTGGGGTGACTAACTTCTGGGTACTTCAGTGCTGAAATCACAACGGCCAAATTTCTCTCAGGAGTTCACTTCCAGTTTCTAGCCTGATCTATTTACTTGTGTGAAAGCTGAGCTCTTCACAGCGTGTTACCTAGAGCTAACACCTCCAGCTGACATCAGCTCTGGCCTAGCCTCATAGGAACAGAGACAAGATGTGGGCAATGTGGTTTAATTAGAACATAACTGTATTAAAGGAACACAGAGAGGGTCATAACGTGAGGACTATCTTTTTTTTTTTTCTTTTTTTTTTCTTAGTTATTATCATGTTATAAGAATAGAGGACAGCAGCCCTGACACAGTGAAATCTCTTTGAACAGCTATTAAAGGGAGGGCAGAATGGGAACATTTTGTCTCTGCTGCATATGATGTGGTCATGGCTCCTTAAGAACCTTCTGATAACGTTGTATTCATCTTTGGCTTACTAGAGAACTAGATTTCCCCTCTGGAAAGTATCTCCACTGGATTTCAGGGACAATTTGAACATAATCTTCTCAGCCTACCAGCTCGCTGCACTGGTATAGAGAACATGAGGAATGTGCTGTTCTAATCCTTTTGCAGCGGGGGAAATTTTCAGCTTGAAGCCTGAAGGACAGAAAAGTTTTAATATGCCCAAAGCAAATCATAAAGCCTAATTCTATTGTCATGTGAATAATCCAGTGGACAAAAAATCTATACCATTCTGACGTATTCTGGAACACCAAAAGCATACCAAAAGTTTTGATACATACCAATTGCAAAACAAGCAGGTTTCACAATTTCCACTACGTTCTCAATTCTCCTTTTATAATAGGAATATGAGTGACTGCTTGTCTGTACCAATATAGGAGAAGAGTATCAATACTTTCTTCTTGGTGAATTGACTTTTCTTATTTATATCAATCAGGCACAATATTAATAACCTGCCTTCTACCTTCCCTCCGGTTCCTCCTTCCATATGACACTTTCAGCTTCAAGAAAAGCCAGGGTAGTCTTTCTGTGAAATAGAGATTTAATAGAATGTGTGAAAACTGTGGAATGAATACAAAAATTACCCAAACAATTAACCTGTCAATCAGCAGTTCCCTCCAGCATGTGTCCTCTCTTTCCTTGGTAGATCAAGGATTGTGGGGTGCTTTTCTCTCAGGGTCCTTACTGTATACAAGTATACTGTATACAAGCTAATCCAAATATTTCAGTATGTGGTTTTCTACTAATAATTCTTACTGTATAGCTGGATTCCTTTTGATTGTGTAATTGATTATTATTATTTTTTCCTCATTTAGCTATATACGTGATTAGGCATAAACTCTAACTGTAGTAATCTCATTACTAGACTCAGGCAAACAAACTAAAAAAAAAGAAAATATTATTTCATTCCATGGTTCTCAATCAACTATAAGTTTTTTTTCTTTTATTTTCTTTTTACAGAAAAATAAAGTGTAAAACTTTTCACGATTTTTTTAGTATCTAAGTCACAATTTAAGGTCAGCATGACCAAGGTTTGGCCTTTATGTCCTGTAAATAGGAGGAAGCGAAGTACGCTTGAACTATTTTTTGTTTGGTCTGCAGAATTTAATGACTGTTTAGATCTGAAAATTTAATGAGTGTTTAGTGATGACATGGCCTTAAAGTTGTGTCTATAAGCATCCCTGGAGAAATCTAATCTATGAGCAGCCCTGGACTACAGCAAGTGCTAGGATCTAAGAAGAGATCAAAATACTTTGAAGTCTTCTTTTGTAGTGGTAAAACTGATGTCTCTGCTCTTTATCAAAAGAATTTGCTCCCTAAACACAAATGCTGTTTGACTGCTATCAAGTTACTGGTAAAACTGAAATGAAACACCTGTATGGCCAACAGCTGTTGCTATTCAGTGATAAATGCCTGCCTCCAGCAAGACCTCAGGTTGGGTTATGTTTCTTGAAGACACTGTTTACTTCCAAGTCAAAAGGAGTAGTAATGATAAGACACATTAAAATGTCATAATGAGGCTTCATTACCAGCTATCATCACCATTAGCACTTTTTTATTATATTGTGTATATGTACATCTCCACTCATATATCTACCAAAATTGACACACCACCATATCACCTTTAATTGTTTTGAATGATTTGAGAAAGAATCTGGTTGAATATGAGAGCAAGAGTGGAAAAAAATATGTATTTTTTCTTACACTTCCATGTTATTGTCCTTTCCCATGATATTTTTTCCTCTTTTTTTTTTTTTTTTTGAGGGGGGGGGGAGGGGTGTTTTTGATATGTAGAATTTCTTGAATTACATTACTGAAAATGAACTGAAAAAAAAATTAGTGACATAAATAATTGCTTTTCCCTGACTCATCCAAGTTTGCTAGAGCTAAACAATCTAAAAATATTTCTTGACAGTTTTCTTCCAATTGCATTACGTTTGGAATTCTTTACAAATATTCAACAAACAAGTGCTCTTAATCAGGGGAACAATGTAGCAATGCATGACATTATACTAGGCAATCATGCTTCATACTGAACAATCAATCCAGATTGTTTTGATTACCAGATCTCTGTGATAGCTATAAATAACTAGGTAGGATGATGAATTACGTAGAGGAAAGCCAACATTGTGTTTCCTACGGGAGAGATTTTCAAAACCATCTCAATCTTGTTTCCCCCTTCAACTCCAATGCTGTTTTCATCTTTAAAATTAGCATCCTTTCTGCACTGTCAGATCCTGCATACATTTAGAAGGATGTTCCTCTAGACCTGTTTTATCACAGATTGCCTTTTACAGTAACCACTTTTGTAAAACTCCATAGAGTTCTCCCCCTACTATTTTTTTTTTCCCAGTCAGATTTATTTCTGTTTGCTTTCTGCTGCTGAATAGTAATACTGAAAATCCCATTTATTTTGGATACACTGCTCCTTTTTTCTTTCTTTCTTTCCGGGAGAACTCTGAAATACAATACTAAAAACTGTACTAAGAACTGTAATTCTGTGAATACAGGAAGTCATGTCTCCTGTGGAACCCAAATGTATGCATGGGATAATTTTTCAGCTTTTTCACGCATATGTTAAATTTTAGCAAATCTCGAACTGAGGAACTATTTGGTCTCAGATTTTTCAGTAGCTCTAAATCTATTTTTAAGCTTGATTATTATTAACATTCTTTTCTTTCTGGTGTTTCCATGTTACTAACAAGGTATGACAACAGATTAACCTCTTGTATTTGCCTTTGAACTTAAAACATAGGGTGGAAGTCTTTTGCTTTTATATTGATTATTTTTGCATTTGTGTATTTTAATATTCCATACTATTTTCAAGTAATAACCAATCATCTAACTCTATTAAAAAAAAAAAAAAAGGCAAATAAGGAATCGCCTGTGCTGATGAAAATTCTAGAGTTACCCAGTCTAATACAGTGATTTTTAAGCTCAATGCTCAGTTAATCACAGAAAGTCAGCACCAGTTTTTTATAGAAAGTAAGGAGAAATAGATAATATTTTCAGTCAAAAGAGGTTTTGAAAGAAGTATGAAGTGAGATGCAACTTACAGCTTAGTTCTGATGAAATAACCTAGATAATTTTAATCTAAAACAGAATGATTTCTGAAAAAAAAAAAGTTGAAAATATATTTGTATTGAGTGGTTAGGTTTATTTATATCATGTTTGAAATACTTTGAAAAAATATTGAAGAGTAATGCAAATGGAAGGGCCTTGTTACAGAGGTACTGCTTCATGTTCTATTAGAATGCTGAAATTACGATTTCCATTACAGTTATTTACACTATGATTTTCAGAAGTTTATAATTCATCAGCACAAATTCACTGCAGGTGAAAGCTTGGTGTACAACTTCTAATCTACAAAACCCCCAAAATCTTCTAGTAGGTTGGGTTGCTTTTATTAAGTCACAAGTTTCACAACAACAACAAATCTGATATCGACACTGTTTGCTATTTGTTCTTGATCTCTTTGATACATGAAATGTTTCTGTAAAAACAAACAAGAAACAGAAAAAGACACAGAAGCTTCCTCCTAAGTCTCATCTCTGTCTTAGCTGATGCAGAGGTACACAGATTGAAATATGTGATCCTTGAATATTCTGTAAAAGATTCTAAATTACTCTAGGAAATGTAATATGAAAGATGTTATTTTAGGCAAACTTTAACAATGAATTAGTTAAAAGAAAAGAAAAACAATCAATCAAACAAAGACAGAAGCAACCTTGCTAAGTGGTAACTAAATCTCTTTTTTAAGTTACTGGCCTGTATGGATGAATCCACTGCTCTCACAGTACTCTCGCAGGCAGGTGTGAGAGACTCACAGTCCTCCATTGCCTTGATGTGGCATTTTGTTGAAGGGTTCTACTGCTCCCATCTAGCCTACATGGTTTTATTTTATTTGTGTGGTAATCAGGAGCTGCAGAGATGGAGAGCAAGAACAGTCTGAGCCACTGGAAGGGAGTATTTGTTAGAATACCTGGACCTGAGAACACGGATGTGCTCCTAGACCCAGTGATATAGATGTCACCTAAAATGTTGGGGTATTATTGGATATATCAAAAGTACCAGTTCAACTGCTATGAATAATTTAGTGTTAAATTGCTAAACTGTGGTGAATAAACTATATGTGCATATTGATGCCATTCACTCCTGAAGAAGAAATCACTAGTATGACATTAGGAAGAGCTATTTGATTCACTCTGCATGTCTATTACTAGAATGTCATCTAATGCAGATGCATTTTGCATTGTAATCTGGGAGGCATTAGGCTTCATAATGAGTAGAGAATAGCTTAACAACTTTCTCCCATGAGCCCCATCAGCTATGGTCTTTCCTCTCAGCACAGCTGCCATGATGAAGAATGGAAAGGAATAATTATTGCGATGTATCAGACAAGCAGTCTTGTTGCCATGCAGTCTCAAAGTCAATAGTATATAGTCTGAATTGGATTTAAACTTCAAGATATGATTTATACCAAGTATTTTTTAAAAATACAAAACTTTAAAAATCATACTGTGGTTCATTACCTCTTGTTGCAATGAGGTATGTGGTAATGTTTCCCAGGAACAGGAATTCACAGAAACAATGAAATTCAGGACTCAATTTTAAATGGCCTCATGGAAAGAAAAATAGTTATTGGAAGCAGTAAAAATGAACAGTATGCATACTCTTAGCTGTTTTACACTGGCACAGAAAAATGACTTCGCCTGTTGTAATGACTGCAATTCTATAAATTGGGTTGAACCAAAAAAACTATGCCTAAACACACTTTGTTACACAAGAAGTTCACAGATTTTTCTCTTTTGTTCTGACATTCTGTTTGCTTGTCTGACAGTGGAACTCTACAGAATATAATCTTAGGAAAAAATATCTTTGTATATTGCATAAAATTGTATACAGCGGTATCAAATACACTAAAATCAAGATGTAAATGTGTTTACTATCTCTGTGTGAACTACTTTAGTCTTTCTCTTTCTTTCTGTTTCCAGCTTTTACTTTTTTTTTTTTTTAAATATTAAACGTGAGTTCCTTCCCTGCTGCATTATTTTCTCGTTTCTTTTTAGTTTACCTTCTTTGTCTTCGCTGCTTGTATTTAAATTCAGGCTGGAGTTCATTTATAATAGATCTCACACTGAAGTGATTACCTGAACTGCTTGGACTAAGTGATAGTGAAAAGGATCACCTCTTGCCAATAAGTTTTATTCTTATTCACCTTATTGCTGTTTCTCCAGCCAAGCAGTGTGAAGGAGCCTTCGTGTAACAGACAATGAGGTCCAATGAGTTGTTTTAAAACTTAACCTCACTACATTTCAGTGTACCTTCATAAGTTTGCCATCAATGCTTATCATTTAGCGCAAACCCCTGTTATATGCTTTCTTTTTCAAGTGGTCCTTACAGTTAATTTTGATTAAAGATTGCACTTTGAGCAATATTTCAGTTTCTTTTATGAACCAAAGAATGCTGCAAACCCGAATTCACCATTTCTCAGTTGCTACTGAAACTTTAGTGTGTTTTTCACAACATCCAGGCTTAGCCATTAGAGTTCATTGTTTATTAATTTAGAAAGAAGGTTGTTGCAAATCTTCCTTTGTTCCTTCATTTGTTCATTCCTTCTTTTCTTCCTTCTTTCTTTCCTTCCTTCTTTCTTTCCTTCCTTTTCTTTCTTGTCATTAGTGATCTTGTTATCTATCCTAGATTTGCTTTCCTGCTTATCTGCATTGCTGTTAATGACCATTAAGCCACGTATGGTTGTAAAGGGCTTCTTGCAAAGCAAAGGTGAGATGGCTGGCTGGCTGATCATTACAGTGTGTAAACATTCATATGAATTCCACCTATTGGTGTATGCAATGTAATAACTATTGGGACTAGGGAGGTTTTTACTCCCGGTCTTCAAGAGGTTTATTGAAAGGCTTAGAGACAGCTATTTCACCACTTGTGTTTCCTTTTCTCAAAAGCAGGGTTAATGTCATTTATTTCCTTTTTAAAGCACTTTGATATCTGTTGGGGAAAGGTACTATATAAATGCCTGCTATTAGTAACAGTCATACAAAAGGTAAAAACTAAAGGAAAAAAGGAAAACTCCAAAAATACACAAGATAAGATTGTTCAATTTTTTAAATGGACCTGCCTGACTTGATAGAAAAATTAAGGAAGATATTATAAAGAAAGGTCAGCATTATAAAAAATGAAAAGCATGTATAAATGAGAATAAAAGGCTTATGAAACACAGCAGCTCAAGTGTAAATACAAAGTATGAAAACTAGGACAGAATTTGGAGAGTGGCTTGCAGGGAATGCTCAAGTTGCTAGTTAGAAGTTGTTTATTTCTTCATCAGAAGTAGGAAGGCAAACAGGAATTTTGATGATGAGGGTATAGCAGGGGTACTCAGGTATGAACTGGACATAGCAGAGAAATGTAACAGATTTTTGTATCAAGCTACTATTGAAAGCTTTGGTAGATTCCCACTTGCTCCCTCTTCTTTACTGCAGAGGGGTCAGAGGATTTAGATAAATTTGTTGTTACTGGAGGAATTATGCCAAACAGAAAAGTTAGGTAATTCTCCAGGACTGGATGACATTCAGGAGCAATCTTTTGGGTAACTCAGATATGAAACTGTGGAGCACCTGGCAAAACCATGTAAGCTATCATTGCAAATAGTTCAACAATAACCTCTACTGTGCTAGAAAACTGGCACACAACTCCAATGATAAGAGGGACTGGGAGCCATGGAGAGGAACTACAGAGCAGAGACTGAGTTCCAGCTGGCAAGGTGAGAATATACTAAAAGATAAGATGCATGGAAAAGCACAGGATATCGGGAAAACCAGAGAAAAGATTCAGTAACTAGAAATCCTGCTTCACACATCTGCTGGACCTCTGTGAGGATATGTGTTAGTCTGGCCACCTAGGGCACTAATTCTTCCTTTTGTTCTCATGCAAGAAAGGTATGTCCCCTCTCCTCTATTTCCTAACTAATCACTCCAGTTAAATTTGAATCTTCTACATGTTTCAGGGCAAGCGTATATGATAATGTTAGAGTACCTTTTTCTTTCCCTCTTATGGAGGGGTGCCTTTGAATCTGGGCATCCTGATGTTTTTCCAGTCTCTCCAAGTGCACTGTCTTTCACTGTGGGGGAGTGAAAAACAGAGAAGGCCATAGCACTGTGCTAGAACTGTTCAGCTACAGCTAAAACATTAGTGTGTTATCAACACCACTTTGGTCACATATCTAGAACACAGTATCATACAGGCTGATATGAAGAACTTTAATGCCATACAAGCCAAACCCAGTAGGGTATGAAAAGAGTTTCAAGAGATGAGAACTCTTTGGTTTGGAAGACAGACAGCTGAGGAAGAATAGGATAGAAGTATTAAAAACATGAACAGCACGGAGAAAGTTAATAGGGAACAATTATCCCTTATTTCTCATAGGAACAGTCCAGTTCAGCATCAGATGTAATGGTCAGACTGCAGGTACAAATCAAAGAAATGGAAGTGCTCTTTCACACAGCAAGCAGGGAAAGCCTGGAGCTCATCACCAGAGGCTCCTGTGGAGGCTATCTGTGTAAATGGGTTTGAAACACTATTAGACAAATTCACAGAAGGGCTGTCAAATAGGATGCAGATGTAGCTTTTAACGGTAAAAAAATCTCTTTATAGCAGACTGCTAGAAGCTAGAAATGTAGTGAGAGAAAGTAGCAATCTCTGCATTTTTTATTCTTGAGTTCCCTTACCAAGCATTTAATACAGGCCTCTTGTGATCCAGGCTAAATGGAGCTTTGCTCAGATGTGTTATGCTTGCTTTTTTTCTTACGTTTATGCTCTTACTATTAGATTGCAGTTCATCTCAGGTTATACTTTTCCAGTAACACACTTTGAGTAGAAGAGGCCATGGAAGATAGAAACCAGGAGTTCCTGACAAAGATGAATCATTTAAAATGTTTCCCATCTACTCCATTGATTTGTGTTAGGTGTTCGAAACTAATTTCTTCCACAGTGGGTGATTTCCATTTGGAAACATCCCTGTTGACCTTTGTCTTCAGTTCTTGTTTAAACCATTTGTACGCCTTTTTTTCCCCTGTAAGTTCACAAGTCTAATTTCCTCCCCAGAGGGTGTCCACAGTTCCTTCAAAGCCTTCATTTCTTATCTGCAGGCTGTGATGTTCCTTGACAACATTCACACCTTCAGTTTGGCAGGTCATCCTGCTCGGGAAAAGAAGTAGAGGTGATTCTGGTTAGAGATGCACTGAACTAGCTGATTCTAATTAGAAGAGGTTAGAAAAACACTCAATTTCAGTCTGCTGCTTTCATTTCAGATAGTTTATCCAATATCTGAATTGGAAGCAGCAGGTATCTGATCTGAAAATAAATTGTTTTCCCTTAAATCTCAACCTTAGTGCATTTTTTTTTCCTGATGCTGCAGTCTGAGTTAGAACAGCTGCATCAAATTCTGTTTTGAAATTCTAAAACTCACAGCACTGTGATACTGACTGAAGTCAGTGAGGGGGGCTTTTAGGCAAATCTTTCTAAAATATTTGCTTGGAAGCACGTTCTCATCACTCTTCAGAAAACAGAGTTACAGAGTGAAATGGGGAAGAGTTAAAGAGCTAAATAGGGACAATTTTGAAAAAAAACACATTAAAGGCATTTGACCATAGTGATGTAGGATTATAAATAAAGTGCTTTCTTTATACATACTTCTCCAAATAACTCTCCTATTTTTCCACTTTATTCAAGTTTAATGATATTATATTAAACTTATTATTGAATTATATTGAATTTAAAGGTCTATTGGCAATCGTGTATTTTAACCAAGGAAGAGCTGAATCCGAATTTAAGATTGAGTTGAAATATCTAGCAATGTGAATATATCAGATTTGGTACTTTTGAAATTGTGCCTTCAACTAGGAGTGGTATTTAGGTTTAAGGCTTTACATTAATAATAAATAAAATGCAACAGTCAAGTATTGTAGATTAAATATTTTGTTAAGAGAAGGAACTTTTGTAGGCCCAAACATTTATCTCCAAACTGAGTCATCAATCCTATTACTCCATGTACTTTTTTTTTTTATACATAAATATGAATTTAGGTAAGAGTGATGCAGCTGATAACTTCCAAGCGCGCACTGCCGGCTCATGTCTGCCATCACTGTCCCACCACCAAGCCAGGAGTTGGGCAGCTGGGGGGCACTGGCGCAGTCCCACCCCCAGGCATCAGGCACCTGTCTGGTCAAGGCCTTGCTGGGTTGTGGGCACTCAGGTGGGCCTGACTCAGTGGGGCTCATGGCCAGGCAGGGCTGACTTGTGGAAAACGGACTCCACAGTCAGTAAGATTGTAAAGTAGGTATGTTTATTCAGCACTGGGCAGCATGGGGGGTAGCCCCACCAAAGTCGTGCGCACCTGACGCGGCAATTTGCCATGGTTGTATGCAGCAAAGAGTTACATATGCATGAAGTTTCACAATACGCCTATACATATGCGTAACCTGTCCCTGCTTCATATTAAAATTAGTTCCAAGGAGTAATTTCCATGAACTCCTCCCATCTGCGCTTGTGCAGTGTTTCCTGGTGGTGGTCGTCAGGGGTCATGGGGATGAAGGTTGATGACTCTTCCTCGTCACCGCTAGTTGACCTCTTGTCTTTGCACAGACTCAGTTGCTCCTTGGCTCTTGTCCATCCGCGGGACAAGTTTCTACCAGTTTCTTAAGATAGGCTCACACTCTTATTAAGAGACTGACCTTGGTAAGGGGCCCAAAGCTTCTTGCTTTAGTTAATTTGCACAATGCACCATAGTTAGCAAAGACACTAAGTAGCATCCTAGTTTAATTCCGTCAGCGCTCTATCTCTACTTGATAAGATTCTCCTAACTCCCTCTCTCAGGGCAGGGCTGTAGGAAGCTAGAGCCTGGCTCTGCTGTGGCCTCACTGGGGCAAGGGCTGGCAGTCCCAGGGTGACATGAGGTCCTGGGACATGGACAGGGTAGGGGAACCCCATGGAGGCTAGGCAGAGACAGCAAGGCCCATTAGAGTCCCCAGGGCCCTGACAGCCTCTTCCCCAGCAAAGCACTCACTTCTGAGCTGTGTGAACCTCCCTCTGCTCTCAGTGTTTCTACTTCCTTAATGAATCTTGTCTTCTTTTCAGTCCTGTGGAAACATGAAGGGTGAAGAGTGGTCCGATCAATATTGATAACATCTTATAGAAAAAGACATAAAATCCCAGGAAAATTATTAAGATTTCTGCCAGGTGAGAAGCTATTTTATTTGCTTAGGTGTCAGTGTTTCTGCTTTCAGGCATAATTAACACCCTTTCTTGTCTCTGTTGAACAAACAACATAACACGAGCTGTTGCATCCATTGTCTGTTTCAGTGTCTGGCACACAACATATCAGGTAGAAAGGAACTCAGATTTGTAATGCGGTGGGTCAGCACAGGGTTAACCACACTGCAAATAACTTAGGATTTTTCATATACACTGTGACACCTAATGCATGTGACAAATTTTTGATTTTGTGCTTTTCTGGCAGGTGATTGCTAATGAGTTTCTTGTGACTCTTTAGAATAAATATCCAATGATTACTAATTCATTTGGTGCTCCTCTGTAATGATGTAAACCATGTGGCATTACAGGATGTAATGTAGTTCAAAAATCCCACAAAATCCTCTACCTCTTGTCTCAGAGTAGACAAGTGTATCTGCTTTACTGTATCTAGATTTGGCAGTGCTCCAGTTTCTTTGATGTATTTTGTAAAAAGAGACTTGATAAGTAGGTACCAGTGTTTAGGGATAAGCAAAGCCGGTTTAATATAGATATTTTAATTTGATTGAGATTTGGCTTTTTTTTTTTAATTTTATTTTCTCTAATAACCCTTTCTTCTTCTACTTACTCTGAAATTCAATTAGATTGAGGTTTACTAGGCTTGGAAATGAAATCTTCATATTTAACTTAAAAAGATAACATTCAAATACTTTGCTATTTTTGTGGAGAAAAAAAAGGTTTTCACTCTTTTCTCACAGTAATGGAGAATAGGCTGGTTTTCCATTTAGAAATTGTTTTCCCAACTCCGAGACTTCTATTCAATAACACAGAACAGTGACTATTTTTCAGAAATATTTGAAAAGTCACGCTTCTACGTGCCTTACAATATTTGAAGTAGTAGTATTCCACCATTTTATCTTTTCTCATGCAATTCTTCATGTGGAGAAAGCCTCCTTTGTATTACATGAGATCGTCTCTCTTCATTCCAAATCATTTAGTTATTAGGTTTACAAAACTGAGCAGTAAACACTTGACCTGTGTTGCTGCTTCTCATATTGCAATATAAACAAACTGATGGATCAAAAAAGAAAAAAATTAAGGCAAAGACAGGTAACAGAAATGGAACTGCATTTTGCTGTTCCTTTCTCTGCTGAAGTAAATGAAAAGGCATCGGTGTACCTAGACTCTGTGCATGGCACAACCTTAAATATGTCTACGGCATGTGTTTCTGAAAAGGGGACATATAATAAACAGTATATTAGTGAATACGAGTGGAGAAAACATTGAATAGACCCATTTTCCTGAAGAATCAGGATTAATCGTCTCTGCGTCATTATAGTTAGATGTTTGTCTTGCATATCTTGAAGATCTCCAATGATGGATACACTCAACCTACTAAATAATCTGCTTCAGTGCTTCAATATGAATAGGGATATCCAGCTTGAATCACACTTCTGTCACAATACGCTTTTTCCTGTAATTTTGTATGATTAAACACAGGACCATGCCCATCTCTCCTCTTTCTGTTTTTGTGTTTTGTTTTTTAATAAATCAACTTCCAGTTTTACAACTCACACTGAAATAGATACAGATGGAGTTGCAGGGGCCATACATTTATCCTGATATATTTCCTTGAGTCATTTCAAAATTCCTTCCCTCCTTCCTTTTTTCTCTCCCTTCTTCCTTTCTCTCTTCCTCATCCATCCATATTCATCCACCTATCCGTCATGGTTATGGACTTAGTTAAATTAGATTTTGAAACCATTTCAGATTTCAGAATATTAGGTCCTCACCATTCCCATCTTAGAGAGTATCATGCAGTCTGCCTTACAGAAATGGCAGAAAAATAAGAAAAATATTATTTAGCAGGGAAATGTGGTTTTAGCATAAGAAATATCAGATTTTTTTTTTTTTTTTTGCGTATCTACAAGAGTTGCAGTTAAAACTTAAACTGTATTTCTGTAGAATATAGGCAGTTCAAGGTTCTGTAAACGTCATTCCTGACTTTACACACCTTTCCTGTAAGTTCCCTGTCCCATTTTAACCCCCTTTGTCTCCTTTAAAGAGAATCTCTTTGTATGCTAGGACTGATTTTTAAGGTTGTTTTTCATTGTTCGTGTGTTGTTAAAAATCAGCATCTGAAATGGCTTTGCAGCCTAAGGCTGGAGAGAGGCAGCAGGACATAGAGATGCAGGAGTTCAGCTTTGTTTTTCTCCTGCATGGCTGTTGGCACTCCCTCCATATGCTAGTATTCAGTCTCCCCCAAACTAGTGCCTGAAGCCTTCACAGTGTGTTGCTGCCGTAGAGCAGCAGGAATTCAAGGGTTTATCTTTATTAGATTTGATCACTCACTGTTTATGAGGCAGCACAGCTTGTGCTGGTAATGAAAGATCCTCCCCTTCCCCCCCCCCCCCCCCCCCCCCCCCCCAATTAGTTGGTCTTATCCTTCTCATATTCCTTACGAAAAAGTTTTATGTCAATATTGACAAGATGAGAGAAAGAAAATTAATTGACATTGCACAGCTTGAGTCTCATCCAATAAAAATTCCGTGAGAGCAAGACTGGACTCCAGCCGTTCCATCTTATTCTCTAACACTGTCCTAGAACATAATTAATACATTTGATGATGCTTGTGACACTGACGTTAACATTTGTTTCATATTACTTCAGAGTGCGTTCAGGATGTTATGAATCACTACACACAAAAGTAAAAAAACCAAACTCCTAATCCCCTTCACAATCAAAAAGAATAAAAAATCCACTAAGTTTTTCTTAGAATTGAGGAACTGTTTTATGGGAGTTGACATGGCGAAGAAACAAATGTCAGAAACCCAGAACTCTGAAGACAGTTTGTTTTGTGATAAAGGAACTGAATCTCACTAGTCTGAAGAATGACATACAATGCAAAGCAGTTAATCTTTTTGAGTTCCCTATTTCCAAAATGACGTAATAGTAGTTCTACTTACCTTTCCTCTGTCTTGCCTAGATAGATTCTAGACATTTCAAATGGTGACTTTTTAAGGCAATGTGTATGCATAACACCCAACCAAATCCAGAATGACAAAAAGATGAGGAAATCTTTAATCTCCATCTAAACTGGTAACTGCTTTGTATCAATCATATTTAATAATGATATAAATAGTAAGATAAATGGATGCCTAAGTGATCCTTAGTAGTTAACAAGTGCATACATAGAGCAGCAAAGCAATTAAATATGAAAAGAATGATCAGTACTACGTAATAATGATTTATAGGTCAAAAGAGCAACATAAAGTCAATACATCACTTTATTAATTAAATTAACTGATTAGAAAGTGACTCTGATGTGCTGCTGTTCACCTTGCACAAGCTGAGGTAGTCACATTGCTGATCATCTGCAGATGCCAGCAAACCATGTTTTAGCTGAGAGGAGTGCAAAACACCTTTTCTATAACAGAATGTAGTTTTGCGATCTAATGTCAGATACCATTAAGCACCTAATATTTTAGAAACACACACATGGTAGACAAACTGTGTGAAAGGTTTGTTAACCTTTGCACTGATGTGGTGTACTTCATTTCCAAGTGGCAAACCAACTCCTCATTTACTATCTATTTGTTTCTTTCACTCATGCTCTTCTCCCAGGTGTAAATCACATATACCTTGTGCTGGAAGAAAAAAAGTAGTCTGATAAGAAATAAACAAAATATAGCACCTCCTTTAAGGAAGTTGCCAGCATTTACAGTTCTTCATCTTTTTATCCATCTTCTCTAAGGTCTTCAGTTGTCTTCATGCCTGCAGTGCAGCTTGCCCAGCTGTGAGAATATTGTCTAGATTTGTAATCCCAGTTCCACATTTTTTTGCAAAGCAATGAAGCTGGAATAAAGAGCTGAATTTCATAATAGCACGAAATACAAGCAAAATGGGCCCCAGATGAAAGTTCCCATCCCCAGATGAAAGTTTTGTGGGAGACTGGGTTTTTAACTCCTTAAAGCTGATCCATTTATGGAACAATGTCTTAGACAAAGCTTTGATAGAGAGCAGTAGCCATTGGCGGAGATAGACATCAGGGCTCTTCACTTAAGCTGTTTTATGTCTAGAGTCTCATGGATAGTGGAATGGAATTAGAGCTACTACTTCGGAGACTTCAAAAGTCTTTCACTGGGATTTGTGATGTGGTGGCTGGTTTTTGGAAATAATCAGTATGTGCCAACTTGCTTGAAGATATCTCTAACCACAGTAGAAAAGAGATTAACATTTATTTCAGTTGTTAAAGTGAGAGACATGATTACAAAGACACTTAGAACAAAGGATGTTTGAATTGTTACAAAGCACAATGCATTTCTTAAGCAGTGTTCAGTAGGCTGAGTGTCAAAACAAACAAAAAACTAGCTACTTTCCAGGTGTTGGTTAATGAATATAATATGGTTGCTTTAAGTTCTCAAGAACTTTTTAATAGGGTATCTTCCTATAATGGTTATTTTCTATTTTTATTTATTTATTTATTGATGGTAATTACACTGTTGAGTCTGAATTTCTCTTCTCAGGATCTCATGCCTACCTTTTAAATGTTTTGGTCAGAATATGTTTTCAAAAATCTTCCACTTGCACCACAGTGCAATAGATCACGTCCTAAAGTGATGCACTTACATATGTCTCCTGACAAGATCTTTCATCTAACATCGTTATCTTCCCCAAATAAGATTAGTTTTTAAGGATACAAGAGTTTTTCTCATTATGAACTATTACCACATCCCTGAGCTTTCTTCCCAGAAAAGTTCATTTAATGTAGCAAACATATTTTGAATGAGCTATACACATTTCACCTATAATGGTGGAAGATTAAATTACCTTGCTGTTCACTGCCTTCCAACAAGAAAGCATCATATCAATCTCATTACTGACAAATATAAATTCTCAGTTTTACAAGAAAAACTTTTCCAGTTCCCGGCATTGCTGATAGGAATAAGTGTCTCAGTCTTAGATCTAGGACTGCCTAAAGTTAGCCTCACACATCTAAAAATAAAAGAAGCAACCTTTAAGTAACAAAACAGAATAAGATGTTAACTAATTGCCAGAAAGTGACTGGCTGACAATAAACATCTTACTGGACATTGCTAAATACTACTTACATATTGAACCTGTATTTAACCAGCTGCTTATAATTAATTGTCATGATTATTTTTAAAATGCCTATCGCAAACCCCTTGATAGTGTTGTCATGTAAAATGTACCTGATATTTTCAAGAGTATTTTTTTATTCTGTATGTTCAGAAAATACTATTACTGCCTGTGATTAGGGAACATCAGGCACTTGGACATGTAAATTATTATACGGGGGATTGCTGAAAGATGCAAAAAATAATACCAGTTCTTTTGCATAAACATAGCTAGCAACTGTGTTAGATCCTTGCCTATATGTCTCATGAAATGCACAATTGTAGTATATTATAAGGAGTCAACATTTGATAAGCTTAGGTTTGTGTTTGTATGAGTGAACCTAGTAAAGAAACAGAAGAAAATTGCCTCCCAACAATGACAATGCATCTCTAAGTGAGGGAAGATGTAATCTACAATGTTCATCAGTGTAATTAAAACTGGAACAAACTTTGCTATAATATAAATGTAGATTGTTTTCAAATTTTGTGAGAATTTTGAGCAACTTGATTTTATTCTATTGATTGAGTATGCTGGAGACATCTAATATTTCCTACTACTAAATATTAATACTAATTAATGCTAACTAGTGCTAAATAGGAATACTAATTAGAAATACTATTAAATAAAGATCTATAATAACCCTAGTTACCATATGTCTGCATATAGGTGTCTCCTATCATTTTTAAATGAATGGGAACTCATTTTCACTTGCAGTTTCCTTATTTTAGAGTAAAATTGGACCAGCTCTTCTGAAGAGCTCTGCTGTCATTGCTGATAACAACTGCAGTTGGGGGCAAACGTTATTTCTGTGACACATATTTATTGGTAGAAAAGAAAATTGTAAAGCTCACATGCATGTACTGTTTATACATGTACTACTTAAATCACAACAAATAACACAAGCCTAGCTGACATAGTTTTTTTTTTTTTTAAACTTAGAACAGAATTGATCTCATCTAATTTAATTAGTCTCAACTAACTCTAAGTCAGCCTTCTTAGTCTTTAGTTTAAATCAGCAAAGGCAAATATAATGACATGGCTTTTCATTTCACCTAACTGAGCACCTATTCTCTCCTATTTCAGGATACATAGACCGCACCTATTTCTCTCCATCATCTTTTAAATGGATTTGAGGTGCCTGTCTTTCATATGAATCATTAAAATTAATGTCCTTAATTTAAGGTAGATAAAATCTCTTCATAATATTTAAGAGGTCTGCCTTTTCAAAAGTAAATTGGGATCACCTTTCACATATTTTATGTATATCATGTATTTTGAAAGAGCGGAACTGAATGACATATTTGCTGCCTTCTGATTGTGCTTTTATAGACACTTAAGCATAGGAAAACTACCCTTATCAAAAAATGAGCAATTCAGACTACCTGAATTATCTTGTGGAATAATAATATTTTTTATTTCCTGGTGTTTATAATCAATGGTCCAAGTTTTCTTAACTTATTATGAGCTAAACCCTGAGTAACCTCACTGATTCTAATGATTTTTTTAAAATTATATTTATTTTATTATTTTCATAGGATAAGTTCTATGTAACAGAAAATGGAAGAAAGCTCACTCTTATTTCCTGTGAGTTTTTTTTTTTTTTTAGACTAGTCTATTCATAGTAAGTAACACAGTCCTTTTTGTAATCTATGTAGTCTACATTGGTGCTGAAAATAGAAGTTATTATTATCTCACACCTCAGATTGAAACATTAACCATAGAACTGGTTTTATGCATTAACATTCCTCCTGGCAAGGTAGACAGAAGATTAAAAGACTTCTCTAACAAAATTCTTATAATTTCACATTATTCAAGTATTATCTGAGATAGAGAACTATAGTGATTTATTGTGGAAAAATTAAGACACCTATTACTTGCCATGGGGAGTACAGACATACTGTTAGTTTGACATAAACCACATAAAGATATTAAATGTGACTCTAATTAGTTTTATTCACCACTCGAATCTCTGCAGTTAGATTCCTTTGATGCCATCCTGCTTCTATCTAACATGAGTAATGGGAATAGTTAGTGAATAATATTTCATGCTGCCACATTCCAGTAGAAGTGGTTTCCACTTGTATGCACAGTTCCAGTGGATGCACTTTGATAAAGTGGTAAAAATGAGAAGCTCATAACTATCTCATTTCTCGACACAAAATCCCGTAGATTGGTGATACATCAGCATGTGCAAAATTACCCTTTGCTAATACAATAAACCAGTTTGCTATAGCATGCTATGCTTACTTAATGACTGTTGTTCAATGCATCCTATTTGCTGTGTACCTACATAATGCTACTCAGCAATAAACATCAAATAATTCAAAATAGCTGTAATTTTACAAATCAAAACCAAACTCTCAAATTGTTAAACAAACAAACAAAAGCAGAAAGAAATGGCTTGCAACTTACCCTATAAGTTCCAGCCCCTAAATGATAAGTTTTCTGTTGACCTGGGAAAAGTTGACAAACGTGCTCCTAAACTAGGATCAAAACTGTGGTAAGTAACCTGTACAAGGACATGTAAAACCGTACAGTGGGTTGACCTTGGCCAGCTGCCAGATCCTTTCCACTCTTTCAATCTCCCTGCTCAACAGAGCAGGAGAGAAACAGGGGGAAAATAAAATTGAAAAGCTTGTGGGTAGAGATAAAGAAATCATTTACCTATTATGACCGTGGGCAAAACAGACTTGACACGGGGAAAACTGATTTAATTTTTTTTGCCAATTAAACTACGTTTGGATAGACAAATTAAAACAACACTTTCCCATACCACCCCCTTTCTCCCTAGACTTAACTTCACTCCTTTCCCAACTCCTCTACCTCCTCCACTAATACCAAGCAGCACAGTGGCATGGGAAAAGGGAGCAGTGGTCAGTCCATAACGGTTCCTTTCTGCTCTTTAATAGTTCATCTTATGCTCTTTCCTACCCAGGCTTCTCCCTTGTTCCAGCATGGGTCCTCTCCACAGGCTGCAGTCCTCCAGGATAAACCTGCTCCAGCTTGAGCTTTTCTCTCCAAGGGCTGTAGTTGCTTCAGGAAATAGCTACCTGGTCCACCGTGGTGCTCTCCATGGGCTACAGGGGAATCTGCTCCGGTGCCAGGAATACTTCCTCTTCCTCCTTCTCTGGACTCAGTGTTCATACTTTTGTTGTTTTTCTCCTTACTTGTCACTGTCAGGAGCACTTTTTTCTCTTTTTCAAGTGTGTTTTCTCAGAGGTGCCCCCATGGTGGCTTCTGGGCCCAGCCATGCCCTGTGGTGGGGTTTTTGGAGCTTGCTGGAACTGTGTTTTGCACGGGGCTGGCCCAGATTCTCCACACAGAGAGGTTAAAGAGACCTCCTGATCAGTTTACTGTTGAAACATCTCACTGAGAAGGTATGTAAGTAAAATATGCCCCTATATTTGTCACAAATAAAATGTTAATTGTATTTCACATTGTCTAGGACTTTGTGTGTGACTTGTTGAACGGAAAAGGCAAGGCGAAATGCCGTATTAAACTTGGATATGACAGAAATTGGCCATTGTTGTCTACACTGAACTGTGACAACAGTACTTGGATTACTTGGAGAGAGAGTGGTTTTAGTGGCTTTCAATAAAAAAATCTTGCATCAGCAAGAAGGACGTAAAGAAAAATCCTAAAGGAAAATCCTACATGTAGCCAAAAATGCCTGTGGGATAAATATATTAATAGTAAATAAAAATGCTTGCATGGCTTGTGTTTTGGAAAACAGCGATACTAACAAAATAACTTGGTTTTCCTCAAGAATATTACTTTCACTGCAGGGTTTTCCTGGTATAAGTGTACTGAAATATTGACAAAGTCTCTCCAGAAATAAGATTCAACTAAGTAGTTTTCCAGATGAACTATCTAAATAAATTATTATTTTTATTACATTTTAAGTTTGCAGCACTGAAATACACCCACTGTTTTTTTCAGAAGCAATCAAGGAAATCCAAAATAAAGAGGAGCTGCAGTGAAGAATAACAGTAAGAGAGCAGGAATCATGGTTATACTGATTAGAGAATAGGTTCAGGTTTAGGTCATGGCTTAGGAAAAAAAAAAAAAAAGTAATTGCTCCTAAAGAGAAAGTGAGGTAAAGAGAATATTCTATGTCATGTATGAGGGCAATATGAAACTTTTCTGTAATGTTCTGTTATGACCTTAATGACTTTCTTTTTTTTTTTTTTTTTTCTCTCCTGGCAAGCTGGGAAAGATAGGGGTGAAATGAGTTCTTAATTAAAATGAAGTGCATTGAGAAACATTGATGAGTCTCCGTTATCTTGAAAACTCCTCTGGAAAGAAAAATGAAGACATGAGAGGTCTGTTTAGCAAGAGCAATGCTAGGATAAATTTCACTTCGCTACTTTTATGTAGTGTTAGACTTGCAATATGATAATAACTGCTAACATACATTTGAGAAAAGTCCGATTTAACATGTGGCTGATATAACCATCAGGAGTTTGATAGTTCAGTGTTTTAGCCAATGTGGTAAAGAAATGTTTAGGGTATGTATGGTAGATAAAATATGTGTAAAAAGCTTTTTTAAAAGAGTGCTTCTTTGGATCCAGGTTGATAAATTTCCTCATTAATCTCTTCCCTGCTGTGTGTTCACAGAATCATAGAATGGCTTGGGTTGGAATGGACCTTAAAGATCATCTAGTTCCACCCTGCCTGCCATAGGCAGGGACGCCACCCACTAGATCAGGCTGCTCAGGGCCTCATCTAACATGGTCTTGAACACCTCCGGGGATGGGGCATCTACAGCCTCTCTGGGCAACCTGTTCCAGTGTCTCATCACCCCTGTTTTAGGGTTGTGAAGAACCCCTCGTTTATGTTAAAACCATTGGACAAGAGGGAACGGACTTAAACTAAAAGAGGATAGATTTAGAATTAGACATTAGGAGGAAATTCTTCACTGTAAGGGTAGTGAAGTTGTGGATGCCCAATCCCTGGAGGTGTTCAAGGCCAGGCTGGATGGGGCCTTGGCCAACCTGATCTAGCGGGTGGCATCCCTGCCTATGTTAGAGGGGGTTGGAACTAGGTGATCTTTAAGGTCCCTTTCAACCCAAGCCATTCTATGATTAATAAGGCCTGACAGAGTCTCAGTTGGATCAGACAGTCAACATTTGTCTGTTGAGAGTGGATAATAACATCTAAAGCCCACAAGACTATCACTGAGATCAAGGCATAAATATGTGCCTAGCTAGGATTTAAATGAAGAGAAAAGAATTTAAAAGAATGAGCCACATTGTGTTGGATTAGAATAGGATCAAAAATAATGACTACGATTTTCATTGGATCCCCTTAAGAAGTGAATGTCTGTCTAATTGAACAGTAATGGGATTTGAGTGTCTAGTTCCCATAAATGACTGAAAATTCCAAACATAATCATTAATTGAAAGAAATAAAAAGCAGAACATGAGACAGAGTTGCATGTAGAAATCAGAAAATGAAAAATCTAAAATAAAAGCAGATGTTTCGCAAGCTGAAGCCATGAAAAGTATAAGCAATACCTGCTGTTGAGCCAAAGTGCTGGAAGAAAATCAGAAATGCATTTTTTTCAGTGTTTGTGTAAGAAAGGACTCAATACATGCTGGCAACAGTAGTGGAGCTTACACTGACACTGCAGTGTTTGGGAAGGCATGTGCCAATGGCACAGACTCATGCCTCACTGAGAAACTTTTTGCCATATCTTTGAAGTGTTATTTTCTCAACATCTAGAAAATGTATCAGGAAAAAACAAACAAACAAACAACCCTCCCCCCCCCCCCATGACCCACAGAAACAAATAAATACAACTAGTTTCTGTTCAAAGAGAGACTTCTCTTTCTTGCTTTTCAGAGGCTATTGTCTCTTTATTTTTTTTTTTTTCAGTTCATCTAATCCTGAAGGAAGGTATGTCCACTGGAAAAATATTAACTGTGTCAAACTAAGGCAAAGAAACACAAATAATGCTTATTTAATGTTACAGTCCACTGGAGAGACAGTTACAAACAGGGACAACTGACCCCCACAGGAGTTCTCCAAAGAAAAGCAATGGCTTCCCTTAGTGCAGGGATTGTGAAGCAGCACATCTTCTGTTTGCTGATGGGAAGGGGAGGCTGCTTTGGAAGATAAATCATTGCATTGCCCCAGCTGTAGTGGACAAACCTTCTCCAGAGCCATGCTGGGAATAACAGAGGTTTCTATTGCAGTGTATGACTCCAGAACTTCAAACAGACTCAAAACCATCATAGAGGCTTGTGTGGTTTTCTGTCTAAGTGACTGCTTAGTATGTCTGTTTGAAGATCCACGTAATGATTTATGTAGGTAATGAAGTTTCAGGAGAAAGTAGTCTTGAATTACAGTCCAAGATGACTTTTTATTTCTTCAGCAGTTTCCCTGCCCGTCACACTGTGCCTCTGTTTCTGTGATATAGGGTGACAGTAGTTGTGCTTCCTTCATTTTTCCCATATGTTAGTCAAAGTGAGCTATATTTGTGTGCTATATGAGTGTTTCCTCATCTCACATTTGCAGGAATTTTGTAAAAATAAGTTGAATTTTGATGTTTACAAGACAATACATTGTCTTATGAACACATGAGTATGATTTCAAAATAGAACAAAGCAGCAACAGAAGATGACAAATGAGATGCTGTTTGGGTTCTCACTTTGTCTTGTGGAAGGAAATACGTGATCCCCTGAATGCCAGTGTCATTGCTTAGACCCTCATTTGAAATGATCGAGAATCTGAAAATTCCACCTTTATTTGAATTGAGTAACATTTCTGAACCGTCCAAAATTTATCTTAACAAAATCTTATGCTTAAGCAAATATGCTCACTTGATGATGTTCCAGAATGACAGATTTACCATCTGGCTTAGTTATGTCTCTTGTTCTCATTCCAGTCCTCTAAACTTTTTCTAGAGAAATTCCAGTGTAAAAGGGTTGGGATTAACTATTTGAAATACCAAAGCCAAAACTGAAGATTTTGGTGAGATACCTAAGGCTGCTTGAGAGGTGAAGAAAACTTGTTTTCATGTGGACTATGCTGATACTGTTTTGCGAATGTCAAAGTCAGTCACAATTAATCTTAATGTACTTCAAAGATCATGCATTAAATACATTTGTATCATAAGAATTGATGATCTTCGAGGTCTTTTCCAACCTAAGTTTTTCCATGATTCTATGATTCTATAAACTGGGAGAGTATAGGGTCGGATTATGTAGATGTCCAAGTAAACTGACGGGTGGACTTTGTGGTACGGACCTGTGTGAGAGCAGTTCTTGAAGAGCTGCTGCCTGTGGGCAGCCCCCGCAGGATCAGTTTGGGAAGGACGGCATCCCATGGGAAGGATCCCACATGGAGCAGGGGAAGGGAGTGACCGTGAAGGAGTGGTGGAGACGAAGTGTTAGGAACTGACTGCAGCCCCCATTCCCCGTTCCCCTGCGCTGCTTGGGGGAAGGACATAGAAGAGGGTGGATGGGGGATTTGGTTTGCTTTTAGTTTCTCACTGCTCGTCTGCTAGTGTTAGGCAGTAAATAACCTCCCTATGCTGAGTCTGTTTTGCCTGTGATTTTAATTGTTGAGCAATCTCCCTGTCCTTTTCTCAACCCTTGAGCCCTTTTCATCGTATTTTCTCCCCTTTATCTTTGAGGAGAGGGAGTGAGAGTGGTTGTGGAGTTCAGCTGCCCAGCTAGGTAAAACCACCGCATTGTACTTTCACCAAAGGGTGGGGTACAGACTATTCTTATGGTAAGGGGCATTGGGGTACTGCTAAACAGTGGCAGCAAGTCACAAGTACATCAAAAGAAAAGATTATGCTGTATTGAGGAGATGTATATTTCCTCAGTTATATGTACTCAAGTGTGGAAACAGTGGCAGAGTACTTATACCTAAAATATCAGTGCTAACTGTTTTGTCTCTATATAAACATGGATTAATTTATTGTTCCTTGTTACTCAGGGGTCAGTACTGGGACTGGTACTATTTACCACCTTTGTTGGTGACACAGACCGTGGGACTGAGTGCACCCTCAGCAAATTTGTGGATGGCACCATTTGACATACTGGAGGTCAGGGATGACGTCCAGAGGGACATGGACTGGCTTGAGAGGTGGGTCCATGTAAACAACATGAGGATCAACAAGGCCAAGTGCAAGGTCCTGCACGTGGGCTGGGGCAATCCCAAACATGAATGCAGGCTGGGCAGTGAGTGGATAGAGAGCAGCCCTGTGGAGAAAGACTTGGGTGTAATGGTGGATGAGAAGCTTAACATGAGCTAGCAATGTGCACTTGCATCCCAGAAGGCCTGGGCTGCATCAAAAGAAGTGTGACCAGCATATCGAGGGAGAGGATTCTCCCCCTCTACTCTGCTCTTGTGAAGCCCCACCTGGAGCACTGTGTTCTGCTCTGGGGCCCCCAGCACAAGAAGGACATGGACTGGTTAGAGTGGGTCCAGAGGAGGGCCATGAGGATGGTCAGAGGGCTGGAGCACCTCTCCGATGAAGAAAGGCTGAGAAAATTGAAGTTATTTAGCATATAGAAAAGAAGGCTCTTGGGAGATCTTAGGCCTTCTGATCCTTAAAGGGAGCCTACAGGAAAGATGGAGAGGGAGTGCAGGAGTTTCTTTATCAGGAAGTAGAGTGATGGGACAAGATGTAACACTTTTAAACTAAAAGAGGGTAGATTTAGATTAGCTATAAGGAAGAAATTCTTTGCCCTGAGGGTGATGAGGCACTGGCAGAAGTTGCCCAGAGAATCTATGGATGCCCCATCCCTGAAAGTGTTCAAGCCCAGGTTGGATGGGGCTTTGAGCAACCTGGTCTAGTGGGAGGTGGAAAGTGTCCCTGCCCATGGCAGAGGGGTTGGAATTAGGTGATCTTTAAGATCCCTTTCAACCCACACCATTCTATGATTATATGATTCTATGATTCCTGCCACATTTGTGTCCATTTTCTAAATAGTTGTTTTGTTTTTCTTTCATTTTAAACAAAAACTTGGTTAATTAAGAATGCTGAAGAAGGGCTTAGTTCACCTAGGTTTCTAGGTGATTGTCAGGGAGCAGTGAAGGAAGGCTGGTCCACAGGGGAAAAGGGATCAAGGGTCAAGAGTGATGTCAGGGCCAGCAGTACTGGAATAAAGTGAGTGATGGCAGCCAGGGTTAGCCAAAAGCCTGATGATTGCCAGACAAGTCTGTAGTGATGAGATAGGTCTGAGGTCAAGACAGGAAGTCAAATCTGTAAGCCAGAATCAATGTCTGGATCAGAAGGGTATGTGGCCTGGCAAGGGTATAGCTGCACTCTAGCTTAGGAAAGGACCAAAAGCAAAAGCCCAGGATTATATGCAGCTTCAGAGCAAAGAGGGTGATGGCTCTGTCTCCCAGTTTTCCACACAGCTTTCTGATTTAATGCCACTCAGTTGCACCAAAACCTGTCCCTGAGCTCGGGTAGCCAGAATCCTGGGGCATGGATGGAAGAAGTTGCCAGCAGAATGTGAGAAAGCCTTATAGGAAAGGAATAAAACAAGAAAACATAGTTATGTCATTGTAAAAGTTAATAGTGCACTAAATTTTGAATGCTTCATGTGATTTTGGTTATCTTATTAGAAAATAAAAAGAAAAAAAAAAGAGAAGCAGGCAGTAGAACAAAAAGAGGTAAAGATAATGGTGGTAGAGGTACTACAAATGGTTTCTGTACAAACAAGATTAAGCAGATGATTATATAACATGGAAAAGAAAGAGATGATTATTTGGTATATTCAATAAACCGATATATTTATCTGATACAGTTATCCTCAGATGTGGAAGCAGTGGCACGGAAGATTGGTGACTATGTCTCCTGTCAGAAAATACCAGAGAAACTTAATAAAATTAACAGGCAGCAGGCTTAAAACACGCAGCAGAAAAAAGTCCTTCTTTCCACAGCACAGACTTAAACCTGGGAATCTGTTTCCTCAGGATGCTGTAGAAGCTGCAAGTGTATGTGAGAAAATGGAAAGCACTTAGATGAATTCACAAAAGAGAATCTTAAAAGGGATTATTTAACATGGATGTACAGATGTAACCTTTGTCTCAGTATGTTCTTCAGCCATGGACTGACACTAGCTGGGAGGCCAATACCATGGGGAGTAGAATGGCATATTCATTTGTTAGTGTTTCTCTAGCGTCTGTCAGATATTAGTTCTGTAGAGATTAAGGGAAGTCATACTTCAGTGGGGCTACCTGCAAGCTTAAAATGAAACATATTCATCAAGCTTAAAATTTTGGACGTAAAAGGTCAGAATTTAACAACTAGAAGTGATTAATTTGGATGTGTTGATTAAGTGCTTTGTTGTGTTTTTTGTTTGTTTGTTTGTTTTGTTCTTGTTTTGTTTTTGTGAGCTTAAAGGTCTATATTCAAACATAAATTTAACATTCAAGAAACATCCAAAATCAGCAATAACCCAAAAAGGCCTGTTTCCTGACAGTAAATTTGCTGTGACTCAGCCAGTCTAGATGTAGTGACTCTGCCCACCAAAGTTACATAGGAACGTAAAGCAGATATGATATTAAAACTTTAATACTGATTTTAATGCCTAAGTTATATCCCAGATATAACTTATCAGCACTTTCCCCCCCAAAAAAAACAAAAACAAAAACAAACAAACAAACAAAAAAAGGAAAAAGAACCTGTGTAGAAAGGAAAAGATTAAATGCTAAGAATAATTAGTGGAAGACCTGCCCATGGGGGTGGATATCATAACCTATCTTTTCTAACTTGAATGGTAGTAAACTTCTACTTGATTCTCTGGTTGGACATACTATTAAACACAATATATTGTTACCTTAGAAGTGTGAGTCTTGCCCAAGCAAGACTTTTTTTTCCCGTTAAATTCTGAACCAATCTGTTGTTCCATCAATATGCTATTGATAATATGATGTTCACCTGCCCTTTCATAAAAACAAAAGCATACCCAAAAGCATAACAAAAACAGGTAGATGGCTGAGTCTGGTCTACTGTTGAACAATTTTAGTAAAGAGGTGTAGTTCTGGAAGAGAACACACATTAATACGTTTCTTATGCAAATTATTACTTCTAACAAGCACTCCCCAAATCATTACAATCCAATATTGGATTCCCTGTAACAAAATGGAGTTGCTAAGCAACATGAATGGTCAGCCTTTTTATTGTGAGAGCTGACTTTAAAGAACTCTTTATATGTTCTTCTCTGAAATTCAAACTATGGCTATTTAAATACGATTTCAGATGTGTTAAACTAAGGTTTCATATCAACCAAAGAAAGTGAGAGACATCACTTAACTTTTGCTCTTGAATTCCAACCTTTTTCATTTTGGGACACATTTTCCATCACAGTTTTGCATGCAGAACCATCAGAGAACATTAATTAGCACGTTGTTAAGATGTAAGGGATTTTAATAGCACAACTGGAAGGTTGCCCATATGTCCATGCAAAATTATAAACAGAGATTCTCTAGCTAAAACAGAAAAATAGATAGATAAATATGAAACTAATGTTATTTCTTCTGGTGGGGCCAGAATGTCAAAATGAATATCTAATGAAGTCTCTTCATTTTTTCCTTTTTTTTTTTTCCTTCCTTGAGGATGAACCATATAGAGCAGAAATAAATCAAATATCAGTTTTATAGTTGAACTTAAAAGGAGATTTAAAGTCATTTAAATGTGTAGTACATAAACAGAGTGAAGAGCTGAAGCTTTGCGTAAATAATTGTAACAAAGTTTTTTTAAACTCATGTTTTGCAGGCTGGGGTATAGCACAGCCTGACTTACATTAGAAATCAGTCTTGAGTCACAGAATTCAGATCATGTTGCTTTGGAGATTGGACCCAGGGTCACCCATACAAGGAGAGATTCAATGGGTTTGCCAATGATTTCACATCCATTTCATATTGCAGCAAGTAAATTGTTATTTTTCTCAACTTATGTTAAAATTGTTTGTGAGGATTGGGCCAAGAAAGTTGTTTCTACAGAGTGGAACCAAAAGTTTCTCCAAATTCAAAATGATCAGATGAGTGGCTTTGGCAAAGGTCTGTCTCTGCAAAGCTAATTTTGTATGCATAGTATTGATAATATTTCCATAAATAAGAATAGAAAATGACTGTGGCCTAAAACAATGTGCATTATATTCAGCAATGACTCAAGCTTACAGGATGCAGGATCAGGACTTATCTGACTGATGGATAGAAGAATATTAGCAAGGACACTGGGGTTAGCATGACTGTAGTGCTACAGGGGGTCTTTTAACTTCCATCTGCCAAGTGAAGCAAGCAGATGGGGCTTCCCTTTAACACCTCACTGAAGGGATAACAACGCTAACAGTGCAGACCTTGCCAAAGACGATGCTTACTCAATTGTGCATTTGGTCTCACAGAAATAATTTTGTACCTTCAGTAACAAGTTAGAGAACTTGATCATCCATATAATATTTACAAAATTAGTGTCCTTAGAGAAGAGATTCTCTGTGTTCATTTAAATAAGTGGTTTCAGAAAACACAGTAAAATTAAGTCAGTAATTACGTGCCCCATGTCCATGCTATGAACCAGAAAGGGTCACTGAGATGATTTCTAATTGCATCTCTTTTAAATGGTTTTGAAAAGGCTGAATACTAGCAATGTTAATGTCTCAATCCATCAAAGACATGACCTGTGTGTATATCTCTAACAGAGCTGCAGTAATGGGGCAGTAAGTGTGTGTGGTCACAATCTTACAACTTCTTTTTTTCTAGGTTTTTGATATGTCAAAATCTGAGATGAAAGTACAGAGAGCATTTGTATGCGACAGTGTGTTTCATTATTAAATATCTTTATAGTAGTTTGGAGTTTATGGTAGACTATTACACTTGCCTAGCATTGAACATTGTTATCTTCAGGAATACAGTTTAAACTTGCCTCAAAAGCTTCTGCAGTTATATGTGCAGCATATTATGCCTCCCAGCAAATAACAAAGGCCGTAGATAATACTACAAATAGTGGAAAACTACACTAGAAAACAATACCGAAAAACAGTGATACATGTTTAGGTGACTAGAGTGGGTTATGTGCCGTTTCACTTTAATCTTTAGTTGTTATATGTCAAATTGATATGGCTTGGGTTCCTCCCTATTCAACAGAAGAGGTCGAGAAACACTTGCCTTCTTTACGCATATACTTGAGCATTGGTGAACTACCTGTCGAACATCAACTTCTCGGTGTGGCATTTCTGAAAAAAAAACGTAAAGCAAAAAACCAACACATTGTTTTATAGTGCAGCCAACGTAATGACATCACATTAATTTAGAGCCAGGTTTAATTAGCCAACTTTTAGACTCACCTGGCCCAACTACATATGACTTAATTCAGTGATTATCAGGATAAATAAGCCAATGAAAAGCTTCCAGCATAGGCTAGATTACTTTTGATAGTTGGATATTGATAGGTAGTATCATACTATACTACCACAGTACCATAACTTAGGAACTGTATTTATAAAAGGAAAATCTCTTTAAATCAGGAAGTGAACTGAACTGAAAATAGCTAAAGACAGGGGAAAGCATTAGATATGCTTGCTTCAATTTTACTGTTATAAAATGTAGCATTCTGGTTATAACAAGAGACAGAATACTGGCCTAGATGGACCTTTTGTTCAGTTTGTGTTTACATAAATGCTAGCTGTTGAAAATGAGCCTGTGTATGGTGGTACATCATTGTGATACTAAGGCATTTTTTTTTCCTATTTCTTTTCTATTTTCAGTTGAAACAAACGTATGAATATGTCACTGTTACTTTTAAAATTTTCATATGATGTATTTGAAATTTCCATTTTGAACATTGAAAGTTCAAAGCTGTTGTTTTCAGGGATATGTCAAAACAGCAGTGAGGGATGGGATCTGGCTCTCCTGACTGCTAAATAATGGTGATTAATAGTGATTAATGTAGAGAAGCATTGCCCTCTTCATTCAAAATAGCAGTAATTCCATTCCTAGTACGGAGTTGAGAATGGCATGCAGAATAGGATCCTTGGGATTAGCAGAGTTATTTCCTCAGATCCAAGTACTTTCCCACTAATTCTGAGAGATGGAGTTATTCTAAGAGATGGAGTATATTGAAGAATAAAGTATAAAAGGTCTTTTGTCGAATTAAGGAAAGAAAACACACCATAAACTGTGAGAAAATATGTAGTCTGTTTATGACAGCAATTGATTGACAGTAGGAGAAACTGAAATTAACAATTAACAGAAAGTGTGTCATTTACTTTTTTAAAAAAAGTTTGTAGTGTATGTTGCTTGGCTTGTGCAGCTGATAGCTCATTAACATTTCATTAGAAAAAGCTAGTAGATGAATTCTGATTACTATACAACAAATGTATGTTGTATTCTTACCATATTTTTGTAAAATGTGTTCTCTCTCTTTTTTACATATGTGATGTTTCATAAAAGTGCTAACACATAAACATTTCTGGGTTAAGGACAACTTCTTTATTCTCATTTTCTTGGTCCTCTTTGCAATGCCTAACTCGCATTATCGTTAGTGGAAATATAAAACAAGTTATGACAGAAATAGCAGGCAGAAAGTAAAGATAAATGCATAGGCTCTTAGTTCAGTCTTCACGTGCTATGATTACTGAGGAAGGAACAGTATTTAAACTTCTAACAGGAACAGCAAACCATAAACATCCAGGCCGATGTAAGTTGCCATGGTGATCTGCCACCATCTGCAGATAGGCCTCTGAGTGTGGCGCAGGGTAGAGTACAGGCAGGAGCAATTCACAGTGTTGTATGCAGTGTTCTATCCAGTGTTGGACCTTACCAAACCTTAGGGAGATGTCTTCACTAGAGTTTGATAGAATGTCTCTCTTTTGTCAGTGAAATCTCTGTAGGAAGCACTTCAGCTTCTGTTATAGAGGACATGAGGCTTTTTCATCTTGTATTAGTAGGCCGTGGGAGGCAGTGAAGTTATTTTCCTTGTATGACTCTTACAGTGATGGAAGGCACCAGTTTAGAACTTGATGGTCTCTCTTGTGGGGAAGAGATAGTACTCCTGATTGTGCATGTGAATAAGTTTTTGCAGAATGACCAGTTTTGTTTGTGGTGGTCTCTCTGCACAACCAATGATGGGCATTAACAGAGCTTCCAATGGAAAATGACATTTCTTTCTAACTCTTTCAGAATATGTAGGACCTGATAAATTTAAGAAAACTGTGCGTAAGTGCTGCTTCCAGATCTTAAAGATAAAGTGTTCCTGTGCCAAAACATTATTCAAATGTAATGAAAATTGCCTCCAAAGATGTTGTAGGTGGTGGAGAGACTGATAGCCCTGTTCACAACACTTCAATCTCCCTACCAAATACAGTTTAAAAATAACATGACACTGGTTTGACATAAATTGCTGCAGACTATACATTTGTCGTTCCTATTACTGAATAGAAACCAGGCATTATGAGCTGACATGCATTTCATTCAAGTGTCTGAGACACTTAGACTGGAAAATAAATGAAACAGTCAATACTAGTGATGTGATTAATATAGTGTCTGGCTCAGGCTGACTTTACAAGTGTGCAAGAAATTGCCTGTTGGGCATCAGAGTATTTTTATTGTGCAGCAATCAGGGAACCGGGGCTATGAAAAGCAACTTCAACCTCAGCGAACCTTATTGTGAAGCAGCATCTTTGAGCAGCATTTGTGTTTGCAGTAGAATTGAGCATGCTCTTTTATTTTCCTGATTTTATGTCTATAAACATCGGATGTAATAGTTCTTCTGGTGCAAATACCTACCAAAACCAGACATGAATGACCCCTGTTAATACTTATACAAATTTCATGGGTTTTTTATATCAGATAATTTGTACAGTGCTCATTTTCTTTAACTGCATGAACAAATGCATTTACAAAGTGTGGGGGAATTACAGAAAATCACTAAACATTAAAGCCAGGTTGGATGGGGCTTTGAGCAACCTGGTTTAGTGGGAGGTTTAGTGGGAGGTCCATGGTGGGGAGGTTGGAATTAGATGATCTTTGAGGTCCCTTCCAACTCAAACCATTCTGTGATTCTATGATTAAGTAAATTCTACATAATACTGTGGAAGATATATTGTGAAATGATTCTTATGAGTGTCAGTGCTAGTACCTTTTCTTTTCATAACCTTTGCAGAATAGATATAAGTGCCCAGGGCATTATAGTTTCTCTTCTTACTAAAGGACAAATCAGTGACATGAAGCTTAAATATAGCTTGTTTTACATGCACCTATATATTGATTCTGGAATATAGGTCTAAGTAGTCATTACTTTCATATGTATCAGTTTCGTATTTTTGTTGGGAGAACCAGCCTCGGGAACTTACTCCGATCATAGCACTCTGATCAAAATGAGCAAATTTTCCCATAAGAAAATCTCCTGCTACCTTGAGTAAGCAAAACTAGAAGTGTAGAAGATGGCTTTTCCCAACAGAATCTTTGATCAAAATCCTAGAATAAGAAAAATCAGCAGGGTAAATGTAGCAGTGACCCAGAATGATATCCAGGATAAGAAATCTAAATACTTTACAACTCACCAGAGAAGCCGGCTTTAAGATCTAAATTTACATGTTTCATTTGCAAGAATAAAACCTCAGTCAGAAAACAGGAATAGTGGCATTCATGTTGCTTACCTTTTGATTAGGTGTCTTCACCTGATTTTCTCACTGGGGTTTTCCTTTGTAGCCAGTGGAGAAAGATAATAGACACTATGGCTTAGACATACAGGATGTAAAATCAGTTCATTTTTTTAAAAGTCTGCAGTTATAATGGATGGTTTGAATGAAATAAATTTCAATCCAATTATTTCTTGCATTCTCTTGCTATTATATTTCAAAAATTCATGATTCTGTTTGTTCTTCGAAAATATGCTGTCTCACGGGGAACAGAACTTTTTACCTAGTGAACAGAGATACACACCTTGTTATTATTGTCTACAAAACATACATTTGCACAGATTAAAGTGGCTAAAATGATAAACCAGAACATTATGATTTTATGGAAGCCAGAATTTCTGGTACAACTTCTTCTACTGATTTTAGGACCAGGCTGAAACTGAATGTTGTTATCAGGATAAGTTTGTAACATGATTAAAGTTTGTCGCCTGCTTGCTGTGGTGAATGAACTGCTGGAAACATTTTCAAAGAGGCCTAATATGATGACAATATGAAGCAGTCTCACCAACAGCATCTCAGATAGTGCAGCCTGTTTCCCTTGCTGCTTTGGCTTTCCCAGTGACACATGACTATCAGGTGAGTTTTCTAGGGTACAGAACATCTCATGCCAACTACCTAAAACAGGCCACAGAGCTCCAGAAGCACCTCTTTCTCTCCTTTGTGCAGGAGGGGAACTAGACATTACGACATTACTATTTCATATCTAAATGTCTGTATTGTCAATATCAGTAATTAGGTGAGAGGAATCTAATGCAAGTAGTCAAGGGGGAGGTGAGCAGTCCTATTTCCATCTTTGTCCTGCAGACAAAACAAATCATAGCCAAAGTCTGAGGCATCTCTGTGAAGCTGTTCAGAAGAGTAGACCTCTTTGGTCACTCCTAGGAATTCATCAATTTCATAAATTTTGACTAACTGTAAGCTGTAGACATGTATCTTCACACTCCTTGACTCACTGCTTACTTCTAGGTAGAAGAAAGTTCCAGACTGGGAAATATTGTTCCTGCTGGAAAATCCTCTCCAGATCTTTGGAGCTATTAGAGTGGAGCTCCTCATGCACCATTAAGTATTAAAGATAAAGAGGAAGCATTTTGAGAAGAGGAGGTTCGGGGGGGAATCTCATCAGTGCATGTCAATACCTGAAGAGAGGATGCAATGAAGGTGGAGCTAGGCTCTTTTCAGTGGTGCTAAGTGCCAGGATAAGAGGCAATGGGCACAAACTGGAACACAAGAGATTCTACCTAAACATTGGGAAACACTTTGTACTGTGTGAGTGACGGAGGTGGTGGGGTCTCCCTTATTGGAGATCTTCAAAAGCCATCTGGAGATGGTCCTGCACAAACTGCTCTAGGTGTCCCTGCAAGAGCAAAGATGACCTCCAGAGGTCCCTTCCAACCTCAACCATTCTGTGATTCTCTGATTCTTCCACGTGTGCTCTTTAATACTATACTATAGTGTACTGGACTATATTGTACTGTACATAACCAGCATTATAAAGCTAATACAATTCCTAAAGTATCTCTCATTCTTTTCATCCCTTATCTTTCTCATGTCACAAAATATTTTCAGGAGGGTGTTAGTCATAAACAGCCCAGATTTGCTGAAACAAACTTGTTTTTCTGTATATTTCTAGTTATAAAATATATTGGAAATACTCTTCCACAGCACAGCATGTGTATGTATAGCTATGTATATAAATTGCATAGTGAAGACATACATACATACACATACATACACACATGATATGTATATATTATCTAATCATGAGGAGCACAAGTTGAAAAGAACCAAGTGCTCAATTAATACAAATGTTCAAGCCTCCTGAAAGCCAGGAGGTTGTGCTGCTTTACACCAACAGATGTTCAAAGTGAAGTATTGGATGTGATCATAGCTGAATGGGGCAGAGTTTACTGAAAACCCCAATCTGTACGTAGTTTTATACAAGTATCGTTTTGATGCATATGGGTTCCAGTGGCATTTAATGTCTACTATTTTCTTTTATTTTTCTTTGAACAGTCCTTCTAGCCTCACCTCGCCTCGCCTCCCCCTCCCCCCCTCCCCTCCCTCCCCCCCTCCCCTCCCTCCCCCTCCTCCCCCTCCCCTCCCTCCCCCTCCCCTCCCCTCCCCTCCCTCCCCCTCCCCTCCCCTCCCCCTCCCCTCCCCTCCCCTCCCCTCCCCTCCCCTCCCCTCCCCTCCCCTCCCCTCCCCTCCCCTCCCCTCCCCTCCCCTCCCCTCCCCTCCCCTCCCCTCCCCTCGCCTCCCCTCCCCTCCCCTCCCCTCCCCTCCCCTCCCCTCCCCTCTCCTCTCCTCTCCTCTCCTCTCCTCTCCCCTCCTCTCCTCTCCTCTCCTCTCCTCTCCTCTCCTCTCCTCTCCTCTCCTCTCCTCTCCTCTCCTCTCCTCTCCTCTCCTCTCCTCTCCTCTCCTCTCCTCTCCTCTCCTCTCCTCTCCTCTCCTCTCCTAGCACCCTTTGATGACCTCTTTTATTAAATCGAGGTATCTATGTACGATAATAAATCATCTATAAAAAGAATACGATCTACAGATGGAATTTTCAATAATGAGATGTTTTGTTGAAAGGTAGGATTTAGAGCAGCAGCATTGCCTCTGAGTTTGAAATAATAAAACAAAAAAATCTCTGCCTGGAAAATCCTGCAGTAGAAGCTTGTTTGATAGTGGCTCATCTGTTGTATTTCAAAAACAAAAGAGAGCATAAAAATGCATAGTATGGGGACTGAGCAAAACCTCTACTTTAAAATACTTTCTTTATGAAACAGGTTGATGTAAAATAATATTCACTGCATTCCTACTGCATTTGTACTAATTGTTGTTTGCATAACATGTAGAAAACTTAAGAATGTATCAGATGTTTAAGACATCACTTTGCAGAATGTGGCATGTTTTGGTTTCGTTATGTATTGGTTTTGATATGTTTTGATATCTAATTTTCAATAGTGAAGACTGAAAAAAATGAAGGAAACCATGCCACTCTGTAAATATATACAGCTGTTTTATTATACTTCTGGAAAGGCACTGTCATTTGCCTCACAAGATCCCTAAATTTCATCTAAAGATAAATCCCGTATTCTGACATTACGTGAATCAGATATAGCAAACTTCTCTGGGGATTATACGGTGTAGACTGGGAGAGATCACTACCAAGAAAAGCAATTAGAAAAATAATAAAAAAACCCTGCCCACTGATTTCCTGAAAGAAACCACAACTTCTAAGAGCAAAATCAGGAAACAAACAAACAAGCAAGCAAGCAAACAAAAATCCCCAAGTAAATGCAGTGTATGATTGATTGTAAGAAAAAAAAAGAAAAAAAGAAGTACATTTACAGTATGGTAACCTGTAAAACAACAGAAACAAAAGACTTTATATGAAAAAACCATGTAATCATCTTTGCAATTAATATCACATTTAATTCGTTTTCCTCCAGTGAATCCCAGCATCATTCCATGGGGGAAAATGGAAGCTCATTAGCATTAGTGGGCCATTTGTATTCTTCATGCTTTTTAGCTCAGAGCTGCCCAATGTGAGAGATTTTATTTGTTATGAATATTTATATTATTCTGCACCATGATAGTCAGATTTTATCACAATACTTTTTTCAAACATAAGGGTAGGCTATAAGATTTCTTCCCACACATTTTTAGTAATCACTTTTCAAATAACTCCTGTTAAAAAGCACTTTCTTTATGCATCAGATGAGTTGTAAAATAATATTCACTACCTACCTGCTTTTGTACTAAATATTCTTTATGTAACATCTAGATCATTTAAAAATGTAGAGACATCCACTTGCAGTTCCATAAAATAGTCAAATTCACCACTTCCCTGCATTCTGTCTCATTTTATCCTGTGGCTGCAGACCTCCATATTAGCAGCTTTTCCCTCTTTCTTTCAGCCATATTTTATTTTATTTTATTTCCTTCTCCATCTAATTTTGCATTGTGGAAAAAGAAATCTGGGAGCTTTTGCTGACATATAGTATATAAAGAAGCTATATGGCAGGTGCAGTTGACCTAGTAGTGGTAATCGTGCACAGAAATAGAAGAACTGCAGGGTGAAGTTTTTGATCCATAGCATGGAGCTGTGCAATGATCAATTGCCTGTCCAAATCTGCTCTGTACTTATTATTTTTATGGAAATGTATCATCCTAGCTTCTGTTAGGTATTCTCGGCTCCACTCTGTCTCCACCTCTTGGTCTTCATACTACTTCTGTTAGATTTAATAAAATACACTGAAAAATAAACATGGGACCTTTTCAAAGACTGGATTTTTGTCTGACTGCAGTTGGAAAATCAAAGCTCCAACGCCATTTTCTGGGATCCAGTATTAGAAAATGCAGATTGCGGACAGCCTAATGGAACTGCCCTACTTTCTAGAGTCATTTGTTTTGATGAGAGCCTGAGTGTAAATTCTGTGCAGAACATAGACAGCTATTATGCAGTTAATTACGCACAAAGTAAACATGTACAATTGCAAACAGCAGAATGCCACCTAATAATGGATAACCTGAGATTTATGGTGTGCATGCCCAATCTGTAAAGGCTTCTACTCATGAATCTAAAATGAATGGAACATTACCTAAATGATCCAGAATGAAGGATTTAACATATCGCTCTACCCTTATTGCTACTTATTTCCTGTCAGCAGATTTTTCATTTGCCTTTAATTTATTGCACATAAACACTATGCAAATGATTTGGTCATATTTAAAAACATATGGCCTGTGCTTCTGATTACTGGTTAGGCATTTTGTTACCAATTACTTGTTAAAGTAATCACTTCTTTAATTATACTGGTCAGAAGATAATGACTTTTCCTTCATTTACTTGAAGCCTAACTGCAGTAAAATAAATAGAAATGTGAATGTCCCTAGAAAAATAGGGCACATTTTTTGCACATATTCACTGGATTCCAGTTTCTTCATAGACATTTTTGTAAATGTGATTACAGTCCACGTTTTTTATTATTTCAGGTTTTCTGTGCTGGAGACTGTTCAGTTCGATGTAGCTAGCAGAGTAGCCACTGCATAACAGCCCGTTGATGGGAGTGTTGGCTCACACACCATGATTAACCCTCATCATCTCTATTGTTTCTTCCCTGCAAGGAGAGAAGAGCTTCAAAAATTCGTAACTAATTGCAAAGCAGCAAGGAACTCCTCTGAACTGCTAGATCAGTTTGTCAGTAAAAGGCAGCTGTTATTGTCTCTTTCTGCTGTTGTATTTTTAGCTCATCACTGTTTTTCAAGAGGAGTAAAAGCAAACAAGGCCCCAAACCTTAAGCCATCCTTTGTAGCTGTGCTATAACAGTGATCTGTGACGCTGGAAGCAGAATAATTTGCATGTTTAAGAAGGTCACCGTATCAGTGGAAATTTGCTGCCATGGCTATCTAAGCCTTTGTCTCCTTCTCAGATTTGGATTAGCATTAATCGCATGTAATGTCTCTGTGTAATCAGTTTTTTGTGTCCTTATGCTTGCTTCCTGTCTTTATGCTTTTCTTTGTTGACTGCTAGGTCCTGTTAAAAGATTCCACTGACTCAATTGCATTGTACAGTACTTTTTGCCTGGGGCATTAATAAAAGAACAAGACAAGGGAAATAGGAAAAAAACAAAAACCAAAACAAACAAAAAAAGCTAACAAACTAATCAGGAAAGTGTGTTTCATCGGCTGTGCCTACACTGCTATATAAACCAGATTCAGGGTTGAACGACTGTTCTATCTTCATACATGTTATTGAGATGCGTCATGCTCCAAGTCATGGTTTTGGCACCCAACAGAATTTTCTGAGGCAATGAGTGGGCAGGATTTGGGAGATAGCATGCATTAGTGAACACAGAGCAGCAATTCTGCCCTGTACAGTCCTCCAAGAGTACCCTAGCAAGCTTGGCATCCTCAAGTGCTCCCATGTACCCACACTCAGGCTTCACCCCAGTTACATACAGTGATACTCTGATAGGCTGCAACACAGATTTCTTAGCAGTCTAGGCATTTAGGACTAAAAGGAAAATGTAGAGAGATGATAAGCTTGAGATATGGTGACTGAGGCCCAGGGGAAGATGGGTACCAAGTGCTGTGTAGTGTGGATGTAGCTAAGCCAAACCACTTGCCCAGAGACTGGTCCCTGACTCTGCTTTATTTAACAGCAAAAAGTGGGATTCCATGGAGAGAGATGGAATTGCATCATACAATGAGATAGCCTGGCCTACAGATGAGTGGATGGGTAGAGTACTCATCAAATATAATGACTAGATTTGTCCTCCATCTTTCTGATGTAAGTAATTCATTGTTTAGACAAGGAAAAAGGATGTTCTACCTGAAAAAACAGAAGGACTAATTAAAAAAGCATGTTCTACGCAGCACATTCCACTTACATATCACTAAAAATCTACTACAAAAGGTTTATTAATAATTTTCCCCATATTACTATTATTACTAATATTTATAATTTTATATATATATTACATATACACGCAGTATATTACATATTACTGGAAGTGACATGTCTGCTGTACTCTATAATTCTGTTTATCACATTGGGTAATTGATTTGGAATAGTGAAGGAGGAGCTGCAGTCATACTGAGATACATTGCTGTTGGCACACAAGCTGTCTGGTTTGAAGCTAGCTTGTATGAGTTTTGCCTTTGACTGTAATTCAGACATGTTTGGATACATAGCACCACTGATGTTTGAACTACTCAGACACTGTTGGTTTTGCAAACGATATGTTATGACATCCCCTACCCCTGTAGGTAGAGGGGAAGATGCTGTACAGCCACAATTTCTAATCTGTATAGTCTAAGCTGGATACTTCTAAGCTGTATAAGGGGATATATTCTCCTTCTACAGGATGTTACATCTGATGATAAAAACTAAGTTATAAAATTAGTAGCAAGGACATACTGTGTGAACTTACAGAGAATGGAAATGAACCAAGCTGGAGAGCTAGCAGCCACAGAAAAAAGAAACAAACCCAGAAGGGATTAGGTGTGTCTCTCTCTTGGGCCATTAAAGGCTACAGGTCTTAAATGTATACTGCATTGCATCATTCCTTTTTAGTACTTTAGTGGTCCTGCCTCCTCTTCTTGCAACATTTTTGCTGAATCCATCCTGCCACCTTCATCAATGGGTCATTTTCTTACAATGTTCAAGGTAGTGAGGAGAGTGCCACTTTCAGCTTTGGGACACAGGAGTCTTGTTTCCACTTGTTTCTCTGTAATTAAAGCTAACAATTCAATCATCTTTCACCAGATTTTTTTTACTTGGCTAGCTATTTAAAGATTTTTTCCCCCTTTCATTAACAATTTTATCTTTGATTACTATCCCTTTCCTCTGGATCAGTTTGCTTTTATGTCAGATCTTTTGTAGGCATTGTTGTAGCCTGCTGTGTGGATCACGTAAGCCTGGTAAGACGCCTTTACAGTGGCAGCCTTGATTGTGTTTGCTGAGAAATGGGGAAAACAAGAAAGCTAACAAAAACAACTCAGAAGCTTGCCTGTGAAAGAATCGGTCTCGGCTAAATCTACATTACAGGAAAAGCAGAGAATTTTGCACTTAAATGAAAGCATCTTATTGAAGTCTCTTGCTCAGAGGAAACCATCTCATGCTGTTAGCTTGATCTTAGTAGTTTTCATCTGTCTAAAGTACTGCTAGAGCAGTATGTTATACCCACTTTGCATAGAGGTAAATGACAGCACACAGCCCAAGGCGATGGGGAGTCAGGCCCTTACTCTTTACTGAAGAGCTGTATAAGCAGAGCAGTCACCAGAGCTGGGCTTAAACTCACACTGCAGCAGCCAGGCTGACAGGAGGAGGCACAGCTGCAGCATGCCTCTGGGGCTGGAGGAACCTCTGACTTTAATGGAGGGTCTGCACCTGCAGCAGCTACTGCAACACACCCAATTGGGTGGGAAGGTGACTGCTTCCAGCCAGGAGCCTACACACTAATTCTAATCAGGAACAGAGGAAGAGGAGATCAGAGACATTAGTAAGTGTAAAGTTAGTGCCTTGGCCACTTACTAGTAATACTCTCTCTTGTTCTGCCTTTGAATATTTTACAGAAAGATTGGCAAATTGTATCCTGCCTGTAGGGAAATAAGCAACCAACATAGGATAAGAAAGATTTTCTTTTAGCTGCTAGTTTGAAGCCTGCTTGGACTAGAGATGACAAAGCTGTACCAGATGATGGTCTCTCTGATGTTAACCAATGGTCCTGGAATATTTATTTGTTGGCAGGAACGTGTGTCATAAAAATTCCACTTTCGCAATGAAATTCCCTCTGTTATTAGAAATCAAGGCCGAGGGCTTGGGTAATTTTGTTGAGTTGCAGGAGTGAATGATTATATTTCTGATGGTTTTGCTGTTCCTCTTGCTTCTCCTCTCTCCATTCCTTGAGGGTTAAGATGTGGTCTGGAATAAGTCTTGGACCGGAGCCTGACTAGTACTGCTTCCATGCTATAAAAAGAGGAGTCAAGCCATGGTGGAAGAGTGGAGAAATACATCTTTTGAGTGAGAGGGTGAAGCCTTATGCTGAGATCCGAGATCTGGAGTAGACTTGGAGTTAGGCCAAAATATGACCCAGTAATAAATGTGGAAGAGGACAGGTAATTGGTTAAGCATGAGGTTTCTTGTCAAATTGTGCTGTGGGGCAAAGATTTTTCTTTTTCCCTTCATCTGACATTCATCCTGTGAATTCTGGGAGGTCAGCTTTGGACCTGAATGAATGATATCTTTTATTTATTTGTAACTTGTGCTAGTTTTACCATCTGGCATGAATTGTACAGCACTGAACATGTTCTGTCTTATCAAATTCTATTATCACTTTGTGCTTATCGTGTAGTCTATCACTTTGCAATTGCTAGTGTAAAAATAAGTAAAGCAAAGAAATAAAACTATTAGTGGTTTGAAAACCCTTTAAAATCTTGTTGCAGCCATTCCTCCAAACACCTGAGGCCTGAATCCTTGTCTCAAATACAGATAACTTTAATTTTTTTTTGTGTGTATAGCTTTATTGTTGTATTGCGTTATTTTACAACAAATTGAGTATCATAGGTTTTACAATGCAGTTTATCCCTTTTATTTTGCTTCCACTTATTTATTTCTAGTTCTAAAGCACTGTTTATTTCATGCCTTTTCCTTCTGTTCTTTTTCTACTGGAACTTCATAGTAGTCAAATTCTACTTTTGCTGCCCAAGTTCTTTGTTATTTTTAATGGAATATATTTCAAAATTTTAGCCTGCTTTAAGTGTTTCATTTTAAATGTAACTTTCTTTCCATTTACCTTTTATTTCAAAATCATATCTTTATTTCTTTTTCACCCTCTCAGTTGCATTTTCATTTCTGTTGTTATACACACCCTGTTTGTAGTGCAGAACTTAAGTACTGCTGGCTTGCTGGCTTGCTCCTGTAAGCTACCCCTAGTCACAGTTGGTTGATTTATTTACTTTTGGAGTTTTTCTTTTTTTCTTTTTCTTTTTCTTTTTCTTTTTCTTTTCTTTCCCAGAAGCAAATCCTTCACACAGTATCAGAGAGGAGTCTGAACACCATGAAAATAATAAACAAAGGAGATTTCACTATGTCTTAAGGTGTTAAGGAAAGCTAGTTTTAAAAGGCACTCTTGCAAACTGGTGTATATAGGAAATTGAAATCTTTAAAGAATCTTAAATCTGGTAGCTTTAAATTTCAACTCTAACTTCTAGTTTCACATTGAAGCTTCTTAGTTTTCACATGTATGTTACATAATGCTTACTTACCAAACCCAATCAATAATTAAGTCTGGCTCCTCATGGGGGGAAAAAAAAAGTGCCCTTTGGCAACATGTATAAATAAGTACCTGATTTGCTCCGATGATCCAAATTCAAACAACAAACATAGACCAAGGGAACAAGCCTTGTCTTGTTGTGGAGGTTTTACTCAGCTGGGCAGCCAAGATCCACGGGCTGCAGCGTGGAGATCTGCTCCATGTGGGACCCATGGGCTGCAGGGGGGCAGCCTGCTCCACCAGGGGCCTCTCCACAGGCCGCAGGGGAACTGCTGCTGTGTGCTTGGAGCACCTCCTGCCCTCTTTCTGCATTGACCTTGGGGGCTGCAGGGCTGGTTCTCACTCTTCTCTCCCAGCTGCTGTTGTGCAGCAGTTTTCTGCTTTCTGAAATCTGCTCTCACAGAGGCTCAACCAGTGTTGCTCACTTGCTTAGCTCCAGCCAGTGGCTCCTTTTGGAGCAGTCTGAAACAGGCCCTTAACTGACAAAGGGCAGCTGCTGGGCTCTTCTCACAGAGGCCACCACTGCAGCCCCCTGCTGCCAAAACCTTGCCATGTAAACAGATAAGAGGACAAAGATAACAGGCAAATGTATCTCTTATTAAATAGGAAATGATTAAACGATTGTGTTGAGAATGCTTCTGTTCAAAGTGTTCTGATGCTAACACCACACAATCCCATTCTGTCCTGGTGACTTCTGAAATAGAGTGGTCTACCAGGTCCAGATTTCAGTTACCCTGGCCAAAGCACAGAAATCTATGGAGAAATCTATGGAGTGACAACAGAGTGACTATGACTGGAATATAGCCACCAACAGATGTAAATGGAAAACTACCTGTTTATAGATTAATCCTGAAGGAAATTATAAAAATGCTGTGCTCTGTTCTGAAACAAAAATGAACGGCACAGCACAGTAAATAAAGCTGGATAACTCAGAATCTTCGTTATTTAATCAGTGTGAATTGTTATTAGCTCCTTCTGCCTTAAAGAACTTTGAAAGAATTCTTGTGTTCTGCTCCTCTGTAGTTAAAATAGAACATCCAATGCCTAGTCAAAAATTAGGAGAGCCGATAGCAGCCCTGAAGAGATGCTGAGTCTAATGATTGTTCAGCCAAAACATTAAAAAAAGATGTCTTTATTTGCTTTGACTCACAAGACGTTTATCTAGTCTACTGCTGTAAGACAGGGAGCCTGTTCCTATTTCATAATAAGCCCTTTGTTTGCTTGAAGATTTTTCTAATTTGTATTTTTAATTAACTTTGAAACTACCTGATCAGGCTACCTTTCCAAAACTAGTCTCAAAAGGCTCTGAGTATTGCAAAAGCATATTTTACTGATATCTTCATACTCACAGAACTACAGCCAGGCTCTATTTCAGGTTTGGAACATGTGAAGCATAGAGAAAATGAAAAATGACCAGATGTGTGAATACACTTGTAATCACAATAAAGCCAAAATAAGACTGAAAGAATGTTCTGTGAGGCATTAATGCTTATGCCAGACAAAATATTCTTATAGTGAGCATTTGTACACTGTAAGAGCATATCAGTTTTATTTTCATTGCAGGACATGAAGGGTTAGTAAATAATGAGATTTGTACACAGATCCCTTGAGTACTGGGGTACCGGGTTGGACAATTGCTTTATTGATTGGCCACCATGATGGCACTAAACCTGAACCTTCTTAATGTCATCATCTCTAATCATGTCTTGATTAGACACTCTAAAACACCATAGCCACGATCAGGTAGCAGGAGAGAGCTCTGATTGAGCAAATCAGTTTTAAAAGGGTCCTTAGAGAAGAATTTCATTTTTTCCAGGCCAGAATTATCATCTCTGTGCCTTTGAATCTATACTAATAACATAATGGGTGAGAAAAAAATATTTCTAATGCTGACATAAACCTCCTGTTTCCTCCCTTTCCTCTGGGTTGGGGTTATCAAATTATGAGCCGAGTATTACACAGCTCTTTTGCGCTGAGGAGAACGTACTGAAAGCAGATGGACATTTTTAATTCTTGTGTTATCTGCTGTATGACTGTTGACATATGTAATTATTTAGCATCACATTTGAAAATGGTTTTAAAACTCTAGATAATGAGATAATTAGTGTCCTTTTGCAGAAAAGTAAATCCCTTGCCAACTTCCCATAACTGAAACTAATAATATTATGGCAACTCTGATCTTAACAGATTTTGTTTGTGGTTAGAGCTGCAAATCAATGATATCCTAGTCTGCGATGCAATTCTGGAGAGAAACAGAACAAACACCCTCTAACATTTACTTCAGCAAATTAAATTCTGTATTATGCTGTTGATGACACTCAGGAAAGCTGATAATTTTATTTTGTTTGGGCTAAATTATGCTACTATTTGGCTGTAACGCTTGAGAGAGTGCACTCAGGGAACGGAGATGAAACCATTGGGAGCTCTCACAGGCTGAGGTAGGTATCACAGATGTAGTGACACCAGCTTCATCTTGTCACTACACTGCTGAAATCTGTGGCTTTCTTTGAAAGGCTACAGTAATGCTAACACGTAAACTATCAAGACAGGTGCCCTGGACTCTCCCTGTTTAATAGGGTAAAGTGATAGGCCCTGGGCCCACTCTTCCAAGGCTATGTAATTGATTCCCCTGTGATCAAAACTCCTAGAAAAGCAGGCATCTTTAAAAAGAATTTATGTATCTATAGAGTGAATTTGTGTATCTATAGCCCAGTTCCTGATTTTTCCCTGAAAGTCCCATGATTCCTGGAGTTTTTTGCATGATACTTTGCATTATTTTCCTGCATCCTTACAGAATTGTCCATACCTCTGTGGAATCCATGATTTGTTTTTCAGAGATTTTATATATATATATATATATATATGTATGTATTTTCTTTTTGTTTGTGTGTGTGTATTGGTTTATGTTGTTTCATTTTGTTTTCCTTCTGCACTTTGCTATTGTGAAAGGTAGTTAGGAAAGAAACATTCAAATAGCAACAATTCGGAGTGACAAAACTAAATAATAAGAAGAAAACAAACCATTTTTGCCTAAACCACGTAAAGCTGGTGAAGCCCAGGCCTAACAGATGATAATCAGCCCCAGAGCAATATATGAAAGGGCTTGATATCACTGAAAGAAGGAAGAAGGTGCTACAGAGGTGCTACTTCATCACTTAAATCCCCAACCCTAGATACTGTACACAATCTGCTTTTTTCCTTCTAGCTCCATGGAACTGCTCCACTCTCTCCTATAGATTTGCATGGGAGCAAGAAAATAAATAGAAATATATCCATGCACTTCAAAGATTTTGATGATGAAGAGATATGCAAACTTGAACTAAGCATCTGGAAAGAAACAAAATTCAGGGACTGTGTAGTCAGGATGACTCTATTACATCATCATAGTTTAATATTCACTGTGCTTTGTAGAGCAGAATGAGATGTGTGAGTGTGATTGTAACTCTGTAAGAGAGTCACCAACTGCACTGCAGAAAGCACTGAAATCTTCATGCCTTCTTTGCAACACAGGAGAACAGGGAAGGATAACAATACAGGACTATCTGTATTAACATAAATTGAAAGATTTATACTGTATTATATTAGCAATGAAATAATTATTGTGATATGAAAACTATGCCAGTTGCACATGGCTATAAATAGGCTAAGCGTGAAATTCATTTTTACTTCTGCTTTTTGAAAACTTAACGATGCACTTACCAATTTTAGATACCCACTGTTTTAGCCTGATCAAGGGTTTGTGCATGACATTTCCCTTCCTCACTCCCCTTTATTGAAGAATAGATAGATAACAAAAACAGATGAGGCTATTTATTTGAAATTAAACTCTGTGGCATTGGAATCTTAATATGTGCAGTTAGGATAACTGCATCTGTTTTCTAGAATGAAAGAGAGCAATGTACATCCCAAATTCCCCTACCTTAACTCAGGTGGTTAAGAAATAACAGAGATTACTTATGTGTATGTTTGAGATTGTCACTTAATAATTAAGGCTATTCACTGCAGCTCACAGGACATGGTGTGTTTTAAAGCCACATAAATTTTATCTTTTATGACCCTTTTTTTTTAAAAAAAATTTATTTTTCAAACCACTCTGAAAGCACAATAATCTTTATAGTCTATGTATGTATAAAATGCCAAGTTTAAAACTATTTACCTCAAACCACAGTGAAAACAATTAACTTTGCAGTTAGGAGTGAGGAAAAAAAGTAATTTTTAAGGATGTAGAAAAGCAGCTGAGGGAGGAACAGCCCCTGTTCACGTTGTCTTGTGCTAGAGCAGTGCAGCTGCAGGCGACATCGATAAAAGAGAAATTATTGGTTCAGTTACAGCCTCATAAAGGTTTTTTTTTCCTTATGCTATTATTGCTGTTAGTATAATCCCAAATATATTCAAACACACTCTGGCAGGCTAGAAAAAAAAATATTAGGGCCAAGTACCACTTTTTGAATTTCCCTGTCTATTTTAAACAGTGGACTTCCCTAAAAGATGTGGAGAATAGAGCATGCATATCTTTCTCTTTTACCCTAGAAGAATTACTAATTTAACTACAAAAGCTTCCTACTATAGGAGAATCGCTGACTTAGCTACAAAAGCCTCTTACTCTCTTCTGTAGTTCCATTATTCACTGGTCATGCCCAGTGACTTTTTGTCTCACTGCCTTTCCTAAACACTTCAGTGAAGCCCATGGAATATTTATGGCAAAACTTTCAGCAGAACCTGAACAGACATATAACGCACTCTGTGATGTATTCAGACCTATTCTATTATTTTAACATACCCCTAGAATTTTCCTGTATTATTCTTTTGTCTATGGAAATAACAATATGGAGATGACAGTCATGAGGAAACTTCAATCTGTTCTAGGAGTGATGATTAGGACAGAGTAAGGAAGGGGTGAAAAGTGATCACAAAGAATGCTTGTTGCTTAGGACTTGAATAAAGCAAAACAATGTATTGTTTGCTAAATATTGAATAGTCAAAGAGTCATTTGATAAGCACATAATAAGAATGAAATTATTGTGTGTGATAAATATGGGATTCTTTCTGTATTTTTAGTTTGTCATAGATGATACAAATTACCCATGTGATACTAACCTATCAGAAAATACGCAGTTAAATCAAAAGACATCTAAGAGGAAACAGAGGAGCATTTAAAAACTGAAACATTTGGAAAGTATATGTAAAACAATGGAAGAGCTCTTGTAGAAATGCTTTTTCTTTTACAACTTTACAGCTGGTCTTCTATAGTCTTTCCATATCGAATACCCGTAATTACATGCAATATTAAGTTGGGCATTCTGTACTGATTAATGGGGCTAAATGTCAGAAAATAAGACTGACATCCAGAGGAATTATTTTACATGGAGATGTAGGTAACCGGTATAAACAGATCAACTGGGTACCCCTAGCCTGTGTTGGAGGCTGGCTGGGATGAGAGAACCTTACATCTATTCCAAGGAAAGATTATTGTATTCTTAAAGGAAATGTACATTTTAACACCAGGTTGTTCTGACACATTGCAGTGTGTATTATACGCTGTGGGTGAATAGATAACAATCTGTTCCAGAAAATCTGTTTTCTGGATCATTAATCAGTCAGTGTCTTCAGCTCCTGGAGAGTACCAGCTCCGCTGCTTGTCTTGTCTTCCACATAGCTGGGAAACAGATGGAGCTCTAGTCAGGGAGTCTGAGCAGCTGAGGGTCCCACCCTTGAGATAGGTGAAGAATCTTCAACCTGTCAGTTGAAAAGAGGAAAAGTGGAGTAGAAACATAAATTAAACACTGGTACTGTTTAAAAAAAAAAAGTACATTGGCATGCTGTACAAGTCAGGTTTTAAGTACTTGAGATAGGAAAGCTTTGACAATTTGAGAAACTGCACTAATAAATATGCATACTGATATGTCAGGTACACCATCTCGAGTATGAGAGAACTGAGTACAAAAAAATATGCAGAAGCAATCTAGATGCTGGAAGAACAAAGTGGCCTGTAGGCCACTGTTTTATGCATTGTAGTTGCCAGAGAAATGAGCCTACAGCCAGTATGCAGAAGACCCAGTGTCTGAAACTGTCTGGGTGAAAGGAAGCAAAAAGTTCTCTCTTTCTATTTTCTTGCATGTTGTTATATATAAAGGCTGTTCATTGGCCTCCCTGGATATACTTAAATGGCTCTGAGTGTTTTGGCAGGGAATGTACTTGCTGGTGTCTAGCACATGCTATCCATTAAGAGCTATTTTTGTTATTTGCTAAAACTACAGCCTGGAAATATGTGCTGTTGAGACATTATGCTGTTTGAAAATGCTCCAGAAACTAGTTCCATGACTGTAAATCTAGATTAGAATGTCATCATAATACTAAAGAGCTTTCTTTCAGTCCCAAATGTAAAAATTTGATGTTCAGCTCACATGAATAGGGTAACAGGCAGAGGGGGACCTGAGCCATGTGATAGCTTCCCCACAGTATGATGCTAATATTTCACCTCTGAGATTTGGTTTCTGAATTTTTGTTTCACTCAAGTTTGCATGGAAATGCTCACCTGTCCACAATATTTGAAACTGATGTTTTTCTACTGAAGGCAGAAAAAAAGACATGGATTTACCATTTTCTTTTAGTGTAAACTAAACTTAAAACCACTTGAAAAAAGTTTTTTTTTTTTGTCATGTAATGCACATTTGCTAAATCATCTGCCTCTGAGCATCATTGTTTTTCATTTTTTTCTAGTTTTCTTATTTCTGAAAGAAGATAGAGAGAAGTAAGTAGTGAGAAACTCATTTCACTGAGCTTTCACATGCCTAAATATGTAGAATTTCAGTAGCATGCTCCTGACTTATGACTAAAGAACACAGATTCTCCTTCCTGCCCCATCACGTAATTCCCATCTAGATTTATGACCAGGATCCCAAAGAGATTCTCTAATGGATAGAATTATAAATTGTCAGAATGGGAATGAACTGTGAAAAGAACCTGGCTACTGCTGGGCCAGATGTTAACTGTTACCTTTCAGATGTGTGATATTCAAGTGAGTCCACTGTCCAGGGATGAATAGCGTAGCCCAGAGATGAATATTGTCTCCTAAACAGTTAATTGAATGAAGAAAGCACCATAATGTGCACCTGTACAAGCCTTTGCATTCTCTTGGGTGAAGAGTGGGAGTTTCTAGGGATGTATATTGGGGTGCATTCCCCTTGACAGAGGGGAAGGCCCTGAGCCCTGCCAGGAAGCTTTGCCTTGCCATTCAACAGGAACAGTGTGGTTGTGACTTGTCCTCACTTCAGCCATCTTGCAGAGCAATGCCTTAACTGCCAGACTGTGAAGAGACCTTTCCAGGGTCATGTTTTTAAATGAATTTGCTTCTTTTTACAAAAGCACTAAAGTTGCTTTGGAACAGAGGAGAAGGGTAAGGTTGTACTTGTGTCTCACGTTCAGGAGGTCAATTGTTGCAGCTTTGCTCCAGGCTAGTCTATATATTTAAAGAAGCTTTTCAAGTGGGACTTGAACCCTAAGCTATCATTCTTAACTGAATGCCTCCAACTGTGATCTGCTGAGCAGTTACATGTCCTTTACTTCGCAGATGGTTTAGCAGGAAGGAGATGTGGGAATCCCCTCTAGAAATTTAGCTATGCAGTTTCTACACGGACACACAGAGTTCTTATATCCTTAGCCCATCTGTGCTGGGTTTAAAATGAAACAACAGTCATCCCAAGCCATGAATAGTTCTTTAAGAAACCTCACAGGACTGAATTTATGAAAAACAGGTGACCAAGTCATGGTTTGCGGATCTCAGTTGTGCTTGTGTGTGTGGAAGCAGGGCTGTTCTGATGTCAGAAGCAGCAGAAGTTCAGCTTCAACCATTCACAAAACAGCGAAGGACTGGGCAATTAAACTGCTTAGACTTTATCCCTAGGCCTACAGTACAAATTTGTGCAGTGCCAGAGCAGAGGACTGGCATTTGCTCTTCCTTGCTGTTGGCAGAGTTGCTGCTACAGCTCTGGCCTGAGACATTTGTCGTTGTGCCACTGATTTCCTGGGAGCTTGGTGCAGGCCAGATACCATTCCTGCAGGTGTTTTGCATATGGCCACCCTGCTTTGGAGGACAAGGGAATTTCAAAACATGGATACTGCTCCTCTGTAACAGGTGGCCTCAGGGGCAGGATATGGTCTTGAGCACGTTGTTTTCCAAGTCTGGTTTGCTATTTATTTATGTTGTTGCATGCTATGTGGCAACAAATAAATCATGGATTTTGAGAACCCAATTCTAGGGTCTCCTGTTCTATGTAAAACTTATTTTGATTTTTTCCAACTTAATTTTAAAATATAACTTTGAACAAAAGTATCCTGGTGTTTTTCTATGTAAATTCAGAAGCCAGAGCAGAGAACTTGCCAACTTCCTCATGGTTAAACCTGATCAAGACTAATAATCTACGTGTTCAAAAAGCATGAGAAAAATATCAAAATTAAATCATCAAATATTAAAATATTTGTTTAAATTTCTGCCACAAAGATAGACTTAATACAATATGAACAAAACGTAGTAAGAACAAAACATGTTACTTTTACACAACAGAGGTGACTTATGGGTGGTGGTGGTGAAGGAAAATGGATTGGGAAGAAAATCATATTTGAATAGATACAGGAAGAGCTTTTTAAAGGTTGCTAGCCTCAATTTATTATGCTTCTAAGGGTGCACAAAAGAATAAATACAAATGTTAAAAACAGTGAAAAAAAAAAACAAAACTGAAGTATCACTACTGACATTTTGTTTTAATTGAAACAATTTTTGAAAAAAAAAATCACCCCTCTCCACCCAAAAGATGTTACATTTCTGATATGCCTTGGGCTGATACGGAGCATTTTACACAGTACTATTTTATCAACAATATCTAATAGACACTAATAAGACATAGCTGCTGTCATATGATATATTTCAGCCTAACTGCTTAGTAAATTCACCCCAAAAAGAAAGGTGATTTTCTGGAAACAGAAGCTATGCTAAAAATACATATCCTTTTGATCAAAATGAAAGAAAAAAAAAGAAAATAAAAAGAAAAAAATGAGCTGGCATTTTGTATTTACTTGAAAATGTGTCAAAACACATTCTTTACTACTGAGTGTCGATACATCTCTCATGTTTAGAAGCTCAGAGATATATCTTACAATATATATTTGATAAGTACAGTCAGCAGAAGAAGCAGTAAGCCAAGGAGTTGTTTGAAATCTATACATTGTGTTTCCACTGTTCATCAAATTTCACTAGAGCAAAATATCTACATAGCATTTTTTTTAGGAAATTTCTTTGACATGTAGAAAGTTTTCAAATGTTGATATATTTTCTTTCAAGAATGCAAAGCAGAATATCAATTGTGCTGTGTCAAAAAAAATAATATTGAAATCAGTGATTGTACTGAATGGTACAATCCTTTGCCTTTTTCTTCTTCCTTTGAAAAAGCAGAGGCCAAAAGAAGTTACTACTACCCCCAAAAAAATAAAATAAAAAAAGACAGTCTTTAATGTTTTATGTTCAATAGAAGTACAGTAAACACTTTATTTAGAGGAAGCAGCTATCTAATCCCACAACTGAGTGTATAGTAAGAATCCTGCAGAGGGTGGAGATGGGTATTTAAGACAAAAATTGGAAAAATGTGAATTAGAATTAATAATACAAACAAGCATCTTTCTACAAAGTTTGATTTTTATTTTCTTTTTTTTTTTTCTTATAAACTGAGATTCTTTCTTTGGGTTAAGATAAATTGAGTCAACCAGGATACCAATTTCTTTCAATATATAGAGGACAAACAATACCATTTCTTGTCCATTTGGGTCTCTAGTTTGAGTCTAAACAACAGACATCAAACCAGTTGGGTTTGCTGTCTGTACAGAATCAATTGCAAGACTGAGGCCCCAGCACTCCCTTTGCCCCCATCGTGCAACAATTAATTTCCAGAGTAATCCATTCGTTGAATATGCATCAGAAGAATTGGAGAATTGTATGATCCAAGAAAAAAGAAAAAAAAATGTTGAAGGAAGAAATGAGAGGGAAAATTAAGCTACAACCTTAATGAAAGATGGGTCTAATCTTGCTGGTAAACTTTATTTATATATTTATTCATTGTCTGAACATAAGGAGACCTTGAAGATAGGCTGGGTAAATAATTCTATTTACAAAAACTTACACACATCAGATTCTCGATTAAATTAATGAACACATTCAGTTCAGTGCAAAACATAGATGTGAAAGAGGAAAAGGCTTGAATTTAGTGTTTACACAGAGGTACTATTCTCTTCATCTTCAGTCTTTCTCCCATGTACAGGGAGTACTAGATTTGCCCTTCAGCTTCTGTGTGACTGTGTAGATATTAGCAAGGAGTCACTCCGTGTCAAATGTTGTTCTTTCCCTATTTTTCTTCACATGAAATGAGTTGTTCTTTAATTTGGACATGATCTCTGGCTGCACATATTTACCAGAAAGGTAAGGTTCTTTTTGTTATTTACAAGGTATTTTATCTGCTATATGAAGACCTGAGTGCCTCTACATTTTCCTGCCCGGAGGACTTTGGAGTAAGAGTTGGAGCACACTTTCATCGGAACCTGTAGTACAATTGCTCAAAGCTTAATGCTTGCTGTCACAGATGATAGCTCCCATGAGGGCCCAACAATCCCTTATAAACAACAGCCTTGTGTGCTCCCAGTCAAAATGAATTTCAGCTCTCAGAAGAAATACATTTCAGGAAAGGTAAAGAATATTAATTTAAATATCAACAAATGAATTTGATAGAGAAGTGTATTCCACATCCCACTCAAAAACATCCACTAGGAACAGGCAAATATCCATATTCAAAAAAGAAAGTTAAAAAAGATGAGGCAGAGAGAGAAAGCTACAACCAAAAGACACACATGGAAAACAAACCACATCTTATGGAATATAGAATGAAAAACTATATACTAAATGAGCTGAGAATAGGAAAAGTAATGTTTGCTATCCTGCTGCTCTTTGGTTATTTTTACTGATAAAAAAGGTGTAAAACTTTTCAATAGGAATAAACCTTTTACACCAGTGTTATGTTAAGAGGATGAGACTTACTGTTGATCTGTGACTTTAGTATTTTATCAGTGGGACTTAAAAGGCCTATTAATGTGTTTCATCTCCTGTAATTCCTGATTTACAGAAGCTGGCAAAACAAGGGTGAAATTAATTATTGAATGCTTTATCATGATATAATTAAATAACTTTACTATGCCATAAATGTTTGCTTAATAGAGGATGTTCTTTATAGTTATTCTGTTTTTGAACTTGAGTTTTATGTTAGTACATGCAACATGGAGAGTATAAGGGTCTTTTCTCTAGTCTCTGTAACTTGCAGAAGGATGAGACAGAATTGTATTTTTCATATTCTGTAGGACATGAGGATCCTTTTAGTCCTTTCCACATTTCTGAAGACCGTGAAACTCCAGAAGCAGCAAGAATTTCTATCAGAGATTGTGACCACCTTTACTTTGCTGAAGGTATAAAATGGTAATGAAAATTTGTTCTTTATGTTTTGCATGACTTGTCTTTTCAGTTCCCTGTAGATTCAGGATGCACTGATAAAGGGCTTTTCTCTGTTCTGGTGAACAACTTGGGAAAATGGGGAAGAGGAGGGAGGGGGTTAAATTGATACTGGAAAATATTCTTTAGTTACTCTCCTTTTAAGATCTGTGGTATCTTCCCATGAAAACATTTGCAGTCAGGTGCAGCTAGATAAAAATCAGCCACAAAGGGAATATTTATCATTTATTTTAGCTTGGTTGAATGATGATTTCTTAGTATCACAGTTACTTTTTTTATAATGCATCTCTTCACTATGAGAAGCAGATATTCTCCCTCTGGTATAAAACTGATAGGCAATAAATCTATTTAATATCTTGTAGTTCTGTGGGCTTCTAGCTGAGAATTTCACCAATACAAATGATGCTCCAGATCATATTCTATGTTTGCTCATACTTGCTTGAACATCAAATTTCAGTGGCAACCATCTTTTATTATATACAACACTGATGAAAGCAGAAACAGAAAACGTAGTTCAGTGCAAATATAGTGGATCTTTAGTACAGCGTTATCTTCCTACTTATCCTAGATATTTTGCCTTTCTCCTTTCACTATGAACAGCTGCTACTATCCACTAGGATAAGATATTACTTTCAAACATTATTTTAATTTTGGCTTTGTGGTGTCTACATTTGCAAAAGATACATGAATGCATTCATGTTAGTACATATGGTTTTTTCCCCTGGAATACACTATTTTCCTCTGATGTAAAAATGTTTTTCATTCTTTGCAACCATGCTAGAGATCTCTAACACAATACACCTATAAATTAAAGGGTTGTTTTGTAAAAGGCAGCTTGAAGGCAGAGGGCTGGAGGCCTCTCCAGTAAGAAAAAGAAAATATGTCTGTTCTTTTTTTTTTTTTTTTTTAAGTCACACTAGGAGGTTAGGAAGGAATTTAAATTACCAGCATTTATTTGACTACAGTTTTCTTCACATTTAGAATTAACATGAGGGAAGCAAAGAACTATTCTGTTCTTCATGTGTCTTTGACATGAAAAAAAATTGATGAGAAAACTTGTAGCTCATTATCCTTAACCCAGCAAAGCAAAACCATGTTACCAAGAGAGTGTGAAGTGGCAGATTAATATTTTGGCTGTCTGGATTCTTTTTTCACTCAGCCACTGATGTCACTTGTGACTTTGGGTAAGCCACTTAGCTTATATCTTTGGTTTAATATTTTTTCAAAGAAAAATGCTGAGTATTTGTGCTTGTTTAATCAAGTAGCCAAGTGGCATTTCTTTTGTGCCTTAACCTGATCAGAAATGTCAGTATAAACTTTCTGCCATTTAATTTCTCTGGAAGACCTGATAAGGGAAGTTATGTCTAAGAAAGCCTTACATGAAGGACTCCTTCCCAACACAGTCAGTCAATTATATCCAAAGCCTCACCTGGGAGAGTTAGTGTTGAAGTCATGTCTTTTTGCATGACTGCTTAGTGGAAACATCAGTTGTCCATGGATGGGAAAAGTTTGTTGGCTGCATATCCCAAGGTTTCAAATATGTCCAACTTAGGGAGAAGCTGGAGGGAGGAGGTGAGGAGTGTCTAACAACGAAAGCTGGTCCACCATGCAGTAAACTCAATTGGAAGACTTCACTCCACTTGCTCATTTTAGTCACGGCCTCTAATTTGTTTTGATGTGACTAGGTTAAGCAACAAACAGTAGGCAAATGTTTTTGTCTCCAACTCCTGATATTGTGTGTGTGAATCTCTGAAGATGGGAAGGAGAGGAGGCCTGGTAGTGAGGGGCCTGGACTACACAAACAATCTCATATTGCCTAGGTTAAAGGTATGGAATATAGGGAAAATTCATGAAGGATGATTTTAGGATTCATCCAGGTCTGTGTTTATAATTGTAGAATAATTTAGATTGAAAGGAACTTATGGACTAGTACAAACCCCACTTAAATCAAGAATCATTTAAATGTTGGTACAGGTTGCCCAGACCAGTCCAGATGAGTTTGGAGTATTTCCAAATGTCAAATGATGTCAGAGACACTCTGACACTGACTTGTTTTGACAAATACATATCCTTTCCTACATAAAAACAACTCCAGATGAGTTTACCATTTCTTCACTTTTCTGTCTCAGAATTATGGCTAAATGAATGAATGTCATAATACGATGCTGGAAGCATCAGAAGTAGTTTACTAGCTATGTATTTATGTCTTTTTTTTTCTTTTTTTTTTCTGAGACACCAACTAAATTTTATTGTATTAATTTTATTATGACAGTGTTCAGTTTTGCACTCACTGTTTGCTTGTAGCTGAAGAAGCTTGTGCTTGTGACTTATATAAAAAAAAACTAAAAGGAGAGAATAATTTTGTATTAGATATTAATATTTGGCAAATTATTATATTTTGAAAACTTCAATTTCCAAACCTTCATGAACTTCCTTTCTGCTTTTTATATTGTAGTATGACAATTGCATTTGACTGGCATTTTCTATATTAAAATAAAATGTCTCCATATTCTCATCGATGCTAAACTTTATCAGGTCAATTCAGCTGCTTTCAATGGGTGGCCCCTCTATGATCTGTTTCAGTGATTATTTGAAGAGCTTTTGTATATGAATCTCAGGAAATTTTGTTATGTGAAGGAAAATAAAAATTCTTAGTTCATATTCAAGTTTATTTGTTGTTTCATCTCAATTTCCTAACATTTATCCTAAAAACTATGGGATCCCTCAGATTTTTTTTTTTTTTTTTTTTTTTTTAGGAAAAGATCACTGTGACTGGCCAGATCTTATCAGCTCTGGAAAAAAGCTCAGGTCAAGAACAGCTCTTGAGGAAAACAAAATGAAAGACCAACATTTAGAAACAATTGGAACAATTCAGCTTCCCCTACATATGCGAATTTCAGCTTTTTTTGTTGGTGGTGTTTTTTTTTGTTGTTGTTTTTAAATACATTTAGAGGCTGCAGGGAACAATTATGATCATCCTGGCTGAACTCCTGCATAACCCAAACTACACAATTTCACCCAGGGACTCTTACACATAATGTAACAGCTTGTGATTGAATTACTAGAGCATGCTGAATTGCAGAAAGTTCTTACGTGGAAACAAGTTGTTCTTTAGAAGTTCACTTTCTGTTGCACTACAAGCTTCATATCTGTAGTAACATAATGGTCTTTATCAGGAGTTTGCTGTGATCTTGTTTTAAGATGATTACAACTCTAGGTGAACTATGAGAAAGCAAATAAGCATTGATTTAAGCCCACATGGTTGAGATTTAAAAAAACTTACAAAAATGCTTCTTGGATTCTATTACTTACAGAGAGTGCTCAGAGGACACTGCAGAACTCTTTCTTTAGATGAACGATGTCTCAGGTAAGCGCCCTACAAACTATTTTCTGTAGAGAGTACAGACTTTCTCCACAGAGTACCCCATTTTATTTTCTAGCAGAGTGAAGAGTAAGAGGAATAGGTTGCGCAAAATAGATTTGCTTACTCTCTGTTTTTAATTTATTTATTTTTTCTCCTTAAGATAAGCCATTTATTGTAATTGCTTTTGTAGTAAACTACTGCCGAAATTAAAAAAAAAAAAAAAAAGTCTATTATGTTTCAATGGTACTGCCAATTATTGCTCAACTCTTTCCACTAAAAAAGTGCAATGGTAGTGGATCTGTGTTAGAACTGATATTCAGGAATCATCCCTGTCCAGTAAACAGAGAGCATCTGTGCTAAAAGCCCAGAATATACAGCTTAAAATAAGAACTGGGCTAATACAGTGCCATTGTAATCCACAAAAAGATTCATACTAACTGTAGCAAACAGTGTGTCAGGATGGAAATTTGACAAGTTTAAAATTAAACTGGTCAAACAAGCATATCAGCTCAGTTTGAGACTGGGTCCTATGTATCCAAACCTGTGAAGTATTGAAACCTGGTAATGTACTGTATTTCTAAGATGCCTTGAAAATAAAAAGATTAGGATTTCAGCAAAACTCCATGGAAGAGATCAATAGCATTTCTGTACAACATTTTAATTGACATACTCAATATATGACTGAGACTCTTTTTCTTTGATTATTTAAACAAGTTGTCAAAATTAAACAGATACCCAAGTGCTTTGCTTCATTTAAGTTGAACTGTTTAGTGGAGACAGTTAATTAGTTATTTCCCAGTGGCTTCATTAAACCTCTATGCTTATTTTGTTTAAGTGGGTTTGTTAGTAGGCTAGTCTCTTATCTACAAAACCAAGACACAAGCAGGAATGTATTCTAAAAGACTGTTTGAAACTATAGGCATATATTTGAATGCATACTGAGGTTGCAGTTTTGTATATGTAAGCCAATATATGGAAGGGATGTGACAAAAGCAACCACATATGTTTGTAATTTGTTAATAAATAAATTAATTAATTAAATCCAAGGGTTAAGTATTTAGGATTAAACCTTTAGGACTTAAAGTGGTGTTCATTTCACCTAACTGAAATCAATAACAATTTAGTCAATCATCCAGACGTGTCAGTGAAGAAAGTGGGATGTACTGGTTTAACAAAGATTAGGGAGTTAAAATAGACCACAAACTTTTAGATGGCCGAAATTAGGTAAGACAGGCTTTATCATTTTAGTGTAGGTAGTCATTAAAATATACCCAATTTTGTCTAATGCACTCCTCAGTAGCTATAAAGTGTACTGGGGACAGCATTTCACAAGATTTCCATTGTTCATCGTTTCAAATATCAGTCTGTAAAGTGGATATGACGTTACTTGGGATAAGCTGCTTGTTTTACTGACATAGAGGACATAAAATTTCAGCTTTGAATAAGACGTTCTAACAGCTCTGATATCCATTTCACTGTCTAACTCACATCACCTAGTGCTCTTAACAGTTTTTTTGACATCAACTCCCAATTCCTCAGAAGTTTAAAAATGATATTTCAATTTAAAGCACTGCAACTGGAGAAAAACACTCGTGTACTGAATAGAAGGCATTAAAATACTGAATCTGGTTTTAATTGGAAGTGAGCTAATTACTTTGGATGGGGGCCTGCTCATTTCAGAAGAGCTGTTAATGGCTTTGAATACAGTTGTATGGAGAATATTTTTTTTTCTTGTTTCTCTCAGTGTTTCACTTTGCAGTTTGAGATCTGAATCTGCCCACTTTGTCAATAAAATCATCAGAAATCCACAATCTGATAGTAAAATATGCAAGGTCCAGCATGTAGAAATATGTCAGTAAACTGTAATTGTATTTCTAGTAGTGTTTTTTTTTTTTCTTCTTTTACCTGACTTGTCATTCTATAGCAGATTTTATAGAGCATGAGGTGAATTGATATAATTAGCTTGGTTTCCTGCCGTCTTTCCCATAGGTCAAGCCAATTAAAAAACAACTGAGGAGACAGTACTCCAAACTGTAGCATATGGCACCATGGCATAAAACACACCGTAGATGGAAAACAAATTGGCTCAGATTTTAGCATTGAAATTTAATTGAATATAAATGATGTTTGACTCTGAACTACCTTGAAATTTCCATTTTTTCTTGGTTTCTTATTTGCATCAAGAATAGGAGCACAATTTTGTTCTTGGGTCATATAATGGTATCTTATTTGCCTTTGAATGAATTCCCTGCTGCAGCTATTTTAGTGCTCAACATTTTTCTTTGGCTGTAAGTAGAATCAGTTGAAAGCCAGAATTTCTGATTTGTGATGTATTTGGAAGTTCTAAAATCAGTTTTACTGCAGTGAGCTATCCCCCCTCTCACAGCACCAAGAAAGCAAATAAAATGTCTAGTTTTCAAACTTTCTTGCTGTTCAGAAAATAGCAAGGTTAGCAACAAATGAAACTATTTTCACTTCAAGTCTAGCTTCACAGCTCCATTCATTATCCAACCTAAGTCTGAACTCTTCAGACAGGGAACCTCATTTTGCTTGGAGCTCACCAGTCCTGAGGTGGTCTGATAAAAATGGTTTTACCAGGAGGTTTCTAATGATGCTTTATTGCAACAGGTGTGCACAGGATATTTTTCAGTGCTGTCACACAGCCCTCCATGTTTGTAAGCTGCTGAAGGATTCATTGGCATGACTTCGGCATGCACCAACAAGTACTTTGGAGACAATACCTGGACAAGATTCAAAAGTTAGACCTAGGGGAAACTCTCACTATGCAATTTGTATGTGGTCACCTTCATCTAGAGGCAGAGAGCTTGTTAGCAAAGGAAAAGCTACTTCAAAACATTTGGCAAGGTGAATACTCCTGGACACCTCTACTTGACTAAGACAGTGGTAAGGTTGCTCTATGAACACATAAACTCATTAAGTACACAGGAGAAAAAGAACAGACTTTGTGTGAATCCCAAATATGAACAAAACATCTGGAAAAACCCCCTATTATTTTTTCATTCTATGCAGATCGTAGTTTTTCAAGTAAGATTTTTTTTTTCTATGACTACAACTCAGTGCATCCCTCATCTCAGGTAGGGTCTTGGGTATTTCCATTGGATTACAAATAAAGATGAAAATTGGGCTCAAAATCCAGGTAGAGAGTATATGGTTGTTTAGAAGAGGTAATCTGTTTACTCCTTATTGCTTAAGAATTCTTTCAAATATGAGATTTTTTGATTTCCTATGATGTTTTACACAGTATAGTTCAGACATGGTAACACTGTATAAGAAAAAATGTACCTTAGCTATGGTTTTATAGCTTCTAAGTCTGATTTTTCGTTGTTACATTAAACACCAGCGTAACTCAGATTTCCACAGATAATGATTTCAGTGGAAGTGCAATGGTATGCCATCAAAGTAATGTAGCTGCTTTGTGAATATAGTCACCTCACACTTTTGGAGAACAGGCAAATAAGACCAAAATCCAGACTAAGACTGTTTTTCCTGGATTTAAGTAATGAATAAATTAGCATTTCTAGATGCTATTCACTATGATGTACATTGGGGTACTCTCTGATGAATTGCTCATCTACAAGTTAGTCCTTGTAAAATAGTTATTAGCAAATCAGATTCTCTGAAAGACTGAACTTGTCAAATTCACGTACTTTATCTGCTGTGGCAATTGATGTCAGTATAATAATGCCATGTCAGCAGTGCTTAAGCTAAGAGTTTGTCAGTTGCCCCTTGATAAACTCTAGCATTTGAGGAATCTTTTTCATCCCAGTTCATCAAATCACATAGGTCTGACATTCAATATGGAGTCCTCAGGGTTTCAAATGTTCTTTTGCTCTTGATTTATGCTAATAGTAGCATACTTGAAAGAATAAAGGCTCAGTATCACTGCAGTGGCTAAATGACTCTGATTAAATAGGTTCCAGAAATGGGCTGTGGGCAGCTGCATTAAAGAAGGTATTTTGGATGAGCAAAGCTGGAAGTGAAAAAAATCTTGAACTTTGTACCTGTACAGAAGAGCAGGGGAAAGGGGAGCAGCTAATTTCCTGAATTTCTTTGATCTGAAGGCAAAGTGGATCCTTGGTGTGTACTCAGTATTTGGAGACCAAGTTCAGGGATGCATCTTGTTTAATTTAAGAGCCCTTCCTGTGTGAGCCCATCAGCTTAGGCTCAGGCACTAGCCTTTCCAGGGTATTACGAGCTTTCATGGAAAGTAAGGTGAATCACGCTTTCTAGTATGTATGTATTTTCATTGACGACACAATGCAGGTGGCATACACAAATGTGTATGTCCATGTTGCACATGCCTATGAAGGAACAGCTGAATCCTACTCGCTGATGTGGATAACTGAGCAGGGAGTGAGCTGAAAAAGAAAAGCATAAACGTTGGCAGGGAAAGCAGAGAGCTTTGCTGCAGGTAGAGCAAGTGATAATTCATAGAATTCATAGACACAATTCTCCTTTATGGGCATAACAACATGATAGATTATATTCAAGATCACATGGAGACTGGTCACAATCAAGTGCTTAATAAGGAAAAAATATATTTTTTTGTGAGTATATGTTTCCATTCTCTCTTACAGGTACAAATTACCTCCATTCTGTCTCTCTCTCTCATTAAAAGCTGTCATAATAATAAGATTTTTGTGCAGATAAATTGCAAAAGTCATTTTCTTCTCCACTTAGCCATATTTTTCCATGCTAAAAATTCAATTTATTTAGCTTAGGCAGTATTGCTCCCCTGTATATAAAGCATTCTGGGTACATTGTTCTCAGAAATATTTGATCACATTTATTATTCTAGAGTTTTACCTATTCTGGTATCTAAAGAACTTGTGCTAAATCCTTCGAGATTCCTAAGTGGAAGTAGAAAACACATATATAAGAAATGAGATTAGGAAAGATTTTTTTAGTATTTATTTATTTATTTATTTTTTTAATGAAAGCTCTTCCCTTGGTCTCTGTCATGCACTGGAATTAATATCTTCTGTTGCTTTGTCTTGCCTTGTAAAAGTCAGGAAACAATCCTTCTGTTGCCACGTAATGCAACTAAATTGGAAGACACAGGGTCTGTAAAGCAAATATTTTCCAAGCAAAATGTCTATTCTGCCGAAAAACAAGGGAGAGAGGTGTGCATTATCATCACATTTCCAAACTCTCCTTCTCTCCTCCCCTCACCCCAGAATCTCTCAAGATTAATATTTAATTTTGCAAAAAAACTCCAGTTCTCTGGAAATTGATGTTTTATTTTCTTTTAAAATACTGATCTGAACTTCGACATTTTCCCGTCTTCACGTGAAACTAGCTCAAGCACTTGCACAGCGTACACTAGAGGGCACTAATGAGCTATAAATATTTTCTAGCTTTACCATTGGCGTTTATATTAGTCTCTCAGGCGCTTTAGGTTCCTCTTCTCGCCTAACTATAAGCTTTTCTCACAGTATAAAATCTTTTGCACAATAGCACCAAATGTAATGATGTGGCTTTTTTCACTGTTCGCAGGATTTGGTATATTTCCACCATGTAGGTGAGATCAGTGACTTTCATTACACCAGAAAATTACTCGCTGATTAATCCTGAACTATCCCAACACGCTCAGGCTTTCCTACAGTGCTAAAACACCTTCCTCCCACTCTGCTCTCTGTCTGAACTTCTGAGTAATGACTCTCAGCAGCATTGGTAATACCAAACAAGACTCGGCAAGTATGTGGGTTTACATATTTCCCTTTGGAATTCTTCTTAAAGTCAATTTAAACCCTCCTCTTCAGAGACCACAGGCTAGTATGTGGAAATGTTATACCTTCCTTCTGGGTGTAAAAATGTAATACATGTAGCAGAAAAGGTGAAATTAGGAAAAATATTTCAGGAAAATATAAAAGGGGAGCATTTCTGTTTCTTGCTAAAAACTGTGGTATAGTTTCCTAAATAAGGGAATTTTGCCTTAGAATTTGTAAGAAAACTAAATACCCTTTCCTGTATTTTTTAATTGCTCTGTAACTTGAACTGAATGACATTTCCAAAACCAAGAAGTTCACCTACCCTAGCTTTCTGAAAGTACTTTACTAATATCAGGGGACTGCCAGTAGCAACAACCCCTTTTTATTCCTTTGACCTCTGCCTCTTGTCATATGGATTTTTTTTTTTTTTTTCTGCTTAAGATGGCTGCTGGAATTAAGCTTTTCTGACAGACTCAGGATGGAGGAACATTTTTTTCCCATCATCTGCCAGTTCTTTTTGCATAAGCGTAGAGATTTAGGGAAGAAGTCATTATGACCTTATGTATGTGTAATACATTTTAAAGTGCCAGTGAGAAGAGATATCCTTGAGGGGGATACATATAGGTAACATTTAAGAAAGACTTGAGATGTCCTTTTTTGCTAAGCTTTACTTCAGCACTGGTAAAAGTTTTTACGTGGTTGGTGGCATTACACTTTAAAGCCGTTTTTAAGATGTTCTCCAAATATCACTGAGGCACCATCCCCAAACACCAGGCCAGGGTGCCTCTGATAGTTGATACCTTCACTATTTTCTACATTCAGGTTCCTACAAATGCTTACCCGATTGTCTTTTACTTAGAGCTGCTCATAGGACCATAACTGTTAGTAACACACCCTCAGGTTGTGAGCCTGTGACAAGATGAGGGCCTAAGCTAGCATTGCACCTTTTGCATTTTATTATTATTATCATTGTTGTTATTCTTTTTCATCTTTTTGCTCTTGTTGTTGTGGAGAACAAGAACTCTAAACTTGTTGCATAATTGACCTTTATATTTAATAGACTGCCTTCCATTACATCAGCCTGCCCCTCAGGCTCTGTTGAAGTCCCAATTGATTTCTAATAGCTTTTAAAGTTAATAATGTAGCCTGCTGCTATTTTTTAAGTGCATTTGATCGGTGTTTTTGTCTACTGGCTTCCTAACCCATACACAAACAGTGAAATACTTTGAGTGTTTCTTATTGGGAAACACTGTGGAGAGGGAGAGAAACACCCAAGATTGTTTTTCATTGCTTTTAATTGGAAATGCTACTAGAAAGCATTCCTACAAAGCTGCCTAGCATATGTCAGCAGTCCTGGGGACTAGGGACTAAGCCCTAGGATCTCATTAGTAGGCTTAGAAGACACAGCAGTTATGGCTGTGTCCAGAAGAGTCTGTTTTTACTGTTATTTTTCACTGATTTATGAAAATCTTTGAAAATCACCTACAGTCCATGTTAACTTCAGATAAAGCTGTACTTGAGTCTGAAAGACTGTCCCCTCTGCCCCTGAAACAACTGTTCACTGAGCCACTCAGAGGAGACTTGGTGACTGCAAGATTAAGGCATACAGCATTTATTGCAGGTAGTACCCAGGTTTTCTGTTCTTCCCGAGGGACCTCCCATTCTGCATAAAAAAATATTGTTACATACATCATACCTCTGACCTTAAAACTGGTGTGTGGCTGATGTGTTTATCCAGTACGGGGGAATCTTGCTGAGTGCTGTGGGTCCCACCAAGAGAGGAGCAAACCCAGTGGCTACAGACAGGTTTGGCCCAAGTGCTGTTGGCTGGCAACAATCTTCCTCCATGCCCTGATGCAGGTCCAAAATGATCTGCAGACTTTGGGCTGGTAAACTAGCTCTTGATATGGACCAGTAACTTCCCAGCATTGGCAGGAGTGAGGAGCAGATGTCTGGAAAGCTGCTGGCACAGCTGCCTCAAGCTGCTCCAGGCCAGGTTGAGGAGAGGCTGCCCAGCAGCAGTGTTTGTGGCATAGGCTCTGCAATCCAGCGGGGTCACCCATCTGCGGCACCGTGCTTGTCCCCACTCCCTGCTGGCTCCCGCTCCAGGCACAGTGCCCTTGCTGGACCAGGTCCGCCTGCTCTCCCTGGGTAGTGCTCGTTGCTGCCAGCTGGAGATGGGTGCTAATTGAGCTGGGGGTCAGGCACCTCATCCTCAGCAGGTCAAGCAGCCCAAGAGACTACTGCAATTACCGGTTGGCTCTGTCCTGATTAGAAAGTAAAACAGCTTCCTTCAGTCTGGGCTTCATCCCACAGTTCCCACACATATCTTGCCTTAGCAACTGGTTTTCCTTCTGCTGATGGCACAGTCTCCAGCAAAATCTGTCTCCTCTCCGTATTACTGAGGAAAACTCTGAAAACCTCATGTCTAGCTCGGTAGATGGATTTGCTGCTTTGTGTTTTCAAAACACAGTAAAATAATAATTATCCCTTGCTGCTTTCTTTGTGGTTCTTAAAAAATATTGCCTTCATTTAGGGAAAAATGGCATCTGTTAAATCCAAACCACACAGTGAGTCAGTGAGTGTCAGAGCCAACGGTAGAGCTTGGGAGTTCTTGGCTTTTGGCCTTGTGCTCAGTATATTAGGCCACTTAACCTCTTCAGCAATCAGAAAACTACCACTTAATAAATATATACAGTATATGATGCACCAAGCTCTTTAAGAGGGAAACAGCAAAAGTCTCTGAGAAACAACACGATCTCTTCTGTAGCTGTGAAAATCAAATACCCAGCGAGTTAGCCTCCTGCACAAGGCTGGATTCACTATGGAGCTGATAAGTGATGCTATTGTCAGCTAGTATAGTTTCAAGTGAACTGTTCATTAAGTTTTTGGCTGGTTTTTCTCTGCATTCTCTGTTTTCGCATATTCTTATAAAAAGTTGTGCCATAGTTTTATGCAGCCATATGCAAAGTACCTCTGCATGATCTGAGGCCAGCTGACAGGTGCAATATTTATAACAACACTCCATTTTAATAGAGATAAGAGAGAGTCCTCCAAATATTACATTTTGCCATTCTTCAAAACAAGTAATAAAATGCATATAAACATTTTGTACACAATGCATCTGGTTTGATTGTGCTGCTTACAGAATCATCCTGGTATTACCATAACTAACAAACAAAACCCTCAAAACTTCATTTTAGTGCAAACTTTTGCATGAGATTTTAAGTCCACTAAAGTCAGTAAACATGATTTTGCATCTGCTCTCACATAGATCAGCTTACTTGTGAAAGTGAGGAATAAAAGGAAAGTCAGATGGAAGCAGCATAGATCACGAGTTACTTTTCACTTTAAGCAGCTGTTTTAATTTCACCGGCAGAATGGTCTTTTGGTAAAGAAGAATAATCCAAACTAATGTATGATAGCAAAACAACTAAAATATGTAATACAAGCTGTTTGTAAAGAATTCAAGAAGTAGAACAGTATTTCTAAACTTACAAACTTGCTGTCAGCAGTGTATTTTTCCTTATGATGAGAAATTAGCCTTTGAAAATCATCTGATCAAAAGCATATCGCTGGAACCTGGGCAAAGGTCAAATAGCTTTGTGTGGGAATCCTACCGTGCTCCTGAATGCATGGGATCATTTTCTCAGTGACTGTGATATAGCGTGGGCTGTTTGAAAGGATTATCCATTGCTGATGGGTGTGTGTGACTGTAGGTGTGTGCATTGTGTGTGATAGAACACTTGAGTGTTGCAAACTGTGCATGGATTAAACTTCAGAAGCATTAAATTTAATGCTTTTATTTCTTGTAGATTGCCTCCTTAATCTTTGTAACAGTGGCTAGCTGTAGTTCTGCAGAGAGAAATATTTTATAGGCACAAGAGAAAAATAAAACAATGCAAGTGCCTTTTTTCCTTTTCTCTAAAGAGAGGTTTGTGTCCAGGGAGGGTTTGAAAGCCAAGCTTTCAGAGCACAGATGTGCAATATCTTTTGTGGAATGTGTATATGATCTTCCTATGTATCACTGAGCATGAAAGGGATGTTTTGCTCCTTCATCCATGCATCACTTGTCACAACTTAAGTACAAATTGCAAGCATTTTTGAAAGCAAGTGCATGCCCAGAAGGATTCCACTCCTTCAGAGATCAGATTTTAGGGTGCCTGTTGTAAATTGACCCAAGTCCATTCTATCAATTTACTCAGTAAACAAAGTTTTTTATTAAAAGCTAAACAATTAAAACTCCTTATTTAAGTATGTCTGCTTGTAACATGACAGTACATGTTTACAAGCTGGCTAAAATGCTTTATGTTACAACATAGGATACAGATGTGGTCTTAAGTATAATTTTGCCCATCATTGGATGCCAGAAGTTTTTTATTGTTGTGATACATTATAGGCAATCACATATATACAAATATAAATGTGTATGTATCTTTCTGTGTGTGTTTGTTTATTTGCTGGTTTTAAGCATCCAGAGTTTTCACTGAATATTAAGGCCCCGACTCTTCTGAACAGATTTTACTCACTGGATACCTGGTTGCTGTGGAGCTTGCTGCTGTTCATGGACTGAGTGCTGGTCTAAGTCTGCCACACAGTGTAGTTAGGGGCCTACAAAGACATAAGTATATTTTTCAGCTAAGGATTCTTGACTTACGGTGTGATCTGTCTCTCTACTGTTAATTCGTTAGGGGTTAAGTGAAATCATCAGAGAAAGCTAGAGGAATTGGGAATTCCTAGGTTAAGCAGATACAGCAATTTTAGGGGGACAAAGAGTTCCAGTTCAATTGACATTGCCCCTATATGTCTGTACTTTCCAAACATACATTTACTTAAGCATTATACGTGCAGCTAAGTCATTCTCTTGTTGATATATCAAGGTTACAGGTACACGAATATCACCTCTCCACTACCAATAGAAACTCTCTGTTGCTCCTCTAAAATTCTCGATTCCTCTCCCAAGTGTCTGCACTAATGGAACTGCACAGATGGTGATGTTTGGAGACAATATTTCAAATTATATCTATTTCTTAAGAAAAAAGTCACGTTGTAATTTCCCGTGAAATGTCTTGCTTTGATTTATTAGTTTTAGCAATTATAACTGTGGTGTGTGGGTATGTGAACACTAAAGCAGATTCCTATTTCAAGTTCCACAGAGGGAAAAACCCCCTTCCAGTCCTTGGGTCTCTGTACTTCTCTGTGTGAAGACAGACAGTAATGACAGCAAATAACCTTAACCCTTTTTTGTTTAACCTGGGCAGTGGCTGTCTGAAGAGGACAGGGAACAAGGCTGTGTTGTAAGGAGGCTGCCGTGTACTTCTGTGGCATGTCTCCTCTTCAAGACAACCTAAGACTCAGTACACTGTTTTTCTAGAGTACGTCAGCACAGTGCACAGTGTGGAATATATATGAATATATACATACACAGGAACCAACCTGCTCCCTGCTGTAGTGGCACTCTTCTTTTGGTAAAACACTGTAGAGATTGAGTCCATTTGTTGATGAGCTCATGGGGTTTTTTAAAGTTGAGAATTCCAGTGATTTCAGTGGCTAATGGCTTATGTAGCAAGAGACAATAACCAGGCCAGCCTCTTGAAACAGGGTCTGTGTAAGCACACATAATCAGACTGGAGTTATGTCAGAAAAAGTGGAATGTTTATGTGAAAATATAACCTCTGAACTCACTGCAAGTCAGTTCTCTCTACATCCAAACCAACAGGAAGTGTTTTTCTCGTGTCTGAAATTAGGCTGTAAGCACAGATTACTGATATAGTAACTGTTCATTAAGGGCATTACCATGTTAATAATATTTTTAAAAAGTTCAGAAACTGAGAAAAATAATCTATAGAGGTATTTAAAACAAACATATTTGCATGATGACCAATGATATGTGATGTTATTGTTGAAAAGGTAGATAGTACACCATCAACATATTCAGAAGAAAAGGTAGGAAGTCAGACTAGAACAGAGCAGATTTTCGGCAGCAGAGGTGTGTATACGAGTGCTTATTGAGACTGTAAGCTAGAAGGAAAAATAAAGGTTCTAGGGAAAATCAGAACAGTCAGCAAAAGAAGCTAGATTGATTCTTGGCCATAGTGGCCTTACTACTAATCTGGTGTGACTTTATGAAGGTCCATGGTGCAGAGTCCTGGGAATATTCTTGTAATTTACTAGGCACTTGTAATATAAGTTATACATCATTCCAGACGTAGATCTGTATTTTGTGGGCTGTTTGGATCAGAAATGAAAGGTAATAATTCTGTGTGGGAAAGATGGAAAGGTAGTAACTTTGGTGGGAAAAAGCTGTCCAGACGTCAGTGCAATTTTCTTCTTGCCCTTGCCTAAAGTTGCTCTGCCAAAGAAAAAGACTGAACATGAACCATACTTTATACAGTGTTTGAACTGTTCTCATCCTGTATGTTACCAATGTCTCTTTTATTAAATATTTACATCTGTACATGCACATCTCCAGATCCCCCAGGTGACTATTCTCTGAGATAGCACTGTTTCTTAGATTAAAGAAAGGTCATGAGGGGAAAACCCCACAGCTTAATGTTTTTGTTTTGATTTTCTTTATATATTTGGGAGTGCAGTAGGATTTCACTTACAATAGTTCCAACATTAGTAGTCTCCCTATGCAGTGTATGAATGTATGTATCTTATATCTGTGTAGCTCAATAGGAAAAAAAAAAAAAAAAAAGACATCTCTTCAGTAGTAAACTGGTGCATGGCCTTGTAGTGCTCAAATTATACAGAAGAAGGACTGGAAGAGTAGTAAGGAATATCCTACTTACATGCCAAGAAGTTCTTCCTGACCTATCTTATTCTAGTACTGATGAGATTTTCCAGTGAAAAGGGACCAGTGTTAGCAGGCCCTTGGTTTATTTAGAACATGAACATGATGTTTATATTCTGCAATGCGTGGAACTTACTTTGCACAGAGGACTTTCTGCATATTAACAGAACAGGAGGAATGTATATCTAGGGGATTGCAAACAGTTTGTCTATGGAAGTACAATTTTAAAATTTGGTCTCAGATTTTGTAGTTGTGTAATATGTTGACCAAATATTAGAACTGCTTATCAACTTAAGATTAATTTTAACTGCTGAGCCAAGGTAAAATATATTTTAAGTAGTTGTATCTCATTAATGAACGTTGCCAGGCTTAACATAACATCTTTCCTTCACTTTCATATTAGGCTACTTTTCTCTCACTGTATTCACCCTTTAGAAATGTTTCTGTATTTTTAAGAGTTGACCACAAAAAAATGTTTAATAACCAGCTTCTGACTCAGTAAGTAATGGTTTCTACTTCAGTTTCTTTGTGGCTTAAAAACAAGTGTTTATTTAGAAAATGCCTTCAGCAAGGATATATTTTGGGATTTATTATATGTCACAGATTAAATTATTTCTTGTTTATTCCCTTCACTTAAAATGCATAATTAATATTTCACAGTATGTTTAGATTAGTGGTTACATTTGGCTCTTTACTTAATTTTAAAAGTCATTTAAAGTGATCTTAGTGAGACTTAGGCTTAGTACTCTCAGAGCACAACCCATAAATCAGGTTAAATGTTTAAGTCAGGGAGCTTTAAAGCTGCTTTTAAATCTGGAACACTGGCAAAAATTACATTTTATCTAGGGCTACAGTAGCTTCTCACCCACCAATAATTAATGACACAAGTTCCCAGCTTTAAACAACTACAAATCAGGAATTTCCAAAGCCATCTCCATATTAATTGCTAGGGATTTAAGATCTAGAAGGTTTTATTACATTTCTCCAGAAAGAAAAGTATTCTTTGTCTTCGCTCTATATTTTTCTAATCAGAAATATTTGTGCAAGATTGTTAATGTGTAAATTACATTTACATATATAAAAGACATTGTAAGTACAGAGCCAAAGTGGGGTAGCAACTTGTGGGAATACAAGATAATTCAGGTGAGAAGGGATATCAGGAGATAATCTAGTTCAACCTCCTATCCAAATTCAGATCAGATTGCTCAGGCTTTTATCCAGTTGGGCCTGAACACTTCCCAGGATAAATTAATTTGCAATTTTTATGTAAAAAGCTGCAAATTCAACATTTATTAATGAGCTAGGGCTCAATGAGATGTTCTCTATCCTTCACTATATTTTTTTCTCTTCCATTACTGGTTGCTTTTCCCCCTTCCGTTTTTCATCTTTTTCCTCACCTCACTTTGCTTTTCTATACTTCAGTCCTTTTTCTTATATCAGCTCTAAAAAGCATAGTAAAAAGATTGCTGGAGTGTGATCCAAGCCACTGCTAATCTAATCATAGACTCACTGAAAAGAGGATAAAAGGGACATCAAGAAGTTATTTAGTCCACCGTGATATATCCATCAGATATCAATGCCCTAAAACAGAAACTGCAAGACCTAAACCCTGTTTCAGACCTCTGACAACGGAGGTTACAAACCTGCCTAGGCAGCAATCTGCTTCAGAGCCTGACAAGCCCTAGTTTGTCAGGTTTTCCTGACAAAGGTTTTCTGTGTATGCCACCTAAACCCCTTTAAGCTCACCCAATTGTCCTGTTTGTAGTGGGCATTAATAGAGTCTTGCTTTTTGGTAAGATAAAGCTTTTCTGAATATTTTCTGAATTTTTACTGAGTATTACCATGCCCCACATTTTTTTTTCCTCTGAACTAAATTGACACTATTAATACTTTCAACTTGTCCTCATATTTTCGGACTTCTGATAGTTTTCTTTGCTTGGGAGAGCAAATTCTCTTGTTGGTTGATATCAGTTTTGAAGTCTGATGTCCACAACTGGACACAGTATTCAGCTGGAGCCTTAACAGTGCACCTCAACAGAAGAATTACGATCGTGTTTTCTAAATGATATTTATATCTGCATCTCTGTTTAGCATTTATCTTTTTCAGTACAGCATGACACTGTTGCTTCATGCTTAGCACATGATTGTTTTGTTATAAGGTTTAGATAGTTTTCTGAAGAGCTTTTTTTTTTTTTTTGATTATTTTGTCTTTATTGGATTGTATATTACATTTTTAGGCCACTTCTCAAGTTTATCACCATCACTGATTTATCATTCCTTTCTCTAATGTGCTTGCTGACTGACACAACTCTTAGCAGCCTGGGGTCCTCCTCCAAGCATATAAATGTTTCATCTATTCTCATTCATGTCACTAACAGAAACACTAATGGAGAGCACCTTATCAACTTCATATGCATGTTCAAACAAAAACAAGCAACGAAAAATCCAACTCTCTAAGTTGTTCTCTTGTTCAAAATTTATACGTACATGACAAAGTTCATGCTCTTCGATGCTGTAGCCCTACTCATCTGATATCCTTGGCTAAATTTACGCTAGTAAGCTAAGCTGTTGTAAACTTATGTTAGTAAACTAAGCTTGGACCATCAGTTGATTAGGAAGAGCTTCATTCCAGACTGGGCTAGAAATAGACAATTGGAAGAGAAAACAGACCGAAACTTTTGTTTCCTGTTGTGATGGAATCATAAGAAAATTTAAAGGAAAATGGTGTGAGAGCCTCATCTGACATAAAAATGTCAATGTCCTTCCTGTGTAAATGATAACGAAGTTTCCATTCTTTTCAGTTGTATCTTTTGTGTCATTTTTACACCCTGAAAAAAATCTGTTGTCCTGGAAATGTCACATGTCACACCACCTCCCATGTGAAGTTGCAAAGAAGAATTTCATATCTGATATATGTCATGTGCAGTCTTTGAAAATGATAATCACAGTTCCCGAGTGGGATCTGGCTTTTAAAGAGAACAAATATACTATTGGCTTCAGCAGCACTGCATAGGTAATCAGTTCATAATGGCTGAGCATCCTAAAGATTTACATCTAAAATGCAACATATTTTTCAAGTTCAGATTTTTTTTTTCACTATTTATGCAAATTAATAAAATTGTTTTGGTTCTCTTTACATTTGTAAGGAACCAATGGTAAGTTAAAAGAAAATATTTTCTGTGATGATAATATGCATATCCAGAAAAAAATGTTAGGAAGGCAAGTGTTTATCAGTCCATTTTATCACTAGTAGTTTAATATCTATTTTTCTTTTTTCTAGTAAATTGTGAGTTGCTACTTAGAGATTGTTGCTTAAGACAGTGCAGGAGTCTCAGATGTAAAATTTGTTAAGCTATGACTTGAAAATATCTCCCCCAAATAAAAAATAATGCAGTCATATTCTCAGTCTTTCCACAGGATTACAGTAATTTCATAGGGTGCACATTTTGCGCAGCAAAATTTTTGAAGAGCACAGACAATTCTTCAGGACCTTGACCAAAAGTGTTAAACCTGTTGACCAAAGCCTTGTTATCCCTTTGATAAATAGATAGTGCTAACATAAAAGAGCAGGTGATGAACAACTTAAATATAAACTTGTGAGTTTGGGTCATGATGGTTGCATCTAGTTCCTACAGGCATTGATTCTAGAAAATTTCAAGTCCAAATGATTGTGACTAGTTTGTGACCACACTGCTATGTGTGTGGACACCATCTGAGGAGCAGTTTACCTTTACTTTAGGTTAAACACTGCATGGCCTTGTGTTAGAGATGACACAAAACTGAGGGGAGTGGCTAATTCACAGCCATGCTGTCATCCAGAGGGACCTCAACAGACTGGAGAGAAGGGCCAACAAGAACCTCATGAATTTCATCAAGAAGTACAGAGTGCCACACCCCAGGCACCAGGACCCAGCTGGAAAGCAGCTTTGCAGAAAAAGGACCTAGCAGTCCTGGTGGACAACAAGTTGAATATGACTCAGCACTGTGCCCTAGCCACTAAGAAGGTTAACTATCCTTGGCTGCATTAGGCAAAGTATCACCAGCAGTTTAAGAGAGTTGATCCTTCCTCTCTATTCAGCATTGTTGAGGCCATGCCTGAAGTAGTGTCCAGTTCTGGGCTCCCAGACAAAAGAGACAGGAACAAGGCAGAACCAGGCTCTTTTCAGGGGTGCCCCATGCCAGGACCAGAGGCAGTGGGCACAAACTAGAACACAAGAGATTCTGTCTAAACATCAGGAGGCACTTCTTTACCGTGTGAGTGACTGAGCACTGGCACAGGTTGTTCCGAGAGGTTGTGGAATCGCCCTCCTTGCATGTCTTCAAAAGCCACCTGGACATGGTCCTGGGCAAGCAGCTCTGTGTCCCTGCTTGAGCAGGGGGGTTGGACAAGATGACCTCTAGAGGTCCTTTCCAACTGCAGGCATTCTGTGATTCTGTGTTTCCACTGGATCCAACGTCATGTCCCCCATGTCCTGAAGATAAAGCTGTTTTCGTGTGCTGTTTTTCATTTGTAAATGCCTGAAACAATACTGCTCACAAAAGTATTGTTTCGTAAAATTAAAGTAAAGACAGATGAAGTATACATTAGATTCTGTCATGGTATCATGGGGAATATATGAGGTTATGAAGCCTCCTGGGATGTATAGAGCTGGATGAGTTTAGAGGTCTGGGAAGGGTCTCCAGCATGAACTATCCTTTAACTATGTTTCCCTTCCCTTCCCTTCCCTTCCCTTCCCTTCCCTTCCCTTCCCTTCCCTTCCCTTCCCTTCCCTTCCCTTCCCTTCCCTTCCCTTCCCTTCCCTTCCCTTCCCTTCCCTTCCCTTCCCTTCCCTTCCCTTCCCTTCCCTTCCCTTCCCTTCCCTTCCCTTCCCTTCCCTTCCCTTCCCTTCCCTTCCCTTCCCTTCCCTTCCCTTCCCTTCCCTTCCCTTCCCTTCCCTTCCCTTCCCTTCCCTTCCCTTCCCTTCCCTTCCCTTCCCTTCCCTTCCCTTCCCTTCCCTTCCCTTCCCTTCCCTGATAAAATAGGATTTGTTGAACATTTAAGTTCCAGGACATGAAAGCAAGTACCTTTAAAACCTGTAGGTAATTAGTTTTATACATATTTATTTAATGTCATAAAATTCATTAGAGAAGATGTAATCATTATTTCTGGACTGCATTGCTTGAGCATAAATAAAACATAATGATAAATTTTTGGATACGTTGTTACATAGTAGAATACACTGGAAAATGAAACATATACCTGCTTCAATTTACTACTTTCCAAAAATTTTCCTAGCCTTCAAATTTCAATCCTTACTCATAATTAACCTAAACTGAGTATTCATTACAATGAGTAATGGTTTCTTTCCACCACTCCCAGTTTGCCAAGATCATCTCCTTTCTGTGATTATCAGTTCTACTTTGCTTTAATATCAAATTGTTTTTTTCCTATTAAATGTTAATGCATAGAGAAGATTTGGGAAGCTATTATAGTTTGGTAAGGAGTACTGACTCTGTTATAGTCTCTCATTAGTCTGCTAATAACTCTACTTTGTCAAGCTAATTCATTTTTTCCTGCAATTGTGATCACAGTGATGAAAATTAGCCATTTCAGTGTTTGCTCAGTAAAGTTGAAATCCATCCCACTGGAGAAAGACTGCTTAAAGAATGGTGTAGGACTGAGATTTTATGTCCAAACCTTCATGAGTGCTCAAGAATGCCTTTGGAGAATTTTAAGCAGCAGCAGAAAAAAAAAAGTCTATTTTTTTTTTGTGCATTAAAGATAAAGTCTGTAATAAACAAAAGAAGCGTCCATGAAGGATTTAAGAACGTACGTGTGCTACAAGCTACGCTTAACTGATGCACAGTGGTTTCTATAGTTTCATGTTCAATCACTTAGAAAACAGGTTCCTTATCAGCATTTGTCACAAAAGTAATTTTTTTTTTTTAACTTCCTGAGTTACTCAGTATAATACTCTACTGTGAGTAAATAATCTATAATGCCAAAGTAGCATATTTGAATTTGACTTTAAAGGCTGCATTAAGTACAAGATATTTGTTTGCCAAAGTGAGTTTTACCTATGAATGCAAGAAACCCCTTAACTATGTACCCTTGAGAACAACCCCCTCTAGATTGAGATCTAAGATTCTGATAATGACTCCTTTCATAACTTTTAAACCATCCCTGGCTTTGCAAATCTTATGTTAAGAAATAAACTCATGTATATCAACAAAAGTCAAATGGAACTAGACTGTGCCAGAACAATGCAACATTCTCCACAACTACCATGGTTAATACTCCTGAAAACAAAACCATCAAAATCTATAGGTCCTATGCATGTTCAGCCCAATTTGTGGTATACTTCATGCAATGGGCTGAGTAACCTTGTGAACACAATATGGGTGCACTTACATGAGTGCTGTGTGCTAGACTGAACTCAGACAATTTATAAGGGATGGAAACAGCCACATAACGGTATGAGAACATTTTTCACTCTGTTTCTGACTACTCAGTCCTGATCCTCAAAGACACTTTCAGAAGATGAACCTGCCCACTAAAATTCATAGCTCTACTTGGTACTAAAAATAAAGGTCTCAATAAAGACATTGGTTTAATGGTCCATACAGTTTTTCAGCTAACCTATTCCTCTAACAGAGATGGTAAAAACCCTTTTCTTTCTCTGCTCCAGATGAGCTAACAACTTCTTAACTTTCTGTTTTGCTCACTGGATTCTGACTAAACTTTTCTCCAAAGTCATCAAATTGGTTAACATAATTTCATTTCACTCAGAAAAGTTATGTCTATTTTCTAGTTACGCATTTTTTATCAATTTTCAGATCTGATGGATACTGAGGCACTCCTGAGGCACTCCAAAAGCTTTCCTTTTCTGTTTTCCTCTGTGTTTCTTGTCCTTATAGAAGATATTCTTCCCACAAGTCCTTTTCTACTAAAGAGTAAGTATTCGTTAATTAAATGACCAAGGACCAACCAAAAGTAACTGAGTGACACTATCACAGAATTGATTTTTTTATTATTTTTTTTCAAAAAAACCTACTGACCTTCATTCTTGAATGTCAGATTATTTTCTTGTGATTTGTTGCTTACCTGGCCTAATCAGAATGCCTAGTGGCAAATAGTGTGTACTGAAGCCTTCACTGTGTGATAGTATTGTATCCTCAGTTAGGGCTGCTTCTAGTTTTACAGGGCTGGAGGGTAAGTTCCAGCACTTGAAAAACAGTTCAATAGGATCTCTGGAGGCAACAAATTAATGACCAAAACTCTTAATGGTCTACAACAATTGATGAGTGTAAATTTGAGCTGTATGGGGTTTATCTTAAAGGTGATGAAAAGGTACTATGCAAAGGTAACTGTTCCAGAGATAACATCCATTAAGCACGGTACTATATTTGAACTTGTAGAGAAAAACAAGGCTGTAAAATCAGAGGCAGTGCTCCTCAAAATGCAGCAAAGAATCAGCAGTATTTATAGACCAGGTAGGTAACTCTAGTTCAGATGAATGTGAAGTGTGGTTTTCAAGTGGCTGCTGGAGTGGAAAATCCAGGTGAGCAATGTTAATCATTTTTTATGAGTTCCAGCCACAGTTTCGTTGTTGATATTAAGATACTGAAAGACGGTGATTGGTCTGTGACTCATAATACCTACAGATACTATTACTGTATTGTTAATAGAATAAAAAACAGAAAATGTTAAAGGTATTTGCCTGTCTCTTTTGATAAAGCTGTAACTAAAATGCTAACCCATGTTGTGGTAGTTGGTCTAACTCTGTTGGTCCAAATTCCTCTGCTAATTCCATTTGTAAATTATGTTTAGTCCCATATTTAAATACTTTATTTTGTACTGTAGAGTATAAATTAAAGCTTTCCTTTCAACAGCATTCCTAATTCTCATTGGTCTAGCTGTACTGGTTCTTCACATGGCAATACTGTTTTTCAGGGAAGCTTGTTATAACATCCTTTGAGACATTGTTAAAGACAAAGCCTTTTTTTTTTTCCTTTTTTTTTTCCTTTTTTTTTTCCTTTTTTTTTTCCTTTTTTTTTTTTTTTTTTTCCCTTTTCGTGAAAGTGAAAAAAAATGCATTGGATAGAATGTGGTTCTGTTGCTGTTCTTGTTGGATTCTGTTTTCTTAAAGACACCAACACAAAGGTACACAAAAGAAGAGAGAAAGAAAAAGTAAAGGCAGAAAATTATACATCTGTCTTCCTGGTGTTGAATGGCACATGCAACCTTCCTGTTACGGTTTTGCAATCTCACACCTGTTCTTCACCATGCTGGCAAAATCAAGCCCAGCATGTACCTCTTAAAAAAATTGTTTTCAGCTGCCTTGGTGCTCACAGTCTCACAGTATTGGAAAATGCACAGCTTTGGCTGTCTAAACCAAGTAATTGTTGAAAAAGGAGAAATAACAAGGGGGTAATATAAGAGAAAGAAATGATTTTTCATTCCACTTAGTTGACAGTTGTAGATAGGCAAAGCTATCTGGATCATTCTCTTTTGCTTTTTGTTTGTTTGTTTTTCTTAGTTCATCTTGAAGAATTAGAAAGATAGTAAACTCATGCTGTCACAATGGATTCAAAGAAATATCAGTCACCTACTGGGGATAACAAAGCTTCTGTAAGGCCAGTTGTCTTCTGGTATAACTATAAATTAAGGTCTCCAGCAATGTGTTTTAAGAAAATATTCCCATTCTCTGTTTAGTTTTCTCCCAGGCTATTGTTTTAGATTTCCCTTTAAACAGAACTAAGGGCTTTTGGTGATTCTCTGTTCTCATTTATCTCATTTTCTATGTATGATTGAAATGCAAATGTTGGAAAAAATAAGGAAACTTTCTTTTTGGACTAGTCCAGAATATCTGTCTATAATTACCACTGTCTTTAATAAACAATTTCCATGGCAGATTAGACTGACATATTAGATTGACAGGTTAGACACCATATTTGTAAAAAAAAAAACCCAAAAACTGGCAGATTAGGCAGCATATTTTAAAATATAATTTGTTAAGCATATGTGATCCTAATTAACTTTCATCCATTCTTTTTCTTTCCCAAGCAAAACTACTTGAAAACCCAAATTTCTTCCCTGGCAACATGGTAGCATCCATAGTGCAGAATAAAGTAAAGTCTTTTGGATAGGATTGGTCAGCATAGCTTCCAGAAAGGGAAGTCCCACCACACTGACATCTATGATAGGCACGTGTCTCTAGGCACATGGAGAAAGGACATCCAGTAGGCATAGTAATTTTCGATTTTCCTGAAAATTATGAAGAGTGGGTAAAGTGAATACAGAACTGTAATTCAGCAAATTCCTCTACAATAAATCTACTGTGTCACAGGGGCACTTTTTGAAACAATAGATCAGCCTCAGCCAAATGAAAGGAAGTCCATATTAAGTAAAAAACATATGGTAGAATCAGGCTTCCTTATTTCTGTTATTTCCTAAATTGTAGGGAGTCCCAGGTTTGATCTTTTTTCCCCCTCCCTGTAAATATAAACATAAAAGAATTTGCAATTCTAAGCAACTCTACTTGGCAGCCAGTGCTCAATCATGCTTGTAATGATAGCTCTCATCATAATTCGTGAGTTATCATGTATTCGGCTATGATTCATGCAAGAAAGAAATATACAGAAAAGAAGAAAAAATAAAGCTAAGTGGAGCTTGGTACACTACAGGTTGAAGAAAAGAATAGACTTGGGGTCATTTCTCCTGTATTCACAGTAGAGTTATTACAGGACTCACATGCAACTTTGCGAGAAACTGTAGCTGGGAGGAACAGAGGAATAGAGGCAGCTGAAGCTGGGACCTTCTAAGTTAAAGAACAGATTTGTTATTGTATTCTTAGTGTCTGTTTATGCCATTCCTCCTTCTTTTTCCTGGCCCTGAATACTTTCTCAAATACTACTAATAAGCAGGGAGCTAACTTACTGGTTACAGTCATTGCACTACTTGTATATAGTACATTTTCCACCTTCCAGTCATGTTTTTCAGACTGTCGACTATTTGAAGCCAGAATTGTCTACTGCTCTGTGTTTATCATTCAGTTAGGTGTGATAAAATGTAGATTATTCCTATCTGACCTACAGATAATAAGCATGGTGTATTGTTAAAAATGTGTATGAAGGGTGCAGTAGTTTGGTCACTGGGCATTAGATACATAATGCAAATTCATGAGTTCACTAAATACACAATTACACATATTCCTGAGGAAGAAATGATAGGCTTTCCTCACGTATTGTGCTTGGGCTACTTGTGTTTGTTGCTACTGTAGCAAGGTATAGAAAGGAAGCTCAAAAGTGACATATGCACAAAGATAGAAACACATTTTAATGTCTGAAGAATCTTCCTTCTGTTCCTCACTCTGTACTGATGACAGAGGAAAATTTAAGATAAATTAAGGTTTAGTTCAAGTCTTGCAGAGTCTCCCTTGAGCCATCTGCTTGGTCCATTGCTTTTCCTGCTGGAGCTCCTTAGAGCTTTTAAATACTGTTCTGACAAGCAGAGAGAACAAATTTCAGGGGTGACTTGAGTAGAGTATTCCAAACTTCAGAAATATATTGGCTTTTTAGTTCTGTATAATGCTGTTAGATAGATTTGTGCCTTTTCAAGTTTAATATGTTTAATAATTTTTTCTTTATTTTTTTTTTAAATATTATATCCCACTGATAGCCAATAGACTAATAGACTTGCTAAATCATTATGTGAAATGACATTTCTTTTTAGATTTATTTTCCTACTTCCAAAAAGAGGACAGTCTTGTTAATTTTTCTTCAGGGCACTCAACACTCTCCTCCTGCCCCCTTTTTTTTCTCTCATTTTTTATAAATCTATAAATTAATAAAAATGTACTTTAAAATGTTTAAAAGTATCACTTGCATGAATGCACACATTTGTCTAAAAGGAAGCAAGGCAAGGAGCTTCTCTACAAAGTCATTTTTTTGTTGAAAAACGCAATACTTTTGTTGAGCTTGTGATTAAATTTCTAAAAAGATAAAATGTCATTTTAAACTAGTACATCTGTAGCTGCTTGAGATAAACCTGTATTTTCTAACTAACGTGAAATCACTAGTGGAAATATTTCTCTAACATCTATAAAACCAGTAGAATTTGCAGAAATCAAAATTGTTTGAACACAGAACATTTCAAAAGTAAAGAAAAGTCCCAAGAACCCAGTTTCCCTCTGCACCTTTCTAACTTACTTCACCAAAAAAAAAAAAAAAAAAGGTCATAATAGACAATTTTTTTTGCTGGTACAATTACACTAAATTTCATAGTAGAAACAGGAAAAATGAGTTTTGAAAATGAGTATTGATGAACTTACACCTGAATATATTTTCTGAATGAAGAATAAAATCAACTTCATGCTGCATTAGAAGTTTTATTGGGTTTACGTGGCAAGGTTTTGGTAGCAGGGGGCTGCAGGGATGAGCTCTGTGAGGAGTCCAGAAGCTGCCCCAAGTTAGATAAGGACCAGTTTCAGCCGGCTCCAAATGGGACCCACCACTGGCCAGAGTCGAGCCAATAATTTTGTTTGTGCCTCTGGGAGAGCAGATTCAAGAAAGAGGAAGAAAAACCTGCTGCACAACAGCAGCTGGGAGAGCGATGAATGAGAAACATCCCTGCAAATCCCCAGGTCAGTGCAGCAGGAGGGCAGGAGGTGCTCCAGGCACGCAGCAGCAGTTCCCCTGTGGCCTGTGGAGAGGCCCCTGGTGGAGCAGGCTGTCCCCCTGCAGCCCATGGGTCCCACACGGAGCAGATCTCCACGCTGCAGCCCGTGGAGGAGCCCCCGGTGGAGCAGGTGGATGTGGCCTGGAGGAGGCTGCGGCCCATGGAGATCCTGCACAGGGGCAGAGGAAGAGCATGATGAGAAAGGAGTGGCAAGACAAAGCATTATGTACTGACCACAGCCCCTGTTCCCCATCCCACTGCACCACTCTGAGTGAAGTTGAGCCTGGGAAGAAAGAGGGTTAGTAGGGAAGGTATTTTATTTTATTTATTTTATTTTATTTTATTTTATTTTATTTTATTTTGTTTTGTTTTGTTTTATTTATTTTTTAGTTTCTTGTTATTCTACTCTGTTATTAATTGGCAACGAATTAAATTAATTTTCCTGAAGGGGAGTCTTTTTTGCCCGTTACAGTAATTGGTGAGTGATCTCCCTGTCCCTATCTCAGTCCGTGAAGTTTTTTCGTTTGGACTTTCTCCCATTGTGCTGTTGAGGAGGGCGAGTGAGAGTGGTTTGATGGTCACATGCAGCCTACGGGCCATCCAAAAGTAATCCACCACAAAAGTACAATGCATTCTTTCTATATCTTCAAACACAAAAAACATCTTGGAAACTTCTCTAAAAATTTTTAGGTATTTTTTTCTTGTTGCCTTTATGTGGAACAGTTTAACTTCTACTTTCCTGCACTTGTAGATGGACTAGTATGTATCATCTGGGTAAGCTCTGTTAGACCATAGACTACTGTTTGGAAATGAACTGTAGAAACTTCCACATTAGAATTTCAATATGTATCTAAATATTGTGGTATTATAAAGAAACCTTATAAATAAAAATGACTTTATTTTTAAACATAAATTGAAATGGCATTTTTGATCAGGGGAATTTTTCTGGGAAAGGTCAAAAAGCCAAAACAATCTTGATTTTTATGAGGAAGATATTTATTTACCACAAGACTGAAATTCTCTAAGAATCACCAAGGAATGTCTTTTGAGGCTTATATATGGATTTGAGGCAAAATATAGTATGTCAAGAGACAGACAACCTATTCCTGCATGGCCTACTTTCTTTGAACTATGAAGTTGAGAAGCTGTCTCAAAATCAGAGAGGCGTCAGTCAGAAACTTAGTCTCTATCAAAATATGTTTTTTCTAATGTACATCTCCATATAGCAGATACGGTGGGGGAGAAATAAGAAAACATAATTGCCCTGTATTATCATTGACTGTCCTCTAGCCAGAAAGGCTAAATTGGTCCTACCTAGTCTAAGGCAAAAAACGAGGATCTGACTGCCTACACTCCTCAGAGTCAATGAAGAAAGACAGCAATCTTTTAGAGACTGTGTCTTATCTTAAGAGCAGTCTGGACCTGCAATTTTTCTGGAATTACCTGCCACTTTCAAATTAATTAGGGAGGGACCTAAGGTTTATCTGAATTCAAAAGCAGGGTGAGATATATAGCACAACTTTTTCTTCCCACATCTAGCAGTGCTTTCAAGGGAGGACCACTTCACCTCCATGTTTCCCTTCAGCATCCCAGTTGTCTTGTAACATAATGGAGGGAGACTCCTGTCTCCAGACAGAGAAGAAAAGTGCTGTCAAACAGCTGATTTTACTTTGCTGCATGAGAATTTGTGTTCCAGAGTGTGAATCCAGCATGTCTTATGCAGACCTCAGCTGAAACAGGGGTACAGCTGACTGTGGTTTGGTCTTTTTATTATACACAGTGAGCATACAGAAAATACGACCATATCATGCACATTCAAGAGATTTTAAGATTCATTTGAGGGAGTTAGAGAGGAAAATTAGTGTGCTGGTAGACACTGTGTTGACAGCTAGTGCTATCTAAATCTTCAGTCCTGCTTGAATGGAAGCAAAATCATACCCTTTTCTGACTAGAAGTAGATACTTGTAAACAAAGGGTGAGACTGGCACTTCAGCAAGTTTTTGAAAAGATCCAAAACACTTAATAAGCTTGTGCATTTAAACTGTGAAAAACTTCATATTCTTTTTTTTTTTTTTTTTTTTTGTTAAAAACTAGAAGTGCGACAGCCTTCCGTGAAAGTATAATTGGTCTGTAGTGCTGAAATCTATATGTAAGACACCTACATAAAGAAGAATTTATTTACAAGATATCATGGACAATATTACTTATATTTTAACAATAAAACAACAACCCTATTTTACTAGTATTTGTAAAAAATACTGAAACTACTCATTCTTTTATTTCTTAGTATACTTGCAGAAATATTTAAGGGACTTTACAGTTTCATTCTGGAGAAAAAAAACCCCACCAATTTACTATTTCTAATCTAATTTACTCTTTTCATGAATCCAAATGATGTGTGAAATGGAATACAGGCCATCTTGAAAGAGTGAATGTGCTTCCAAAGTTATGAACTACGAGTCTGCAAACAGAAAAAGCACTCATCTTCCAAATTTTTTTCAGGGAAATATTTGAAATGTCAGCATGTTTACCTGTAAAACTTTCCAGGTTCAGGACTGGACTTTGAATAAACTGAGATTTGTGGATTCCTAGGAACTGTGGGAATAAATAAAAAGTAATGGACTGATAAAAGTTTACATTATAACTATTAATTGCTCTGCTGTTAGTCATCTAGTCCTTTAATCTGCTTTTCATGGAAGAAGGCCCCTATAAATGAACAGGAATCCATACAGTGGGATCTACCTTCATGGGAGAGTTCACAAAACCAGGGTCACTGATGCTTATGAAAGTTTACTGGCACATTGCTATTAACTAAGTCAATATTCACTCTTCATTAATACAATGCACACCTCTACAGCAATTGTTTGCCTGTAGGAGTATTGATTTGTGCCAACTGTACCCCTCACCTTTTCTGCTTTTCCCTGCGATAGTAATAAATATGTCTCTTGCTGAGTCCATTGCTTTGTAGTTAGAAAAGCACAAATACAATGAAGAAGAAACAGATTAGTGGGTACAAGACTAGGTAGGTATCAGTTTACTCCATTAAGTAAGGAGTCCCCTGTAATACCACTGGTATCCACATGAATCTCAGCCCCTCTGAAAGTCATTGCTGAGGTCATTTCTCTAGAGAGTGTTATAATTCAAATATATTACATCAGTTATGAGATAAAGCAGTAACTTACAGTCTGAGAGTTTTATATTGTTGGAAATACTGTCATCCTTGGTTTGTTGCAAACATCCATTGCTGTGGAGAATGAGCAAGATATGTGTTCTGTTTGGTTATCATGTGCTTTCTCCTCTATTTATTATTTTCCTTAATGCATTGAGTTAATAAAAATCAGACTTTATGTGTGTGCATTTGTGTGACAGAAAGAGAATAGAGGAAGAAAGGGTGAATGGTTAATAATGGTGGTGCCAAAGAACATCAAGGGTTGTATTGTAACAATGAAAAAACACTTGCTTGGAGATAGAACCCTTGTGTGGTCTCAACACCTTATGAAGACTTAAACCTTCAAATCTCAACCAAGCTAACTGTAATTAAAATATATATATATATATTTAAGATATACTGACTTCTGACAGTATATATATGCTAACAAATGCTAGCTATGCAATAATAATAAAGGGTGAATGGACTGTGAGCTCTCTACTAGAGGGAGATATCCCCTTATAGAAAGCAACAGAGCATGGCCTGTCTCTTCCAGCAAAAATAGGTTTAACTGAGCTGGGTGTAACTGCCAGAAACTGTCAAAGAGTCAGTGTAAGTAAGTGAAATGTGCATATTGGGTCTCTATTGCAGATTCCTTTCGCTCGGTGTGATATATCATCTTTGACAAGCCTGTGTGGAAAGGGGTGGTTTTGTACATGTTCTCAGGGAGAAAGACGATTCACAGGTGCCCCTCAGAGGCAGAACCACATGGGTTTGTGCGAAAAAAAGGCAAGGAAAGCCAGTAAGACCTGTTACTTGTGGATTGCATTTGGTATGGACACAAGTAGCCTAAAGTGCAGTTTGTTCTGAGGTAAATATATTCTTTGCTTTTGCATGCACAAATATTCAGTGCAGTTTATAAGCAAAGTTGTGTGAAAAATAGGATAGCCAGTGATGTGAGTATTTGTCTTTTGCTCATTGGCTTAAAGTTGCATTATTTAGTCTTCAGAGATTGGGGGGGGGGGGGGGGGGCGGGGTGGAGGATTGGGAGGGGAGGGTTATTTACTTAACTGTCCTAGGATGTATGTTGCATTCCTCTGTCTGTCTGAACATTGTGGTTGATATGACCAGGGGGACAAGCTTTGAGTCACTTTGATGAAAGAGGATAAGAAGGATGACTTTAATGTGCAACAATGGGAAGTGATGTCGTCCCTTTTATTTTCAAGGCTGCTCATGATGCTGAAGAATGGGGACTTTAAGAAATTGCTTGTTTTATATCTCTGTGCTTTACGTATTGAAAATGTATTAGAAACATAATCCTAGTTCATTGAAGCTTGGGGAGTTCTGGTATGCTTTTTTTTTTCTCTAAAAAGAATTTGACTCCTATGTTTTTTAGCATGGTGGATAAAATCTTTTTGATGGTAAAAGACTTAAAAATGTTTTAAAGAGGAACAAAACATTTTGCATCTAAAGTGGTTTTACATTCATGAATTAATTGCATTAATGAATTAATCTAGGAGCTGTGTGTCTATGGGAGAAATATTATATTTTTGTGCATTAAAATCATTTCTTATAACGGTTTTGTTATCACTTCAGACATGCTGAAGATCCTTTTAGAACTTCCAATCTTATAAACTTCTTTACCTAAGTAATACAAAGTCTGTTTATAAAAGAGATAGTTTTGGGTAAAACTGGAAATTCAATGCAAAAAGAGTTGTTTATTATCTAAATAAGGTGGATTTTCCCTTTGAGTGAAACTAAGAAACAACACTTGGAGAAATAATTTTCTTTCATGTGCAAATATTTATCAAGGGCAGGTTGTCCTCCTCATATCAGAGTCTAATCACTCTGAAGAGAACGTCTAAGCACCTTTAAAAGCTATCTATGAGGTAAATACCTTTAGGATGTTAGTACACAGAGATCAGTTATATGGCTCCCATCAGCCTTATTTGGAGTCATGTGGTTAAATTCCCAAAAGCTACTTGGAAAACTTACTCTGCAAAACTGAATTATTTTGGGTTGTCTAATAACAAGAAGAACAGCTCACAAAGGAATTCTGCAAACATAATAATTGGAACACTAATTTACTTCTCTCCTTGAAATGATAAATTGATTCCTATTTGCACATACTATCATTTGCTATATGCTCATTGCTTCGTTGTTTTTTTTTTTTTGTTTGTTTTTTTTTGTTTTTCCTTTGAATTATGAAGCATTTATCTTTGACATTCAAATACCCAATTACAACACTGAACCAATTTAAAGAACTTTTATGCTTCTATTTTTTTCTGGTTATAGCTCCCTGTTGATAACCAAAACAAACCCTTTACTGTGGTGCCAGAAACAGGTCAATGGCAAAAAGCCCTAAGGTTTTTTTCTGCAAAGTGCTGAGTTTCCAAGACTCCTGCTGATCTTCCTTCATTGATTTTTTTTTTTGTTTGTTTGTTTACACTTTACTAAGCAGTTAACAAATAGACAGGAATATATGATGTTCGCTGTTTGGAAGAGTGGAAGATGCTCATCATATTAACTTCAGGCAGACGAACTCAAATTCTTTTTTCTGTGGTTGCCTGCATACCTTTCAGTTTATTTAAAACTCACCAGAAGCAGAAGTCCTCTATTGGCCTTTTTTCAAGTATAACAGGACTGGTAATTTTAAGTTCCAAAAACAATGTAGTAAATTTAAATTTTTTTTTTTTGTACAAGTCTTGGATGTGAAATCAAAGAATTTTAAAGTTTATGAAACCTTTTATCAGTTGAAGAATTTGTATTAATCTGCTCTCTTTGCATTCACAGGTTCTTTGTTTATTCCTTGAATGATACAAATTTTAATAATTTTCTATATATTTTTGTGAAAGTGAAACAAAGCATTATCTATTTTAACAGAGGCAAACTGATGACATCAATGCAGTTACCAACTGCTTGAAAATGTTTTTCTTTCAAGTGAGTTATGCTGTTGGGTAAATTCAGCTCATTTGGAGCTTGTAATGGCCAAAAATATCCTGCTGAAAAGAGTGGTCTGAGATCCTTCTGTAAATACAGATACCTCTAACCAGGTAATCAAAGACCGGCAGCTGCCTTTTGTAGAATGAAACTCATCAGGAAGTTGCTGGGTCTTAATGAACTCCACACACAAGTACATCCTTATTTTAATAGCAGAACGTTTTTTTTTTTTTTTTTAATTTTGTCAGGCCTATCTTCCTGATGACTCAATGGGAGATCTCCAAACGTGCCTGAGAATCTGAGTTAGCCCACCAGATGGACAGCTTGTAAAACCACTATAATTCCATCAATCTTTGTCTGGAACATGTGACTTAATTTGATTTTAAAGAAAAAACTACCCCCCCCCCCCTTTTTTTTTTTTTTGGGGGTATTTTGAGGCTTGTAGCAAAGCATTTTTACAGCTTTTCTGTGTTTATCATTTTTCTAGGATGTGTATGCCTGCTCAGGGAAGCAAAGCTCTTCCTAGTTTGATGAAGCCAGAAACTTGCTATCTTAATTCAGATCTATTTATAAGCAAAATGAAACAAAAGAAAAGCAGCAAACAACCAAAAGACCCACAGGACCAGCAACCTAACTAAACAAACAAAAAACAAACAAATGTTGCAATCTTGCCTGCTGTCCTAGTTTCATCAAGAAAGGTAAATTAATTGAAAATGGGTTCCTTAGCAAAAATGAAAAAATCTGGAGACCAACAGGAAAATGTTTGGAAATGAAAGGATTTTATGAAAACAGAACTGAAATAGTTTCTTCTTCTTTCTTCTTCTCCTGCTCCTGCCCCTCCTCCTCCTTCTCTTCCTTCTTCCTTCTTCCTCCTTCTTCCTTCTTCCTTCTTTCTTCTCCTTCTCTTTCTTCTTCTTTCTTCTTCTCAGGTTGGCATGCTGTTTCAGCCAGTAATGAATGACACTTCAATTTAAAAATATGTAATGAAAAAAGGTCTTCTACAATTACAGTACTGTGACTGATAAACTGAACCTACTTTTTGATAACTTTCCATATTAACAGATCCTTTCATTGTTTCTTAGTCACAAACTTTTTCCAGAATACTAATATAAAGTTCAATATATCTTATTATTATAGTCTGTCTGCTGGAGCCCTTCAGCAAGAAACAATACCTGAAGTCTTTCACTGATGGAAACAGGAGAGAGAATGCTGACAGAAAAATAAGAATGTAATCCTTAAAACTTTGCTTTTGCTTCACAAAAATGTAGCTGTTTTGGACTTTTGCACTAACAGATGGGTTTTAATTTCACTCTTCAAACAGATTTATATACATTTTAAACATACAATTTTATATATATATATTCTTTTCTTTATTATTAACCTGGTAGGAATTGTGGTTCTTCTTTTTCCCTATAAAGAAAATTATTTTCAGTTATAAGAAAAATTAAGTCTTTGGGCTCAAACTTGGAGACAAATATGAATGTAGCACTGAACATACGACAGAAGAATTTGAGTGTATGAAGAAACAGTATTTATAGCATTCACTGCAGATACAGTGAGTTAAAACAAACAAGCAAACAAAAAAAATGGACAGTGTAATTTTAATATTTTAAAGATTCGTATGACCTTTGGAAAAATTAGGACAGGATCTTTAGTAAATTGAATTTAATTTCAGGACTATTGCAGCCTTTAGTACTGTAATACCATATGTTCTGTGCATAATGCACAAAACAAAATAATGAAAAGCAGAAAATCTATGTGTCTGTTCCAGCCCTGATGACCTGGAAGGTTCTGTCAAAATTTCATTACAGATGAGATCATGGCACAGCAGACATATTTTTCCTTGAACATGGAAGATACAAACAGTGTTCCAATTTGTAACTTAGAAATATTTTTAGGTTATTTCGTAGTCCCATAGTCCTCCTATAGAACTCCATGTAAGCTTTTTAAAGCCTAAGGACCATCAATATTTTTGTGAAAGAGTAGAGATAAACATCTTTTCTGTAAGTCCAGATTTTATCAAGATGGAAGTTGAAAATTTGTTCTTTTCAATGTGAATGCCAGTGTTTAGAATAGTAGACAGATATCCAGAAATTCCAAACAAATGACCCATGTTCATGCACAGGTAAGACTGAAATGTGCTAATGATAGTGCTACAATGCCTGAATGAATTATACTATTGGAATTAAGATATAAAATTCCAATAGTACAATAGGTTGCCTTAAAATTAATCTAATAAAGTAAATTTGTTTATCATCTATTCCTTTTGTTTTATCCAAGTATCCCACTGCAACTGGGCAAGATAGGGGGAGAGGAGTGTAAAGGTAGCTTTAAACAATATTTTTGCATATCTCCAGTCTTTTAAACTGCTGAAATATTAGCCCACAATATGTAATGTAATATGGTCAAAGCTGTATTATATAGCTTTTGGAGAGTTTTTGTGGTTCTATATTTGATACACCAGTTTGAGATTTGCTTCTCTCTAGTAACTTGGAGCATTTGCCAAATTTCAAGTTTTAAATTAGACAATAGACTCAGAATTTTCCAAATATGTAAACCAGTGCTGGGCTGTGGTGTCAGCACTGTTCTGTTATTATATGTACTCATTGCCAGCATGTCCCTTGATTGGGTGAGTAAATCAGAGAGTTTAGCTGTATAAACACGTGTTGATCACGCACAGAATTTGTTCCCTCAGTCTGCAGATTAGGTCCCTAAATAATTTTATTTACTAGGACAGAGACAACTAGAAAATCAGACAGAAATCAGGTGATCCACAATTTAGAGATTCCATTTTTTTGTAGAATATTTTAAAAACATTGTTAATATCTCAGCTTGTGAAACAAGGTTAAACTTGCATGGTAGTATCAAAATCATAGAAAATGCCCTGAAGAGGACTTCAGGAGGCTATCTAATTTCAGCAAGGCTGTCTAATTTCAGCAAGATCAGCTATATCGTACCTTACAGATGTCTATTTTATTTTTGCAAAATAAATCTAATGACTCTACAACAAATGGAGGTAATTTATTCTAGTATTTTTTGATCCTAACTCTTGAAAACTTCATTCTAGCATCTAAAGTGAATCTCCCTTGCTGTAGTTTAGGTTCATTATGAACATTTTGTATATAAGTATGTGCATACCTTTATAGATATCTATTATAATTACAACTTCATTCAGTTTTTCCCTCTCTAGATTAAACAACATCATCTTTTTCAGCCATTCCTAATGGGCAAAATTTTCAAGATCATTCTTGCTACTACATGTTCCAGCTGTTTTACATCTTTACATTAAATACTGTTTAAGTATGTCATATTTTCTAACTCAGTAATTAATTGTGTTGAAGACTACAGTCAAGTATTATAGATTATGTTTCAACCATACAATATTGTTTGCTAATTATCAGGATGTCATTTACTGTAATCCTAACTAACTCTCAGTGTTTCAGTCTAGACAGTTGTTCCCTGTCTTGCATTGTTGCAGTTGGTTTATTTCTGTCTGATGCTGAGTTCAGCTCACTTAGCATTAACCATCCAAATATCTAAATTCTTAGTTTTTCTGTTGTCAGATGCAAAACCATTGTTGCTATTTCCCTGCAGTGGGAATAATAATTATTATTTAAATAGCAGAACCTCTTTGTGCCCTGCTCTTCATTTTCTAATGGTATCATTTCAGGGAGTCCTCTGAATACTTTATTAGGGTAGACTGCACAAGATTTAAAAATTGTGATTATTACTCTGCTCCTGGAGAAATTACAAGTGAAAATTCATAATATGTGTACATATCATATCTTGAGTATTGTGTCCTTCATTGCTGATGCAGTCATGGTTTTCAGATAGATTTGGGAATGTATATTCAAGATGCTCGTTCTCAGCTCCATCGATAAGTAATTTTAACATTTTTACTATTTTAATAACATTAACTTATTTGAATGTTGCTGAATGTGTGAATTACTGCTCTTCTTGTATAAAAAATATTTGGTGCTTATAACACTTATGAAATGAAGTATTTTATTTTATTTTATTTATTTATTTATTTATTTTTACTGAATATGACACACACTATAAGCTTTAAGGGCTATTTCAGTCATATACTTCTATTTTACCTGCACCCCATTGCTGAAGTACCTAGTACAAATACTTAACTACTGTATTCAAACATAATTATATCTTTTGGCTTATATATTGACTATTATGTACACTGAGGTATAAAGATTGAATTCCAAGGAGGATTGTAGCAGTATGTTGTTTCAAGCATTTATAATTACTGTGTAAAGAGATTGCCTTGCATCTTTTTTCTCAGCTTCGGTATTCTTAATATTCTTTCTCATTCTATGCATAAGAAATTAACTCTACTTGACATTTGAGGACATATTATATAGAGTAAGGTAGTAGATCCCCTTAATGTTCAGAAGACAGTCATTTATAGGATTGTCTGTGGATCTGTGTCACTTCTATAATTGTTACTTGAAAAATTTAATTGTAATGGTGGACGGTGATTAAAAACCAAACCAAACCAAACCAAACCAAACCAAACCAAACCACCACCACCACCACCACCAAAAACAAACAAACAAACAACAACAAAAAACACAAAAACAAAGAAAAAAACCTAACATGGTCCAGAAACTAAACACACAACATAGTCTTTATATATGTATTTTGAAACTTTTTAAGTTTTTATGTGTTTGCAGTATTTGATCCAAAGTACCAACAGATGGTGGAATACTTTTAAGCTCTGTTCATGATAGTAAATACCCCCTTTTTGAAGTCACAAAATGAGACATCACTGCTTCTTGAATCTGCAGCCTTGCTGTTTTTTAAGAATTCATGAACAAACAGGCATCTTGATCTGGAATTTCTTTTGATAACACTTTAATATAGCAAACATAACTAGTTGTCTCTTAGGACTCAGATCCTCCATGATTTGGGCAAACAGTGCACCTGAAGTATTAATTCCCTGTTCAAAGATCTAATGTTTTGTAAAGTAAATCTGTTGTATATTTTCCACTGTCTCATATGAGGAGGTCAAACACAATCACATTTACATTGTCCTTGGAGTTCTACACTAACTGAATGAAAAAGGGCATTATACACCTCTCCTGAAATACTGTTCCATACTGGCAAAGTTTCCTGTTCCTCATTTGCATTTGTTGCTACCCAGCCAGTACAGAATTTGTTGTGCATTATGATATTCAGTAATTCCATAGGTGTTCTGTTGTTGATTGCACTGCTGGCTGAAATATTAATGCATTTCATTCTTTAGTGGAACAAGACACACTGCTGTGAGTATTGTCGTATGGTGTAGCTAAGTCACATACTACTGGATCTTGGCCCCTGTTGTAATAACCTAATATCCTAATGTTAGGAAATGGCTAATTCCCAGATGAAAAGCTTTTTCTAATAAATAAACAAATAAATAAATAAAGTTGTGAAAGGTTATAAGCATTTTAGGAGATGAGCAAGAGTAGGACTATGGGGCTTATTAAATGCAATTGAACTTCTTAAATTCCCTTTGCTTATAGATCTTTGCATATTTAAGAAATAAATTAATCTGTTCACTGTGAATTTTCTTAAATAATTTTATATCTTGAAAGAGAACATTATTTGACATTTGGGGCTTATTGGATGTCTTCCTTGCTTGGCTGGTATGGTGTTAATTTTATTCATATTATTCTGCGGTTTGGATTCGTGATTAAAACAGCATTGATAATGCACCAATGTTTTAGCTATTGATGATTAGTCCTTGTACAATGCCTCTTTTTCCCACCCAGGTCAACTAGGCCAGAGGTGTGCAAGAAGACGGGAGGGGACAACCAGGACAAGTGACCCAAATTTACCAAATGGATATTCCATGCCATATTACATCATGAGCAGCAGTAAAAAATTGCTGGGAGGGTTTTTGGGGTGGAGTGAGGGTGAAGAGAGAGAGGAAGAGGTTGGTTAAAATCAGTCTACTTGTGGGAGGTGGTGAGTGATTGCCATCACTTCTTTCTCTCCTATTCACTTATTAAACTATCTTTATCTCTACTCATGACTTTTCTCACTTTTGTTCTTCCTATCCTCTCCCCTGTCCTGCAAGTGGGGAGGAGTGTGCTAATGTGTGGTGCTTTGTGGCTGGCCAGGGTCAACCCTCCACACTGGGCATCGGTCATTCCTCTTTTGTAACAGGTGGAAATTAGTATGATCTATTCTACATCACCCAAACCCTTTGTGCTCTTTTTCTCTCAGATTCTTATCACCAAAGGTTGCTAAAAGGGGACTTCTGATGAGGCATATTTTCAGGTCACTTAAGTGGTGCCACTTCCATCAGCATCAATAATAACTTCTTGTAATGGACAGAAGGACGCACTCACCATCTGAAACTTCAGTTTCTTCATATGACTATTCTGTAGGGAACCCATTTCTTAACTTTGTTGGTAATAGTGCAAATGAGAATGACAGGTGTTAAAAAAAGCAGACAGATAAAAATAATTTCACAGTTTACAATTGCTGTTAGAAGTACCATGAAAGGTAGAGTTTGAGGTATTCAGGAAAACAAGGCAAATTTTTCCTTCAGCACTATGATTCCAAGTGCTATTTATAAATAGGTTCTGCTCTCTGGAGTTGATGAGTAATGCTGAATTGATGGGAATAAATAAAATTATATGTATATAATACACCAATCCACGTTGGTTTATATTTTCATCTCTTGTCCTGAAAACAGTAGAAATCTTGGAAGACATTATTGATTTTAAATTCTAGTAATAATACTTTATATCTGCTTGAGATTTTTGTTAAATTAGTATTAATAGTCATGTTAACTCAATACTCAGCTGAAGGTTTGATCTTGTTTATGTCAATGATATAACAATAAATTTAAATAAAGCACCCTGCCTCTCCAGAATTTTGGTAAAATGTTTAATTCCTGTAATTTCAAGGACCATTGATATTTACATAATTAATGTGGTTTACTTTTAATAGCACTTACACTGAACACCGAGCGCAAAGACTGAATGACTGTACACCATGTGACATGAAAAAATTAATGTACTTCTGAATCATTCATCTAGTGGGAAAAAAATGTGTAGAGCACTGCTGAATGTCCTTCCATTACCGTCTAGTCAAAACATATGTGAATTGACATATGCAGTTGCTGAAATGTTTTTCATGAGGAAGTGGTTGACACTTGAATCTTGGAAACAATATTTGAATGTGATTAGGCCGTGCTTGCTCACAAACAAAAACAAGTACAGTCTAATCACACTACTTCCTCATTTTTCTCTGTGGTTCCTGACTTCTTTCTCATTTTCATATTTTCTTTCTCATTCTGCTCTATTTCTTTAGGGTGTCACTTCCCTGGCATGGGTCACCTTTGTGCTGAAGTCCCTTCAGCGATATACCTCCTCTGACATGGCATGCCTCCTTCTAAGGGCTCATTGCTAGTTCTTAGCCAAATAAAGTGTTTGCATATGCCTCTGTTTCTCCTTTGTGTCTCCCCTGTTTTTCCTCCTGCAGTGGTTGCCACCCTCTCTTAACTGCTTGAGCAGCTGTGCCATGGGCTCTCCTGGCTGCAGTAGTTTTGGGGCACGATGGGCTGTTTGCATCAGTGTCATTTCTGTATGTAAATGGGTGTGCCCAGCACAGGTAGGTAGGTTATGGACACTTCCCACGCAGAGCCCTCCGGCAGCTCCCTGCTACCCCAACCCTGCCAGATGTTCCTGTTACAGTGGATATGTTCTTTTGACCTTTGGAAAAAAAAAATCAAAATTTTACATGGTACTTTATCAGAATTTTGGGACCCCTAAATTCATCCACTTTTGATAGCTATGGGCATACCCACACAATATTATGTAGGTTATGTTTATACCAGGGAGTAAAGCAACCTAGGGACCACTTGTTATGTAGGAGGACAAGAAAGATTAACCGCATTGGTGTGCTTTCTCCTGTGCTAACTGACTGTAGGTTCAGAGAATGGTTTGGGCCACCCTACAGTGAGTTATGGTCCAGGGTGTCATCTAGGCTCTGAACAGATTGACAGAGGGAAGATAGGCAAAAATTTTGTCTTGATGTATAGCCTAGTTTACTCAAGCAAGTTTCTGGGGTAGGCTTTCCATGGTGGTACAAATTATATCCTTGATGGAGAACAAAGAGGATGACTCTGTGTGTCAACATTTTCTCAAGCAAAATCAATTATGGATTTACTGGAGTGTTCCCTGTCTTGATTTTCACTGCATCAGGCATGCTTGCCATGCTGCCTGAAAGGAAAAATGATCTGGTCTCAGAAATTTGGGCCTTCTTTCTCAGAAAATGTTTTCCTATCCTTACCCATCAGCAGTATGTTCACGGCTTCTAGGACACGACCCTTAAATTTCTTATCACCTGCCCAGAGAAAACCCCAACACATGATTTCCCAAATCATCATGGCGTTTCATGGGATCGGAACACTTAATTATTGTTTCTGAAAACACATGCATAGTAGTAAGGATCCTTTAAATGATAAGTATTTTCTATTTATGTTGGTTAAAGTCAAATGAAGTAAAGCAAACCTCTCTTATGCTACTGATGTTGTGTATTTATTTCACTTCCTTAGCAGGTGCTTTGCCTGAAGAAAGCTGTCTGGTGAAAACATAAGCACAGCACCTGGTCAAAAAATTAAACAAACATGCTATAATCATCTAAACATGTGAGTCAAGCTCTTTTACTTACTTTTGACTTCCGTCAGCAGCCTGCAGCCTTTAAAGTGGTATTTTAATTTGTAAAACCAGTTCTTCTTATGACTTGCTCATCCTGGCAAGTACCGCACTCAAAAAGTTATATCCAATATTAAATTATAATGACTTTAAACTGGATGTGAGATATCTTTTTAACATACATAAAAACCTTTTCAGAAGTTTTTATGCCTGGGGCTGAATGCTCTCCTATCATATGTTTTCTGACAGGATACAGTAAAACACCAGTGGCTAAAATTTCTAGATGGTGGGGCTACATTCTGCAAAGGGGAAGTTTATTTATTTACAGTTGCAAACCTACTCCAGTACTTTGCAGCCCTTTCAGAATAGAAGCTAATAGCATAGAAATAGCTGAACATCTAAATGAAATCTTGAAATGTCTATGAAATGTTCCCCATGTATATTTTGCTGTAAAATTTCCTTGTTAATGTGAAGGTGATGACAGGTGTTACCAGGGAAACGCAACTGTGGGAACATGTTGTGAGGGTTTTCACCCATAATATGTTTCTGCAAGGATGTTCAGAAACAGTTTATGTACACCTGGCAGCTGAGGCAAATATGCAGTGGCCAGGACTGGTGCAGTCTATTGTTTTGAAGTGCTGCTTGTACTTGCTTTGATTGTGTACATTTATCAGTGCTGCCAGGTATCACTTAATGAGACATTGCAAAGCCCAGCAGAAGTCTGAAGTCAAAACATCTATATGCTTTTTTTTTTTTCTCCACATTTTTTTGCCACCTAAAACTGAATAATCTTATTCTAAGATAGTCAGCTTTAATTTAAGCTAGTCAGTTCCTTTATAATCAAAGACAATAGGTGCCCTCACAAATAATTTGTCTCATCTGTTTTTGATCCTGTGTTCGACTGAGGTATCCTTAATTGGTATCTTTTTCTTCTTGTTCCCTATAAATGGAGGTACTACGAAGTAATAGGAGACCTGAAAAACTAGCTGTGGACTCTTATATTAAATGAAATTAAGTTACTCTCAGTTGATGACAAGACAATTGAAATAATTTTATCTTGAGAGTTACTCTTCTGTAAACAGTACTCATGCAAGAGGGGCAGATGTCAATGAATCAAAGTGAATTGAGCATGTAAGGATTCAGGCACACTTTTTTTTTTTTTAATTTTTCTTAATAAACTGTTAGCTAGAAACCCTGTCTTGAGATGAACTTTACCAACAAAACACACCAAGCAGCTGGATTATATCTTCTACTAAAGTCTGGCAGACAAATTAAATCTGACCACCTGTGATAAACTACGGGACAACCACTCAGGGTACAAGGTGTAAGAGTGTTACATGCCTCTGCTCTGTGTTTTCTGCAGCCTTCAGTTTGGTATATGTGAGCTGAAAGAGGCTTTGCAGATAAAATAAGAAAAGGAATTCTTCATGTATTTAACTAGGCTTCAGAGAATGAAGAGCCCAGCATTGCCAGAACTCAGGTAATAGTCTTAGATTATAACTATTAAAATTTATGTATGATTTTTACTAGTGGAAACACAGATAGTTGGGGAATATTTATGCATCCTAAATTTAACATTTTTTTTTTTTTCCCCTCTGAAAAGACAGAGTTTGCATTTACTTATCTTAGTTTAGACTTAGTAAATTGTAGGTCTGTGTTTCTTTGTGATTGTAGCCAATACTAGTGATTAATACTAGTGCTGCCTAGATTTAGCACTATAAAAAAGAAACCTAAAAAAGCCAACCATTTGTGAAATGGCTGTCAAAGTTGCTTGGCTTGCAGTGCCATTTCCTATAGTGTCATTTCTGAAAAAAATAATTATAATTATTTATCTAAGGTATGTGATTTTTTTGCATACTTTCATTGTCTCTCTAAAGAAAATAAAACATTAGATACTTCTTTTTACTGCTTTAGTCCAAATTTATAGAGCTTAAGTATGCCTATATTTCAAACTAAATTCTTATCCATGTTACAGTTTTTAAATGAATTATACTTGAAAGAAAAGTGAAGAATGAGCATAGGTGGTTACAAATGGGAAGTCAAAATATGTAAATAATGTTTGGTATGATATAACAGATTATAATGACACACCATATTTACCAATCCTATAATTTATAATAATGTTATAGATTAATGAAAAGTAATAATGGCTGAATTTATTTTTCTTCCTTTGCAATGGTAATGGTACTATTAATATTGCTTTTCTAATCTCTCTTGCTCCTGTTATTCTCAGGAAAATATGTTTTTAAATCATTACTTTTTATTTTTATTTTTTTCCTGCTTTCACTTCTAGCCAGCCTCCCTGACTCGTGTTTAGGTGGAGTGAATTGAGTGAAACCACATATGATGGGGTTTAGTGGTACAAGCTTCCTGCAGCTCCTGCCTATTTGGATGTAGGACTGTAGCATTGCTCAGTTCTTCCCTGGTAACAATAGTGAGAGAACATTGTGGTCCTCTCCCAGAGCAACACTCACGAACAGAGAGGTGTGCACTATTTGCATAGCATAAAGACTTATACCATGACGTATCAGGCTGTGAATGGTTGTCTCTGCTTATTTTCAGATACTAGTCATTGAAGAACACAGGGACTGGAACTCTTATGATAAGAAAATCTCTACCCTTCAGGCTAGCCTGTGACCCCAGTCCCGCCATCACATTAGGGTTAGAAGAGAAGACATCAAGAGCAGTTCCAACTGCCTGCTCTGCACCAGAGTCACTGTTAGAATTCCTTTGTGAATATACAGTGAATAATATTACAGGACCAATTCAGAGGAGAAGAAGTAAAAAAAAAAAAAAAAAGACATTTCTGGTTTTATCTTTTTTACCCTCTTTGTTTTTGTTTGCAATAATAAATAAAGAATACAAGGGAGAAGAAACAAAGATGCTTTAAACAGAAATAAAAGTAATGTCATCAACTGTGTTGATTATGATAGTTGTTACATTCTATTATTTTTTTATTTCTTTATTATTTTTATTTAAAGACTTAAGAATTAATAGAGTTGCAGAAATTACTCCTTTCTCATTGTGTTAAAGCAACATCAAAATCATTTTATGTCAGTAAGAATATCAGACAAAAAATTCTTTTCATGTTGCAGCATGATAAGGTGGTGTGGTTTAAAGCTCTTATTAAAATCAAATGTGTTTTTCCCCAGTACAGTGTGGTACATGACTGCGCTACTTTTGATTGTGATAAGAAAGTATGGAAGTTTCCAGGTATCTCAGAAAATTCTTTGTTCCAGGTACTTTAAAAGTAATTTTTATAAATATGGGCTGGAATTTTTGTCAAAAACTGGACTGTTGTAAAAAATGTATGTGCTGAGGGTGATGGAAATGCTTTGGTACCACTTGCTTATTTTAATATTTTAACTTTTAATATTTTTTAACTTTTAAAGCCCTCAAAATAACATAAGAAATATTGAATGAACGGGGTTGGATGAGGCTTTGAGCAACCTGGCCTAGTGGAAGATGTCCCAGCCCAGGGCAGAGTGGGTTGGAATTAAGTGGTCTTTAAGGTCCCTTCCAACCCAAACCATTTTATGATTCTAATCTACTTCTGTAAAATTGAAAATCATGTTTCAAAATATTGAAATGTTATTTTTCAACTCTCTTTTAGCAATATATTCTTTAAATAGTCATTATTTCAAAAATATCTATTGTGATGGAAGACAATCTCTGTGATAGGAAAATATTCTACCTTCAATACTTGTGACTAACTGTGGTGTCAGCAGGAATGTAGCAGAGCCAAGAGTGAGTCAGATGGCTCTTATGCTGTCTGTGGGAAAAAAGTGCTAGAAACAGAAAAGAAATTCGAATGTGAGAAAAGTCTAAAGATACATTTGTTTTTTTTCACTCTTCCTTGTGCTGAATAAGTAGAATCCTTCCTCAGATTTTAAAATTGAGAAAACCAACAAGTTTTCATAAAATCCAGAACCTGGGTCTGGACAAACCTTAATGACTTAAACAGCATTATAAAAAATGAACAAAAGCAAAGTTTATACAATGTTATAAAGTTGTATGTACCTTTCAACATACAAAGTATTTTTATAAGAGACAGCCCATTTATAACCATTAAATTCCTCATCCAGGCTGCTGACACAACAGGGACAATGTGATTTTTACATACTTTTAGTTCCTCCAGTTTAATGAAGAGGAATTGCAAGATGGTTGCACCCCTGAAGTAATTCTTCAACAAGGGTAAGGCTGAAATAGCCAGTGACCCTAATGAGGAAAAATGAAAGGGCATCACCATTTAATTCATCTCATTATTGGCTCTTAAAATGGAGATAAATGGGAGAGAGATAAAAAAAAGCAGAGAGAGACCAACATGTATTTCCGTTTTGAGCTGTTACCTGCTGAGGCAGGATGCACGCCTGAGCTGGGTTGTGTGCACAAATTCAGAATTGCCATTACCAGCTGGCTGAGGTACTGGCACAGTCACCGCACTGACTGCAGACTGCACAACCAGAGGTGTGATCTCTTTAATTGTGCTCTGCCTGCACTCTTAATATAATCTCAGATATTCTACCAAAAATAAAGTTCAGTTGCAAGAACTCCTATTCCAAGTTGTGTGATGAGGGCCTTTCTTTAAATAGCAGCAGCTTGTGGGCAAGTTATGTGGTATTCAGGACAAATAATTCATGCAGAGGTGACATCTCTGAGCCTGAAACAGGCACAACTACCCCACACCTACACACATGTGAACACACACACAGGCCTTGTTTATCATTTTATTGGAAGACAAAACTTACATGGCAATGCCCAAGTGAATGACAGAGACAATAGTCATTCTCTTTTCATGTGTTCTTCTGATTATAGACCAATTCAAACAAATTTATTGACCCACATATTTTTACACTAAAATAGTGTATTCATTGGATTGCATTCCAGCTACCAGCAGCCTAGGGGGGATGTGTTTCATCTAGGGTTGCAAAGACATTCATTCCCATGTTTATAGGGCATTTGCACTTGTACCTCATGAAGAGGTTTGAAACACCCTCCTTCCTCCTTCAGGTTTTTCCCTGCCATGTCACATACCACGTCCACCCAAATTTTATGGGAGTAATGAGGCATCATTTCTGACCCAAAGCATACACTTACGCTAATGACAGATATCTGCCCGTGTTTGTTCAATTGCTTCAGACGGTAAATCCCAAAATGTTCTGTGCCAAAAAGAGAGGATATAAAAGATATATATATATATATATATATTTCCCCCCCCCTCCGGTACCAAGACTTACATTTGGGATGTATTTAGTGTTCAGAGTCTTTAAAGCTGGTTCACTGTTTTCTGATTTAAGTTTTTTTTTTTGTTGCTGTTGCTTTTATTCAAGCGATGTTAATAGTGTCCTAATCAAGTCAAGAGTTCTTCATTCCCAAAGAATTCTTCATACCCAAGAATTCTTCTTGTCCCTTTTTGTTCCTACAGGCAGCATTACTGAAGTCAGGGGGAAGTCCATGGTGGTCCAGCATCTGAAGTAGAACAATGTTACTACTAATAATGAAAGAAATGTAATATGAACAGAATAATATAAATAAGAACAATATAAAAAAGCAGAACCCTTGATCATCAGTTAGTATTTCATTTTTACTGTCACTCATGCAAAGAAATAATGTAATTACATGTACTAGAAAGCATTTTCTACATGTTCATCTCTAATCTTGGCAAATAAAAATTAGTAGGAAGGTTTTTTTTTTTTTGGTTTTGTTTTGGTAGTTTGTTTGAATTTATTTTTTTGTCAAATATAGAACTTTAATTCTCAGTAAACCATAATGAAAATAGTCCAGCACTAAAGGTGTCAGGGAAAGGAAAAAGATTATTTTTTTGTCGTTCTTTTCCTTCCTCTTCAGAGAGAAAAGGGTAATTGCTCTAAACTCTATCTGTTCCCCTTATGAACATGGATGTTTCCAAATTATACTCATATGGTATTTAGCCTCAAAACTCTTAGTTTTGTATTTATCATTTCGAAAGAGAATGTGCCCATGTACCAGCATAAAACATATCCTCCTCACTTATTTGCCCTTGGTGACTCTTCCTTGATCTTAGTTGCTAGTTGCCTCACCCTCCCCTCCCCTCCCCTCCCCTACTTTTTTTTTTTTTTTTTTTATCAACCACCACCAGTAAAATTGCTCATCGAAGAACCATGTTTTCTGAGCACTCCAATTAAATTTTATGGTATTTTGAAGATCTGCCTATATGAACTTTTGATTTTGCTGGGTGAACTCTTAGGTATGCTTGTACCTCTTATTAATGTTCTTCAGTGCATCTTTACAGTGTCCCACTTTTTCTGGGAAGGGATTTTGAACAGATCATTTGTCATCACATGGATCAAAAGCAATTTAAAAATCTTATCCTTTGAATAAAATAGAGTCTTCCTGGAAAAGATTTTGACTTCTTGGTGACTTTGATCCAAGGTACAACACAATAGAAGTAAGTGAGCACAATGGATGTTTGAGGAAAAAAAAAAAGTTTTGAGCTATACCAAGATTCTTTTTTCCTCTGTGTCCCCATTTTTCTTTCTTTGCACTCTTTAAAGTGGCAAGAGTTTGTTCTCTTGCATTGCTTTTGCTTCCGTTGTTAGCTCTGCCTCAGTCTTATTTTGCACAATCTCAGTATAGTTTTACACTTCCTGACGAAAGGATGTGGGGAAATTTTGTTTATGACCAGTCTGGATTCTGTTTTCTTTTCTTGTAGTCTCCCTGTATGCATCTAAGATCTTTCTTTAAAGGTTATTTATTCATTCCACTATGGATTTCTTCACCAGATATTTCTTTCCTAACATATTTTTCTTCTAGAATTTCTTGGTCATCATCCTTGAAAAAAATTGAAACTTCCTACTCCTGAACAAGAATATTTCTCTTTTGGAATCAACAATTTCAATTACAGAATGTAATTGGGTTATTAGCCAGAATTGTTTGCTTACTGAGTGTTAGAAATGCACATGAAAGATCAGATTCTGAGTATTTGAAAGCTGTTTAGGATTAATAAACTTCAAGATTGCTCACATCCTAGATTGGGTTTAAGTAAGTGAATCAACTGCAAAAGGCTATTTCAGTCTCTTCCACTGTCTTAGTTCTCATATCAATTGCTTTTGTTAGTTTGCCAGTGGTGCAGCTGAAAATGAAACAATTGGAAACAACGATTTATAGAATCATATCTTGTCACCATGACTTTCAGAAAATCAGTAAATATTCATGACAGGTAAAAAATTATTATGTCATTCCTTAAGGGTAACCTTTGGTATTATAAAGACATGCGATAAAGTTCTGCACTTATAAGAATAAATACATTCCCCATATGCCAATAAAGACATGTCCATTTATATCAAGACTGATTTTCGGACCACTGTGTATAGTTGCTACCCCAAATATTCCAGCAGATTTATGGATTCTACTACCAGCACTTTTTAAAATTAAAAAGTGGAAGCGCTTGAGATATTCATTTATTGAACAGCACATTTTTCATACCATTTCAAGAGATATGACAAGCTTATTATCCTTGAGAAGTTGCCATTTAGTGTGAGTAGCGTCAGGATTTTACTATTTTGAAGATTTAAGTGCCTGACAATTATTTTATAGTGTAGTTTAACAGTATACAAACTTTCAGATTTCTTAAAACAAAATAAAACTGTTTTTGATGTTAAGCAAATCTTAGATGGAAGCAATGGGTCAGCTTTAAAACAACTAGAAATGATTCATAATGTGGCCATTACAAACTTAATAAGTCTTATGCTGAATTCTATTGAAGGTATCTTTATTATTATTGGGAGGTAACTAAGAGCCATTTTCATTCTTATGCTAATCAGATTTAATTCCCAGAATATGTGAGCTCAAATAATTCAGTTTCTTATACTCTTCATAGTTTTCTAATTGAAAAATCAACACTCATCAACTCTTTTAAATATAAATAAGTAAACAATCACTAATAAATATCATTAAGAAAGATTATATATTATTTTTTAAAATTAGAATAGATAAACTGTCAATTGCATTGTCAGTGTCAGGTATTTACACTTTTTACAACTTTATTAATGGAATCAAACCCACAAACAATTTAACCCAAGTCTAATAATAGTTTTGCACGGACTGTCACCTCCAATTCTCTGTGAGAAAAACAGAAAGACAAGAATCATCCAATGTGAGACAGTCTGCAGCTAATATTTCTTTGAAAGTAGGCAGGAGACCTGCAGAGGGAGTTAAGCACAGAAAAATGGGTCCGTGTTCACAAAGATTGTATTGATAAAAGTCATGCAGAGACTTCCAAGGTCAAAGCAGGTAGACAAACATACATCTTCTGTACCACCAGCAGTGGACAAGGAGATAGTCACACCCAGAAACACTGACCTCTCTGGAGGCAGACTGTGTATACTTCCTCTGACTGCTATCCCCCAATATTAAAAATAAACATGTTATTGTGGCAGGAAGTGACAATCCAATTTAAATGAGAAAAGAAAAATCAGAAGCAACAAAGACTAAATCTGAAGGAAGCAAGAGCATACAGTAATGATAGAATCTTCAGATTATTGAAATGCTGTTCAAGAATCAAGCCATCTCTTAGAAAAACAAAACCAAAACAAACAAAAAAACACCACCAACAACAACAACCAAAACAGCTGTCTATAACTTCAGGACATACTTATTGCTGTTAGTGTTTCCCCTGGCATGATAGTGGCATTTTTCTGTTATCTTTATCTTAAACCCAGGATGTCAAACAACTTTTGAGCTTGAACCTAAATGTAAAATGACCTCAGGACTTGGAGCTGGTAGAGGACAACAAAACTGTAGGAAATGACACAGAATAAAAAGAGGCATGGCATAAATTATAAGAGAAGAAGTGAAAATGGTTAGGAGAAAAAAGGCAATGAAACAGAAATTTTATAAAGACAAAGAAAAAAATGGGGGAGGGGAATATTTAGGTAGGTGCCCTATGTGATCAGGGAAAGAAAACACATGGAAAAATGCAATTAAATAAAGGAGAAACAGGTTAGTAAACTTCAGCTCCAGATTAGTTAACTGGTATGGCCATATCAGTGTATAAAAATGGGAAAACTAAATGTTGGAGTCACTCAAGCAGAGCAGGTGTGTGTGGTGTTAAATTATGTTATTTCCATGTATGTTTTTACACATATTTGTGACAAAAGTTGAAAGAGAGTAACAATGCACAGACCAAAAATATTTTAAGCTTTGTATGTTTGGAAATAGCCTGCATTTGCCAGAGCTGTTGATGCATCTCATGGGAATTTTAATTCTGAGTCCTTGATGTCTCATATGATAGACTAAATTGTATGGTGAATTTTTGATTTATAATGTTTAAAATTCTGGGCTACTATATTGTCAATGGGAAGTGGTGGTAACAAGTCTATGAAATATAATGTTGCTCAAAAATTCTACAAAAATAAGACAGTGACAGAAATAGCAGCAGCCACTTTCAGTTTGAAATTAAATTGTTTGGTCAGATTAAAATGAAAGGTTTCATTTTAATTTTCTTCATGTAGAATTTATTCAAAATATTAAAGCTACTAGTAATATGTGTGTACAAATAAAACGGGAGATGTTTCTTTGGTGCAGTTAGAGCTCATTGAAGATGAAAGAAAATACCCATATTACTTGTGAGAATAGTAAAAATGACATAGAATGGAGACTACAATTTTTAAAACTATTTACTACGTGGTTATTTCTTGCAAAAACCTTTACTGGACTGCAAAAGTTGAAGATTTCTTATTCTCTTTTGCCTGTTCACTTCATCCACCATGTTTACCTGCTTTGTATCTTATATCCTTAGTTGGATTTAGTAATTCATTGATGCTTCTCTCCATTAACAGTTGTCTTCTCAGATCCTAATCCTACTAATTTTAGTCCTTTCAGAATACCTTGCAATAAGGGAAATCTCAGAGCACGTTTCTTGAATTTTTTCATTGGAAGTGCCAGTTAGATGAAAATGCAAACCAAATACAATTTCTTCTAAAGGGGTTCCAGAGATAATCCCAGCCATTAAAACTAAACAAAGCATAACAAAACAAACAAACAAACAAACAAAAACTTTAAGCTATGTTCTCTTACAATTTTTATACATTTATTGTAGAAGTAGTTTTAAGTATCTGACTAGTGTATATTTCTAGTGTTTTGAAATAAAAATGTGAAGAGAACTGCCAAATACGTCCAGCATGGAATATTTGTAAAGCTCTTTATGAATTGTGAAACAGCAAACAGGCAACTTAAGTAGAACTGGGTAAAAAACACTACTACCTTAAAAATATATCAATAATTAAAAAAAAATAGCGTATGAAGTGATTAGCAAAGGGCACTCATTGTTTTTCACAGTGAGTTTTTTTAAGCACTTTTTCTAATGCATGCTAAAAGGAAATTCTTAAGGGAAACTACAAAATGAACTGAAAATAATTGCTCATTTTAAAGAGATGGTTGCATTTTTGCTCCGAGATGAATTTTTATTTCTGAAAATATTTATCATAAAACCTACTTTTTTGTGGTGTTACTATTTGCTTGTTAGATAGGACATTATAAATGTATACTTTGTGTATTGATCCTTAAATGCAAATTGAGTCAAACCATGATTTTTTAAAAGTGGTTTATTTAATTTTCATAGTGAAGCATGGTAACCATGCTTGCAAAATATTTCACAAGTAATTTTGTAACTGTCATGTACTTAATATCATGTAAAAATATCTATTTTTTAGCAATGTGTATTTGTTTTTCATCGAAGAGTCATTGCTTTGACTAAAATTTAAATGGAGTTGGTTTAATTTTTCATATCAGCCATTATGAAAAGCTGAAAAACCCATGTTTCTGGTTTCTCTTAAGCTTCTTACATTAGGATTTGTGTATAGTTATCATGTTTGAAAGTCAAATAATTGATAAATACAAAGCTATTACAGAGAACTTGTTTCAACTGTTGTTCTTGCAGTGTGTTGCTTATGGACTCCCTGTTATGTTACAGAAAATGCTTACCAGAGTTGAGTGCACATATTCTTATGCTCATTAACTGAGACTACGGGTTCACAGAAGGTGATAACTTCAGGAGGGTTAATAGGGTTAATAGAGGGTTAATAATAGTTGATATACAGTTTCGGTTGCAAACAGACATGAATTCTCTGTGACATGAGTTCATACTTGGTCAGCCTGGAGCACAGAGAGTGATCTAACTTTTGTTTGTACTGTGTTTAATTATAAGTGTAATCAAAATATCCCAGTATGAAACACCTAGGACAGGAATAACTAACAGCCTAATGATAGCATTCATGACTTACCCCACAAAACGGTATTTTAAAAACTCTAACCTGCCTGGCTATGCAGGGAAAATGTAATCTTATTTTTTTTTCCACATGTCCAAACCACTGGATTAACAGATTCTGACGCTGCATTTTTCTCCTGGTGAATTTATATACTAGCTACGTTATTAAATAGGTTAAAAGAAAGCCAAAAGACGACTTCAGAAGCACTCAGCCTGCAATGCGTAATATCCATAAGGCTTAAGGATTTCTCCTGGAATTGGGGAGATTAAGGCGCAAGTCCTTGGTCTGTATGGCTATATACATACTAAGAAATTCAATGTGCTCAAAACTGTTTACTGTCTCTGAGGGTAGTTTTCAGTTGTTAGGATTACAGCTTGGACTGTCCTGACTTTCAGAAAATGTTGTTAAAAGTCCTTCTAAAAATGCAGGTGTTGAGAAATGAGGGATGTTACCTGGAACTCATTTGGAAGTATGGATGCAACCACGTTGTCTTCTGACTGGTGGGAAGCAGGTGCCCACCCCATCCATAACAGTCCTTTCTGTTTCTCTTTCAGCCGTCTGTTGTATAGACTGGGAATGACTGAACAGAGCTCAGCAGAGAAAGGAAATAATCTGAGAACCAAGGATTTGGAATATTTTGTATACACCTACTAGTAGAAATGCAAACAATTACAGAGCTAAAGAGAGGCCATCATGATGTCAGTTATAAAAAAAGAGTGGCAGGAAGTTCCTAAAGATACATTTAGATCATGTTCTTATTTCAAAAACTGCAAGCTCTAATTAGGAATTTAGATACCACATTTAATTTATGTGTATTTTATTTATCCGCTTCCTGATTTACTCAAGCTGAGAAGCTTTCTAAAGGCCTTATAAGCTGTTGCTTGAAAAAGATATAAAGCTGTGCTGGCTTCTCTGCCAACACAAGTTGTAAGAAGCATTGTGCTGAGGCAGTGCTTATCAGTTGCAAACTGGCCACTATTATATAAATGATGTTTCCAGTTATATGAAAGCAAGTATATAATTATGATGATAATTGCTGTTTTAATATTTTGTTGATATAGCTTTTTACTAAATAAATGACATCTTATAAATATTTAACTCTGCTCTCTCTCTCTTTTTTTTTTTTTTTTTTTTTTTCCAGTTTTAATTTAAAGGAAGAAATTAGGTGACAGCTGTCCATTACTACAGATTTCCTTCTGGTTCTTTATCTGTTTTAGAATGTCAGTGAATTGGAGTTCCAGTTATTCATTAATATTTAAGAGGTAAAAACCTACTTGTTATCTCTGATTAATCCAGCCTATTGTGTTACATAGCATCAATCACAAAACATTTCACAGTGTAATGAATTACTATGTAACTGCAGGAAACCATAGGGGATATTAAACTAAATTTAATCTTTTTAACTAATGGTATTCTAAACTAAATGCAGAAGATAGAATTTCTCAATAAATAGAAGAGTGGAAAGATTTCTCTGGAGTTTCTGATAGATTTTCTTGCTGCACACGGTTCCTGTGAAGGACATAACCACTAAAAAAAATAATAAAACAATATAACTTTTCTTTTCCTGCAAACAAATACCAGGCTCTGGTGAAACAGTTTTGAAAAAAAGTTAATATTCAGAAGCTTTACTCAAATGCCTTACAGTTTAGTGATTGACTTCTTGTGCATGTTTAAAAAAAATTTAATTAATTCAATTTTAGGGTAATAAAAGCATTAATTAATTGTAGGTTCACCTAAGGCGTTGCTCATTTCTCTATGTGAAAGCTTTCCCAAGGCAGCACTCCTAGGGAAGGTTGTCTCTTGCTCTTTGGTAGTAGCAGATGTACAGGAGTGAATATACCCCATAAAGGTGACTGGAGGATGTCAAGCCTATTAATATTTGAAGAAGGTTATAGAAATTCCATGCACAGAAAAAGACCAAAGAAAATCCCTTAAAATGAATTGTCCTTTCCAGTCAATGTTTAAACAGATATGATTTGTATGGATAGTCAGGTTCTTCACCATCCGTTGCCTGAATTATGCCTCCTACTTCCATAAAAAAACATACATACATAGCAGAAAATGGAGCATGGAAAATTTGTTTTGTGAACACACCTGTTCTTTTTCAATGCATCTGCTTAAGATTTATTCTCTGCACACACACACACAAACAAAAGTACATGACTTTCAGTAAGTAACAAAGAAGTATAATAGGCTGGTTTGTAATAGCTTTCTGCAGTCATACCAGAAGTAAGGTAATTATTAGATTCCCAGAGTTCATTTGGGTTTAAAATTGTACCTCTCTTGCAATAAGTATTGAATAATGAGCCCCCAAACCCCCAATTTTAAATCTACCTTGTTTTAATTTTACCTTGAGTTTTTAAAAGCTTATTTGTGTGTACGTACAGAGTTTAACAGAAATCCTGGACTACTGTGACTTTTGCTTGAATGAAGGCTACCCTGCTGTGTTTGCTGAAGGAGGATTAGAGAAAAGTGGCGTTAATAAATTATGAAGCAGTTAAAATAAAACTGCAGGCTGGCAGCACAACAGAGTAGAGTACAAAATCAGCAAGACAAAACCTACACATTTTACATCTGTATGGCTCCAAATATGAAATAGGTGTGCAGTGCCTGGGATGCACACCCATGAAAGTGAACTCTTCTGATTAACTCTGATCATTGTTAATGCATTTGCCAAATTTTCAGGCAGAAGCACAAAGCTGAGTGCCCTTAGCTTTTAATGAATTCCAAGGGAACAAAAGCAGAATTTTTGGAAGGCTCATCTCATGGGACTGTTGCTAGCATAAACATACCGCAGAGTGGTATGCCTACAGAATCCATATCTTTTTAAGTTTTGAAGTAATAGATGGAAAAAAAAGATTGAGCAACACAAAAGGGACATTTCTGAAGTTCAGAGTGTGTTGGGGGCTATTTCTGGAAAGAACTGTTTCCAAGACAATATTTCAAAATTGGGTCTAACACTAATATAACCATATGTCCTCCTATAACACCATATTCTTGCTAACTGAAAAGTGGTATAATTAAAACCATTTGAAATTGTCCACCTAGGCTATAACTACATACATGTAATAACATTGAGCATTACAGTAACCAATCGTGCAGACATCTATGTATGTTTCCTTATTTAGCGCAAGGAAAAAACATAAGCTATTCTGCAAGCATTTGTAAGGTATTAATCCATAGGCAGATTTCTCTTATGTGGTGAAGAGGCACAGTATAGGAGGATTAAGTGGTATGAAGCCATACTTTTCTTCTGTCAAAGAAGAAGCTATGTGGACAAGGCTATGCCAGATTACTGGCTTCCGTCAGAGAAAATTTAACAGAATAAACAGAGCTTTTTAGTGTAAACCTGAACAGCAGATCTTGAGTTGTTCATGTTCTTGTAGACATAGACCTGGTTACCCCATTACCATCTCTGGACCTTTAACTACTCTGTAAAGCAGAAGAGCATACCTGAAAGAGCACTTCAACCACAACATTCTTTCACACCAGCTGAATTACAAAACTGAGCTTGGTAGATAGAATTACTTTTCACCATTCCGTCCCCTGCATGTGGCTTTTGAACAGGATTCAATATGATTTAGAGATCTAGATTAATCAGTGGAACCAGGAGGTTCAGCTGGGGATCTTTGTTTAATGTTAATGGCAGCACTTAGCTGTTACAAAAATTATAAAATCACTTTAAGTAAGTGTATTGGGTTTACATTTTTTTCCTACTAGATGGTGATACAGGGCCCAGCTGTGTGAAATCTCTACTTCATATCAACTGTAAAACTATACTAAGTAATAAATAAAGTCTGTACACTAAGCAAATGAGTAAGTAATGCTGCATAAAATTAACTAATAATAAAATCAAATAATAGTTAAAATATTGTTAGTGCGTAGTTTATATGCAAATCTCCTTAACTTGGGTTATGAACAGAGTCCTACCATGGTGAGGCAGAAGTCAGAGGCAGGAAGAAAGGCTGTATTACAGTATCAATTTGATGTATGGCAAAGAGATAATGGATGTAGGTCTGTTTTAAGAAACAGTTATACCTTTTCTGATGAGGTTTTGCAGTCTTTTCAGAGAAGCTCATATATATGTCTATGAAACTTGATATGATTTTTTTGGGTGCTTTTTTTTTTTTTTGGTATGGAAGGGTTATCTATCCATTTTTCTTCTTTCTTCTTCACTATTTCTTCAAATTTTGAGCAGTTCAGCAGTTAGAACAATAATGGAAATAAATTAGGGAATAATGACCATAAAATTTTGATCCATTAATGACACCAATAAAATCCTAACATACTGTAACATGTTGACCAGATCTACTTGCAAAGTATGTATTCACATGAACTTTTCCCATATATGGCACATCTGCATTTCATTGACTTTGTGTCTATTAGGATCATAGGAATTTAGTTGCTTTTTTAAAATTATGTTTTATCATTATATTAGTTTTAAATGTTTTATCCAGTAACTGTGTTTATAAAACAGTTGGCATGGGTCTCTGGGCAGCAGGAATCTGCTTTAATCTGCAGGTTAAATTTTCTGTACCTTTTCAAGAGGTTCATCAGAAGCAGTCTATAATTTGTGGCTGATGATGCAAGGTCAGCATTGTAGCTAGAACAGTTTAGGCAAAAATTGAGTCATACCCTTTTCCGTAGGACAGTGCAATTCTGTCAAGATCAAAAAACTTCATAAAATTGATTTTGATTTTGTCAATATGTCCTCTGGAGGCAGAGGAAATAAGGGGAAGAAGAAAGTCCTGAAAATGCCAAAATATGCCATTTTTATTTTTTTTTAATGAAATTCATTAATAGTTCCGTTTGAAATTACCCATTGTTCCATATATTTCTTTTCCATTGGCTACTATATATAATACAATATGCAATACAATTAAAATAGAGCAGGAATGCTTATATGTAAAATTAGATTTTTCAAATACATTAACTTTCTAAAGAATTAGATTTTTCTTTTTTTTAAAAGAAAAATGTCTTTGGAAATCTGGAAATCCACCATGAATTGTTTTTCTGCAATCTCCTCTTATCTTTAACTTGTGTCTATATTTTTATAGATATTCAGAAAGTATATTTGAATAATAGGAAATTTATTTTTATGTATGTTTAAGATTAAATCTATAATAGAACAGGAATAAAAATTACCATTATAGAACTTCAAGGGGTGAAGAACCCTGATATCCATTGCATTCCACAAAATATCTTTTTCAGCTTTGAAGTACTACAAGACCTTATATATTTTCTGTTACTGCATTCAGCCAGGTGAATTAACAGACTGAAGTTTTATATCCTCTCTTGTTACTTGTGAACACACAATCTAAAATATCTTTGGTGTTATAGAAATATTTTTTTAAAATAAATGTAAAAATCTATATGCATCTTCCCTCTCAGAATTTAGCGGATTCATGTTTTACTATCAAATGGGTGCATTTACATTAACATCTACAGAGTATTTTCAAGCAATTCTCCCAGATGTTTCCATTCTTACCTTTGGCTTTCATCATCGATGGACATTAGAGACCACAAACTGGATTACTTTCAGATGAGATTAAGTTGGAAAATAGATGCCAAAAGTACATTTCATGCAGTGGCTAACAGACATTCAGTCCTTGGGACTAGTGTAGAGAAACAAAAATCAGCCCCCTTAAATGCATATTTTGTGGATTTTGATTACTCATCATCAACTGTGTTGATCCACATACTTACTCCTACTCCTATTTGCAACTATGTTACTTACTAATGTAGATGTACCCACATGCACCATGACACTGAATTCCTTTCATAAATCAGTTCTGTGTCATCTTAGAAGTGCAGTAGCTGAGATTTATTTATTTATTTATTTTTCCTGAGCCATTTTTAATCCTGTGCTCTGATCATTAGAAAGTTTTCTTTCCCCATTTTTTTTGACTGATTGCTTTCACGATCATCTGATTTCCGTTTGCTGATATTGGATACTATAGCTTAAACAGTCTTTTTAACTGAGATCTAATATTTAACATACTGATGAAGACAATCATGTCCTCTTTCAGTCATCTTTTTGCTAGGTTAAACTAGCCAGACTGCTCCATACATGTTTATGTATTTTTCTTTAATTTGAAGCAAAGATAGGTAGTATCTGAACAATTTCAATGCAATTAAAGATTTCAATAAATAAGCCATTATATCTTCCATTTTAACTCTCTAATCATGACAACACAGAGGATAGAAAGAACCGTTTGTTTTCTTGTTCTTGCTGCCATGGTTATAGGTTTAACTTCCACTCTAAATTACTGCAGTGCTTCATTAAATTTTTCAATTTTTATTAGATTTTATTACAATTTTCAAAATAATTGGTGTTTAAAGCCAAGTGAAAAATCATTTGTAATTTTAAAGCTTATATCTATATAAAATAAAATCTATATTTAAAAACAGGAAATTAAGATCCATGATATATCTTAAAACTGGCATCATCTGGAGGGAGGGATGGACAAATCAAGGTTATGTGTATATTCATATGTGAAGAAATAAGTGCTAAAAGAAATACTAGAAGAAAAGGCTCACAGAATCATAGGATCACAGGATAGCAGAATGGTTGTGGTTGGAAGGGCCCTCTGGAGGTCATCTGGTTGCCCAAGACCATGTCAAGACATCTTCTAAACAGAGCCAAAGAGGGAGACTCTGCGACCTCTCTGGGCAACCTGTGCCAGGGTTCAGTCACCCGCACAATGGAAAAGTGTTTCTCCATGTTCTGATAGAACATCCAGTGTTTCAGTTTGTGCCCATTGCCTCTTTTTCTGTTACTGGACACCAATGAAAAGAGCCTGGTTCTGTCCTGTTTGTATGTTCCCTTCAGGTATTTACACACATTGATAAGATTCCTCCGGAGCTTCCTCTTCTCCAGGCTGAACAGTCCCAGGTCTCTTAGCCTTTTCTTATAGGATAGGTGCTCCAGGCCCTTAATCTCAGTGGCCCTTTGCCTGACCTTCTCCAGTGTGTCCATGTCTTGCACTGACTAGGGAGCTCAGAACTGGACACAGTACTCCAGGTGTGGCCTCACCAATGTTGATTAGAGGGGATGGATCACCTCTCTCACCTTGCTGGAAACATTCCTCCTATTGGAGGGTACATTCTACCCCATCATCCAGACTGTTAATGAAGATAATGAACAGCACTGGACCCAGTATTAATGTTTGGGGTACACCACTAGTTACTGGCCTCTAATTAGACTTTGTGTTGCTGATCACCATCCTCTGGACCTGTCCATTCAGCCAGTTGTCATTCCATCTCCTTGAACTTGGATCCATTTCATAGCAATTGCCTTAGGAATGTACTCCCTCTGTTCTTCTAAATTAACTTTTCTGAAAAATGAAAAATCAAAACTGTTCTTAAACAGGGATCAGAAGTTTAAGCAATCTTATTGAAGAAAATACAAACAAAAAAGTCTCTTGTTCTTCTAACACCTTTTTGAATTCATATTGTTTTGTTTTATATGTGTCCTGAATGCTGTTGCTTAAATACTAGTTTGATTTTCTCCTTTTAAGAGAATTCTGAAACCAATTCATATTCTCCAAAGTACTGAACTTTTTTTTTTTTATTTATTTTATTTATTTTTTTTATTTTAGGAACAGCAGTTAGAATCTCTTGGTAGCATACTGTGATGTGATTATTTACATGTCTTATTCTGAGATTCGGATTAGTAGTGGACAGACTGAGTTTAAAATTTTTCTTCTGGAGCGGAAAGGCAAAATCTTGCTTGATCTTGATTTTCAGTACAAATACAGATTGTAAAACTAGGGCCTCGTGATCTGTCTGACTTTTGGGGTTTTATCCCAGAAAAAATGGGATAGTCTCTGGTAAGTGCCTTGGGAACATGCAGCTCTCCCCATGTGCAGGCCCAGAACTGCCTCCTTTGCAAGACAGTAGCTGCTGTTATTTATGACTGGAATTCATAATTTTCCATTTCACAATCCCGCAGAACACACAGTTACAGCTGGGAGATCCTCAAAAGACACTGACTCTTATTCGTTCTTGAGCACAATATTCAGGTTACTGACTTATTAGCTCTGGTGCCCTTTCCGAAGCAGATTACCTACCTTTTCAGTACAAACGAAATAAGTATTCTTTAGGCCAGGACTGGAATGCTGGTATCCTCATTACTAGGTACCGTATCAATGAGCAGTATGCTTTTTCTTGCTTGCTGTGCTGCAGATTCAAGGAATCCTCAATTCATTGCCATACAGTGATAAGTTATTTGGGAAAGCTATTTGTATTTCAGGATGACCTATAACTTCAGGAAGAAAACTAAATATTATTCTAGGAAAAGAAAAAAAAAAAAAGCAGATTGACCCAATTTACTCAGCTGACCTAAACATATAAAGCTAATAAAGTAACACTGAATAGGCTGTTTTACAGTAGTCCAGCAGCGTAGCTGGTTTCAGTCATGATATTGATAATGTTGGAAAGAGTATACCAATGAGAAGAAAGACAAAGTATATGAAAGCTATGAAAATGACTTGTATTTATCCACTAGATGTATATTTCAGTAAGACATAAGAAGGGAGAAAAGTTGTTTTACTGGTAAATCTCAGAAGTTCTTAAAATTTATGAATTATGATTTGTACTCTAATCTAGTTTGGGAGTGTTTGTAAACAACCCTGCTTCCAGTCCTTCCCTGCTCTTCCATATGTGGTAATATTCAATTGTATGGGGGCCATGACTGCATTTACATGTTCAGGAACTCAGTGAAGGAAAAACATTTTGTCATTTTGCCTTACCATCTCTGTCCCATTTACAGCACAGCCCCTCTGCCAAACAGCCTAACAATAACATGCACAGTTCAAATTCATGACAAGAGGAACCTTTTCTTATAAACAGTTGTGATGGTTTTAGTCAATTTTTTAATAAGGGAATGAATATTTGCAACTCACACGTGACTTTGCCCATCTTACTCCTGTTCAACTGTATTCACTTTCATATATATATATATATATATCCCCAAATCAACTACCTTATTGACGGCCCATATATTAAAGCAGATTTTCACAAGTGGGAGGGAATGTGCCTCCAACAATCACATTTATATGTCATTACCAGAAGTTACCATCCACCTGTCCTCTCAAATTTTGAAGGATCTCAGACCACAGCAGAGAAGCTGCAGGGATTTTGGAGCAAATTTTACCTTTGAAGACAACTGCAGGTTGTAGCATTCTGCTGCTGGAGTTCACAGCCACCCATCCAGTTGAACTCTCAGTTCTAGGTAAATTCTAAAAGAGCTTTGTGGCCTCAGATGACTTTTTTTGTCATCCCGAAAGACTGCTGTTGTCTCCCACCATGTAATAACTGATGAAGAAAAGGTTGTTTTGAAGCTGTCTTTTCAACTTTCCTTAGGGTTTGCAATCAGAAGTAGTTAAAGTTGTCTTTTAAAATAGGAAACGGGAAGTCTTTCACAGGACAAAAATAGGTATGTCTTAGCCAGTATGACTAGCAGTAAAAACCTTATCAGCATCTGCTTAATTTTCATTTTCTCAGATGTCCGTCTATCTGCTTCAACATAGTGAACCACAGCTTGATCTGCAATGCCTGTGTTTGTTATGCTATTTTGTGCATTAAAAGAATATAGGCTACAGGTCTTTACCCCAGAGTACATATTGAGTAGTTTACTTAATGTGTTTTCTTCTAATACACACTCTTATGTTTGCTAGTAGCCTTTTACTTTCATGTTTAAAAATGATCAGAGTCTAAACCAGGAGAGCTGAAAACCACATGATTATTCTCTTTCAAATGCAGAGCCATCAGAGTCCTCTCCTGCAGAGGGCTGATAAGTGCTTTAAATTTTTCAAATATGGTAGAAATTGTGGCCTTTCCCCTTTAGCCTTGATTAGGGTTGGGATTTAACACATGCTGCCTCCGTATTTTCTGTGATTAGATTGTCCTTGGGCAAGTGCATCCAGCATGTGCTAGGCAGGTCAGTGATCAGTCTTCCACAGGGAAAAGAACAAAACCAGAAAATATTCATAATTCATTAAGATCAGACATTAAAGAATACTCTAGAGATATCTGCTGGTTGTGTGCATTTATTCTACAGTATTATTATTATTTTACAATTTGCTCTTCATGTCGGTCATTACCATATGCTTTGATTATTTTAATGCATTAGTATTTCCTGCCTTTGTATACACAAGCCAGAGTTTAATTTTCAACATATTTGCCTGTAGAAATATTTCGTTCTTTCAAGGGATGTTCTCAGGGCTAAGGATACATTCTCTGTTTAAAAATAAATAAATCATGCTAGGACATGATCTTGAACTTCATAAGAACTGCTGAATATTAAAAGCATAAGACACTTCCCTACAAGATTTTAACTGTATTTTCTGCACTGCAGTGAAGTAAATATACATTGGTATGTGGCTATAGAAATATTTACAATGCACCATTCTCAGTTATAGAAAAACGGTGACTTATTTCTCCTAACTTTTCTACCCCAAAGTTGTATTTCTTGTATGTCTTAAAATGATGTAAGTTGTATACCTTAAAATAATACTCTTAACCAGAAAGCTCATGTGCATGGCTGAACAATGAGGAGTGAAATTTGCCTTTCTGCAGGGAGCCAATGTGATTCCTATGCAACACAAGACCTTCCTAATCTCAGCTTCAGAAAGTTTAACATTTCACAGAGGCACATAATGGCTGAGATTGGAGGAGACCTCTAGAGACCAACTAGTCCAATCCCCTGCTCAAAATAGGGTTAAGTAGAGCAGGTTCCAAAAATCAGTTACTTAATCTACCTGAACTTTTTGCAAAGCGTTTGACACTGTCCCCCATCCTTATCTCTAAATCGGAGACACCACATGCTGGGTAAGGAATTGGCTAGATGGTCACACTTAAAAAGTTGTGGTCAACAGCTCAGTGATCAGGGGGAGATTAGTAACAAGTGGTGTTCCTCAGGGGTCAGTACTGGGATCGGTGTTGTTGAACATCTTTGTTGGTGACATCGACAGTAAAACTGAGTGCACCCTGAGCAAGTTTGCAGATGATTCCAAGCTGTGTGGTGCGGTCAACACACTGGAGGGAAGGAATGTCATCCAGAGGGAATTTGACAGGTTTAGAGGTGGGCATGTGCAAACCTCATGGGGTTCAACAAGGTCAAGTGCAAGGTCCTGCATCTGGGCTGGGGCAATCCCAAGCACAATTACAGGCTGGGTTGAGAATGGACTAAGAACAGCCCTGACGAGAGGGACCTGGGGTTGTTGGTTGATAAGAAACTCAACATGAGCCAGCAATGTGCACTTGCAGTCCAGAAAGCCAACTGTATGATAGGCTGCATCAAAAGAAGCATGGCCAGCAGGTCAAGGGAGGTGATTGTCCCCCTTTGCTCTCGTGAGACCCCACCTGGAGTGCTGCATTCAGCTCTGGGGCCCTCAGCACGAGAAGGAAGAGGAAGTATTAGAAAGAGTCTACAGGATGGTCACAAAGATGATTGGAGCACCTCTCCTATGAAGACAGGCTGAGTTTTTCAGCCTGGAGAAGAGAAGGCTCCAGGGAGACACTACAACAACCTTTCAATACCTAAAGAGGGCCTACAGGAAAGCTGGGGAGGGACTCTTTACCAGGGAGTGTAGTGATAGGACAAGGAATAATGGCTTTAAACTAAAAGAGGGTAGTTTTGAATTAGCTATTCAGAAGAAATTCTTTACTCTGAGGTTGGTGAGGCACTGGAACAGGTTGTCCAGAGAAACTGTGGATGTCCCATCCCTGGAAGTGTTGAAGGCCAGGCTGGATAGGGTTTTGAGCAGCTTGGTCTAGTGGCAGGTGTCCCTGCCCATGGCAGGGGGGTTGGAATTAGATTATCTTTGAGGTATCTTCCAACCCGAATCATTCTATGATTCTGTGAAATAGACTTTTTCTTATACTTTCACAGAATTTCCTGTATTTCAGTTTTTGCCCTTGCCTCTTGTCCTTTCAAGGTTTCTCTTTGGATACCACTGAGGAGAGTCTGGCTCTCCATCTACGAATATGAACACTGATCAGATCCTCTTGAACCTTTTGCTGTTAATATACCCAATAAGAGTACAAGCCCTTCTCGTTGCTCTTCACATCCCTCACCAGATTCAACTCCAAATGGATTTGGTTTTACTAACATCATCCCTACATGCTCAGACTGCATTTCCATATTTCTTCTGGGACTCCTATCCCTGTCTCAGGAGCATACCTCTTGAATGCTTCCTTTTTATGTTTTAGTTTAGACAAGATCTCCTTGTTTGTCTATGTGGTCCTCCTTCAACCTTTGCTGCATGTGGGGATAGACTGTTCTTAAGCTTGGTGGCAGTGATCCTTGAAAATCAGCCAGCTCTCCTGGGCCGTCTTCTCTCCAAGGCTATTTCCCTTGGGATTATTCCAAGCAGGTACCTGAGCAAGCCAAAGTGTTCTGTCTTGAATTCCAGACCTGAAGTCCTGCTAATTACCTTGTTCCCTCTACTCAGGATGCTGGACTCCACAACGTCATGGTCACTGCAGCCAACCTTCATATCTCCAAACCATTTTTCTTTGTTTGCAGCTAGGTTCAGCAGAGAACCTCCTCTCTTCAGCTCATTGTCGTCTTGTATTAGGAATGAATCATCAACACACTCCAGAAACCTCCTGGATAACTTGTTCTTCTGATCTGTGAATTCAAGAGCCACCCAGTAAAATGATTTATCTTCTGGTTACATTGGAACTGTTTTCTTCACAATTATAAAAAAAATAGTCCAGGATTTCTAGGAGATTTTTTCATAAAGACTTTGACTTTATAAAAAGATACAAATGGCCCCTGTTCACTTTGCTCTCCAGCTTGGGTTTCTGAAATGGGTTTTGAATCAGAGGCATTGAGTTTCTTAGTAGTCAGATAATAGAGACTCCTTTTCATTCCTGAGGTACTTTTTCTTCCAGGAAAACTTGTTGTTAGTTCTCTACCCTGTAATGAAGTTCAGTTTGTTTTTCAGCATATTCCATGAGCTAGGCCTTAATGTTTGTTATTCTGCTCAGGTGCTCTGTGTTAACTATTACAATTACATTTAGTGAAGGTGAGTAATATAGCCATTGAGGCCCAGTAATTCAACCCGGTGCAAACATTTTACAATCACACCACCACAGCAAATCATAGCATGTTTTTAGAGGCCTTCACCTTCATGTGTGTGTATGTGTTCCTTGATGGCATTACCAATAGCTAATAGCTAGTAACTGTAGTCCATAATTAACATATTTTCAGTTTATTTTGTCTTCCTGAAAAGGAATGTAGAAATACTGACAAATACAGATTTACTCCCAGGGATTTTGAACATATATATTTTTAGTTAAATTATGTCTTCAATTCATTAGCTAATTATTCAGGTTTGTATTGCTTCCTTTTAAGACACAGGGAATACTCCTATTTTATACAGAGGAATCAAGACTATGATAAATACATTGTTTATGTGTCAATAAAACCAGAATATGTTATGTGAGCTTTGTTAGTATTGAGCAATTCTTTTTCTATTTAAAACACAAAGTATTTTGTAAATGCTTCTACAGTGGAGGAAAAGAAAACTCAGTATTAAATATACTCAAAGAATATAATGCTCAAAGTTGCTGTGTAAGGAAATTTCTATTATGTGTGCATAAAATAGACCTTCTCTTACAATTACCAGTTTCTGATTATTTGAAAAACTATAAATATTTGTGAAAAAGTTAATTGTTCTCTTTGAAACATTTGACACATTCTTCATTACTTTTAGAACACGTGAGTTTTTTCCCAGCCACAGTTACAATTAAGACTGATGAAATCATTAGATGTGTTGTAAACATTCAGTTTATCCAAATAGAGTTTGGCAACATCTTAAAGGTCTTCTGTCAGGTTCATTCACTGTTTAATTATTTGTTGTTGATACTGAATTCCAGTATGATCGTTGTCATTTGTCATTCCACTCTATTGCAGGTACAGAAACTAATTTTTCATTATATGGCTGATGGTTCCAAGAAGGTTTCAGTTAAGTGAACAGGAGAGATAATAACATCTCTGGAAAGTTTGCAGTTTCCTCGTGAAATTAAACAACTATTTTCTTATGATTTATTAAGCACAACAATGAATACAATAACTGATGAGCAAATACTGTACTTCCCTAAAATCAGATTTAACTTACTTTTCTTGATAATTATGGCTTATAAACAAGCCAAACAAGTTATATCTCAGGGATTATTTAATTATTTTTTATTTTATTTTATTTTATTTTATTTTATTTTATTTTATTTTATTTATTTTATTTTATTTTATTTTATTTTATTTTATTTTATTTTAAATTTCTTGCTGCTTAAGTATTTTTAAAGGAAAGCTCACAAGACACAAGATACTTATCTTGGTTAAAGATAATGTTAAAGTGACATATGCAAGAGTCCCTTCAGTAGTTTGGATTCTGTAATCCAACTCCAGAGTTTTATTACATTTTGTATTTTAACTACCTGTCTAAGAAAGTAGATAATGTATGATATTTTCTTTGATTATCTAATTAGGATTAAATCCATGGAAAAATAACACTGCAGGATTGAAATTGTGCTGGTAATTTAAAAGCGATCTATATCCTCACCTTACCTTATATCTATAAACTATTTGTTGTGACTCCTCAAGGGGTAAAGCCTTGACTACCTACAATTGCAAGCGGAAGATACCTTTTTGTACTATATCAACAGTGAGGACCACATCAGCGTTTGTAGTTAAAACATTTTTAACTAGATTTTTTGAATGGAGGGAGAACCTACATTTTCACCTATTTTTATCCTTCTCTTTAATCATAGAAATAAGTAAAATAGTTATAAATATGGAATGCAAGTTTGTAAGTATGAGGCATGTTATGTAGGCAAAGGTTATTCACAGTGGCTGAAGTAGGTGCCTTTCCTGTTACGTGTTCCTCTTTCCTCTCATAGACATGATTGGTTTAGTTACACAGGCCATCTGTATCATATACTCTTCTTTAAAACTACATTAATTGAAAGCACAGAGAGGCACAAAAAGCTAGAGATTTGAGATCCTTATTTTCAATCCATGACACTGTCTGCCTTTGTCTCTGATCCTCTTCCCTACAAACAAAGAAGATGAGGTATAGATCTCCTTTCTGTAGTTTCTTCTTTGTTCCATTTCCATCTTTTCCTCTAAATTGAAAAATGCCTTTTGATGAAAGGACTGTTCTCTACAAATGTGGCATGCCCATTTTCAAGGAAGAAATGCCATTCAGTTAGAATGTTAGTAGAAAACAATTAAGCTGTCTTCTGGATCAATTTCTGTACTTTTTGGTTTTCCAAAAAGTGTACTTGCAGTTCTTTTTAGATGAGGCTTCTAATGACTGGATCCCTGAGCAGCTTTTCATCCAAACTCTAAAACTGTACGACAGCAATGAAAATTGCCTTGATAATACTTATTTATTTGGTCACAAAAGTGTTGTGAAGTTTAAATAATTAATACTTGCAAGCATTTCAAAATCTTTAGTTTAAATGATGAGATGGCATCTCTTAAAATCTGGGATATGTCTTAAATTCTATGAGAATATTATCTAATTTGTAGAGCATATTATTTGAGAGTACTTCTGATAATGAGGTGGTTTTAGCTGGTTATAGAAATCCTATTAAATGCAAAATAGTAACAACAGGTCTGACTGGATGCAGGTGCTGAGAGAATTTTGTACATGAAGGACTCTGAAACACATATGAAACAGTACGACAGTGAGACGAATGGGCTACTTTTTTTTATTTTTTCTTTTTTTCTTTTCTTTTTTTTTCTTTTTTTCTTTTTTTTTAAATTTTTTTCTTTTTCTTTTCTTTTTTTTCTTTTTTTTTTTTTTTCTCCCCTCCCTCAGAAAGACTCATAACCTCATCTGAAACTTATTTGTAGCCATGATTTGGAGTTGCTTATTACTGGGTTCAATGTGAAAAGTTTAAACTTGTGTGTGCTATGGCAGCCCTTCCATGCAAGTTAAAGTTGCTGTGACTCACAATAGGAAGCAAGGCATATTAGTCTGGGCATAAGTATATTAATGTGTTATTTCTGTTGTACCCTGAGTGATAGGAAGAATCCCGGTAATAGAAGGATCTGCGCCTTTTCCTTTCTCCCTCCCCTCCCTGAAATTCTTTTAGTTCTTCAGGCCCTCTTTCTAGCAACCATCATGAATTTCCAGTTTCCCTTAGCTGTGTGTCAGTAGCAGCTGACAGAACTCAGTTTTTTTTGTTCTAATTTTGATGACATTCTTCTTTCCATACTCCACTGCAATGCTGACAGTGCTGCTTTCAGCATCTAGGCTGTGAAAACTTAGCACTGTGCATTGTATGTGTCAATGCAAACACCAGCCTAGATGGTATTCACCTCACCTAGCTTCAGGTGTATGCACCTGAACATGTGAACTCCCCTTGAAGTCAGTGCAGAAAAAGGCATGGTTAGAATTCTGATAATGAAAATATTATCAGACCTTCACTTGGCAATGAGATATACCACTTTTTAGAAGTACTTCTAGAAGGAATTTAAAGAAAATCTAGACAATTAAATCTACCTGTGTTATCATTTTTTAGCCCTGTGCCTCCCACCCTAGATAAATATTTTTATGTGGTTTTGGGATGTGTTGAGATCAGCCATGTCATATATATCTGCCTCAGTGTCTCCATTTGTACATTACCATGAAAACTGTCATTTTTAAACTAAGAGTATTGATGAAGGAAACAGTGGCTTATGACAGGAAGTGGTATCATCTAGTGTATTTGTATCTGTGCTGAAAGATCAGTGTTCTCATGCTGAATGGGCTCTAATAACATTTATCAATTTTATGTTCTTATATCCAAGACTGCATTGCTTCAAGAGAAAAAGAAAGAAAGAATTTGATTTTAGGAATTTGCTGACATTTTGCCAAGTGTGTAACAGTCTTTAGCTGTTATTGTTTCTTTTGGCAGCATATGACACTGGAATTTTTCATAATTCAGTTCACAGCAAGGCTTACTGCCATACTCATTGTCTGGTTTGACTCATTTGCCTCTGTCTGGAGTAAGCTACATCTATACAAGGCAGTTTAAGCTTTGGCATATCTCAAAAAGCCACTGTAGGTCTTCTGTATTTTTAGTACTTACATACTACAATTAGGATGGATATCTTATCAGTGAGTCATCATTTCATTGGGTAGGTAAATGACATCCAAGTCTATTTTATACTTCTTTTAGGTCATCATACTGCAGTCTCTTATCCTAGATAATGACCTCTACTATATACAATTTTGGATGCTACGTATCATTATGAAGTTAAAATGCTTTGTTATCTCTGGGTTATCTGTAGTATATTAGCATTTGTTATATCTTCTAATGAATGTTGTCCACATCTTTTCCAGCACATGGTGGTGATTTTTTACATACTCTACTAGTACGACCTGTAGTATTGTTACAGGCATCTGTGAAATCTCGTATTTATATTAAAGTGCTTAATAAATTACAAAGCTTGACACCTGAAATGTCTTTTAGCATTTCTTCCTGACCTTCCATTATCTTATATTTTCAGCCATTTAGGCAGAGCTGTGGATGATGATTACATGTCACATTATCAGTCCTTTAGAAAAGTTCTCTTTACTTTAGCTGGGTGGCAAAAACAAACGCTTTAAGGACATTTATGTTTCATTGCAATTCAATGATGTTTTGAGTGACAATGGCAGCCAAAATGCAAGCATAATATTTCCAATTTGGCACCTTCTTTCTTTTTTCTTACTGTAACTCTGAGTATGCTGTTTCTCAAAGCGATCCTGAATGTCTCAATGTAGACTTTGGAAGTAGAACTTATCTCACCTAATGGTAGATAGGCACATGTAAATTTATTTTTGTGTTTATATTAATTCAATATGAAATTGTTTCACACTAGTGATAATTGCTGTAATTTCCTGATGAACTTTTAAAGCCAGAGCTTTTGAAATGGAATAAAGACAGCTGCTGCAATATTGTGCTTAGTTAACCAACTAGTATGCCTATAATAAGGCATCCTATTTAAAATTACTATAGTTTTCCTTCTCACTGCATTGTGCAAAAAATCACAGCAGTTAATAAATAGTCAAAGATCTGGGTAGTTGACTGGGAACATAGATCACAATGCACAAATAACTCAGGGAGTAGTCTGAACACTATGCTATGCAGTTTTTCTCTCTGTCTCTGTGAAGCTCGAGTCTGCTGCACTGTAAATTAACCTTGCAGTGTAGGGAGGATAAACATACATGCACGTACACATGTAGGTCTGCACTTATAGCCTAGAAAGTCAATGGAATACTTGAGGTAGCTGAAGGGAGCTGAACAAATCTTTGTATCTCTTCAGAATTACGAGGTACAAAATTTCAGCTAGTCACTCTAGCATAACTATTACTTAAAAAACAAACAACAACAACAACAACAAACCACAAAGGATGTGGTGATCTGAAAGAAAACACAATGTCTGTGTGTAAACTTAACCCATAGTTCTGTGGTGGCTTCATTAAAAGCCTCAACATCCGTTACATCCTTGAGGGTCACGGTAGATGGGACTCCAACACTGGGAAGCCTGAGACGCTTTTCACTTTGCACAGCACAGAAATTTAACTGCCTGATAAAATTTAACTTTTATATTTTGAATTGTTTTCAGAGTTAAATTTATTTCACCAAGCATTCTTGGAATTGTGAATTGTATGCAGATGCATTCATTCTGCCCACTTTCCTCTTTAGAAAGAAAAGGGAATTTTCTTTCTATAATATAGGGAAGATTTCCTATGCCACAGATGATGTTTTTCTATCCCATTTTTTCAATTATGATAAAAGACATGACAATAAGAAAAGAAAATTTCTCTTCCACAGATGTTTTCTTCTAGATATTTCTCAGTATCAAATTTGTGATTTATGAATCAGAGGAAATGACTTTTGTTTGCTACCTCAAGTGTTCCATCCAGCTATCCATATTTTTCACTGCTTTTCATCACTACAAATAGAATACCTCTCTATAAATACATTCATTCTTTTATAATACATCTGTAAGGTCAGATAACATCACCACATGGAAAGTCGAGACAAGGAAAGAATGAAAGCGAAGTTTCCAAAAAAAGAATTGGAAAATGTTTTCATTTTCAGAATGAAACTAGGTAACAGAGATTTACATTTTGTTGCAAGACAATGGTGTTTGGTTCCTTAAAACCTCTGAAAATGTTACTGCTGGTGACCTGAGAAGATATTTGACCTGAGAAGAACGTTTGTGCAATGAGTGCAAACTGAAACAAAGGAAGTTCCAACTGAATATGGGAAAACACTCTGTGATTCTGTGATATGCAGGAAGAATATGACCCCATGGAGAATTGAAAACATCCCTTCCTCCTTTACATGGTTTTAATTTAAATGAGAATTTTTGGCTGATTTTATAATGTTGACGCAGTCTGACATTATCTCTTGGCTTAACTATTATTTGTACATCATATACATTTGCTGGGTCATGTTGCCTTCTACTTCTACACAGAAGTGAAAGACAGTAATATATATATATATTTTTCCTGGTACTCGTATATTATTATATTTTACATTAAAATTCAAGTGGTCTCTTTTACTAATATTTTATGGTCTGTATTTTTGCACTTCTAGAGTTATGCTTCTTTTTGATTAAGTTGTTTAAGATTGCTCTCCCTTCAATCCTTTTTGCAGTATTCATTATGTACGTCCTATTTGCCTTTCCGCTTCTTAAGTAAAAACCAGTCCCTGATGTGCAGGTCAACAGTTTTCCTGAGAGACAGAAACTGCTGGTTATTTTTCTCACATTAATCTCAATCATATACTGATTACACTCTTACCTCCTTGATTGCTCTGGTCCATTCTGTGTTTCTGTATTGTGAAAACACAAACAACCCTTGGGCCTCAACTGATAGCTAAAAGCGTTAGTGAAAACAGAGAATGTCTAGATCTTAAGTTCATTATTCTTTCTAGAAACGGTGTCTGAACTTTTGCAAGAATGACATGTGGGCAAACTTCCTATTACTCAGAGTTAATTGCTGCTGGAAAAGCAATCTCTGATTTCCTTTTAAAGTTCCTGATAGCAATCTTAACCCATTTACTAATAAAATCTCTACCTAATGTCTCAGGAGTGCAGTGACCAATCAACAGTTGTATTATTCGGATTGGTTTATTAAAAGAGTGATTTCTCAAGAAAAAAAGAAAAAGAAAAAGAAAAAGAAAAAGAAAAAGAAAAAGAAAAAGAAAAAGAAAAAGAAAAAGAAAAAGAAAAAGAAAAAGAAAAAGAAAAAGAAAAAGAAAAAGAAAAAGAAAAAGAAAAAGAAAAAGAAAAAGAAAAAGAAAAAGAAAAAGAAAAAGAAAAAGAAAAAGAAAAAGAAAAGAAAAAGAAAAAGAAAAAAGAAAAAGAAAAAGAAAAAGAAAAAGAAAAAGAAAAAGAAAAAGAAAAAGAAAAAGAAAAAGAAAAAGAAAAAGAAAAAGAAAAAGAAAAAGAAAAAGAAAAAGAAAAAGAAAAAGAAAAAGAAAGAAAAAGAAGAAGAAAAAGAAAAAGAAAAAAAAGAAAAAGAAAAAGAAAAAGAAAAAGAAGAAGAAAAGAAAAAGAAAAAAAAGAAAAAGAAAAAGAAAAAGAAAAAGAAAAAGAAAAAGAAAAAGAAAAAGAAAAAGAAAAAGAAAAAGAAAAAGAAAAAGAAAAAGAAAAAGAAAAAGAAAAAGAAAAAGAAAAAGAAAAAGAAAAAGAAAAAGAAAAAGAAAAAGAAAAAGAAAAAGAAAAAGAAAAAGAAAAAGAAAAAGAAAGAAAAAAAAAGAAAAAGAAAAAGAAAAAGAAAAAGAAAAAGAAAAAGAAAAAGAAAAAGAAAAAAAGAAAAAGAAAAAAGAAACTTCACCCTTTTTTTTTCCCCTCCTTTTTTGCTTAATTAAACAAAAGGAAATCCACCTTCAATAGCAACATTTGTCTCTCATCTGAAGTTCACGGTGTCCTCGGTAGCCTCCACTTCTGCAACAGATGTTCCACAGGCAGTGTGAGAAGTAGGGCATTACATAGTAAATTCACATTTTGAAATGACATTCTCACTGAAACATCGTTGTTTTTCCTTGCAAAATCAATATTCAGTAGTCCGGACAACACAAAACTACATAAAGCATTCCAATCCCAGTATTTTTAAAACAGGTCGTCTACTGACACAATTTACATATGCTCCTCTATGAGGTGTAGTACATCAATTTTCATGTTCTCCAGGAGGAAATGTGAATGAAAAACATTCAGTGCCTATTCCAAATTTCCCATTACCAATATGATGTAATGTTCAGGTAATATACAAAGGAGCACAGAGTCTATTTAATATTTTGGATGTTAATTAAGACTAGAAACAGTTATATGGTATAGGTTCCTCTTGTTGAGAATACCCATTCTTTCTGTCTAACGCATATGTTTGAGCTACTGTTGCAGCAAGGGCAGGCAAGAAGAAGTACGGACTTTCGAGGCTGAACATTTGCAATTTCCACACACCATTTCAGGCTGCAGAATATGGGCAGATTCCCAGTAGTGTGTATTAGGCTACAGAAAGTGAAATATCAATGGCTTTTTGTTGCTGAAGCCCTCCTCTTTTTTTCTCAGACATGATATGTTGCCAGATGCCACCAACAACACCATCAGTTTCTTTGGTGTGAGACTGTCAGCTGTGTGCAGGATGAGTTTGAATTATTCAGGACAGCATATTAGGGATTTCTAATATGCAGAGTGCTATATGCAAAATTTTCTTTCCCCTCTCCTCTCTTCTTTTCCTGTTCAGACATTTTCTCATACGAATTACAAAAAAGGGACACTGGAGACAGTTACTTTTAGGCTGAGAAATACTCTATATCTTAAGGTTAACACAGTTTCAGTACTTTTGTTTACACTATCTGTCAGAAAAAAGGAGTAGGATGAGGGATTTTTATCATTTCTGTACAAGAGTGATAGAGTTAAAAGAAGTGGATTTGCAAATGATGTAATCTTTGGTTTGTTCCAGTAGAATTTTAAGAGTTGTTCGTTGTATCATTTCATTTCCAGTAAAGATTCTTCTAAGCATTGTTTGTAGGTACAAGACAACAACCTTCCCTTCGTGTCCCTGTTACATGTTACTAATTAACACAGGAGCTGTCATCAAAAGGCCAGTAGGCATTGATCTGTTGATCTCCCAAAGTGATTAGCAACATGAAATTTTTTTAGTAGGATTTGTCTGGAACATCACTGAAAAGCAGAAAGGCCAGCTCCACATGTGTAACAATTTAACATAGAAGGTCTGTCACATCCAATGTGTGATTGTTTATTTCTCAAGGTGAATAATACTGATATTGCTACTTTACATGTACACTACTTATAACTATTCTTGCAGCCAAAGGAGGTTGTCCATCTTTAGCCTAGTGCAAGCTGGCAATGTTAAATTCATCCATATGAAAAATTTAACAATAGTGCATAGATGAACTGCTCTCGGTGGAGTTATGAAGAGTTGCTAATTTTGTTATGAAAATGTTTGAAGAGACACTGTGACTAGGCAAACTGCATTGCAATAAAATAAAGAGATCTTGTTAGAATACGTGGTCCACTATTCATATTTCTATTTCTTATTCAAGTGGAAATATGAAGAAGACACCATGTGTATGTGTTTTCATGTTTAAGTGTGTGAGAAAGAGAAAAAACAGGAGAAAGATTTGACTAAGGATTTACTGGAAAAAGATGGCAAAGTTTGTCTTTTTGCACAGATTAATTTCCTAGTACATTTTCTATGATGAAGAAAATTGAATGAAATGCAACTGTCTTGTACAGCTTTTCCACCTATTTCTTGTAATAGCATTTAGCTTTTGAGTGATGACATTGGTGAAGGCTGCTGTAGAATGGGATGTAATAAATAATAATTTCTCCACATTTCATATGCTGTCAATAAATTCCTACTTAAATACTATGATACTTAAACAACTGTAATTTTAAATTGAAAATGTTGAAATGGTTCTCCACCAAACATAATATTGAAACTATGATTTACATAATAATACTCGGATTTGCATATCTAATAGTTTTGTTTAAGTTGCTGCAAACAAAATGTTCTAATCTGGTTTCAGGATAATCTCTAACCTATCTTTCTTCAGTTCGTACACATACATACACACCCACAGACACACATGCTGGACTTCATTTAGAGTATATAGAATATAGCTTTTTTACTCAAAACATCTTTATCATTTCCAAGAAAGAGGTTTATTGGAGAAATCTGAAGACAGAAAAAGAAAACAGTGATCTTCTCCATTTTTTGTTTATTTGTTGCACATTCTTAATCTTTTCAAGGTTGTTTTTATTGGTGTTGGTGTTTGTGCTTTTTTTTTTTTGAGGGTAGTTTGTGAATCTTTTCTGGGGTATTTGTGTTGTTTCTAATTGGACTGAAATAGCAATTACAGTTACAAACACAAAAGCTAACAATCACAAGTTTTGAAGGCAGTTTTATTGATAGCTAGCCATCTCTGCATTTAAGTATATTTTTAATATTTGAGCTAGAAAAAAGCACTTCATAAATAATATAATTGAAAAGTTTTGATTTTTTTTCCTATACAATTTTAAAATATTATACTAAAAATTTAACATTAGGGTGAAAATGAGCCCTCAATATAAATATTCATTGTAATACATTAAAATGTCACTGGATATAATACTAATCTAAAAACTAGTATGTAATCAGGAAACACAGACCACTTATTAACATTTGTCTGTGTTATAGCTCTGTTACTGTTGCCATCAGATATGGGAAGAGGTATATGGCAGTAGCAAGCAATAACAGATGTAATAAAATACTGATGGAAAGTATCAGACAGAAGGAGTACAAGAGATCAGAATATCCATTTCCATGAAGCACTAGAACAGTAACTTTGAAATTGAAAATATTTCAATTTTGGGGCATCTCTTTGTAAAAATACAATTTGTTTTGTTGGGAGGTTTGTGGAAGGAAACAGCTATTATTTGCAAGCTGGAAAGTAGTCATAAAAGTTCTTTTTAGTCATAAATGTGTGGGTTCTGAAAGTAGAATCCATGTTTTCCTTCACAGAAAACTTCTGGTTCTGTATTTAAGTCTGGAGCACTGAGGGATCTGGGTTCACTCTACTATTATCCTGTATAAGAGTGGAGAGCTGATGCAATGCTAAATCCACAAAGGTGGAGCATTCATGAAAGGGCTTAAAGTGAAAATCTTGAGTTCTTTATACTAAATATTAAGCTGATATCTAACCTTCATATTATTTGGGTTAGGGTAACAGTATGTTGCTCAGGAGGCCAAATTAGCTCTTAGCAGAGAACATATGTTGTACAAAGTACAGACCCTGCAGAAGTTCTGAGAGGAAGATAACCATTTTAGCATGCACCATCTCTTGGCTTGTTATCTTTGCTTATGCAACAATCTTACTTTCTGTTCTGTATTGATCTTGGACCGCAGCTCTGCACTACTGTTCTGTGTTGTGACATATGCTATTTTAGCCTTCATACAGTATGGAAAGGTAAGATTCAACTTGGAACAGGATCAGCATGTCATGGGAGGACCCATCACTACTACCACCAACAGGGACCTCTCTCTATTGTCAAGCACATCTCTCGTTTCTTCAGGACAGCTCTCCAAATTGCTTGCTGAATGTGAGAGATCTGAGAAACACTTACACTTTTCAAGGAGGAGGTGCCTCTTTACTTTAGCTTCAAAAGTACATTTACTTGTTCTTTGGTAGGCAAATGTGAGCAGATCCAATTAGCTCATGCAAAGTGTCGTGAAAACTGTAACTACAAAGACTATAGAGAGGAGCTGGTTAGCATATAGCAGTCTTTGAGCATGAGTGAACCAGGATGAGCATTCAAAAAACTTTTATTGTTAATTGGATTCAGCCCTCAGTCCATCTGTATTACTTCTCCTTTTGCATAAAAGTTCTGATCTGATAGAAAAGCTGTGACTATAAAAGCATCTTTATAAAATTTCTAAGGTAAGCAAATATAAAGAACCTGACTGTGTGGAAAAGTCCAATTGTCCCACCTCCTACTGAAGGACTCCTAAGATACTTTGAGCTGAAACTTACATATCTCCCCCACAAAAAATCTTGCTAGGTAAGAGATGGCTTATTAGGGCAAGGGCAGATCACTGGAAACAGAAAGAAAGAAAGACATTTCATTTTTTGTATGAACTTATTACCATGACTAGATACTAGTCAAGAGGAGCTGAAATATGTATTAAAATAAAAACAAAACCAAAACAAACAGAAGGAAATGCTATTTAATGCCCTTAAGGAACAAGGTACAAAATAACATATCTCATCGTTCATATGTAAATGTATTCTGAATATTCCTATAGGAAAAAAAAAGAAAGAAAGAAAAGAAACACATTTTTGAAAAGAAAATTCCTCTATAAATTCATCATAAGAACTCAGTAACTAAATTAACATCATGACAAGGGCTTCAGGTGTCAGGATTTCCTGCAAAGGGAATTATTTTAGCCTCAACCCAGGAATTGAAGGTTATGATGGGAGACCATTCAAGCCTGATGATTAAAAAAAGTATTCAGATAAAACAGTTTCTGAACTCTAGTGCAAATTTTCTAATGAAATGACAAAGCTACCTTCCTTTAGAAAATATTTCTGACAAAGTTCCATATTTGAGGTTAATGACATGTCTACCTGGTTGGTGTATTTGAACAAATGAAAAGTGGACTGAGGACGTGATGTATGAAGAAGGGAAACAAGATGTAAAACAGTTATAAGTTTCTGCTACTGTGTTAACAGAAGTAATAATATTTAAATGAAAGTAACCCTCTGTACCGAATTATACACTGTCCATGTCAAGCTCCACTGTAGTTAGGGGAAGGATTGCCACCAATTTCAGATAGCATTGAAAATAAACAAGAGAAATTTTGCTTTCAGTGTCATTATAAGATGGTAGTAGATACACAGTGTAGAGTATTCAGACTTACCAAAGAATCATTCTAGGATCTTTAATCTGCCATTAAGATGGCAAATAGCATCCATTTCTATTTACATTTTTTGGAATAAGGTTATGTTGAGACTATGGAGGAAAACAGTTTCTAAACTTCAAGGAGATTAATTACGTGTTCTTTACCATCTCTTTCCTGCAAGGAAGTGTGATAATAAATGCTTTTAATCGTCTATATAAGAATTTGTTCCTACAAGCTAATAAAACTGTTATTGTTACCAATGAGTACAACTAGTGATGCCTGCTTTGGTGAAGACACTAGGGGAAGGGAGGGCAGCCTTATGGAACATAACCATAACCTTTATTCCACCCAGTAAATAATTAACATTTCTGGGAATTTCTTGGTCTATAGAGGATTTTCACAGAAACAAATGTTTTAAAATTACTTACAGCAAAATGTTACTTTTTGTAAATAACCTAAGGAATAGTTAGTGTACAAAAGATTTTTCCAGACAGTTTGAGACAGTCACTCCAAAGAAAGTGAGCAATATAGATTTTAAATTAGTTATTCATAGTGCAGAAACATGGGGAAATCTGGAAAGAAGGGAGAAAATTTTTGTGAATTCTGAAAAATCTGTCCCCATGTTATAAATGCTATTCTGTAGTTTCCTCATGTACTATAGCATTGTTAAAGAAAGTATTAATCATAAAACACTGCACTGGGTATAAAGTGCATCAGGCAGTATTATCCTTTCCTCCATTCTTATCTAGTAAGTCTGGTTCTGCTAAATGTGAAATCTTATTGACTCCAGTAGATATTTATCTATGAATAACCAAATCACTGAAATAATTTTGTTTTAACTTGGCTGTCAAAGACATTTGAGTGGTGGAAATGCATCATTTGAAACTGTGTGCATGGTATTTTTATGTCATACTCTAAAATCCTGCAAAAAAACCTACGCCACCTGTGTCTCAGTGTCCCCCGTTTCAATGTTTGTCATGCTGTATTAGCATCCTAATTATGCCATTGCCTCTGCCTACAAACAATAGCTCAGATATCCCCAAACCATCATGATTCCATGTTACTTTCATTTCAGCTATATATATTTGGAGACTTTAAAGAAAATATCAGTCTCTTTTTCTTTTTCAGCTTCCCCTTCAAAAAGAGTAGGAAAAAATGTAATGAAAATCTTATGATACATTTGCTACCTTGGATAGAATGAGGTCTGTCTGGTATGTTAATGCACCCTGTATTTCCAAGGTTATTTTCAAATCTAGTCCATTCTTGCTTATTTTAAGAATATCTGGCATGTCAGTCTTCCCTTACAGATCCAGGTTTTGCCAATTTGTCAGACTTGCTTTATCTGCAAGTTGTCTGTTATGTCAGCTTACCAAATAGCATGTATAGAATGCAGTTTATATATATATAGTAATACAGCAGTGCATTTTTAAAATATACTGGGTATACAATAAAATAATTGTATTTGATCAAGACAGCTCTCAACTGCTCTTGAGAGCAGAAAATGCAAATGCTTTTTATTATATTTCTGTTGAAGATTTATGTGTTCATATAGACCACAATCTATTTCTTAAATCTGCTGACCAAAACCAGTTCTTCTTATCTTTTATGAGAGAATATATATGGGAATTGTAATCAGACAGAGGGAAATTGCAGCATTGTGAAGTTATAGCCTGAACAGCCCTCCAGTTTCTCCTTAATCCCCACAACAAGCGAGGCCATAGAGTTTCCTGGGGACTTGATCACAGGCACTTTTTTTTTTTTTTTTTTTTTTTTTAATTTCAGGGAGCTTCATATTATTAGGAGAATAATAGACTTCTGTTTGTTAGCTTGCAGACATAACAGGACTGAGGGTTGCAACAATGTTGAAGATCTCCACATAAAACACCACAAGGAGCGGTCTAAACAAGAAAGACAGTCTCCAGTTTTATAAATTTAGAAAAAGGCAGGCAAAAAGTAAGCATGAATGTTGCACTTCTCTTTGCATTCCTAATGCACAGAACAATAGAATTGCTTATTTAGAAAAAGCAATGTAACTGAAAATGCATGGTGTTTAGTTAATTGTAACTGCCTTGTGAGGTGGTGTAATTTCCCAAATCAATATCCTATTATATTTTTTTTATTCATACAAATGACAGGTTCAAGAGACCTGGAAGACTTTTTTTTTTTTTTTTTTAAGTAGAAAGTGAAGTGGGAGAATGATTATAAAATATGGTTGTTTCCTGGTAGATAGATTCCTTTTGATCCCAGCTGGAGAGAACAGTAAAATAATGCAATTCCAAATGTCTTTTTTTGCTGTACATTCTATTTCTCTTTGCTGTCTATCCTTAGCTGAATGTCTGGTAATACAAAATCAGAAAATTACTTTCTATACTTGCACCTTTAAAAAGACAATGTTCAGTGATAAAAAATATTTACAGCAGACAATAGATAAAGGACTAGGTTATTAATTAGTGCAGCCTTATATGTTATGATATAAAATAGCATTTGGTTTTGATCACACAGACAACAGCTTTCAGCTTATTTCATCCCTACTTATTTTTCTTACACACACACACATTTCAGCACTAAGGAAGTGTAACTTTATGGTGGAAAAATATGTTGTGTCAGCTGTCTGTTATTGCAGAGAATGGCCCCTTATCTGGTTTATATATTATCAAAGATGTGACTTTAGAGTCCATTCTCTGCTAATTATTGTGAAATTGTGTTACCTGGTAGAATCTGAGAGAAAACAAAACAAAACAAAACAACTTGTCATTTGGCACATGTAATAAAAGTAAAGGGCCTACCTTGATTTTGAATTTTAAGTATCTGCAGAGGTCTAACCAGTATGAGCAAATTTCAAAAGTGTGGTATAATATAGAACAAGAAACATATGCCAAAAACTGCTATGTTGGCTAGCTCTGGTAGTAGAGTTTTCACCAGCAAACCAATCTTCGAAAGAATACCTTCAGAAGAGTCACCTAAGGAAATGAAAACATAAAAGTATTAACTTTTCATGCCCTTAGAAATTGTAAAGTAAGAAGATGCTGGCTGCTTTATGCTTATCTACACTGGATGTTGCTGGGAGACATGAGCTTATCCTGTCACTCCCTGAAGTTTTCACAGAGAAACTTGAATGAAAACCATCTTAAAGCCTCAAATTTTTGTACCTGCATCATGCTAATACACATTAATTCTCAGAAAAGCTTTAATAGTTCAGAATCAGTATAACACCAGTCATAGCTATGTAGGTTCCAGTTTAAAGCTGGCTCAAATTCAACCACACTGGTGTGCAGGCAGCTCTCTTCTGCATCTGTTTGCAAAATATAGCCTGCTGACATATCCATATAATAACAGTTACAATAGCAGTTGAAAGCAAAGTTTTGAATAGTTAAAGTCGTCATTAATCTTTAGCTGTCTACAAATAAACACATTATTCCTACCAAGTAAAAAGGAGTGCAAACTTCAGGACAACAAATGTAAATGAAATGGACTTTTAATGAGTGAAGAATTTCTTTTAATGTAAGTTGAATTCCATACTTATTCATTCCAAGATCTTTTCATAGATGATATTATGAATCTGTTGATTTTCTCCTGAATAAAATTCTGGGGATGTAATCTATACTCCATCACTTGCAAGCATCCTTCTTTCTGAAACGTTTTACTTTTGGTTTGAGTCTATAACAATGAATCCTGAGAAATGCAACAATGTTGTCATTTCTAGTTTAAACTGAAAGTAGTGAATCACAGAAATCTCAAAACATGTTAACTGGGAGAGCATGCCTGTATGTGAAATACCTTTAAAACTGCTTTTATATATATATATATATATATATATATATGCCTGTGGATTTAGAAAAAGAGTCTTCTCCTTGCTTTGCTTCACTTTTTCTTCCCTTTCTTTCCCTTCACTTTCAGAAAGAGCTGGAAAATAAATCAGAAGGGTAAAAAATTTCTCCTTCTCCTTCTCCTTCTCCTTCTCCTTCTCCTTCTCCTTCTCCTTCTCCTTCTCCTTCTCCTTCTCCTTCTCCTTCTCCTTCTCCTTCTCCTTCTCCTTCTCCTTCTCCTTCTCCTTCTCCTTCTCCTTCTCCTTCTCCTTCTCCTTCTCCTTCTCCTTCTCCTTCTCCTTCTCCTTCTCCTTCTCCTTCTCCTTCTCCTTCATTTTTTTTAAATTATGAAGAATAAACTCTCTCCATTTGTTAGTATAGATATAAAAAATGAAAATAAAAACAAGTCATGTATAAAACAGAAAAAAAGCCAAAACAGTTAAGTTAAAAACTTTCTGACTTCCAGAAACACCATTTTTGATTTTTCACTTCTAAAAATCCTGATTAAAATACAAGAACAATTTGGGTGTAATTTGGCAAGCTCTCAAACTACTGGTGCTTATTTGAACTGCGGAGATTCCAACTCTAAGAGAAAAAAAATCTTTTATATTTTATCTTAAAGGAAGTTCTTAGTTTGAAGATAACCTACATTGTTCAACAGCTCTAGGTACCAGGTTGTCTGCTCCTATGGTTTCATATTTCCACATCACTAGTGTATGATACTACTGTTTATCACTACGGTGTTTTTATTTATTTATTTATGTATTAGGATTTGTTAACAACATAGAATAGTTTACAATATGCATTTCACCTTTGCAGAATTCTGTCTGAGCTGGGCACACAACACTGCACTCAGTTTCTCTCTCTTTTATACACTTTCAGCATATATTTCTCCTGCAATTAAAAACAAATTTTCTGCTAAGACTCCTTTTTCATTTTTAATTATAGCTATGCACTTTTTGCACACATATGTTGTTACTAGTGTCTTTATTAAATATCCCAATTTGGTGAAGAAAATTAATAGAAAATATCTTTTGATTGTTATCGCTTTTAAAGACTACAGGTATCTATTTATTTATTTACTTTTAAATATAGATTTTGAGTATTTGCAGCAAACAAACAAACAAACAAGAACAACAGCTGTGAACTTTTAGTCCAGTAATGGTGAATATTGAAAATTGGGAGTTTCAGATTACTGAAAAAATAACTTTCAGTTATATGTATATATATATTTTTCAATTTTACTATAAAGAATAACTTTATGGAATAAATACATCTATTTTCTTCTACATCACCACTCTCTCATTACAATTCCACTGCAACTCTTCTGCCATCAAACATCAGAGCTTTTCAGGCTGTAGTACTGGATTGTTTGTGTTGTTAGACAGAGCTCAAAAATATTGGCTCATGTTTGTTTGACAGATTATCACTTACAGTGCAATGCAGGAAAGCGTCTTTCTGTCAGCATCATCTGCCTACCGTCCGTCACTCTTGTATTCTGCTGCATGCTGATTGTCGCCATGGGCTTCCTTAACCAAGGAATGAACAGTAGAGAAGAAAAGGAAAAGAGCTCACTACCTGTCTCCTCACATGTTTCTGTTTTATTACTGGTGTGTTGTAAATCACCAAGTGTCTGAAGACATAAAATCAGAGAGGGCAATCAGTGAAGAGAAAGCCAGAGCTCTTGGGACACCTCTGCAGGCTTTGTCTTCTGTTAGCCTGACCTGTTCACAGTGCACTGTGATTCCAAGCTGGGAGTGTAGCACAGAGTGCTCTCTGCACCCTTACTTCTCCTTCACTCCCTCCCCACCTTCCTCTCCCCTCCCTCCTTTTCCTTCCCACAAATATGAATGCTCGATTACTATTACTGAATATTTAACACTATGATTAGCACTGTGATGACTCATGCCACCATTTTTTATTCATCCCTTTAGTCCTGAAGGATGACTAAATGCTTCTATATCTCTGATTATACAAAGACTACAAAAAAGAAAAAAGACTGTTAATCCAAAAAGGGGTAAAAAAAAAGACTATTTTAACAGCATAGGAAAACTCATTGTTATTAATGATAATAATCATTCCTGGCACTATCTGTAGGTTCCACCCTTTTTGTGAGGCTCTCAGAAAATTAATCAGGTATATATTATAATCAGGTATTGGGAGTCTTCACATATAGCAATTTCACTGTACAGCTTATAACTTATATCTGTCTATCTGTAGGAAAAGAAAGTGGAGATATGCACATTAACTGAGTCACCCAAGTCAATGCAGTTTTAATTGGAGATCAGAGGAGCATTGAAAGAGTTCACGTATTCTCACCTCAGTGTCATATTTCTGAACTAAATGTCAAGATAAGAAGTAAAAGAGTCTAAGGAAGAAAGTCCAATTCTGCTCTATCTGGATAATTAGGATATACTAGAAATAAAAGCTTTGTTTTGATTCTGAGATGGTTCTAAATACAACAACAACATCAACAACAATGAACTGAAGCATGATAACAAATTTCCAGAAATTCTGGAAAGTCAACAATTAATTTTACGTTTTACAGAGCAGAGAATTGCTATGTTCGCAGTAAAATATTTTTGTCTTTAGAACAAATACGATGCATGTGGCACACACAGGCTCCTCACAGGACGAAAATGTCTGCTTAAGAACAATGAGAAGTTTAGCTACCTGAGATATAGACTTGGGACCTGTTTGCTGACACTGTCTGTGTGGCATTGAAAATATCCATATACTGTATAGCAGCTATTATTAGAACTTTTACCCACAACATGGAATCTCTGGGGTTTAGTTTCTATGTAACCTGCAAAGGTTCATATCTGCTCCAGCCCCACTGTCAGCTCCTGAACCTTTAGACTACAGGCTACAGTCTGATTTTGATGTCCTAGGCTTAGAATCACAGTGGAGAAACACATTTCTTTCCCTACCCTCTCCCTGTCAGACCACCATAAAGGCAAAAAATATGCACCAGCTTTGGGACTAGTGACACAGGGAACATAGGCAGCCTTCTGTTTGAGCCTGACTGAATAAGTAAAAGGAAATGCTGGCAACTGACCCCTGTTGCATCATTTTATGTGTGCTTTCTTGTCCAGTGATCTGTCTTTCTCTAGATAGTTAGCCTCCTTCTTTCCAATTCTCGTTGCAATCTCCTAATTCTTGTATTTGTCTTCACGGTGACAGAGCTTCTACCAGCCAGGAAGGGAGAAGGGACTACTTTCTCCAAACAGGATATGCACGCAACATGACGTATGTCTGCTCTAAGATGTGCCTCAGTTTGCATGTTAGGCAGCTACATACAGTTTGGTATCTTGCTCTAGGAAGCTCTTTTTAGCTGTTAACATATTTGGATGTCAAAATCTGCCTCTGCCAGAAGAAATCTTTTGAATTAGGAGAAAATGTTTCCATACGTTATAAATCATCTAGATCCTTTTGTCACTCCCTCTTGTTGAATATTTAAACTGTGCCTCCTCCACATTTTCTTCTCCCTCCCGCCCTCCCAAAATCTAATTACTTTTGCTGATCATGTAATATCAAATACAACAAACATTCTCTGTGAGAGCTGGATTTGACAAACAGAAATAGACACATCCAGAAACCAGCTATCTTCTCTTCTGCCATACATCCTAATCATTCCAAAGAAGGTATTAATCTCACAAGACTTTAGTTAAGAAATTGCTTTAGTTTCTTCTGTAGACTTTTTCACTCCACTGCAGAATCTTTTTACAGAGTGCCGTTCATTTATCCACCTATACTGAAGACAAAAACTCCTACAGAATCACTTACATAATTAACAGCTTTATAATTAAAGAATCAGACTTTCCTTCCCTGTTCTTGGCTTTGTGATTTTAAAACGAACATTGTAAATATCTTAATGTAGTGAATTTAAAATATTTTTCCTAATTTTAGAAGCTACCAATCTTTCTATGCATATTGTATAATATTTTATTATAAGTATTAGAAACAAAGAGCCTATTACTCCAACATCAGTAAAGAATTCTTAATTTCTTAGGTATCCTTCCTGTTCTTCAGACTGAGATCAAATACTGAATGTGAACCTTTCTGAAACAGATGTAAAGTAAACAGCTTATTAAATTAATTGTTTCTTATTCATTAATGCGTTATTGTTCATGACTTTGTAAATGAATCATATGTATTTATAGAAATATTCCATGCAAGGCAATTTGACTACAGCATAACTCCTATAAAGAAGTACTTTTGCATATTTACAACCTTAACATATATGAAAGAGCCCTGGAAACCTGGGAATGCTTTTTTTTTTTTTTTTTAATTTTTTAATTTTTTTATGCAACTAACCATAACCTAAAAACAAGAAAGTCCTTTTCTTCTGTTTCCTTCCTGTTAAGAAAAAATCAAATCATTGCAAATGACACATTATCTATAAGCATTGAAATTGACCTATGTGATAAAAGAATCAAATGTGTGAATGTAATATTTGTCAGTGAATTCTTCAGGTCATGCTGGGGATCTCAGAGTTTTTCAGTGACGTTGTATTTTGTGCAGCTTGCCATGAAGAGGCAACTTATTCACATGTCTTTGTGAGACACTATTGATTACCAAAGAACTCCGTATAATCAAAAATCCTTCACAATTACTACATAAGCTCAGGACACATAAGAGTAATGGAAGTTCAAAAAATAAATTTGTGCTTGAGTAGAAAAGCCTTATAGTCCCTTACCAATTAAACTAGTTTCTATCAAGCACAAACAGGCAATTATATTTTATACAACATCAAAAGTATCAAGACATCATGCGGGAATAGGGTAACCTTTTTTTGTTTAAATGGAAAAATAATTCATTCATGATATTTCATGAATATGTTAACAAAATTTTAACAACTGCCCAGATCCTTTATTTAATGACATGTTAAATCAGCTGGGTATAAAAACCTATTACAACAAGATGTCATTCTCTTAGTGAAAGGTCACAGGTCATCCCCAGGGTGCTGCCTGCCCTTATAAATGCATTTAGTTACTATAAGTTATGTGGTTATCCTGATATCCTACTGTGAATTTACTCATGAATATTTAGTGGGTATAGTACAGCCTTATACTTACTTTCTCCTAAAGGAGAAAAGTAAGAGATAATATGAAGATAAATCAGATTTAAATTGCGTATGCCAGACTAAAAATACATATATTCCTTTATTTTCTTGAAGAAAATTTAATTGCATTGTGGGGTGTGCTTCAAACCTTTGGGATGGAGTGCAGCCTGTTGTAATCGCTATTGCAGTACAAACACACTAGATTATTAAGAACATAAAACTATGTGGGCTTAATTATCACTTCGTTCCTGCCTTATTGGTCCGTAAAACCAAAAATGGAATGCAGATTATGCTGATGACTTAACCCATTCTGCCTTTGACACCTGAGTTGAAATGCTGCCTGACTGCGACTGACTGGGAGAAAAGAACTTTAAGTGGCTGGTGAAAAATATTTCTTTTAAAAACCCTGAAAAATAGTCAAGGGTGCTTTTTAGGAAGGGCACCAAAAAGCAAGTGGCTAGGTGCTGTTCAACACTTTCCTTAAGGCTCTTTTTGATGAGACTAGAATAGTTGACATCTGTTAATACATTTTCTTCTATAACTAAGGAACAACAAAAAGCAAAAATAATCAAACCCTCTTAATAGTCATGGTTTTTGTCCCTTATTTAACAGCCATTTTTTTCTTTTGTGGAAAAGCAATACTTTTAAAAGTTGTTTTGAATGGAAGTAAAAGCATAATTGTAAAACTCACCATTTTGAAAAGTTAACATTAGGATACAATGAAGTTTGATGCAAGCTACAGCATTAGAAGTTAGTATGTATTTTCTGCGTAGGAATTTGTTTTGTCTAAGTACATCTGTAGAAGCAGTTCACTGTAGGGAAGAGAGAGGGAATTTATTTTCAGAAGGTCATTTGTACATTGATAAGAAGAAACAGGTTCATGGGGTAGGAGAAAGGAAGAGTGAGGAGAGAATATTTTTCATAAGAAATGGAGAAAATGCTTGAGAAGGTTATAAATGAGCAATATTTGTGCATACTGCAGGCCCGTGTGCAGGGACGTGTACATGGCGTACTGTCATAAAACATGCATACTCTCTCATGCACTGTCTTTTCATATAAGAAGTGGGCTTACTGCCTGTGTTAATTTCAGTTACATAGGGAAAAGGTGAGCCAGTGCCTAGGTCCTGCCTAGATGAGCGTGCTCACTGATCTTGTTCATAGTCTGAAGATCACAATGAAACCCACAGTTCTGGATGCATGTATCTTAGTGAACCTTGAGAATCTGCCATCTTGAGGTTTAGACTTTAAACTGTTTCATTATATTCTAATGTATCTTATCCTGAAACCAGTTGCTAAGTTTGTTTATGGAAGTGCTGCTGCTGCTATTGCCCGCATATACATTATGTCATGCCTGCTATTCTAAGTTACTAGATAAGGGTATGTACTAATTTTTAATATGTTGTTACAACTTCTGTATATGTATAAATGTACATGCATAAATGTGTGTGTATGTGTGTAGTATTATTTTGAATTGTGTGTGGGTAAATAAGAAAAATCTTATTTATTTAAATAAATTTAGGGATTTCCTATTTTTTTAAAATGATTATGGGATAATTATTTCCTTTCTTTTCCTCCTCTTCCATTTTTGCCCAAACAGTTGTTTTGGCAACAATAATAAGTTATACATAAAACATAAATAATAATAATAATAATAATAATAATAATAATAATTACTTTTGTACTTGCAGAAAAACCCTTTCTTTCTTATTGCTTTCAAAGCCCTCTATGTTTGTTTGGGCCCATGGAACTAGCCCTACATGACAGGTGTTCGTGTTGAAGTTGTAATAATTTCTTTAAAAACATCATTAACACAACAGCAGCACCATTGTATATCCTTTGAGGTATTTGTTAGACACCCTCATAGAAATTTAAATAGAATACTGTCTCTACCACCAAGCCAATAAGTTTTGAGAGAAACTTTCATTCTTTTCCAGAACCAGAAGCAAATATCTACAGCTCAAAACATTTCAGAAAGCATGATGAGGGTGTGATATTAACCAGTCAATTGGAGTAATCTGAATGACCATCTCTACTCCAAGCAAAAGAGGCCTTATTATACTTTCAGTTATTACACCACTGCAGCTACAAGGTTACTTAGAAAGCTGAACTCAATCTATCAGCCTGAATTCAATCTGTCAGCATATTAGAGACTAAAATGCCAAATCATCAAACTGGGATTGTTAATATACCATTTAGAAATGGTGAGATGAGGAAGAGGCCTATGAAAAAACTTAGAGGGTATAGGAACTCCTTGACATAATTCTTCTTCATATCTTGAAGCAGTCATGCATCTGAATGATGAATTTCCCCTGCTTTTTAATCTTTCTGTAAGCTTTTTCAGCTAGAGACTTCCAAGAGACACTTGGATTGCAGGTTCTTATTTAAATGAACTTGCTGAAAATAATATATTTTGTTAATATGGATATATATATATATTTAAGATTTAACAAACAAGAAAAGTGGAAGAGTTTGATGGTTAATGTAAGGGTTGCTACTGCATTACTGGATCTGGAGCCATTAGTAATCAGGGAATTAGTAGCAGGTTATTTTCATGACTAATCTAAGCAGAGTATTTTGCTCTTAGGAAATTCCAGAGAGTATGCTATTCATGTAAGAGGCAGCTTCAACTCTGTTTCATAGCAAGGCCTTCATAAATGGACAAACCTATTGCATGCTATAGTATGCATCTAGAGGTTTGAAGTAAGGTGGATGGGGACTATGAATGAAATAGATATTCTGCTTAAAACAAAGAGCTGGAATGAGAGAGAACCTAGAATGGGTCAAATAAGCTCAATAAATATAACACTAGACAGAAATTTGATAGTGAGAAGAAAATACTGAGGTGAAATGCTCTTTTCATTTTCTGGACTGAACTGACATTTCTCATTGGCGTACTTTTGGAAGTTGATGAAGCTGTACTTCAAGTACAATAGAATTAAAGTTCTTATCTAGGAAAATGTATTTTACTTCCAGTACAACAAAACCAGACAATACTGAAGGAAAAGTTTTACATCAGGATGCAACAGGATAATTTTTTTTTTCAGATTTTTTTTTTTTGTATTCTTATACTAGTAGATGTCTGTTTTTACCAGTGAACCAAATGAATAAGACAAATGGAAACCTGATGCTAGCTTGACCTGATTTTGACTTTGCAACTAAGCCTACAGGTTGGTTGGCTTTGGGAGCTACCATTGGATAAACTTCCTTGCCTTTCTTCCAGAAATCATTGGTTTTAATCTCAGCTAAGTTGTTAGAAGCACTACCACAGACACCAGATGGTAAAAGGGAATGAATGTAAAACCAATAAATCTAGTCTTCAATGGATATTATTGTGTAGCAGCCTAGTGGTATTTCTGTAAGTATTTTTCAGGGAGATGTGAATTTACTCTAGCTGTACACCAGGCCAATTGGAGGCAAACCAAATCCAACTCCAAAGTTATATTGGTGCAGTTATGTGACATGATATTCAAGGTGATAAATCCAGATTAGGATTATTAAAAGTACCATATGGCTCATGTACACTGTACTGTACATCAGTTTATTGTGCCAATTTTATGAGAAGTGTACCTCAGTCATTTTATGGCAATTAATTAGTACAAGACACTTAAATAAGAAGGTATTCTGACTGTGAGACTTATTTTGATTACCTCTTTAAATAATTCAGAATTTTGTTTAATCCTTCTCTATTCTCATCTCTAACTTTGTTTTAAAACAATTATTCTCTCTTACTCTCCTACTTTGTCATCATTCCTTCCTTCTCTTCTGCTGTTGAGCTCCCATTCCTGTTCCTCTCTTATTCTGGGCTCAGTAATTCCTCCCTTCACTTTAGGAAATAACCTGTAGCTCAGAATGATTTCACAGAATTCACAGGATGATCATCCATCAGTCAGGCATCAAAAAGAAACAGGAGGAATAAGTATAACTGTGGAAGTCTTTGTACATTTGGAACAAACACATGCAATATAAATGTACTATATATAAAAATATATTTATGTTTAATATTCTATAGCTAGAGATAATTTTATGTATTTATATATACTTACATATTGATAAATGTGCATAGCAATAGATATTCTCAGTATTGCTGATGGGCTACCTTTCACTAACAGATGATTTAAGTGTATCAAATTCTGTCAAAGTAGTGCACTTAGTGCACTTTTAAATAATTATAACAATAATACAAATATGGAAAAAAATCTCTTACTTCATCAATGTTTTGAGTAGAATAACTCCAATTTGCATACTTAAACAGGTTTGAAACATTCTAAAATATTTTTCCTACCTCTGATAATTATTTAAAAGCAGACTTTTAGTTAGTCAGTAGTAACAGAACGGAGGAATCTTTGTCTTCACTGGAAAAAAATGTATCCCTTTAATTCTTGATTTAGTTTTGAAGAATTCAGATAATTTTATAGCATTATAGTTCACAAAAGTTTTCTTTATTAAAAGGCTTAGCTCAATGTTCATTTTCATTTAGCTCTTCTATAACAAAACATTTCTTGTTAGAATGTTTACAGTGGTGCATAGATAAATCATAAACAGAATTTCTAATTCTTTGGTAGTTATTCATATGAATTCCATTACAGCTACACTGCAGGCAGTGATGCACTTCAAGGATTGTGCTGATGCTGATGTTACAAACCAGAAGAACAAAGTTTAAATGGTCTGTAAATGTCAGCAGAATCCTGATAGTAAATTATGACCTTGCTATTGACTCCTGAGTACCTTTAGCTACATTTTATGCATTTCACATAATGAAAGTGTAATGCCTCTCAGATGACATAAACAAAAGGGTAGCACAACTGACCAAATTCATGAACCGAAAGAGAACACCAGACATTTATCAGGAGTTCTGTGAAGTTATTTATAGAAGTTAAAGTCATCTTTAGGAAAGCAATAATATTCAGAAGGTAGTGTTGCAAGAAATACTAGTGTCTGTATTCTTAGGGGAATTAGATTTTTTTTTTTTGTATCTTTTGTTGTTGTTGGAATTCAATATACTGAGCTCCGAGATTCAGCACATTAAACTATCTTTATATTTAAGCATAAAATTGGAATTCTCAGCTTGCTTGTCATTTATATATTGAAGTTTTGTAACTCTGAGGGGATACATTAATGTCCACTGCAATGTCTGTCAGCTGCACAGTCCATGACTGAGATAGGTGCCAAGGCAAACTGAATTCAATAATATGGAGTTGATTATGGATAAGAGAACCACAAGTTTGTGCTTGACATATAAGTGACCTTGTAATCTTCTCCTTAGAATTCTTGCCAGCATTCCTCCCTCCTGCCACTCTCTTTTATTGTGTTCTAAAATTAGATTAGAAGGACTTTGGGGCAGAGACCATGTTGTCTGTTACATCCCAAGGAAGAGTTTTTTTTTTTTTTTTTGTACTGAAACTGTATCTATTGTGCAGATCATTTTTTTAAGTTCCCATTTTGAAATGTTAAAAGTTCATATTGTCTTCATACACTTTCAAAAATCAAAGTGGGATTCATGGAAGAAAGTTATATGCTAATTTCATTTCACAGTAACTAAAATACAGTCTTCTGGCTTCCTTCTTTTCTCAGAATGACCCAATAATGGATACCTTAACTTTTTCTTTCAGACCATTCTACATTTTTTTGAAAATATGGGTGTAGTTCTAGCAATATTAATAACACATATTTTGCGGGACCTAATCAATCCTGACTTTTATTTGCTCTTTTGTATAAAAAATACTGCTGAACAGTAAGGCAATTGCTGGCATGCATCATGTTTAGGGTAAACATCCTATGCTTCCTATGCTGCTGCTCTTTTGTTTGGAACACAAAAAAAGACATTCCTCTTAAAAGTCTGTAGAGAGAAGAATTTAATCCTGTTTTTGAAAGCAGGAGGAAGAAAATGGATAAAGACAATTACAAAGTAAAGGAAAGTTGCTTGAAAGTGGGACTATTTGTAGGTAGTCAGAATAGGAATAAAGAAGTTTTGCAATACTCAGCTTCAGAATTGCACTGTAATTTTCAAACGTCTCTTTTGCAAATGTCAATACACTAGAACAGGAATTATTCTACTTTAAGAACCGAAGAATCATCAGCCACCTTTAGCATCCTTAACAGAAATAGCTACAGGATTCTACTGCTAAAAATGGCTTCTGATGAGTACACAATATTGTACTGCAGATACATTGGATGATACTGCCTCTGACTTTTAGAGGACGTATGAATTCTGTACATTAGAAAACACTAGCTCCAATATCAAACAAATCCAAGTGATGCCTAAAATGTCTTATATTTGCTCCATCAGAAGCAAATTAGGAGAAAATAATAGATCAAAATCTATTATTGACAGAAGCTCTCAGGAAGGTCAGAGAACCAGTGTAAAAAGTTTGACAGATGTGGTCAATAAAAGAAGCAGTTCTGTTTTGACCATGTAAAAGAGTGACAGACCTTGAAATAGGCACTGGGAACATCATCAGATTTTTAAAAATGTCCCAAAGCTTACTTTTCAGACACTAACTGGCTTTCATCACAAAGAACCAGTGAGGATGCTGACATACTTTGGACATGGAAACTTTGCCTATTAATGAAGAAAGGTGGAAGCAGGAAACAAGTGAACTGTTCTCAAGGGGCCTTCTGTGCTTTTTGAGTGTAGGCATCATGTAGGTGAGTATAAATCATGTTATCTGGTTGGGTAGAGAGAATGTTAGGCAGTCCTTTGCACATGCTTGAGAAACCCAGTGCATCAAACTGATGTTTCATACATAGCTGCATAATTTGTTCTGCTAGATTGCATCTCTTCCAAGAAGGGAGCCTATGGCCTAGGCACAGACCCTCATGGCCTCTACATATTATCATGGTTCCTGGTGCTCTGGCCATGTTGACCTTGCAGACCATTTGAGGGCATTATCCTTTATATATTTAAGTACCTGTTGAAAACCCACTTTTAGAAAGTTGTTTATCAGAGATTGATCTCTCTAAATATAAAGATGCACCAACACTATGTCACGTATAATAACTTCTCCAATTTATTTGATATGGTTTTTATGCTCTTATATCAAAAGTAACATTTCCTTAACTAACTATAGGTTTTACTAGGGACATCAAGTAAATACCTACTGAGAGTGGATATCACTTTTGTTCAAATAGGTTAAGGAAATGTGAATTGACAGTAAACGTGGTATCAGGTATTAAATGTCTCTGAAACACTGGACTTGTAGAGGCTTGTAGAGACTGACCCCTATGTCACATACATATCTCCAGGTGTTTAAATATAAATATACTTACTCAGACAATTAATAGGTAGCTTTTACACTGATTTGCAGTTGTCTACTTAGAGACAAGTAGTGCAACTGAACTGAATACACTGCATGCACACTCTGCTGCAAGGGAAGACAATTATCTTCTACTTCATCACTACTGAGGTTGGAAAACATGAAATAGTCATAGAATCATGGAACAATTTAGTTTGGAAGGGACCTCTGAAGGTCATCTAGTACATCCCCTGCTGAAAACAGGTCTAATCAGATCAGGTTGCTTAGGGCCATGGCCAGTTATGTCTTGACCACCTGTAAAAAACAACTTCCACAATCTCTGGACAACTTGTTCCAGTATTTGATGAACCTCATGATTAAATATCTTTTCCTTATATCTAGTTGGAATTTCCCATATTCCAGTCATATTCAAACAGGATAGCATAAATTCTGATGTGGAATACTGTACTAAAATATTTTTTTTGTTTGTTTTTTTTCCCCAGCTAAGTAGTATTGCATGAGATTTTATACCACTTTCTTTTAAAAGAAAAGATTTTCATATGACCAAGGATGCCTTTGCATATAGAGCAAATGTTATACCGAAGCTTTTAATCCTATGCTTAAAATAGTGCTTGCACATATTGGCTCCTCTCCATTTTCTTACAAACATGTATTTGTTGACTGAAGAAAAATTCAGATATTTCACAGAATCATACAATCATTAAGGTTGGAAAAGACCTCCAAGATATCTGGTTCAACCATCACCCTACCACTAATGTCACCCACTAAAACATGTCCCTAAGCACCATGTCCAGCCTTTCCTTGAACACCCCCAGGGACGGTGACTCCGTCACCTCCCCGGGCAACCCTTTCCAATGCCTGACTATTCTTTCTGAGAAGAAATGTCTCCTCATTTCCAACCTAAATCTCCCCTGGCACAACTTGAGGCCATTCCCTCTAGTTCTATTGCTAGTTATCTGTGAGAAGAGGCAGCTAGCTCCCCACAACTTTCTTTCAGGTAGTTGTAGAGAGCAATAAGGTCTCCCCTGAGACTTCTCTTCTACAGACTAAACAACCCCAGTTCCCTCAGCCACTCCTCATAGGACTTGTGTTCTTGGCCCTTCACCAGCTTCGTAGCCCTTCTCTGGACATCTTCTAGGGCCTTGATGTCCTTCTTGTAGTGAGGGCCCAAAGCTGAATACAGTACTCAAGGTGTGGCCTCACCAGAGCAGAGTACAGGGGACAATCACCTCTCTGGTCCTGCTGGCTACAGTATTCTTAATGTAAGCCAGGATACCATTGGCCTTCTTGGTCACCTGGGCACACTGCCAGCTCATGTTCAGGTGAGAATCAATCAGCACCCCTAGATGCTTTTCCTCTGCACAGCCTTCCAGCCACTCTGCCCCAAGTCTGTCACTTTACATGGGGTTATTGTGGCCAAAGTGCCGGACCCGGCACTTAGCCATGTGGAACCTCATCCCATTGGCCTCTGCCCATCAATCCAAACTGTCCAGGTGACCCTGCAGGGCCTTCCTAACCTCCAACAAATTGACACTTCCCCCCAACTTGTTGTTGTCTGCAAAGTTACTGAGGGTGCATTCAATTCCCTCATCCAAAACATCAATAAAGATATTAAAGAGGATGGGCCCCAACACGAACCTCTGGGAAACACCATTGGTGACTGGTCACCAGCTGGATTTCACTCCATTCACCACTACTCTCTGGGCTGGCTGTCCAGCCAGTTTTTAACCCGGCAAAGAGTGTACCTGTCCAAGCCATGTGATGCCAGTTTCTCCAGGACAATACTATGGGAGACCGTGTCAAAGGCCTTGATGAAGTCTAGGTAGACTACATCAACAGGCTTTCCCTCATCCACTAAGTGGGTCACTCTGTCATAGAAGGAGATGAGTTTGGTCAGGCATGTCCTTGGCTTTGTCTTTCATGAACCCATGCTGACTAGTCCTGTTCCCCCAGTTGTCCTGCAAATGCTGTGTGACTGTATTCAAGATGACCAGTTTCATCAACTTGTCTGGCAGCAAGATCATGATGACATGCCTGTAGTTCCCTGGGTCCTCCTTACGACCCTTCTTATAGATGAGGGTCACATTAGCAAATCTCCAGTCACCCAGGACCTCTCCGGATGACCATGACTGCTGATAGATGTTGGAAAGTGGTGCAGCAATCACATCTGCTAACTCCCTCAGCACCCTCGGGTGGATCCCACCTGGCCCCATGGACTTGTGACAATCCAGGTGGCATAGCGGTTCTCTAACTCTTTCCATCAGAACTGTGTGGGGTTTCTTCTCCTTGCCACAGACTTCCAGTGCCCTTTAAAAGCACACCATATCTACCCAAATGAAATAGAAAAAAAACCAAACCAAAACAAAATCACCTTCAACAACAACAATAAACCAGCATCTGGAACCTAGATGTTAAAGTAAAAGAGGATGCACTTTGTGCTAATATTTCTACCTAAAATAGAAGAAGAACACAATCTGCCCTAGCTAAATCAGTGCATATACTATTAGGTAGTTTAAGGTGCCTGCTTCTGACATGAGGGTCTGGAGTGTGTCTGTCATTCAGTACTTGTAGAAGTGGTCTGTTTCATTCAATATTAGCACTTTAACAGTAGGCACCATGGGCCTGTGCCTAATATAACAAGCTGCCCATGCCAGACTTCAAAAACATGTATTGCTTACATCTTCTCATAGCCAGATGATAGTAGCAATTAACAAACACTGTCAACATTATGTAAAGTATTGAGTGCTGATTGTTACTCTATTGACTACACCAACTGGCAATAGTCAGCCTCTGAGAAGTGCTGCCCAGCAGTCCCAAGACCACAGAGATTTTTTTGCTATGCAATAGGACTCAATGGTACTTCGTTGACATTATTTTCCATTCCACCCATCAGACTGGAAACAATAGAAAATAGTGGTTACAAATTCTGAACTTCTACACTTATATCCTCAGCTGCAGTCTGGACACTACAGTGTCCAATTTAAAATGCCTTTTAGATTCATGTTCAGCAACATTGAAGCTAAGGGCACAATATCTTTTTTGACTGCAAACACTTCAGCATATAAAGTGAAGGTCTGCACCGTGAGTTTACACTTTCTGAAAATAAGCTTCCGTTCTGAAGAGATTAGAAACAACTCATGGATTACTCTTTCCCTGAATTTGCAGGCCACAAGATGAAAATCAGTGATCTATAAATGCTTTCATATCCTGCCCTGCCATGCTCTGTCCTGCCCTGCCCTGTTCTGCCTTGACTTCTTTTCTCCAGCCAAATTTATCATGGAATCATATAGAATCATAGAATCATTTAGGTTGGAAAAGACCCCTAAAATCATATAGTCCAACCTTTACAATCAGATATACATATTTTCTTTCAGTCACCACAGGCTCTTTTGCGTTAAATTTATTCATATTATTGGCATAAAAGTAATAACAGTTTAAGTATCCTTCTGAGGTTACTTTAAAATATTCTGTTTCTTTTTTTGGCATCTTTCTTTTTCTCTGTCCTTTTTTTTTTCTTTTTTTTTTCTTTTTTTTTTCTTTTTTTCTTTTTAATTTTTTTTTCCAGTAAAACTATATGAGGTTCTTCCTATGTTCTTTTAGATAAAATACTGTCTTGTAGTGAAAGCTTCACTTAAAATTTATGATGGAGACTGTAAATATGATATTCTAGCCAACTTGTCTACTATTTTTTATTCCTTTTCTATTTGCAGCAGTAGCACTGGCATTCATGGTCTAGTTAACATCTGATGCCAATTCCATTAAAAAGGAATCCAATTGCAATGCAAAAAATTTAGTTTTAGAATTTAGTGCACAGATTTTTTTTTTTTTTTTTTTGTCAGATGTGACTGGTATTTCTCCTAAACTTCTCTCATGTAATCAATTTTCAAATCAAATATTTGGGTCTGAGAAATAGCCTCCAGCTTTCGACGGGGAAAGGGTGAAGGTATGTAGCTCAACAATAGGGTTTTATTTGTGATCGGTTTCAGTTCTTGATCTCCCTTTCTACTTACAGGACAAGTATGGAAATTCTCCTTTAGGGCACAATACCATTTTTTGTTAAACCACAGAGAATTTTTGATGGTCAATTTTTTTGTTATATGCAAGAGAATTAGAGATACCCTAGCTGCAAGCACCTGTGCATACACATGTATACACTAGGATGCGTGTTTATTGTCATAGTATTTGATATTTTTGAAAATAATTGTCTTTTCAGATTGCACGTATTCTTCTCGGAGAAATTCTACACAGAGAAGCAGGTAAAATATAGAGTACTGTCCAAAAGTCAAAAAGGTATAAAGAAATTGCAAAGCTTAGAAATATACAGTGGGAACTGGAGTAAGAATGGCAAGAAAACAAACAAACAAAACAAAAAACAAACAAACAAAAAAACCAAAACAAAACAGGGTGAAATAAGAGCAGACAAGCTATAAAAGAACAAGATTGTGAGAAACGAAAAGAAAACATGGGTCTTGAATAGGAAGATGAATGGATGAACAAATTAAAATAATTGGTTGTCTTGGAATTATGACAGCGATGTTATTTGCTGTTCACAAGAACTGGAAAACATTAAAATTGAGGTATGACTAGAAAGAAATATTTAAATTATTAATAAGGAAAATGTTTATGATATGCACTTGGAATTTGAACGTTGATATTCAAAACACCTATGATTTTATAAATAAGTAGTCTGATTCTGCTGAGGTCAGTTACAATTTTCCAGTGGATGTCACCTTACCACAAATCAAGACAGAAGCTGTGGACAAAGTTATACCATTCATATCCAGCACAGAAGCGATGGTATATATTAGTTCCACTAAATTCCATTACAAAATTCTACTGGATTTCACTGACTAAATTTTATTTTTCATATTATTCATAAAAATATTTCATTTTATTTTTTCATAAAGTGAAGTTAGAAATCTTTGTATTTTCATAACAGCAAACTTTTCTAAATAAACTGTTTTGAATGATTATTTCAAGATGTACTTGTTAGTTAAACTCCCTGGAATAAAAAATTTTGATCATGATTTTTTATTTAGTTTTATTTTTAGAATTGAATCTAAGCCTTTCTAAAAATTGCTGAAATCCTTTCTTTCCAAACACACACACAGATAACCTTTGCTTTCATGAGGAAACCAGATGTCTAGAATAAAGATTTAGGTAATTCATTAATTAAGTTTGTATGTTAGTATCTTAAGTAAGATACCCTAGTTGCAAAAGAAATGACCTTCTCTTTAAACATTTTAAACATTTATGGAAGCTATATAGAAACTGCAGTTGTAATCCAAGTCTCAAAATCTTTTGTCTTTCCTTCTATATTTTTACTGAAACTTTATTCCAAGAATTGTTCAATCTACCTTAGGGAACAAGAGATCTTCTGTAATACATCATTTCTTTAAATAAATAGAAAAATAAACAAACAAACAAACAAATAATAAATAGAATAGTCTCCAAAAATCAAGGTGGCTTCCAAAAAGTTGTCTTGAGACAACTGTCCTCGGAAACTCTTCTGTCCTACCTTTTCAGACCAATGATGCTTCTTAGATAGCTTCCTTAATGTCTGAGATGTCATTTTTCTACAACTAAATTGTTTACCAATTCAGACTAGGAACACTCAGCTTATGGCAAAAGGTACGTCTGTTGACGTTGTGGAAATGTTTAATTAGAACCTTTCCTTAAATACATGAAACTTTGCTTCTTGCCTCTCTGTTTGATTAAAACAGGAAAAAAAAAAAAAAAAAAAAAAGAGGGAGAACATGGCTTAATTCCAGATGTACTTTGTGCACTTGTTCAGAATCCTTGATCTTGAATTTTGTAAGAAACAACTAAACATAGAAACCAAAATCCTGTGAAAAATGAGGAAGAGCTGAACATCCTGAGCATCATTTGGGGCATTTCTGAGTAATTTGCTCCACTCTTCTAACACTTCTAAATTGATGTACATGTAAGTTTATTAGATAACTTAAAAGGTTTGTTTGTCCAACTCTTTTTCCTTCTCCTTTGGATGAAAACTGTTCCCCTACAGAGTACCAGATGAATATCTTAATGTGTTCTGAAAAATCCTGGTGGGAGAGTCCCCATTTGGCATATGTTTGGCAAAGTCACTTTCTGGCATTTTTCCATTTGAACTACAAGGAAAATTAGACCAACTGTGTGGTACAGATCTCAGCAGGCTAGTGCCCTAAGCAATACTAGAACAAGCAGCACATTTTAGTATTTTCTTAAAATTCAGTGTTGGGAGGGGTAAAAAATCCATTAATATTATAATTAAATTTATCATCAAATATCTTGAAAAGGGGTGTATTTAATTTTAGGTTTTCTGCTGAGTTTTCAAAATATATTATCGGTTGTTTCTACAGTGTGTTCAAACAAGCTAATATATTCTGTGATCTGTTTTGAGAATCAAATAACTGTACAGGTAGCACCTAACTGCAGTAGTTAAAAATTTTGGATGAAAAATTGGGATGTCACAGTTTCTAAGCACTCTGTTGTGGTGTTTTAATTTGGTCATTGAATGGAAAGAAGCAGGTAGAAACATAAAGTTATAATCTTACACTGGAAAATTGCCTACTTTTTTTTTTTTTTCTGTTAATCAGTAGGGCAAAATGTTTGCTTTGACATTTTTACTGCTACTTCAAACAGGGTATTTTCGTTTTCATCTGTATATGGATGCATTTTAGCAGACACCTTGGCAATACCTTGGCCAAGGTATCTTTAACATTATTTTTAACAAAGACCTTGGTACAATAGCTCCTCTTTTTTTTTTTCTTTCTTTCTTTTTCTTTCAAAAATATTTCTTTTTCATTACTTAGTTTCTCTTCTTTTTGTCTCTCTCTCTCTCTTTTTCTCTCTTTCTTTTTTTTTTTTTTTTCACTTAGGGGCTTTGATCAAAATGGTATTCATACAGAACAGAATGACATCAGTTTTATTTGCAAAAAAACCCTATCTGTTTAAAATTTGATATGTAAAGAAATACTGAAAAGTGAGCAGAAGTCTTTAAAGCAAAACTGATTTATTTTTCTCTAAAACACTTTTGCATTTCATACAATCTAATAGACAGACCAAACATATTTACTGTTTTATAGAAGATGAGTAAATTTGTTTTTGAACATTCTAGTAGAAAAGTAAACTAGACTTACATTTAGAAAAGCAATTATTTGTGTCCATACAAGCAAATCATGTAGTTCCATATCTCAAACAGAGAAATCTTTGGTAAGAAACCAATCTTGAAGCTTGGAGCAATTTCACTTTCATTTTTTGAGTTACCAGTGTCTCATGTAGCTTATTATTTCTGGTCATTATTATTATTATTATTATTTATTATTATTATTATTATTTATTATTATTATTATTTAATGGGAAAATAGCATGGAAAGAATACAAATAATGAATTTGCAGTAATTAATAAATTGATAAAAATTTTGAAGATGGAGTAAAAAAACAAAACCATTAATGTGGAAATAGGTTGTTATAGGTCACCTTGATTGTGACATTCATGCTTTCTTACTCTGCAAAAATATCTTACCTTTTGGTGGCATCCTTCTATTTTTGGAGTACTTAATATGCTTATGCTTTGCAAATTCTATGAAATTAAGATACTATGATGCTATGACGCAGCTTTACTGACTCACCTCACCATTTTGACCTTTCCAGATTTTTAGACTTTTTTCTACCTTTTTTTTTTTTTTTTCTGGATTTTTAATAACTGTCCTTTTAATATGTATTTGTTTTTTTAAAACAGAATATAGAAAATAAATCATTTTCTTAAATATACTGGATCTTTAATTTCACATTACTAAGTGATATCTCATGCCAAAATAACTGATAACATATAATTTAGATACCTAATTTTTAGCTGTGTTTTTGGAGATTGTTTGGAGAGATTTGTTAAAAAAAAAAAAAAAAGAAAAAAAAAACCAAAAAACGGAATAGTCAAACTTTTCTCCAACCATGTGATTTATTTAATCTCCTTCACTGTGGCAGATTAGAATTAAAGTGTCAATTCTTACCTGATATAGGCTAGAATTAATGTTGAAAACATTAAAAGAAATTTAAAGTCATTTACTTCAAACTTGTGTAGATGATAGATAATGAACTGGATTAAAGTTAACTCCTAGGAGTGGCACACAGAAATATAGTTGTTAATGAGATCAACAAGAACAAAAGATCCTGGTAGCAGTTGTTTATTTATACATAACCATGGAATTTAAGTAACTGAACAGGATAGGTTAGAACGGAAGAGGACAGAAGACAAGACAATAAAAAAGAATAAAAGGGAGCACTTGCCACTACAGGGAGCCAAATTAGAAGCACAGGTAGAACTGGGACAGAAACACCAGTTACTTCGGAAGGCCCTCAATCATTCATCACTGCAAATATCTCCAAGGCTGCTATATAAAACAGGTTAAAAATAATGCATGAGGGAGACACAATGGAATGCAATTAAATATGGGTCTACTAACATAGTATCTTCCAAAAGGATCAGGAAACAAACAAGCATTCTATTTACTTTGTTTTAACACAACAACACAAAAGAGAAAAAGAAGCCTTTGCTATATAATATGAACTACCTATCAGCACTTGCAAGAACACCTCTGAAATCTGTAACACTGTATCAGTAACTTTTAACATAAAGTTAAAAAAACATTATTTTTCCCAAAAATATGAGGGGAAACAATTGTGTAAGTAGTGTGCTGGAGCTGGAACTTAAGATACTTTGGAGAATTGTCTCATTTTTGACTTCCACTCACTTCATCATTGCTTATGCTTAAGTGTCAAGCATAGTGAATAAGATAATTTGTCTGTCCTGTCTCATTGAAGTCTCTATCACAGCAGGATCCCTGCCTGTGGTTGTTTTTGTGATAGTTTTGAATCAGTACCAATAATCTTGATTAGTGTTTACCTCTCTTAAGATTGTGTGGCATAAATGACATTTCTGTGATCTATTTTGAGAATCTGATAAATCTGATGTTTTTTATTCTGCTTCTAATTTACATGCACTTCTCTTTTTATTTAGACAGTTGTCTTTTATAACTCTGGATTTCCAGAACGGTGGCAACAGAAGGGGTGAAATGAAGGCATGCTGTAGTGTATTCTAAAGGCATGGAGTGAAGTATCTTTTGCAAGCTTTTCCAAAGCACTGACTACAGTGCAAATACTGAATGACAAATGTTTGATGAGAAATGTCTGATTACCACAAATCAGAAACAGACTTGCAGCTGTTGAATGAAAGACCATACATCATAAGTAGCACTAGTTTTTATACCTTGTACGGTTTCAAGTTAGATTGTACAGGATCTTTAAAGTTATTTCATGCTTGAATTTTTTCCAACTGAGGGTGCTGGTTCATGGTTCTTTCATAGTGTTTTTTTGTTTGTTTTCATTACATCTTTCTTTACCTCTTATTGTTCACATGAAAAGCAAACAAACAAACAAAAAACAACTAAACTTCAAAAACTTGAATGATCAGCCTCTAGAGTCCCTAATAATTAGCACAGTGTAATTATTGCTTAAGAGCTGATGGTGGCAATTGTGTATCATTTCCCTTGCAGATCATCTCATCAAACATAAACTCTAACACAGAGGTAGGTAAAGAAGAAACTCATTTAGAGTTGGTACTTGCTCTGTATGCTCTATGATCACAATTGACTTCCAGTGTCCTTAGGTCCTACAGATAACATCTGTTTTCACAATTTAGTTGAAAATTCATTAGTAAAACTGTTGCCTCTGAAAATTCACGGGCTCCCACCAGTCCCTTTATTCCTTTGGGCTCAAGACTCCATCTCATCTACTATATCTGATCTAGAGGTATATTGAGATGTTCCTGATTTTCATTTTCCACCTGGTAAGTTTTTACATAAGAACCTCATTTTAAAAAGCAATCTTCTGCAATACCCCTCAAAACACAGCAGCCATTTCTGTTTTAAGGGAGATACACTTCTCTCTATGTAGATCCTGTCCAGATAAACCATGAGGTTATATCTATCATGAGGTTATATCTATGTTGATATAACTACGTTTAACTTTTCCATATATAATGATAGTAGAGGGCCACAGTGGTCATTTAGTATCTACATGGTGCAATTCTTTTAGCAAATCACAGAATTACAGACTAGTCTACATAAGAATACATTATTCTTTTTAGATTTTGCAGACTGGACATTGTTTTAAAGACTTAAATATCAAAGGTCCATTCTGGATGTTACAGCTATTAGAATGAGTGTTTCATTTATTTCTCTAGTAGTTTTTAAAATAATACAAAAAAGTCTTAATCTGTAAAGAAAATATGTTAAATTTTGAATCAGAATAAGTTATTTTTTTTTCCATTGGTAAATTGAGTATTCTAAAAATAGAATTAACAATTTTTAGTTCTGAAAATGGAATAGAAAGAGCATGATGGAAATGATGTCTCCATCTTGATCCCTTCTTGGATTTGATAAATGGCATCTTGAAGTAAAGTTAAGTCTAAGCTCCCAAATTTATATCTTTTCCTTTTAGAAACACCAAAATAATATGATTAAATGTTTACAATGTTTATTATTCTGCCCCCCCCAACCCCCTCACCCCCCCCCAACTTTTTGCTACAAAATATTTTCTTACTAGCTCCCCTAATAATCACTTTATCTCAGAATATATTTTACTATTGGCGGAAGCCCGTGAATACTGCCCATAGTATTTACATGTCTATGTATGTGCCAAACTGGAGAAACAGGACCAAAGTAGAGCTCTTGTCAGTTTAGTAAACGGACGCTTAAGAAACAGAGACTTTTGTTACTGTCCTTTGATGGAGAGGAAGCAATGTTTAATAAACATTTTTTTTTGCTGAGATAGATGGCAGTGCATAATACTTTCTTTGCCAATACTAATTAGTGGAAAGTGTAATAAGTATTCTCTTGAGTTATACATTTCTTTCCAAGTGTATGAATACTTCAGTTCTATTGAAGAGTTTTAGAAGTATTGAGAAGATTTGTGAGATGCTGGTATAAATCATCAACAAAAAATTCAATAGCGAAAATTTTAGAAGAAAATACTTTATACTAGTATTTTAAGAGTCTAAATGTGATGTCAATCTTTCAATTTGATTTTCACAACCACGAAGGGAAAATAAAATTTGATAATTTTATACTTCCAAACCTCTCTAGCTCTCCTAAAGCTCTTTTTTTTCTTCTTTTTTTTTTTTTCTTTTTTTCTCTTCTCATTAAAATCTACATCCCTCTTCCTGTTAGTTCTTCTGTAAAATTCATTTTCACTTCCTCCATGCTGAAAATCAGAGGCAGATGTCCCTGTCCCTCTCTGTTTTTCCTTTCTCTTGCAAGCATGGCAGCACATGTAGGTATAAAACACATTCATCCATGGCTTTGCAAGTCCTTTCTAGTTAAAAAACTGAGAAAATGTATGAGCACCTAAGAAGAGGACCAGGGACAAAGGACCAGATGTAAATATTGAGGAATGAAAGTATTTTGGTGAAAGAGTAGTTCCTATGGTGGAGAGGTCCATGAAAACTTAAAAGGCTCTGAATGTGCTGAATCCTGCAAGTCAGTTTTGTTGAGGTAAATCCCAGGACAACCATAATTCAGAAGACAGGCCAAAGTTGCAAACTGGGAAGAGACTGGACTTCACCTTCACGCTTCTCTATTCATAGAGAATCACAGATTCATAGAATGGTTTGGGTTGGAAGGGACCTTAAAGATATCTACTTCCAATTCCCCTGCCATGGGCAAGAACACCTACTAACAGACCAGGTTGCTCAAATCCCCATCCAACCTGGCCTTGAACACTTCCAGGGATGGGGCATCCAAAGCTTCTTTGGGCAGCCTATGCCAGTGCCTCACCACCCTCATGGAGAAGAAATTATTTCTAATATCTAATCTAAATCTGCCTTTTTTTAGCTTAAAACCATTACTCCTTGTCCTATCACTACACTCCCTGAAAAAGAGTACCTCCCCAGCTTTTCTGTAGGATCCCTTTAGGTACTATAGGTACTAGGCTGCTATGAGGTCTCCTCAGAGCCTTCTCTTCTCCAGGCTGAACAACTCCAACTCCCTCAGTGTCTCTACGTAGGAGAGCTACTCCAGCTCTTTGACTCATGGCACTCCTCTGCACTTGTTCTAATAGGTCCGTGTCCTTCTTGTGCTAAATGCTCAGAGCTGAATGCAGTACTGTCAGCTGGGATCTCACAAGATACCTGATATGCACAGTGGAAACTATCCAGGATTTGGAGAATTTGTTTTGGGCAGCAGTTTGAAGAACATCAGTGTGTTCAAATACTAACAAATTCTTCTGATTTTCCTGTTCTTCTCTGTTCAGCAAAATTTAAACTCTTTTTCTTTTATTTCTTTTTTTTTTTCTTTCTGTCATTTCTTGTCCTTTCCTTATTTTGCTGTAAATACGTAGCATTACCACTTACTAACAACAAACAATGTTTCATATGATCACCGCTTCCCCTTGGATTTTAATCACTTGCCAAAGCCATTTGATCCTCATTTTCTTCATTCAAGACGATTTGTACTGCTGTGTGCTGGTTAAAAAAATAAGAAAAGATCAGTAGCTTCCATATTCTATAATGTGAAAAACAGTGGATGTTTTCATTTTTTTTCAAGTGTTTAAAATAAAATGTACTCTTTATTATTATTATTATTAAAATAATAGAACTACATATAAATGAAGTTGTTGATTAGGGAGATAATTTGTTATCAAGATAGAAACCTATTTATTTTACTGTCTGCATTAGTGGAATTGTTCCCTTGATTGTTTTCTGTGCAAAATGTGAATGTTTGTTTATTATTCATTTACCATGAAAATTCGATATCTGGCATGACATTAGCCTAAAATACTCCATATAAGTAATGGAGAAAGACTACAGTTTCTCCCTTTCAAATATGAATGGCAAAAAAAGTATTTCAGTTTTTAATGGTCTGTGGTAGGATGTATGTGATAGCTCAGTCACGATAAAGAAACTTAAAAATAAAACGACCAATCTTTAAAATCTAAAAATGAAACAGAATTAAAACCTCACTATACCAGTATTTATTCTGAATGTTAATGGCTCAAGTTACTGCCCTTCTTCTTAACATTTTACTCATATGAATGAAGGATACAGCTAGTTAAAGCAATTCAAGACATTCAAAGGAAAAAGAAACAAAAACAAACAAGCCAAAAACAAACAAACAAAACCATCCAAACCAAACCAACCAACCAACCAACCAACCAACCAACCCCAACAACAACGAAACACAGAGAAACTGCATAGAACCTTAAAAACATCATGTTATTTCTCAGGATATATATATTTTTTAACAACAACTTCTCTCTCTCTCTCTCTCTCTCTTTTCTTTTTTTTTTTAATGTCAGATATAAACCAAGAAAATGAAGGCATACAAATTAATCTGTTTTCCTTTGTCTATATTGTAGTTTAACTTGTATAAAGACCTAAATACTCAGATTTGATGAGTATTTAGGAAGAAAATGCTGGTCACTTATCTGAATATCTGAACAGTGCTTGCACAATTTCTCGGTTTGGATGCTTGGGCTGAGATATAAAAGTACCTTTGATGGCACAATTACATTCATGTAGGTGTCTTCATCTTCTCCAAATTCCTTGTTAGTGTAGGAATCATTTGTACAATATTCTACTCATTTCTGTTTGGTTGCGTGTATGTTGGTAAGCCCATCTACTTGGATCAGCTGAAAGAATTTCTAATTAATTTTTAAGGAAATACAAGTGCCTATAAATATGTTTATATTGCCATTAGTTAAATCGAGGTATGTGCAACCTTTACATTATTTTGTCTAATGTCATTTCTCTGCATGATTTCTCTATAAAATGTTTTAGTAGCTGATTCAGTGCTGTAAAGTAAAATCTAGTGATCTTAGAAAAAAATCCCATCCAGACTTTTGTAAACTTTTTCAAAGTTTTATTTTCATGTCCATGCTGAAATTATTTTTTGACATTAGACTAATATTATAATTTAACCTCTATTTTCCTGCAAATAGCGGAAATGTTTTGTATTGTATATCGCTTAGAATCTCACTGATATTACATGACATCTAGCCATTATTTTTTATTTATTTATTTATTTCTGGCTAGTAGATACCTGTACTATCCTGACTGTGTTACTGCAGCTTAATATCCTGCCATATGTCAAATTCATTCACTCATTGAGAATGAGACTCATGCAATTGTCTACAGCTATAGCTCATCAAAAGTTTCCCTCCACTACTCCTGGTTGCTGCCTTAATCATTTATTTAGAAAATCAACACAGTCTAGGAACCTCCTGCACTGTTTTTGTAATTCCATGTTGATCTTCAGCAGAAGTTGCAGCTTGCAAAAATGCCTATGAGTGAAAGAACACTCTATTAATCTGGGGAAAGCAGGGCCTCTTGGACCAGTAGTCTTTAACAGCTTTCTGACAATATCCTTGCTATTATATTCCCCTCTGATGTTTTTCCTTGACCCAGAGACTCTCAACAAACATTTCTCTAATACAGTAGCTCTGGGCAGTCAAAAGACACCTTACCATAAGATTTCTCCTCCCCTTCTACCCCTTTACACAACCTGTAACAGTCTGTGACTGTGTCCCTGTCCTTCATACTAACCCTCTTAGCTCCCGTTAATCCTGCAATGTCATAGACCTGTGACTGTGAACAAACTTCAAATTCTCCTTGTTGACTGGTTACTCACATTAGTATTTAACCTCTTGAGGAACGTCTTAGGATACCCTCTATTCTGAGTGAGAATGTGAAAGCCCCCAGCGATTTTCTGCTCTACATATCTGCTCCATTTGCAGGTTTTTCTCTCTAATTTAGGACTTTGTTCATCATGAACCAGTGTACATAGCTTAAAGCTCACTTTCTTCATGGTTACAGGCCTGATCAAAAACGTGTTCTCTTTTCTTTTAGTTAGGTGAGTCACATCTCATTCCCAGAATCCTTCATCCTCAGATGAAAATCTAGGTTGAAGAAAGGTGTTTCTGGTACTACCATCTGTAAAGCCAAATATTGATCTACCAGAAGCATCTGTTGAGGGTCTCCTTTTCCATCTGGAAGAACTAAGGAGAAGTTCCTAATCTCTTCACTCTTGTCCTTAAATCTTTATGGTTATCTTTTGATCTACTCAAGGTATTACGTTGGCATGGTGCCCATACTTATGAGTAAGTGGAGCCAATAACCAGAAGATGTCAATCTTTGTACAGCACCAAATAATTAGTGTCTGAGAGAACAGAAAAACTGTTGGGGAAAATGTTCTGTCAGGAGAGAAATCATTTTGCCCCATATTGCAGGACTTGCCAACAGCTATCTCTTCTTGATAGGCATGTTCATAACATTAAGATGTGAGATGTCAACACCCAGACCTTTCCCTGAGAACTTGCTCTTCTGTTTCTATTGCCAGGTCCTGGACCTATACTCCGAGGGAAGAGAAGTAGGTGGAAATGGAGACTTCTCTCTGTAGCTGGAATCTTATAACTTCCCTTCACTCTTAGGACTTTGTGTTGCAAAGTTGTGGCTGTGTTGCCTTGCCCATACCACACATCTCATCCTTAGAGAGATTAAAAGTCTTGTTGTTGCAGAGTCTCTGCAGAGAGCCTGTTTCTTTTTTCATCATTTTCCCTAGTGCAGAGAAGTTTGTTTGAAGTTTCTTGCAACTCCTTCACCTGATACTAAGGTGATCATATCAGAGCACACCTTCTCAAATTGGTTGAAGTAGCCACAGTACTAGAGAGTGTGGGAGAGAGGCAACCAGGAAGGCATACATCACGTGTATTTCAGACTTGTGGGTATCCGCTAGTGGGCAAATATCTGTTTATCTGTTTTTAGTAAGTAGTGGGACTCAAAACTAGAGGCAGTTGGTCCCCACTCAGTTTATGGAGAGCTCATGGAACATGTCTCCTTGAAAGCCAATTCGAATTGCCTGAACAGTAAAAACATAATCAGGTCATGCATGACCAACATGATTACCTTACATGATGAAATTTCTGGCTATGCTGATGAGGCATGTTTGTTGGATGGTGAATACCTTGTGAAACAACCAGAGCCTGTATTTTTCAACAGATTGAAGACTGAGACAGCAGAAGTCTTGTGAAAGACTATCCCTGGAGATTACTAGTTAGACAAAGATGTATCTGACCTGATTCATTGCTGGTGAAAATCCTACCACAACACAGCATTGATCTAGATGACCCATGCTTCCACAAAAATGAAGGGTCTTCTCTACTTGCTGTCATGAAAAACTCCTCTCATGATGGATATTCATAACTTTTGGCACAAGGCATTTAAGTAAGCTTTTTTATTATATACTTGTTTGAGAAATTTAAAAATTGTCTTTGTGTTAAAAAAGTGCCCTGAAAATATTCATTTATTTTTGGTTTACATTCAATTAATAGACTGCTGTGCTTTTTCATCACATTTCCAAACAAATTGATATACTGGAGTTAAGAGAGCGGGCACTGTTAAACAAAAGAATTTACTCAGCTGTATGTATTAATTAATAATCTTTGATGAATGGGGGTCCACTAACACCTGACTAAATTTTCTCTTGCTTCTCTATTAATGATGGTATATTCAGTAAAGCATATAATTATGAGTGTTTTAGAACACTAAAGTCTGAAAATAAACAGACCTATTCTTCTTAAGTTGTTCCAGTTATTTTTCAGCTGTTGTGGCTTTCCTAGGTGAATTGTAGTTTACTGTAAAGCGTGCATGATGTATGTACACACATAGGTAAATTCTATGCATAATAAGATGCAAAAATAATCAATAGCTTCATGATTTTAATGGTATGAAATCAAGACAAAATATATCTAAATAACTTGAACCTCTTATTAATTACATCTCTTTAAAAACACACCTACTTGAAAGTAAAGAGATAACACTCATTCTTATATAACCTGAAATTTGAAACAAAATCAGAGAGGAGAATGCAAGTTAGAAGGACTTTTGAATAAGAAACTAAGGGTAGTGAAATTAACATGGGCATCTTACAAAAAGACAAAGGATAAATTTTCCTTGATTTATCTGTTCACTTACTGTTTTCTGGGTTTTTAAAAATCTTTTTTTAAAAAAAAAAATTATTTTTTTTTATTTTTTTAACAGACAATCTATAGATGTACAGATATGGTATGTCTTGCTAGGGGAAAATTTCAACATAGTTTTGCTTGCTGTAATCAGGATAGTTCAGTTTTATTGTGGGAATTTTTAAAAATCTTGTCATGAAAACGTTTCATATCTCCTTTAGCAGAAAGAATGTCACCATTCTTTCCTCATAGTCATGCATTTTCTGTGACTCACAAAATTTAGTTTCAATTTTGCAGTAGAAAAATCACTAAGCCTAACCACCTTACTTCTCTTGCTTCCTGCAGCCTACCCATGTATTTGTTAGCTGAACTTATGAATCCATAAGCTGTCTGTCTTCTTTTTTAATGAGTAGAGGAGGTGACAAGATTGCCTGGGATGCCTTTGGCAGGCCCAGAACAGTAGTGACTGTAGGAAAACAACAATTAACATTATAAAGGCCTTCAGTTAGTTGCTTCTGAGGATCAGGAAAGACTTTTTCCCTGCTGTAAAATTTTGCATCATTTGCTTTTTATGTTGTTATTTTCTTTCTGCTATTGTTATTGCTGTGTGGTATCCTCCATCTTTGGAGCCTGGTGATGTACTCAGGACAAAGCAATCATTATATGTGGGTTCAGAAAAGTATTTCCTCCCACTTTAGCATGGCAGGGACCTGCACACATACTGTCTTCTCTGCCACATGGGGTGTGGATTGCCTGCCAGGATCATCTAGGCATAGCTCAATTCATCAGTCCCCTGCTAATGTAACTAATGCTGCTTCTCAAGTGGCAGTCTGTGCTGAAAGTCTTCACATAACACAGTTTGAAGAATTCCTTTCTACCTTATCAATTAACAATTCATGTAAATACCACTTTATTTCTTTATTTTTATACAGATATAAATCTTATATTTTTATCCACTCTCATATGACAGTATGTGGAAGTTCACACACACACACACAAAAAAAAAAGGGGGGGAGAGAAAAAAGGCTTCAATATCTTCAATATCTACTATATTACAGTGATTTATTTTTAAAGTGACTTTATTTTTAAAGTGATTTTATTTTTAAATCATATTTACAGATATGATTTTTTTTTCAGAGTCCAGTATGCAGTTTAATTTCTGTAATACTGAATTAGTTGTATTACATGTATTACTATTCTATTTGATTTCTGTTCCTTAGAAGAAAGAAGATTTAAATACATGTAAATACAAAAGGGAAGAAATGTTTTGCTTCAGAATCTGTTTGACAATTACACACGGCTCTGTTTACACATCTCTGCCAATACAATCACTTGTAAATGTGGGATATAACCATTCATACAGACATGCCGGTATACTATTTCACATCACTGTGATTTTAAAAGACAGTGAGCACTAGGGATGATAAAGACTGAACATGGATTTCTTAAGGGTCTTTTTAAAGACTGAAACAAGCAAGCATTAACATTTAGTAACTCTGTGAAACTGTTCTGTTTTATCTGTAAAGGAGGAATGCATTTCAGACAAAACCTATTCTTCTGATAATGTCAAGGAATCTAGTTCATCAGTATTGTGACTGACAAAATGTATAACCACCCTGAAGTAGTTATATATTGCTGTTCTCCATGTTCTTTTCCTTTTCTATGTGAAAGACTTTACAAAATTGAAAGACTATAAAAACACAATATGACTTGGAATGTGACTAAGGAAAATTTCATTCCAGCTCTATCGTTAGGTTAATAAGTAATATTTGTAACATATCTTCCTTTTTCTACACTTCAGTTTGTCTCTATATAATTAAAAGCATGATAGTTCTTTTGTTTGTATTTGGCTTTGAGATCTCTGGAAAACAAACACTTGAGCAGAGATAGAGAATAATAAATATAGCTTTGCCTTTTACTATGTTCCAGGATGTGTCCATCCATCAAAGCTATATAAGTTGCATTCCTTCATGTAGTGGTCAATACGTTATTGAATCGTAGTAGTATGTTCCATTCTTTCTTCTGCTTGTGCTTTCTAGTGTATCCGTCATTATTATTCTTTCCATGAATTGCAAGTACTATAGAAAAAGTGCTGCTATTGTATACAAACTTGCAACCATACTATTTTTACGGTATACTCTGAGGTATGCATAAATTAAGACAATATTAGATGTCAGACCTGTCTGTGAAGGTTGATTTATTTCACTGAATGCTAGGTGTCTATAGCAAAGACATCTACAAAGATATCCACCTCTGAATTAATCTTCTAAATGCCCCTTACTGTTAGTGGGGAGAAATAAACACTTTAAATTCATGAATCATTTGGCCTGTTTTAGATGTCTCCTTGGGAATAAGAACTGTGCCCTGAAAGTGCCCATTGTTTGTACGGATGGTAAAGGGACTGACCAGCCCTAATGACTATGTTGAGTCACATGAATCCCACTAATGTCTGATGTCAAGACATTTGAAACAGGGCAAAGAAGCACACAAAATTGCTCATCTGTAAAGAGTGATATCCAGAAAACAACCAGCAACACACAGTTTTTGGGTCAAAAGTTCAAAGAATTGTTTAATTATTGCTATGTGATGTAGTGCAAACTGTTAACAAACAAAGTTAATACAATGAATAAATAAATAGTTAAAATAAATCACCTTTTCTATGTAATGTCTTTACTCAGGGTTAGGCAACGTTTGGCTTCAGCTATTTCTGTTCTAGATTGAAACACTTAAACTTTTCTGCCAACTTGTCACTGTGAAGAAACACATAGTAAACAACTGCCAGGGACTTCACTTTTTGTTTCTGTGACTGTGCACAGAAACTAAAATAAAAATCAGAACAGAAAAAAAAAAAAAAGGTATTCGGCTTTCTGTTCATATGTGGCTCATTTCTTATTTATCCCGCCTCTGTGAAGGGAAGTTACTGCTGAAGAAGCTGTAACTGCAAATACCTCTAATTACAGTCAGAATGGGTCATCTACCAAGCAAGTCATAGGCTTCCCATCTATGGCCTTTTCCTCAGAAGCTCATTGCATACACAGTCTGTAGTATTTACAGTGGTTTACAGTCAATTTCCAGATTCAGTTCCAAAAAAGAGTTTTGGTATGAAAAGACAGGTTGAAATGTCACAAACCTAGTTACTTCAGACAATAGCTGGAGATACCCTCAGCTGTTCTTCTTGTCATGTTTCCACTGAAATGACTGACAGAGTCATCCAAATTGTATAGCCAAACAGGCCAAGTGGAAGGGCTTGTTTGCACTGACTACCAGAGAAGCATTAGAAAAGATTTATTTTGAAAGTTTAACAAGAGCCCCCTTTCCTTATTCATTGTTAGTGCTCAAGACAGCATAAAATCCAGATCTCAAACTTTTCTCTACATGTCACCCATGTTAAAATACAGCAGAAACGGTCTCTCAATAGATATTCAGAAAAGCCTTCTGTGAGGACTTACAGGATTCTAGCTGTTGGTTTAATCTAAAACAGGGATAGATTGTTGATAGAAGCACATATCAGATAACATGAAAGAATTTCTGGGAAAGGAAACAAAAGAACATTTCTCCAGCTAATGTTAAAGTCAGAAGAAAATTAAAAAAAAAAAAAAAAGTTGAGAGATTAATGACATTTTGTCAGCAATAAAACCACTTACATTTTAGTTGCATTGTCAGTTTAATGTAGCTGATATATACATATATATGCATGTACATGGAAATCCACACATACACTGATGTAATCTATTCCCTGCAACATGGATCATGTGCTGTGCAAGGCAGAGCTTAACCTTTCCACTTTATTCCCTTCCCTGTATAAATCAACTTCTTATTTCCTATTCTCTTGTATTTTCTTTCTAAAGGATTAGATGAAAATATTTTTATTTTATTTTTATTTTTATCATTTAATATTAATATTTTAATATTATTTAATATTAATATTTTTATTTTATTATTAATAAACCTGAATTTCAAGTCCTGACAGCTTTGCTTGTACATCATAAAGTAGATGGACCTCTATAATTTTGTTAATATATTTATGAAAATTTTCATTTCATTGCTTATTTCATTGAATAATGATTTGGTGTTCTAAGCAATCACACTCTCTGACTATAAGTGCAAATTTTCTGAGAGCCTCCCAACAGAAAAAAAGACACTCACAGAAAACTATTGTTTATGTTTTCAAAACTAATCTGAAATACAGGAGGCTTTCAATACAGTGCTTAGGAAAAGAATTTATTCTGCAAGGAAAAAAATGACTGAAACTGATTATTCTGTGCAGAGCATCCATTAGAAACACAAATAGAATCTGAGTCAGTACCAGTGGAAAGAGAGAATTCTAAGCCGATGATTATGCTGTTATCATATCATGCACTTGGGAGTCCTCTGGTAGCAAACTTTGTGAACAATTGCTCACTGATCTATAGAGAGGATATTAATGTCTTTCAGAAGATGCAGTGAAAGTGTTATTGAGTCTCAAGAGTCTAAGTTTTCATGAAAAATTAAGGAGCTTCCAATTATCCCTGTTTGAATGGAGAAGATTTTTAGGTAACAAAATGAAAACTTCAGAACCATGACTTGGGATGATAACATTAATAGGGAAAGGCTTTCTTGCTTCTCTGAAGCTAAATTCCCTGCAAAACTAGAGGATATAATCTAGAAGATAGGAAATTTGAAGTAAATAGGTAGTTCTGGGAGAAGCAGCACATACAGAAGATAGTAAATGTGTTTAAGATAGTAGAGAATAACAACTGAAGCTGACCATCTGCTAAGAGGAACTGAGCATGCAGGAAGAACCTACTACCTTGGATGTGTTTTCTTTATTGTATCTAATCATTAACATTCTCATTTCCAAACCAATGAAAAGTCTTAGAAATAAAAATCTACCCACAACAACAGCAACAAAAAGAAAGTATATCATTTCTAAGCTTTTTTTTTTTTTTTTCACAACTGTATTTAAATTTTGCTTTTGTAAGGCTTTGCCACACCCACAGAAGTCATTTTCGGGTTGTATCCTCTTTCCATTGCGGGTATGGCTTCCACACTGAAAATATAGCAAGTAGTAAGTGGAATTTGACCTTTTGTTTCATGTTGCTCACATACACTTGGCACGAGTATTTGCTCCTAACCAAACTTCAAAATGTGTCTCTGACCTAAAAACAAACCAAAACAGCAGGGAAAAGCACCCTTTACCTGCTTTTTATATATTTTTAAATTTTTTATCAGTGAGAATTTTAGTAGCAAAGCTTGACCTTATAATTATTTTCATAAAACCTACAAAAAAAGGAAAAAAAAATCAAGATTTGTTTTACATACATAACTTTCAACACTGACCTTTAGAGAACTGAACTTGCCATGTTGAGCAATTTCTTTTGATATAACCGAGTTTATTCCTTGTCCATTTTGTACAGATACATTGTACAGATACTCCAAATCCCTCTAAACTTCACTGCACTAATTTTTTAAACACGACTGATAAGTTTAAATGATGCCTAAAGGTAGATTTTTAGTAAGATGAACACTGGTAATTTCTAATTGTGCATAATGATTGCAATGGCACAAATTAAGAAATCTACTTAGAGAGCGTTTCTCTTCTTTTTGGAATTATACCTTGGGAGCATCCAGTAAAGTTTCAAGGAACTTCTTTTCAGCAGCATAAACGGATTATTCAGGAAGCCATTTGATTTTCCTAGGAATCTTTGGGATATAACTATGCCATAGGATTAGAATGTGGGTATACCCAAGCAATCACATTTTTGTTTGGTTTTGATAATTTTTTATGAAATTGGATGTCTTTTTTTTTTTTTTTTTTTTAAATCAAATTCACGAGTGGCCTTAGCTTACTTTACGGGTATCCTCAAAGTAAGCTGTAGCTTGGAATCAGTCATTTTGGGCTGTTAATCAGGACCCTCAGAGGAAGGAAAGCAGGAGCTTGATTAAGTCTGTGGATTGAAACTGAGACATTTTAGCTTCATTTCTTCCCTCTGTCACTTCTGGTACTTCTTCCATAAACTTCTGCAAAAATCCCAAAATACAATCTATTGTTGAATCCCTCATTTGTTTATTAAAAGAACTGATACTACTTCATGTATTTAGCTTGCAATTCTTTGGGACAATAATTGCCTCTTTCTGCCTGTGTATTTCAAAACACACAAAATGGAATCAATGAGTAGTTTTGTTTGTTTGTATGATTTAATACAAAAACTAACAATCATTCTAATAATGTCAAACAAATCCAGAGATCAACTGTATTCCATGCTTACACTTATATCATTGGCCAAGTCTTCAGTCAGCAATCTGCAGGAGTGCATAATCTGTATTTTTCATCACTGAATTCGAATCTGCACCTGATGCCACCATACAGCTAGAGATTATTATAATTCTCTCTGCCTCTAGAAAGCCTGGTCCAGACCCAAAGTTATCCCATGAGCAAAACTGAACTAAAATAGAAGAAAATCACCATTCTCCCAACTAAATAAGCCTTTGGGCATTGCTGAACTATGCAATTACCAAGGGAGAATGTCAATGTCCTTAACCCCATATCAGAGGATGGGTAAGACACTTACACTCTCAACTTGCTAACAAAGCTAGGAAGGGCAGCTTTGAGAGTGAGGGTAATTAGAAAAATATAAGCTGTTAGAATTAGCATTTGAGGGAAAGCAATTTAATTTTTGAAACAACTCTCTGTTGGAATCAACTGTTGCTGCAGGAAAGAGTTCTGATAGTGGAATGTGGTCTACCCAATAAACAGAGCTTTTCTGTTTGCACTGACAGGGTACAGGGAATGTGGCAGCTACTTCCGTAATAGCACAGCTTTCTCCTGGCAGATACTACGCAAACTGTGTCTTCTGACAGAGTGTGTGCCTGTGGAATTCAATTTAGACCCTATCATGAATGTGAGCAGGTGATTTGGCTGACTAACTAGTTGCATTATAGTGCCTGGATACTTCCAATGGGATCAGTCAGGATATGTTAATTGCACCAAGATAATTTTAAAGTAGTGTAATGGGAAATTTGTTAACTTGGGAGAAATGCTATATTTTTAACAGTAAGGGGTATCATTATTATTATTCTTTTGAACAGGTGGTCTAACAGCATGGAAGGAACCATGCGGCTGACAACAAGAGAAAAGAGAAGGATGCAGAGAAATGAACCAGCAGGAAGTTCAGAGTTTGGATAATTTAAAAAACTTATTAGTAGATGGCTCATCTGCACCAAGAAATACAGTATTCTCAAAATGAAGGGATTGCAGAAGGATTTTATATTGTTTTCTCTCTCTCTCTCTCTTTTTTTTTTTTTTCCCTCTAGCTGCAGAAAGCTTTAATAGCTGTGGCTGACCATCTTTTAGAGAGTATTGAAAGTAGTAATAACTGTTCAGTCGGGAGAAAAATAGAAAAAGTTAGAAGAGAGAATCTTGAACTGCTGTTGTGCAAGTCTGATTCTGTTTTTCTTAAAATGAACACCCCCAAAAGATGAGAAAACACAATAATGAGGGTAATTTGGTCATCTGTTTCTGATGTTGACTGTTATGAGCAATTTCTTAGCAAGAGAAAGGTAATCCTCATTCAGGGCCAATGTGGCAACTCCCATTGCTTGCTGAAGGCAAGATATATTTCAGGGAGAATGGGACGTCATTCTAATGGAGGCTCTGCTAGGAGGTGTAAACTGTTTAAGTAAAGCAGTGAGGGAAAATATGTGAGTAGGAGTTCAGGATCAGAAGCTTCAGTAGACAAAATGGAGAGGAGTTGGAAAATGAATTCAGCGTTGGAATATTCAGTGTTGGTAGTCCGTAATAAACTGTAGCTCAACAATGTGTTTGCTTCTGTGGTGACAGTAGCTGCATTAGATCTGGAGGGAATCAAAATTGCTCCCAGGAGCCAACAGAAATGGATGTGTGCTAGTTAGCCACTTCCAGGCTAGCATTACAACTGTTGGGGCAAGCAAGGGTAACAGAGAGTCTCTCCACTTCAGGCCCTTCTTCTTGCCATACCATGAAGGACAGTCTGCTCCTTTGCTGTCTTATAGACAGCTTACACACCAATTTCTGGGAGAGTCCCTGACTGTAAGTCCTGATTAGAGGCTTCAGCTGCCTCTCAGCCTTGAATTAAGTGCTTCTGCCCTGGATTAGAAGAGAGTTTAGGATACAGTCTCGCCCTTACAGTTTTGTATTAGTCAGCTTAGATGGCTCTTTTTTTTTTTTTTTTTTTTTTTTTTCAGAATGCTAATAATTGCAAATCCAACACTTCAGATCACTTCAGATTGTTTCTCTCTATATGTGGTATACAGACATTGAATACCACCCCAGGATCACAGATTCTGCTTTCAGAGCAATAGTCAATGATTAGATGACACAAGGCAGGGTGATATGGTGCCAACTGCTTTCAGAAGCTTTGTTACAAGAAGGTTATGTATATGGAAAGTAGGGGATGAAGAGGGGAGACTAGTAGTTTTGAGATGTTAATAGTTCTGTAGAAAAGAATATAATTTCTTCTTCATCTCAAAACTCTACTTCCTGACATGACTGCGGAGCTGGGCCACTGCTGTGTAAAATATTTATGTTTGTTCAGCTGCTGAACAAGAAAAAAAGCAAAAAAAGCATGTGACATGATAACAGACTACTGAGTGCATGGTTCATGTAATTAAACAAATATAAACTTCAGAATAAATTTGGTAAATTCAGAGGCTATATTAAACAAATAAGTAAGTAAATAAATTAAAGAATTGCTCTATGACCTGCTCTACCCAGTTCCCAAACTATCAAAATAAATGTTAATTGCACAGTAAATATTATCAACATAATTTCATAAAATGTTTAAGTCTATACTAGAGAAAGACTGTTTCCAGTATCTTGCTCTTAATGGTGGATCATAGCTACAACTAGAAAATTAAATTATTTACATTTTATTATTACTCATTGCCTAAGTTGTCTATTTTACTTATTTTTTCTGTTACTTGTGAGGATGCAGCAGAATATGATGCAGAAATGTGATTATGCAAAATGGCTTGAAATAATAAAGGGTGTTTCTTTCTTCACATAGGCTATCTGCCTTTAGATGGAACAAGTATGAAATCAAGGAAGAGAGATATGGTGGACTGGGGAAAAATGAGTGGCAAATACAACCTGCAGTATGAATGCAGTATGAGTGTCTGCCAGCCATTCATCACTGGTAGTGGGAAGACACATTTCTAATAGAGGATTTTTATTTATCATGCTTATCCAACTTTTAGAATATTTATCTTACCAGGAGGTAGCCTCATTTATTAAAGTGTACAGTGAAATGCCTATTGACAAGATTATAGAACTGTCCTATAAAGTTTCATTTAATAATAAAAAAACGATTAGAAGAGATTGCTGTGGCAAATATAAAAACATGCAAAGATTTAATGGGGTCATACACAAAGTAAAACCAGATCAAAATTTATGACTAAATCAGTATTGTCATCTGTGCTATTATCTTTATTGATTGGTGTAAATATGTGTTTGGGATGTTTACTGTAATACAATATATTCCTACACTGTGGAGATCTATGAAAGCTATTTCTCCCCTTATCACTTTTCCAATTTACTCTGAAGAATTACTAATTCAAAGATAAGTTAGATTCAGGTCCATACCAGGATGAGGGCTCTGTTTTGGAAATGATTTGATGTCCACAGAGTTATATTTTGGGCTCTTAGAACTAACTGGGTTAATGATCCTCTGTGGACCTCAGTTCCACCTCTAAAGGAAATCCTAATATTGACCTCTCTCAGGTGAGTGATGTAACTTCTGACTTCAGCGCTGCGTGGCAGAAACTTACTTACTAAAGGAGGAAAACTGGTTCCCTTATCTTCTATTGGAGGCAATAAAACAGCACACCAGAATCTTAAGCATGACCTATTTGAATACGCTATTCTGCTTTGGAGTGAAGGGTGAGATACAAGGTACAAGTATAAGTAGACAACAAAAAATTAAAATTTTAAATAGTATGGAAAAATTTAGCTGAAGTAATGCTTCTATCCCACTGACAGTCCATAAAATTTTATTAAGAAATTTACACATAATTTTCTTATGTAATGTTGTTGATATATGAAAAAACATTTTCATGATCATTAATAACAATATTTTCTTTGTTTATCATAAATATAATGATGGATTTTTTTTTTCTCCTTTGTAGGTATTAGTCTGATGAAATGTGAGATGGTACTAACAACAAAAAAACTCTAACTAGAAGTGGACAGCAGAGAATGACCTTATCAAATGTGTGGAAATTGACCTTATCAGACATGTTAAACGTTCTGCCATTATGCTGAGAGGCTCTTCTCCATTAGCTGTTGTAGTCATTTAACATTTCATTCTGCTGTGGTATAAAAGTGAAATCATTATTTAAATTTTCAGACATCAATTTTATTTTTATCTTAGTGAGAAATTTAAATGGTTGTAATTTTCAACAAACGTGGAAGTAAAATAATGTCCCTGTCACCTCAGAAATAATACTATGACCTATGAGCTTTACAGTATTTGTTTTTCTACATTTCCTGCACGAAGCTCCAGAATATCTCTATGAATAGAAAAGCAGAGCCAATGAGCAGAAAATTTCCAGAAAAAAATAAAGTATATAAGTATGTAAATATATATATATGTATGTATATAAAATATGCAGTCGAATTTTAGTCTGGACTATAAAAAGTACTTGATAGATTTTCAGTGGCATAAAATTATTTTTAACTGCTTTCATTCCCTCTTCAGAGAGTGAAAAACTAATATAGAGAGAAGTTAACTGAGTGTCCAAGGGCAATGGAAAAGTCATTAGAAAATATGAAGTTTGGCCAATTGACCTATAATTCTCATTTTATAGTTATTTGATCATCTTTCTCTTTTTGTTTCCTCTCCATCCTCTCCCTCTCTTTCTCTCTCTCTGTCCCAGGGAGAGTCCTGGCATGCTTAATGCAATATTAATGGAATGGAATGGAATGGAATGGAATGGAATGGAATGGAATGGGAAAGGAATGGGAAAGGAATGGGAAAGGAATGGAATGGGAATGGAATGGGAATGGAATGGAATGGAATGGAATGGAATGGGAATGGAATGGGAAAGGAAAGGAAAGGAAAGGAAAGGAAAGGAAAGGAAAGGAAAGGAAAGGAAAGGAAAGGAAAGGAAAGGAAAGGAAAGGAAAGGAAAGGAAAGGAAAGGAAAGGAAAGGAAAGGAAAGGAAAGGAAAGGAAAGGAAAGGAAAGGAAAGGAAAGGAAAGGAAAGGAAAGGAAAGGAAAGGAAAGGAAAGGAAAGGAAAGGAAAGGAAAGGAAAGGAAAGTGGCGAAGGTGGTGAAAAAGTTTGTTGTTGTTGTTGTTGTTGCTTTTTACTTCTGCTTCTACCTCCCTTCCACCTGTTTCCCCAGATGTGAGTAGAATTTTGCATCCCTAATTCCAATCTTTCTTTCCCTTCCACAAAAAAGCCACCCTGAATGATTTTTCAAATTTTTTTGCAGTCCATCTAACTAATCATGGAGAAACACTCTGAAGGGTGGGAGTGGGGAGAGCTTTTCTTCAGTGCAGGGGACTCTGTGTGTAGTTCTGAAGGAAGAGTTGTGAGACAGAGGGAAAGAAGGATGGGTTACGTGAAGATTTGTTCAACTGACATTTAGTGTATATGATAACCATCTAATTCTTGTTAATTTTGCATGTTTGTGTTTCTACTCTCTTTGAAGGGGAATATTATGTAGGGGATCACACTATTATTCAGAAAAAAAAATTTGCCTTAAAACTCCACAAAGTACTGTGCAAATATGTAGAAAGGAGGTGGGGACATCCTTATTTCAGTGTCTGTAAGGAAAGCCCTTACAACCAGTATAATAATGATAATTAAAAAAACCCTCACAAACATTAAATATATATATAGTCTTCATGTTTCCTTATGGTGGGATTTTATTTTCACCAAAAGGAGAGAGGGCTTCTGCCAGGAGACACAAGAACGTCAGTAACAGCTATTTGATTACACTTACTGCCTGCTGTATTCAGGCTCTTTCGCCTCTGTAATCCATACTGACTTGTATGGTACTTCTCTTGCCCGTCTTGTCAGTATTTGCGAACCAAGTCAGGAAGCGCCTGTGTTCTAATGTTAATGAGAGTTTGACTTGGGCAGTACGCGGCCCTGGCCAAGAAACATTGCTGTCTAATATTTCAGTCATGAGGAATAAAAAGAATGGGGAGATACTGAGCTTTCTCTGGTACTTAAATGACAGAGTATAAGACTTTCTTAAGCTGTCTGTGGTGACATTGTAAGCTTGAACCTCAGCCAGTTGAAAGACATATGCTTTCCTGAAAATGACAAAGAATGAATGCCAATTAACATGACAAAATCACACCGGAAATGCTTTTTGCTGTAAGGTGCACATTTCATTTCTTCTTTCCCGATAAGAACAAGAATTATTGCAGCCACAAGGCAATTTTATCTTTGTCTCCAGAATGTCCTGATCAATATCTCTTTGTTGGTATGTATGTAGCAATCAGTATCATCCCTAATATAGAAAAGTAAAAAAACCACAGCAGCAAATTTTCTACAATATAAATGTGAAAGATATTGATTGAAGCTACTTTGAATTTTACCCCAAATAGTGGCTAAAAAAATTACAATTTTTCTTGTATTCTCTGCTGTGCTACACCTGCCTGCATACATCCAAACATCCATAAGTAGGAAAAGCGATACAGCAGAAAAGCTTTCCAGACAGAACAAAAGGAAGGGTGAGAAAGGGGTCAACTCATTTCTGGTTTACACTATTCAGCAATTAATCTGCAAGCTTCTTTCTCTTTTCTTTTTAAGGAGAGCTAAATAATTTAACAGGCTTTGGATTACTGGAAAAAACAAAAACAAAAAACAAACAAAAATACCCCACTACCAAACAAACAAACAAACAATAAGCAAAATAATTTAACCGTAGTTTGGAAATATTCAGTGCATCAAAATCCCACTTTGCATCCTGGCCTGACAATTAGAAGCTTTATATATGGGTTAACTGTATGGACATTTTCAGATCTTTAGCTTTTCAAATGGGGAGTGTTAAGAGATACATATCGGAATGGACTAGTAATAGAAGCTTCAAACTGCTTTCTATAGATTTAGTTGGGGGCAAAAAAAAAAAAAAAAGCCAGGTTCACAAATCTCTGCTTTGTAAGTCCTGCTATATTTATATTAGAACAATTAACCTTAAGATCAAAAAGTTATTTGGCAACAAACTAAAGTGACTAAAAAGTGACTAAAAACACTGTATTCTTGTGGACTTTAGACAAATGATAACGGTATTTAAAGAAAGGATTTGAGCTGTAGATTTATATGGTGCTTGCACTGGGTTATGTACTTTTTGTAAAGTAGTGTAGCACAATTTCCTAGAAAAGGAAAAGGAAAGAAAGGTCATATATATTCTGACATGCTACATCAACCAATCCTTCAATTATGTAAGAATTAAAGTTGTGTTTTTGCAGTGGAAAATTCCATTAACCTTGCATATTCTAAAGTGATTGCACAGGCATAACGGTGGGGGGTATGTTAAGCAGATGAGGGGACAGTGGAAACTCCCACTGTCCCAAAATAAGGAGGATCTTTATTTTGCTTCAAATATGCAAAAAGTATTGGGGACGAAATTCTGGGTAAAATCACTTACTTCCATGCAAGAGTGTCATAATCATAATTACTAAAATTGTGGAGGTAATGAACATTTGGTTGACCCTTAGAAGAAGCAAAAACCTTTGTGAAACACAATTTTCATCTGTATGCAAAACTTTGCTGTGTAAAAAGTACAATTATAATACCATAGTTGTATACTGTAATAACTGACTATGCCCACAGAGATTTGTATATCCAGCAGTTCCCCAAGAAAACAAACAAACAAAAAATGGCTTACTTGAATTGCTTAAAACACTTTACCTGATTTCTTCAGTGTACAGTCAATTTAATGGAATTTATAATTTAAAATGGCACCAGTGAGAAACCACTTTAGAGTCCAGGTAAAAATGATATCCTCACTATGTCAGCAAAATAGATACATTTTTCATATTATATTCCACAATTCAGACTGACAATTTTGTAGGCATACGTTATAATTTATCAGGGTTGAATCCTATAGGATTGTATTAAGGAAAATTTTGTGCAGTCAGAATTTCTGCTTCATTTATGTAATTTCAACTATTAGACAGTTTTCAGAATCAAACCCATTAAATATACAATATCCTTAATATAAGCATTTATAATCATCTAATTTCATTCTATTGATTGTATTTGCCTTCTATTTTATAAAAAAAAGAGGTACACAATATTGCTCTAATCTATCTAAGTTCAAACAAAATAAAAATTTGTATTATATCATTATAAAGGATTTTTATAAGAGTATTTTTTAGTATAACAAGATACAGGAAAAAATATGATTTTTTTTTTAAGATGTGACAGGCATTAAAAGATACTGAAAACTTTTGTTTTGGATAGTCCTATCTCCTTAAACATCTGTGCATGTAATTTTATTGTTAGATTCTGTCCTGTATTGTTGGGTTTTGTTCTGAAAGATAAAATAACTGGATGTTTTGTTGCCTAGTTTCACTAAGAATAACAATCACACCTGGATTACACTCATTTTATTACTACAAATTATAGGAGATACTGTTTATACCTTAGTAATTTGTATTTTGTACTTTTTCTTTATAAGATTAGATCTTACTTGTCTCCTAAAAAAAATATCACCATAAAAAATCACCAAAAAAATAAAGATTGTATGAAAAACTTTTCTGTAGAAAGTTTACTGGCAGAGATATACTCTTTTATTAAATATCTATAGTGACTTTTTGGTTCAATAGCACATTTCTATAAAGGTACTTTGATAACACTGGCCATGATTTATTTATTTATTTATTTTTACCTCTGCTTTGTACAAAGGTTCTGTTTGAATTCATTAGACTGCAGATCAGAAACTCGACTTGCAAAAATCTCTTTGTAGTGTAGGCACCCCCTCGTATTTCAGCAAACTATAGTAAAATCAGTAGGAATCAAATATGTGATTATATTTAAATATATGCTTGAGTAATACATATAATATTTATTGATATTATATTTAGATATGTGCTTGAGTGCTTTCCTGGATTGGCAATTTAAAGCTTACCTCTTTTTTCATTTTTTCCTGTCATTTTGGGTCAAGAGTCTAAAATAAATATCGTGTCACAGATACTACTATACAGAAAGGTCACAGCCAACATGAATTCATGAGGGGTAGGTCCTGTTTAACAAATTTGATTTCCTTTTATGATAAGATCACACAGCTAGTCAATCAAGGGAAGCCAGCTGATGTAATCTTTTTGGATTTCAGTAAAGCCTTCAATACAGTTTCTCACAGGATCCTACTGGATAAAATCTGCAGCATACAGCTAGATAAAAACATCATACGATGGGTGAACAGGTATGTGGTGGTGACAGGTAGGGCTCAAAGGGTTATGGTAAATGGGGTTACATCAGGCTGGCAGACAGTCACCAGTGAGGTCCCCCAGGTCTCCATTTTGGGGCCAGTTCTTTTCCTAGTTTTCATAAACGATTTGCATGTAGGACTAGAAGCACTTGAGTAAATTTGCTGATGATACTAAACTGGGAGGAGTTGTGGACTCTGTTGAGGGTGGAAAGGCCTTGCAGTGAGATCTGGACAGATTGGAGAGCTGGGCGATCACCAACCAAATGAAGTTTAACAAAAGCAAGTGCTGGATCCTGCACCTGGGACGGGGCAACCCTGGCTATACGTACAGACTGGGGGACGAGACGCTGGAGAGCAGCACCACAGAGAGGGATCTGGGGGTTGTGGTTGACAGCAAGTTGAATATGAGCCAGCAGTGTGCCCTGGCAGCCAGGAGGGCCAACTGTATCTTGGGGTGCATCAAGCATGGCATTGCTAGTCAGTCGAGGGAAGTGATTGTCCCGCTCTACTCTGCACTGTTACGGCCTCACCTTGAGTACTGTGTGCAGTTCTGGGCACCACAGTACAAAAAGCATGTGAAACTATTGGAGAGTGTCCAGAGGAGGGCGACGAAGATGGTGAAGGGCCTAGAGTGGAAGATGTACGAGGAGCGGCTGAGGTCACTTGGCCTGTTCAGCCTGGAAAAGAGGAGGCTGAGGGGAGATCTCATCACAGTCTACAGCTTCCTCATGAGGTGGAATTGAGGGGCAGGCTCCGATCTCTTCTCTTTAGTCACCAGTGATAGGACCCATGGGAATGGTGTCAAGCTGAGGCAGGGAAGGTTCAGGCTGGATGTCAGGAAAAGGTTCTTCACCAAGAGGGTGGCTGCGCACTGGAACAGGCTCTGCAGGGACGTAGTCATGGCACCAAGCCTGTCGGAGTTTAAGAAGCATTTGGAAGAAGCTCTCAGTCATACGGTTTGAATTTATGGGTAGGCTTTTGTGGAGCCAGGAGTTGGACTCAATGATCCTTGTGGGTCCCTTCCAATTCAGGATATTCTATGATTCTATGATTCTATGAAAAAGTAGAAATAACATGAACATAGGCTTAACACTATGTAAAAGATAAACTTTCGCACATTCATCAATCTCATATTTTTCCAAACCACAAAAAACACAATAAAGAGATGATGTATTAATTGACTTTAAAACATCCTGCTGTGCAGAAAAATTCACTGCATGTAACAGTGAATTACACTGTTGAATTATCCTCTCTTCATTAATACTTTAGAAATTGTAGGTAGTAGCTTTTGCAAGTAAGTTATTGCAAAATAACTTGGTTATTTGTGAATGGCTTCATTCAGTAAAAAGTAATGGCATACAAATGAAGGCCGAACACTAGATTTTGATCTTCAATTCATTATAATAGGCTCTATTTTTAAAAGTCTTTTTAATATATTCATTTGTGCTGTTCACTTGTGTTGCCTCTCCTATTCTCAGAGAGAACATGTATTTATAACTGTATTTTGTTACTTGATTCAAGGTTAAAGACAATGGTGATTACTACAGAACATTTCTTTTTACAAACAGCATGCATGCAATGTTCTCCTTAAGCATCTTTCTAAAGCAATTGGAGATAAACAGTGATGTGCACTTCTCATTGTGACCAATCAATAAGTTTGTCTCCTTTGAAATATTTAATAACCTGACTTTTTTTAAAAATTAGTTTTCATTTTTTAATGTGAAATAGCATACATCCCTGAAAATATTTTGGAATGAATCAGTACTGAATATCCATTGTTAGAGTCTGTGAGTGATTTTTGAGTGAATATAAAGCATGGAGAATTAGATAATTAAATCCTACTACTGTTCATATGAATTTTCATGGAATTCTCTACTTCATTTTATTCTTGCTATTTTTCCCTTCCTGAATATAAAAATACATAGAATGAATCAAAACATGTCTAAAACAAGTATGAGGGAAAATCTTAAGAGTATGATGTATGCAAACATTACTGCCACTTAGCCATCATGCTTAATAGAAAATAGGCAATTTTGATCTTCATAAATCTGAAAGTATTTTGTCTCTTTAATATCTGTTTTTTTTTTGTTTGTTTTGCTAGAGCAAAAGGAAAGTGGCAACAAATAGGGTTTTACAATACATACTAAAACAACTCCTTTTTGTTAAACTTCATTTTATACCCTTCTGCGCAGCTTTGCTTATTTTCTTTATAATCCATCACTCCCGCTTTTTCTATAACCTTCTGAAGTAAAACACAGAACATTAGCTAAAGATATTACATTATATAAAAATACTATCAGATGAAAGACCCCCGTATTTAATTTACTTTGTGTTGACACAGATTTCTATCTGCTATCATTTTTCCTTATCAGGCTGATGAAATAGAATTTCTGCAGTGGATATATAGAAAATTCACTGAATGGCTATCTGTCATAGTCAGAAAAGGTGCTATCTGTCATCAGTGGAGACTTTATTTACTTTTAAAAGTGTTTGTCCATACGCAGAATATCAGCCACAGTGTCCTTGCCCTTTCCTGTGAAGAGTTGTGTTGTTAATAGAAATAAGGGAGTAAGTACTGAATTACATAACCTGTCTTTCTCCTCACAGAAATTATTTGAGATACTCAATCTTTATATTGAACTAAATTTAAAAAAAGAGTCCCAGAAAACAAAGTATTTGTTCCACAAAACCGTAATGTGGAATAATGATCTTATTTAAACATTTGTAGCATTTTTTAGCATGCACATTCTCCAAAAAATAAAAAGAAAGAAGGACTATGCATATGATAAACCTCACTCATTGCTGTTATTTTATCTCAGTATAGTAAATATTTCTGTTATGATATGGTATGCTACATGTATAAATTTACATATCAATTTTTACTTTTATTATAAGTTTGAGTTATACTACATTTACTTTAAGGAATTTAAATTAAGGTCAAAAGCTAGTTCTTGAGTAAATTTTTCCCCCCCTTTTTTTTTCCCCTTTCAATCTTAGTGGTTAAGAAGTCACAGAATGAAGTGAAAGTTCAGAATGTCTCTATAAAATTTATTGTTGGTTATTTATGACTATGCTCCCTTTGAAAGAAGAAAATGAAAGAGTAGATGTAATAAGTATTACTTTATATAGTAATAAGTATAATAATATTATAATATATAATAATAATAATTATAATTATAAGTATACATTATAATATATAATAATAATATAAAGTATATATAGTAATAAGTATTACTATATATACATATTCACAGTAGTGAGGCACTGGGTTCCCTGAAAATTAGTCAGGGTCTAGTTAAGTCAGGGTCTAGTTAAGAACCCTTGGTGTTTCTGCTGTTTTCAAACTGAGTAGGTGTTTGCTCAGATATCAGATAGAAGTTTTATAGACTTTCTGTAGAGAAATGATGCTCAAACATATGTATGTATTGAGCCTGCTTTGAGATGCCCCTTTCAGTCCAAGATACAAGGCACAGTTTCCTTTAATATTTTTTTTTTAATTTTTTTATTTTTTTCCCCTCCGACACATTTAAACCCTAATCAGAGCCTGGAAAGCCCTCTAACATCTCCATTGAGCTGCAAATGCCATTAAATGAAAATGTAGTCATTTATGATTAAGCTACACTAAGAACTTTTTTTTTCCCTTTTTTCTTTTTTCTTTATTTTTTCTTCCTTTTTTCCACACAACAGATATGTCATATGAAGAATTCTAGTTCAAATAAAAATTATTCCATGTTAGGTGTTCTGTGAGTATATATTTCCTTTATCTTTCCACTCTGTCAGACAAATGTTTATTTCAAAAGATTTAGTCCAAAATTAGAGAGGCTTAAAATTCTTTTATTCTTAATATAGTCTGCAGTCAGAGAGAAAATTATATTTCTGATTTTTAAAACTGTTAGAGTTTCATCTTCAGTCCTGGATCTGGATTGACTTGTTTTAAATAATAACACCATGCTACACATCAGCAAATGTATTAAAAAGAAGAACAACAAGAGCCTCAGAAACCGAAGATTACTTTCATAATATCTCTCTTTATAGACAGTACAGTGAAGATGAAGAACAGCTGTTATTTTAGAAAGCCTGTTAACAATGAGGTAGAAATCACTGTCCTAGGAATACAGAAGGAAAAAAAAAAAAAAAAAAAAAAAAAAAAGGAACAAAAGGAAGAACCAACTCCGTTACTCAAATGCTTCAACAGCACAACCAAACTTTCTGTTTCCAAAAAGTGCTTGGAAATTTTAACTCTGTTAATGTTTTAAGTAATTGTGCCCAGCTGTGTATAGGTCACAAACGTAAAAATGTGCAAAACATGCTTACACTCCTATGACTAAGCTACACATTGACCACTGTGCAGCTGGGGACAGAAATCATGCTAAAATAGAATCAAGCACAGTATTGCTAGCTGAATGAGGGAAGTGACTGTCCCGCTCTACTCTGCGCTGGTGCAGCCTCATCTTGAATACTGTCTGCAGTTTTTGGGCTCCACAGTATAAGAAATATATAAAACTGTTGGACGGTATCCAAAGGAAGACTACAAAGATGGTGAAGGGTCTGGAGGGCAAGATGTATGAAAAGCTGCTGAAGTTACTTGGTTTGTTCAGCCTGGAGAAGAGAAGAGTGAGGGGAGACCTCACTGCAGTCTTCAGTTTCCTCACGAGTGGAAGCAGAGAAGCATGTGCTAAGCTCTTCTCTCTGATGACCAGAAATAGGACTTGAGGAAATGTCTTGAAGCTGCAACAGGGGCAGTTCAAGCTGGATACGAGGAAGTTTCTTCACTGAGAGGGTGGTCGGGCACTGGAATAGGCTCCCCAGGGAAGTGGTCATTGCACCAAGCCTGCCGGAGTTCAAGAAATATTTGGACAATGCTCTCAGACACATGGTCTGGTTTTTTGGGTGGTCCTTTGGGGACCCAGGAGTTAGACTCGATGATCCTTGTGGGTCCCTTCCAACTGAGGATATTCTATGATTCTATGAGTAAATGACATGGATACTTTCTTAGTACTTTGTGTTTCCAGATCCTGGAGGAGACCCTTTAACACATCTTTTAGTAAGATCCTATTCTCTGGGGCATGTTGTTTCCTGCAAACCAAATGATTACTTCATTAATCAAAGCAGCAATAATTCTAATGTAGTGAATGCAGTTCTGCATGGAAATTGCTGGCTACACCTTTTGTCAGGACTGAGGACAATTCCCTTGGTTAAATAAAACATCACAAATGGCAGAAGAGTTCAAAAGGAAAAACTGCACTATAAAAATTAAGATCCACTGTTCACCCTCAACAAGTGCAAGCATGGGGATAGATCGCCAATATCCAAAGTATCCTCATAGCTTTATGCAGACTGGTGGTGCATTGCCATGGGCTTCAATCTGCAAAGGTAAGGACCACAGTTTCATTCTGAATGTGCACTGCCAGAAGCATGCACAAATCTCTTGGATGAATTTCCTTGTTGAGTTGTGTGTGGGGTCTGAAACGCTGCAGACTCATAAGGGTAAAGTCTACTATACCCTAGTTTCTGTCGCAGAGTGAAGGAAGGATTTATTTATTTATTTATTTATTTATTTATTTATTTATTTATTTATGAAAGTAGCTGAACAAATGACAGTATAGAAATTGCAAGGGAAAGTGGTGCACTGAAATTAAAACAAGACAAAACAAAACAAAACAAAACACCACACACCAAAAACTAGCATCCCACTTAGCAGCTGAAAGGGAAAATATTTAGAAGTAACATCTTGTCGTGATTGCTAACTCTTCTTTTTCCTAAGGAGAGAAATCATTAATTGCAAAATGATATTCAGAAAAAGTGTACCAGACTGTACCCTTTAGGAAGGAACCTATTCTCTAAGATTATTTCTTAGATTAGAATAGGTTTTAAACCAAGAGAATTTCAAATTAAACATCAACTGATGCTGTGATTCTGACTGCCAATAAAAAATTAAAGGAGCCATAAAACTCTAGGGCCAGATTCTTAAAAGCATGAACTAAAACATCAAGGGGGTGCTGTACTGGCCTGAAAAACTTAGAAAACTGATCTTGGGATTTTTTTTAATACATGAATAAAACAGTAGTGGTATTCATTGAAAAAAAATGATCTCATGTGAGCTATAGCTTTTTTTTTTCTTTTTTTTTTTTCTTTTTTTTTTTCTTGGCACTGTACATGCAGCACCGTAGCACACCAGAGTATCTGGCTGTTGAGGGAAATCTGCGTTTGAGCAAGTCCCTCAAAGCTTCCTTCCTAGCCCATGGAGAACTATCACTTCTGAACAGAGGTATTACAAAATGAGTGATTGTTAGAGATCAGATTAACCCAGCTTTTTAGTAAAGAGAGGCAAAAAGGACCATTGCAGGCACAGATGTCAGCAATGTAAATGTCTATAGCTAGGTGAAATTGCTCTTTGCCTTACAATTTCAATACCATCTACTCAGCTGCTAACCTCCATGTGCCCCTCCTTTCTTGCAAAAATTGGTGCTATCTTGCCAAACAGTAAACGTTTGCTTTAGACACTCAAACCCTTTATCCAGGGTTTATCTGAAAATAAGAACGAAAAATAGAGATAATATTTCTTTTGTGCTCCTGACCATGTCTTCTCTATCCAAATAAGTTATAGGTAACATATTGCAACTAAAGTTCTAATGAACAAAGTCAAGTTATAAGGACTATGGATGTTTTGCTAGATACCATACCACTCATTATCAATCATGCTTAGATATACAGTTAGTCTGCTCAGGCAAGTAGTCTTATTTCTCTGTCTGGCTTTTATATCTTCTCAAATAAATGAGTATTCCTGGAGTGCTTGAACCACCAAAACACAGAATTGTTTTAGGTGGGACATGTTTGGGCAGTATACTGTTCCTGCAGGTCTTCTCTTTAAATAGTCACAGTTCAATGCCCAAGAACATTTCACAGAATCACAAAATCACAGAATCATCTAGGTTGGAAGAGACCTCCAAGATCACCTAGTCCAACCTCTGACCTAACACTAACAAGTCCTACACTAAACCATATCACTAAGGGCTACATCTAAACATCTTTTAAAGACCTCCAGGGACGGTGACTCAATCACTTCCCCGGGCAGCCCATTCCAATGCCTAACAACCCTTTCAGTAAAGAAGTTCTTCCTAATATCCAACCTAAACCTCCCCTGGTGCAACTTTAGCCCATTCCCCCTCGTCCTGTCACTGGGCACGTGGGAGAATAGACCAACCCCCACCTCACTACAGCCTCCTTTAAGGTTTGCTTGACCTACAACATAGCTTTAAGAAGAGGAGAAATCACTGGAGAAAATTCTTTACCATTCTACAACTGAAAGGCTTATCTTTTAGTCAGACAGATATTAAAAATTGTTTTGAAGTCATTGTGAAGTCAGGGAAATCTGTAAGTGATCCCAGTAATTAACAAGGATGGATTGGGCATGTTAGTTTAAATGCCTCAACTGCAATAAAACGAGCTGATCAGTGTAGTGAGGTGGGGATTGTTTTTTTCTCCCAAGAACCATGTGTTAAGAAGAGGTGAAATGGCCTCAAGTTGCACCAGGGGAGGTTAAGATTGGATAACAGGAGAAATTTCTTTACTGAAAGAGTTGTGTAGCATTGGAATAGGCTGCCCAGGGAAGTGGTGGAGTCACCATCCCTGGAGGTCTTCAAAAAAATGGGTGGATTAGTAGCATGGTTTAGTGGTAGACTTTAATACTAGGTTAAAGGTTGGACTAGATGATTTTAGAAGTCTTTTCCAACCTGAATGATTGCTGGTGGATTGCCATGTAATATATTAGAAAGCTACGTTTATTATCTTTGTAAGAAATTGGCCATCAAATGAATATATAAAAATAAAGAAAATTCATAACCAAGGAAAATTATTTATTTCTGAATAAAATAGACTATATCAATGGAGCAATGTTTAATTTTGTAGAGGGATTACCTTGATTATAGTTTAGTCATAATTGCCATGTGTTCAAACCAGTTCACTTTGGCACAAAAAGGGTGACACTGTCATAAAACTGTTGTGAAATTGGATAATCATGCCCCTTGAATCCTCTCATGTTAACTTGTTATCTCAGTCCCCTTGTGCCTTTTAAACTTTACATTTGCTTATTGCCCAGTGGTAGAGTGAATTTTGGCTCACAACAGAAAGATGTGTCTGAAAATTAAATCATACTCATATGCCACTGAAGTAAAGCTTTATTAATCAGTGAAATAGAATAATAGTCCATAATCTTTAAGTGTTTTAGCTGATTCTACAACAACATTTTCTACGGCTGTTAGGACTAATGTCTCTCTTCTATTTCAGAAATTTTTTGTACTATTGATTTTATTATTATTATTTTACGCTCAATAAGCTTTGTTGTTGTTGTTGTTGTTGTTGTTATTAACAATTACATGTGATTTGCCTGAACTGTGAATTGTCTCACAGGAAAAAGAGGATTTAAACAACTCTTAATGTGCTGCATACCAGTGAGATATAGAGAGTCTATTATGTAGCTATTTCATTTCAGAGTGCACTAGGCTGGTACAAGAACATTTGTTTGATTAATACCACACAAGATCTACTATCAAAATATTAATATACTCTAAATAGGCACATCCACTTAGTAAATGAGATATCATCAACTTTCTCTATTGTCAATATTGCAATATTTATCTGTTTCTCTGGTAATAATAGGTATAATTCTATGACCCTAAAGAAATAAAATATGAAGACAGGACAAGTAATAGGGTTTCCATCCTGTACGTATCTATGAAGATTTCTTTCTTGCATTTATTGTTTCAGGTCCTTAGGAGGACTAAAAGTGCCAAATGAAGCAAACCCCAGAAATTACCATAAGCAGACAATCTAGAAAATGTCCCCTGGAAGTGAACATAAAGAGAAAAAAAAGTGTTCCTTTCTCAAATCTCTACAGAAATGCTCTTAATGTAATAAAGTATATTAGGAATAGAACCTAATAATCATAATAATCCTTAAATTTACAATCCATGTAACTGCATAATTCCCACAATAATCTCATTACTTCAAATGATATATGCACTCAGAAGCTGGGATTTGATTGAATATAATTAAAATTCAAGGCAGAGAGTCTTATGATTTTTCAGAATACATGCATTGGGTGACTAAACACCAGGGAAAGAGCTACTTCTGCTAAAAGGACAGTCTTCTCATATCAACAAAGAGCTACAAACTGGTCATCAAATTGCGACTGGAAATTTGAATGACTGTGTGCATCTCATTTAGCTGTTTTTTAGATCCCAGAAATAAAGAGAGAAGATAGCCCAAGACTGTCTTGGAATACAGAGACTGTTCCTATATACTTGGGAGAATAGTTAGTCCCATTTTTCATCCAGAACTTTTTTTTTTCTTTTGTTTGTTTGTTTGTTTCCATTACTGGATGTAAAACAGGAGAACAACAGTCTAGTGATCCAGATGCTTGGGTTCATAAAGGTTGGCTGCTTGCTCATACTCAGAGCTGCCAATGGTTGACAGAGAGCACCTAGAAATACTTGGCATTAAACAAGAAAATGTCCTTTGTGTTTGTGCATAAAGCTGTGAAGGTTGCATTTGCTATGCATGCTTTGAAAGTTCATCAGACAGTGTTTGATGAACCAAAAGCAGCACACTTTCATTTATAATAGCAGTCCTTGGGGATTACACATCAATTCCAAGAGACTGGATTAATTATCAGCATAGCCTATGAGGATTCCAAATTACATCTCATTTCTATTTCCAAGGAAAAGATGTTGTGGCACAGGCCAGAGAAAGCGAATTTCTAGAGCTCATTGCTGAGATCTCTCTGCTGCAGATTTGAGTTTAGAACCCATACTGACATGGATATGACTTTACCAAATCTGACTAATAACTTTATTTTGAAGAATGAAAAAGAAAAGGTAAAAAGTTTATGATCGTGATATGATATTTTCCCAAACTGTCTTCTCAGTTTCCCATTACTTGACTCATGGAATTTAAAATAGTTTACATGTTTTTCAAAGGATTTGTCCATTAATTTGTCCCTTTGAGCATGGATAATCTTACAGGTTCTGCAAAGCTCAGTGATTATAAACTGAATGAAGTTGTTTCTTGCTTTGTTCATCTGAATTGGCCACCTTCTGGTTTTACTTAATGGCCGTTGCTGTTTGGTTTTCTGTTGAAAAAGACATTGAACAATCAATCACTGCTCATCTTCTTGCCACTCATAATTTTGTAGATTCTTATCATATCCCCTTCAGTCACCTTTTTCCAGGCTGATGAGTCTTAAATCTCCTGCAGTCAGCAGTCTTATGGAAGTCATTCTATCCATTTGATCATCCTTCTCTAATTCTTTTCCAGTACTACTCCGGCAATTCAGCTTATATTCAAGACCATAGATTTATACAATGTTGTACTAACACTTTGCAGTTTTGTCTTTTATTCCATTTCTAATAACTTATAAAATTCTCTTTGCTTCTCTGATGACCAGTCAGCACTGAGCTGACATTTTTTATAAAACTGTCGTTATAATTCCAATATCATATTTTCTCTGTTCTTAAGAGCTAATCAACTCAAGAGTCCATAACTGTATAGGTAAAACCAGAATTGCATTGTCCCATGTGTTTAATCTTATGTCAAATTTCTATTGAACTTAATTTATGCTTTTATTGCTCAGTCTCTATCAAATAGACTTTTTTTTTTTTCAGAATTCTTTGACCCTTGAATTTATTAATCTTAACAGCTAGCCTCACCATTGATTTATCTTACCTCTTTATTCAACCCCTTTTCAGATAATTTATAGATTTATGGGAGAAGTGGATTTCAATGCTGTGTCCTTCAGTTCAGAAGTGAAAGAATTCTGGTTCCTGTATTTTAAATTTGAAATCTATACATTTCCTTTTGTTGTTGTTGTTTTGTTGTTGTTTGGTTAGTTGTTTTGTTTTCATTGCATTTTAACATATTTACACACTTAAATGAAGAGTCTTTGTCAAGGAGTGTAGTGACAGGACAAAGCATGATGGTTTTAAACTAAAAGAGGGTACGTTTTGATTAGATATTCAGAAGAAATTCTTTGCTTTGAGGGTGGTAAGGCACTGGCACAGGTAGTTCAGAGAAGCTATGGATGCCCCATCCCTGGAAATGTTCAAGACCAGTTTGAGTGGGACTTTGAGCAGCCATGTCCAGTGGCAGGTGTCTCTGCCCATTTCAGGGGGATTGAAACTAGCTGATCTTTAAAGTCCCTTCAGACTCAAAACATTATATGATTATATGATCTTCTAGCCAGAAAAAAATGGTGTTCATATGATGTGCATCTCAGAGGTGAAATCAGATACATGATCCATAAGAGTTAGAAGATTTTCAGTTTTTTCATCACCCCCAGCAGCCACAAATTATCTATGGTGAACCCCACTGCTGGGGTCCATAACTCTCTCCATGTTTGTACAGAGAATGTTACGTGCACTACTTGAGCTTATGAAGTCCACCAGGTAGTGTGGTGCCTAAAGCAATGCCTAAAACACCACAGTTCATTTATGAATATGATCTTCACGTATAAAAGAAGTAAAAGCTCCCATCTGTTGCTCATCAGTAGTTTGCTCATACCTTTTGGTAAATGTATGGCAGCCCTTGTTTCATAAAAGATCTCCTGTTAATCATTTTTTTCCTTTTTTTTTCTTTCGATTTCTAAACCAATCTAATGGCTCAGCAAGTACAGAAACTTTTATATAAGTCAAAAACTCAAACAGAAAACTTAAGAAAGCTGGAAACACAAACTGCATTTCGTATTCAGAAAAAAACTTTTTGTGATAGCTTTTCAAAGAACTATTGGTCTCTCTTGAGACTAAGAAACAGCATTAGCTTGAGCTGGTGAAAGTTTCTCATCTCACTGTGTGTCTTTCCTAGGCAGTTGTGTACAAAATCTTTCATTTAACAAACAGTAGGTGTAAAAAGAGATTATGTTTAAAGATGAATGAATCTATAAAAAAATGTTTATCTTAGAAAAATATGACAATTGTCTAACTAAAGAATAAAGCATTCTGTGATAGAAGAATGTAATTTTGGTGTTACACACCTTTGTTTTCCCCCTACTTAGATGATTCCATTCATTACATAATTTCCTTTTGTCAAGTGCCACTCCTGGTATTCGCTAGTTTAATGCTATAAATTAGTACCTGGTTGTCTTTGGGAAAACCTTCTTCCAGTCACTGTAAAAGAACTGCTTGACTGAAAAAGAGTCTCAGTCTTGCTCAATTAACTCCTTTTTCATCTTCATAACCAGAAAAAAGCTAATTTTATACAACTTCCCTTTAATCTTATCATAGATTTCCTAGTTTTCTAACTAAAACATGCAAGTAAGAGAGCTTTTATGAATAAAACTCCTTCTGTTCTATTCTCAATTATATGAGCATTACAACAGGGTAGAGCTCTGTGAGCTCTGAACTGGCAGGTTCAGGTATGGTAAGATTTCATATGACTGAGGAAGATATCCAGTCAAAGAACTGATGGAAAAAATGCTCACTGTACTTCATCTCTTCATCATTCTATGAAAGGGGGGAAAAAAGTTTTTTTTTTTTTTTTTTTTTTTGCATTTTACATTTGAGTTCCACTTGGAATGATGTTCGTTTTATAGAAAGGGAATGAGTAAGGATCAAAATCTGAAACATCATCTAGAAATCTACTATCATAAAATATTAACACAGGGATCATTTACATTACTTAAGCCTTACCCCTTACCCTCAGTAATTAATAATTCGCCATATATTCTTATTATATAGAAATCCAGAATGTTTAATACAGCTCTTCCCAGTTGTTCTCATTGTTCAAGTGGTCTTAGACATTATTAGGGGAGAGGATGAAAGTAACAAAACCTTAGTGTGATCTGTTTTAATCAGTGCCATGAAAAACAGTAACAACAAAAAAAAAATTATTTTTTTTTCAAATGATAGAATGATAGCAATTTGTTACTTTCATTGCATCTAAATGCACATCTAGCAATTTCAAAGAATTATTTATATTTAAAAACCTTTAGTGCCATTTAGTGCAATTTTATATTATAATGCAAACGTTATCTACTTTCTTAAATGCACTAAATTAAACTCCTTTCTTTTAAGTGATCTTTCTCCTACTTAATTTTCAATAAATTCTAGTAAACATTAAGTATGCTACTGCTGCTCTTATAGAAGTATTTATATGACACTTTCATTCTGTTTTTAGATTAATAATCTGATTTAATTATGAATGATGCCAAGATTGTAAATGATTGGGTTGTCTTCTGAAAATGTAAATTGATTTTGCATTCTTTTTATCCTGCCTTTTTCTAAAATAGACTTAATGTTCCAGGCTGGAACATCTGCTTTCAATAAAAACCTTATGTATTTTCCCCGATTACACATTACAAGTTCAACGATTGCACTTATAAAGTGTAATTTTTCTTTGTTCACAGCTATTTCAATTCTTTTTCCTCATCTTTGTTATCAGACTTATTAAAAGGGGTGTTGTATCCCCTCTTCTTCTGATAAATGTTGGTGTTTTTCTTTGCATGATGGACCACAAAGCTTAGAGGAACATTTATTAGTCATTCACAACATGGTATGAGCTGCTTAGCTAGGAACTGTGAAGTCTGGGTGAGATCTACAGCTACTGATGGATGTCTGTTCCTGCTAGAACAATGGTAAGAAGAGGTTACCTACTAATTATTTTGGCCTTGCGCGGTGCAGAGGATACCACTGCATCACTCTGAAACCTGCTTCTGCAGAAGCAGGGCACTACACATTGTAGATTAAGATGACACTAGTACAACATAAGCCAAAGCTTCTTTGTGAACTAAACAGCAAAATGACCTGTTTTCTCAGGCTTTGTGGCACACAACAAAGGTACAAGAGTTGCTTTCAGCTTTTCTTTTTCAACCATTTTTTGCATTTCAGGAAGAAAAATCAAGGACATCAGGTATTTATGGTTCATTAGAAAAGGAAATAGAAGATGTTTTTCAGTTTCTCCACCTGAGCAGTTGCAGGGTTTTGGGGTGGTGGTCTTTGGCAGAGTTCAGAAAGGATGGAAATAAATTTCTACATATTTTGCACAGAAAAGTCTTCCAAACCTACTTTGTGTTTATATCCATGTCAAAACTAGTAAATAAATGAGACAAGGAGAAAGGGTCAAGTTGAAAGTGTCAATGCATACATGCAGACTTTAGGAACCTCAATTTATAAATCTGTGAGAAAAGCGAAATGCAACCTCCCCCCAAGGAAAAAAAAAAAGTAGAATAAAGTTTTTTTTTTTCTTTTTTCTTTTGCTTTACTACTTTCCAGTGATTGTAGTTATGCAAATAAAGACCAGAGTACCTGAAAGTGTTAATGTTCCTTTATTTTTCATTTTTATTTCATCATTTTTATTTTCCTTTATTCCAAACTTTTTGAATTACCTAGATGCAGACTAAGTAGGCAGTTGCCTGGGGTGGCTACAGTTTTTTTTTTTTTTAATACCACTTTTTCTTTGAAAATCTTTGCAGATCTCTCTGCAATGCAGTCAGAGCAGCAGTTACCGAGTGGCAGCTGCTAATCCCCCCTCTTTTCGATGTGCAGTCCCAGCAGGGTGAGCAAATAAGGTCTTTAAGTCCTGCATCCAACCTCCCCTCCAAAGCTTATCAGCTGTTCAAACCAAATTTCTTCCTAACTTTCCCATAGCAAGGAACACAACACTCCTGGAGTGGGCAAATCTGGTATTGTTCATGCTTTGGAGAAGCACACAACTTACTGAAGATCCAGGTAAAGATTAAATTTTCCTGAAGTTCTTTAGACTCTTGGAAATGACAAAACAAAAAGGTTTTATTTTTCTTTTAAATTCTGCACTATTGAGGTTCTGCTGTGTGTTGGCCAAAACTTTCTTCTGCAGTTTGACAGAAGATTTTGTTTTCCAAGGCTACACTTTAGAAACTATCATGCACAATTATATTATTTAAAAAACACATTTAGTATTGCCTGCTGATCAGTACCAAATCTGTTGATATATATTTATCACCATGTATTTTTACTATATAATCCTCTTGTGATGTTTGATTTGGTTGGTATTATTCCATACAGTTGCAGTCTTTATGGTGTATTACAATTTTTAACACCTTTAACCATAACCATTCATATAACACTGTCATTTGTTAAGTATCATGAATTTAGTTTTACCATTGTTCCTCTCTGCATTTATAAAAATAAAATTGAAGAAATAAAATACAGGGCCAGTGAATCAACTGATGAAGAAAAAGTTAATGTTAGAAATTGTTTGATTTTATGGGAAAAATGTTTAATTACAGTACCAGGAATTTTGACTTTTTTGCATTAAAAAATAGTTATCATATGTTACAGTTAAAAATAGTAATCAAGAGAAAAGGTAAGAAAGTTTCATTACATTGTTGTGATGTTTTCTTACACAAGTTTAAACTTCAATTTTCATAATGGCACAGTGTTTAGTTTAAATGGATTATCTTTCCAGCTCATTTGTACCATAACCACCTGTTCAGTTCTCTTGTGTTGCATCAGGAGTCTGTATGCCTCATCACTTCTGGAAGTCACTGAAATGTCACATTCTCATGGAAAATCTGGGTAAAATGAGTAAAGCTGGTGACAGTATCTGGCCCAAGTGATGCTTTTGATACTTCTGATTTTCCTTTATTGGTAACTATTTTTCCATTTTATTTTACAAGAAATGAAAAAAGGATGATTTGAGTTTATACACCACAATTCCCTCAAATGTTATTCTCTTTTATTGTGATTAGAATTTCACATTGTGTTAATGTTTTTTACTAAAAAGCAGGTTAATTGTATCATCTAGTTTCAATTAGCTCTAATAGAGTACATGTATAGCTTCAGAGTCTATTGTGCATGTCCTCACATTGATGGCAAAATTCAGTAAGAGCTATTATTTTAATGCCTTAATAAATTATGTTCTATATTATGTTAGATTAACAAAATGCATGACTAATATCCCATGCAAACATGAGTTGTGACAGCATTTCTTAGTGTTAATAAATTTGAACACTGGCTGATGTCCAGTCCTTTCTTTAAGACAAATGCAAATGAAGCCCACATCTTCTCATTATACTTAATAATTTACTACTAAGTGCTCAAATCTAGTCATTATTGTTGGCAACCTTTATACTGTAGTTTCCCGGAATTAATCAAAAACCATACAATTATATTTAGATTGAGGCCAGAAGATAGTTCATTCTGAAAGCATATTGCAGTCATAATAAATAGATTAATGGTTACAAACAGTGTCTGATGCACAGTAGCCTTTCAGAGACTGAATTTGTTTTCAGACTTCACCAGTATTCAAACTAACAAAAGATTTTTCCCATACAATAGAAGTATCAGAAAATGATATTGCCCTTTTGTTATAAAAGGACAAACTTCTTTTATCTATCTATCTATCTATCTATCTATCTATCTATCTATCTATCTATCTACTTATCAGCTGTAAGGTGCTACTGAGACCAAGGACATAAAAGGGTATTGAGATCACTGGTATCAGTGTAAGCATATAGTTAGCTGCAATCATGTACGTCACATCAACTAACAACATGAAAAATGGTTTAGAGTCTCTCCTATGGTGCGGAATGATCTGTTGTTCCCTGCTACCAATTCTAGGAGCACCATGGTGTTTTTCTTAGGCTTAATGCATCTGGAGAATGTGCTTCTTTCTCTTATGGATCTGAGCTGGAAGCATTTTTCTAAACCTGGACATTTCCTGGTTTGGAGATGCAATCACATGTAGAGGCAAATTCATAATATGGATGCCACAGCCTGGCCTGCCCACTGATCCCTTCATACCCAGACATGATGTGGATTTGCGTATGGTTCATACAAAGTAGAAAGCTCTCTTGTGTTTACATGGCAAGGTTTCGTTAGCGGGGGACTGCAAGGATGGCCTCTGTGAGAAGAATCCAGAAGCTACCCCATGTAAGATAAGGGCCAGTTTCGTCCGGCTCCAAAGGGTCCAGCCACTGGCCAGAGCTGAGCCAATAAAATACATTTGAGCCTCTGGGAGAGCAGATTTAAGAGAAGAAAAAAACCTGCTGTGCCACAGCAGCTGGTAGAGAGGAGTGAGAACCAGCCCTGCAGAGACCAGGGCCAGTGCAGCAGGAGGGCAGAAGGTGCTCCAGGCACAGAGCAGCAGTTCCCCTGCGGCCTGTGGAGAGGCCCCTGGTGGAGCAGGCTGTCCCCCTGCAGCCCATGGGTCCCACATGGAGCAGATCTCCACGCTGCAGCCCATGGAGGAGCCCCCAGTGGAGCAGGTGGATGTGGCCTGGAGGAGGCTGCGGCCCATGGAGAGCCCCCACAGGAGCAGGCCCTGGGCCGGAGCTGCAGCCCGTGGACAGGAGCCCACGCAGGAGCAGGGGATCTGGGAGGAGCTGCCGCCTGTGGGGGACCCATGTTGGAGCAGTTTGCTCCACAAGGAAGGCCACTGTGGTACGGACCCATGTTGGAGCAGTTCTTGAAGAGCTGCTGCTTCTGGGAAGCCCGCACAGGATCAGTTTGGGAATTATGGCATCCCGTGGGAGGGACCCCACATGGAATAGGGGCAGAGAGTTACCGTGAAGAAGCAGTGGAGATGAAACGTTAGGGACTGACCACAGCCCCCATTCCCCGTTCCCCTGTGCCACATGGGGGAGGAGGTAGAGAAGAGGGTGGATGAGGAGAAGATGCTTATAGTTTTTTGGTTTTGTTGTTTCTCACTGCTCTAGCTTGTTAGTAATAGGTGATGCTTTTCATTAATCTCCATGTGCTGAGTTTGTTTTGCCTATGACAATAATTGTTGAGTGTTCTCCCTGTCCTTATCTCAACTCTTGAGCCCTTTTTATTCTATTTTCTCCCCCTTTCCCTTTTGAGGATGGGGGGGAGAGGAGGGGGAACAGATGGACGTGGGTGCAAGAGAGTAGTGGTGATGGAGCTCAGCTGCCTAATGAGTAAAACCACCACAAAAGCTTATATGTCACCTGGAACAATTTGGTTTCTAGCATGGTTAACTCTACAGAGAAAATAATATCCTCACCATGTGCTGATAGGCTCAGAACCATGATTTAAAGGCACTCTTTAGTGTTATTGAGGTGACTACAGTCCTAGAGACATATTCTTAAAATATTTACTGACTCCCAGAGTCCCTGTGAAGTAAGGAAGTATTATACTGTGGAGGCAGAGGACAAAATCCTCTTTCTGAGTAGCAGACTATCTCTTGCGCCATACAGGGGACTGTGGTGAATCTTTCCATGAAGAAAACAAGTACCTTGGTCTTTCACCTGGTGAAAATGGCTATACTCAGCAAGGCATCTTACACAATTTGAGAACTGGGCTTTGCAGATACAGCTGAAGCAGTCCTCAGTACAGTCTTGATGAGAGTCACATACAGTGTATTTGAGGTATGGCGTAGCTGGAAAGTAGCACAGCTATGATCATAGCATGGCATGCGGAAATTATTCATCTTGCATTGTATTTTGCAATCCAGTCTTGGATAACAGAAGAGACTGCTACCTTAGTGGTGCAGTAGGCATTCTCTGGTTGCTTTACAGATTATTTGTGTTCCAAATATTCTAGGTGTGCCATATATGAAAGGCATACAAAATTCACAGTGCTTTACCTTGAGTGTATTTGTCAGTACAAAGGAGGCTATATTTAACGGGAAGGGCAAAGTTGTATGAGCTCTCCTGGTAAGTCTGTTCAATCCAAATCTTAAAATCTGAGAGTTGAGGCATAATATACAGTGATAATTTACTATTATTTTGGGCATATCTGACATTAATGAGTAACACAAATATGTACTGCGTCTGTTAACCCAAAAAATTAAATCAATTATACATACATCTCCCCAGAAGGCTTATCTTTGAAACATCTTCACAGTTTATTGGTAAATGATGAACAAATTAACAAATTGAATCTGACAGAATCATATTTCAGTAGCCATTCATAACCATTTTTTCATGTCAACATGATTCTAAAGAATATAAAATAGTAAGGGGAAAAAGGGATAGGAATGTAGTTTATTATAGGGACAGGTATTCTCAGCTACTTAAAGGAACAGCTACATGTGCTGCAGGGCAACTACACCTGCCCTGTAATTACTGTTACTGCAGATTTGAGGCTCTTAACTGAGAGCTTTCCTCAAAAGGTACATATGCAGCTTTCCAAGAAGGTTTTTCATCCCACCCAACATAGGAGTCTAAAAATTACCTAGGTGTAAACTCATCTTTATCTCCCTTTGTGGTCACTAGAGAAAAATAGGAAGGGGTGTTTCAAATCCTCCCAAAATATGTGTCTAAGATGAATTTGTCTCTGAAGGAATCATTTCTCAACAGTGGCTTTAGAGGAAACCAAGGGTGATTAATGATTATATTTAGACATCCATTGAGATAAAACTTACTGTTGGTATGTTTTCATTTAAGATTTCTTTGCACGTGAAAAGTAGACTATGTGTAACAGTAGTTTTGACTCAGTAGCTTTGAAATTATGTGATCAACCATTAGATACACAAGCAGTCCCAAATAATGACAGAGGCAATGACACTATGTATGTGATAGGAATTGACCATTAAGAATGGAAAGACCTGCTGTGTTTTCTTTTACATTGTTGTGTGAGAGAGCCTTTTCTTGTGATTAAGTTCTGGTAAGTTTCTAAGAAAAAAGTGAACTGTTACATTTTTATAAAAGATCCACCCATGATTAGATGGAGTACCATTTTCTTTTTTACAAATATTGTAAATTCTTTTACATATGTGACAGAAATGTTAGCATTCTGATAATGAAAATCTATGATTTGAAAAGCTTTGATGATTCTGAGCATATGGACTGGGGTTATCTACAATGGGTAAAAGAGGGGCTACATTTTCTTTCTCACAGATTACAGACCTGTGTGAATATCAGATAAAGTTTTCAAAAGCAACCACTGTAATTAAATCAAGAAAGCATACACAGTTTTAATTTTAACATCATATACCCTTAGGTTATTCCAAGCTAAACACCCAAAGTTATTTGTCCCTACTGAAAATCGCATTAAAATCAACCAAATCTGGAGACATCTATCTGAAATAGACACCTCTGTATTTACTACGTATGTGACACAGATTATCACACATAATTTATGTTATTCTAGAGATGCAATTTAAAATGATTTCACATTTATTTGCCCCACAAATTTAATGTTTCTTCCTGCTGACACCTACAAGATTAATTTAGGCTCTTATTAGCCAGTGGGTTTGTTTACATGTGCATCCATGTGAAATTCCTTCAACTTTTGAAACGTTCCGTTTTATTCCCATATCACTCTGTTTAAATTCTCTAAGTCTATTAATTTTATAAGCCCTTTTTTCAAACCATTATTGAATATTTTATTAAGGATATTACTTTCCTAGGTAGGCATCAAAGCTTTCTCTCAGCAAAATATTTAAATGATTAATAACAATCACTGTCTAGAGCTATAAATCTTAATGAGCTCATTCCTCCAAATCAAAGCACTTCTTTCTTCTTATTCCCTTTTCTTTCCCTGTCAAATCTAATCTGAGTCAGAATTTCCTAAATCCTGGTCTACAGTCTTGTGTTTTACTGATTTGAAATTACATATTGCACTCCATGGTGCTAATCCAGTTTTACAGTTTTATTCTTTTTACAGGAGCAAGTGATTATGATATAGGTTAAAGTACATTAAAATTCTGGTTGTGTCTGAAGTTGTGACAGATCAGGTAAGGGGATGAAAAGTGAACTCTTCAGGGCAGAAAGGACAGTCTTATCTGATGTAGGTGAACCAGATACATAACAAATATTTCATGTTTTTTGAACATGAAATGTTCAAAATGTTTGCCCCATGGTCAAAAACAAAACAAAATAAAATAAAATAAAATAAAATAAAATAAAATAAAATAAAATAAAATAAAATAAAATAAAATAAATTCCTGCTATGGCACCAGCCTCTCAGCCAGTATTTATCAACTGGGTTTTCTGTGTCCTCTCATTATCCCTTCCTGCCACTGAAGGGATAGAGGAAAACAACACCTGTACTCCTACTTCATCCACTAACAGCTTCATTTCCCTGAATTCCCTTTTGATAGCCTTCAGGCTTCTCTCAGTGACTTAATTGCTGCCAGCCTGAATTATCAGTAACTGGAGGGGCAAACCAAGCCAGGAAGTTTTGTGGTAATGTCCCTGACCAGGGTCTAAGGGAGGCAGCAGACTTCCCTACGGGTAGGGTCAGGCTGACATATGGGCCCTCGGTTTCCCTCAGAAGGGAGTCATCTACAGCAACTGCTCATTTTCCGTCTTGATGGAGGCTATCTTGAGGCGACTTCCTTGCCCTAGACAACCTCCTGGGTGGACCTTCCACCACATCCTCACCTACCCATCCTTCAAGCTCCAAAGCCTCAAACCTATTTTGTAAGGGCACCTGGGAAGGCAAAGTGGGTAGGGAGGGGGCTTGCCTGCGACACCAAGCAGGGATCTGTTTCCATTCCTCCCCATCTCTGAAGTCCCCTCCCACTGTCCAACAGTGGCAGGACAGGAGGTCCACCACTATTTGGGGTGTATCACCCCAGTGCCTTTCTTTCAGGCATGGCAGGGAGTTGCTCCACCCGTCTAACTCCTGCTCACTCTCCCTGATAGTCCTTAATCTCTCCACCTCCTCCTCCTTGAGCTCTGCCACCAGGCTGACCAGATCATCCACATGCTCGCACCTTACACAGGTGGTATCTCTTCCACTCTCTATTGGCAGCAACAGGCTCAGGCACTCCCTGCAGCCAGAGACCCGAACAGCCGCATTTTTTGGCAGGCAGTCAATCTGGGTTGCCACAGTCTTTTGGTAAGAGCTTTCTGCCTGGTGGAGGCCATAGCTGGATTTGCTGTCTGGGAGGTAGTCGATAGGTGAGCTGGTCTCCTGAGTGGGGAGGGATACCTCACCTTGCTGGTGTGCATTGCCATGCAAACTGCCACACCACTCTGTTTGCCACGCTCCCCAGGGGCTGCCTTTGTACGGCAGAGGGGTGGATGCTCCTGGCTCTGCCCAAGCCTTGTGAGCGACCCTTGCAAGGGCTGCTGTGTCCTGGTGGCACCCTCGGCTGCCTTGAGTGGTCTCGATGCAGGAAACCCCTGCACACCGTGATTCCCCGCTCCACTGCAGAACGCGTTTGCCCCGGAGCCAATCACCTTGGTGAGTAACTCAAAAATTCTGAATTCATGTACAAAACTGAAATGAAATTGAGAATTTCTGAAGAGTTTTGGTGGTTTACTTTTATAATAACAAAAACATGTCATCAAAAATTGTCCTCCTGGAAGGCCAAAGACCATGATCAGGAGGCTAACCAGCTGTGAGGAAAAAAAGTCTATTTCCCTCATCATCTTTCCTAATGAGTAATCTCGCTGTCCTATATCTCATATTCATGCCCTGCTTATTCCTTTAGTTCCTTATTTTGGCCAGAATAATCTCTCCTGAACTCAGTAAACAAGTCTGAATAGCAAAATTTGCTGGTTAGCAAGTTTCTGAGTACACACCATTTGTATTTTGACAAAACTGTATTTTTGGAATGAAGAGCATTTCATTGAAAATTCCCTAATTCCCTATTTCTTAAATTCACTATAAATCACTACTTCATACATACATGTATATATGTAACCTGTCATTGGAGAATACTGTATTGAAGAGATTAAGCAAATTAAACTAAATATACAGATGCTGTTTCTTGCACTATATAAGAACCAGTTCCTGAGTTTCAAAGAAGGAAAATATTCATATTTTATAAGGTTAATAAAATGGAAACTGCTTTATATCTGAACAACTTACAGCAAGCGATTCATCATGGTATCTCTGTGTTAGCCGCTACTTGTACAGTCTTGGTCTAATTACTTGCACTTTGGAACACTTTACCTCAATATTTGTGGTAACATTTTATCCTCCAACATAGATAATTACAATATCAATCCTGAGTGTGAACCAGATTTTTTTTTAACTTCTGTCAACTACAATTAGTAGGGTCCTTACTGAAGCAGATTCATTCGTTTGAAAATGGTTATATTACTTTTTAAAGGTGGATGAAAACTGCTATATTAAAAATAAAGCAATGTTTGAGAATAATTAAAGGTAAGTGACTGTAATTTCAGACTTTTTGCCTTCTGTTATAAAGCCATGGTATGCTTGAACCCCAGAACATGACACAACCAGGTCTAAGAATTTATTGCTTTTATACAAGATTTGTGACAAGGGCGCCCACAAATTCATATTAGCATGGACTGCTCAGTAGTTGATTGATTATTGCTACACAGTACGTTGATTCTTTGTATGTTCTTGGTTTTTAGAGTTACATAATTTTTATTGTAATGAATGATTCTTGCTATTATATTCATCAGGGAATAATGTGGAAACTATTGTGTGAAAAGGCAGTTTGTTGTATTATGCAGAGACATATTGCACAACTGTTGTTCATATAACATACACTGAATGAAGCAGGCTTCTGTTCATCTCTGAAGGAATCCTGAGAATACATGGTCTCACCCTCTTTATGAACAATAGAGAGAACAATAGAAAGAATTGGAAATAGGAAGATTTTGCTTACCCTCTTTAGCACAGTTCATTTTCTTGAAAGACCTCTCATATAACCCTTCACAGTAAGCTTTATGTGTATGTAAGTGCAGAGTTAGGCAAAATCTGTGAAGGTTTAAGTAGATGTTGAAAGTTTGGGAGTGTTGAATTGCCTAAAGCTCTCATGTATTTAATAAAAATAGAAAGAAAAAATACATACATTTTTCACTTTTATTATTCTGCTCTGGGCACTTTTGACAATGCAAAATGAAAAAAAAAAACAACATTTTGGTCATATAGAGTACTGTAAATAATTAATTTATTAAAGATGCTCACTTAAAGTTGTAGGGATAACAGCTAACGAAATGAGTGAAACCATTCTTATGCAGTGACCTGTTGGACAACACCTACCTACTAATTTGCCTAGTTTTTATCATCTCAGTGATCACTATCCTGTGGTAGTAAGTAATAGGGAGGTTCACACAGCCCTACAGTTTGGAATCAACATTTCTGAGTGAATGACATGAAATATCTCATATGAAGCTGAATGAAACAAATGCAGTACCTATGCCAAAACTGCTTAGATTTCCTTGGTCAGAGGGAAAGAGAAAAAGGCAGGAGGGAAGGAGAGAGGTTCCTTCTGCTCATTCTCTAGCAACTGCCTGTCATGATGACTGCCTTCAGAGGATATAAAAGAGAAGAACCTCCTTGACAGCAGAGCAATGCATGATGTAGGCTCACTTTTCCACTTGATCTTTCTAGCATATGGACGGGAAAAACGTGCAAGGGAAATGCAAGCTGCCATATAAAAATGGCTGACATGTGGCCTCCTTAAAAGAGAGAATCTGAAAGTACTAGGCCTGTCAAACAGGGATTAAACCTCTCTTTTAGGCTGTGCTTACTCTTCATTACCAGTTTTCCAAGAGGATCAGCAGAGACGTTCAGTCCAAAATTCATCTGTGTGAATTAGTAACATTCCCCATGAGAATGGTCTTGGGAGATGGAGGGAATCACCACTGAAAGCAGGATCCTGTGTTGTAATCCAGAAAGATACTAATTGCTTTATTAGCTTATTTCAAAAGCTGTTACATCACTAGGGTAAATAATATTGCAAACAATATAGAAAAGGATGACATCTTATGAGTGAAAAAAAGGAGAATCCTCTCATGGTTTTGATTATTAGGAAAATGTATGTCTTCTAAAACAACGTTTCTTATTTCATACACAAAATAGAATGAAAGCACATATGAGCAAAAGAAATTGTGAGTAAATCATAAAGAATGACTTTCAAAATCATATTTGGTGTTCACTTATTAGTTAAAGTGGAAGTAATTTCCTAGAATGATCATTACTCCATTGCTGCGCAACAGTCCAATGACAACTTTTTTTTAAGCTGTATTCATTATAAGCTATAATCACACAATATTTTAAAAATATTAAACTAGTTTAAATTAAACTCAGTCATGGAGATTACAAAAACAAAGAGAGGTTTTGTCATTGTTAGGAAATATAATGACTGAAGTTGTAACTCACAGGAACATTGATATTACAGGAGTGCTTGAACTAAATAACTAAGTGCATTTGGGCTCTCAGAAATAATAGATATTAAAACTAAATCTTTGCTTATGTTTTTGCAATGCAAATTCTCTTCTGGGCACATTTTAAGTGGCATATAGTATTTCCTCCAAATAGATAAAGTCATATACTATTATGCTGTTGTCATTCAGCTAATTTTGATGAAAAAATTACTTACGGCAGATTAATGCAGAGTAGCCATAATGACAGTAGGTTAAGTTAAGAATTTATTAGAAAAACACAAGGCATTTAAATTAACCTAAATGACCAGCATGTCAGTTCAAAAGAAACATGTGCTTTAATTTGTTAAACTGTAACCTTTGCTATATTAGAAAAATACTTTGACACAAACACTTTACAAATGTCAGCAGAAAATCCATACTCCATTTCTTCACATTGGTTTTGTGACACAGTGTTTGCTGATATTCGTCAAGGGATAAGTTGCGATTGATTTCCTTCCACCCTTACTCTTTTCTCTTGTATTACAGGGAATTAAAGGGCAAAAATGACCTATTTTTTTTTCCTTTTTTTTTTTTTTTTCCCTGAGACCATTCATATGGATATGCTACAGTAGGTAAACTTAGCTGCTGCCTGGAACTTAAAGGTCAACAGAATCTCTCAAAAAAGCTTTGAATGGTAACAGTTAGAGAAGGCCAGAGCATCTTTATACTGAACAAAAGTAATGCAGAAAGTGGAAGAGGTGGTGTGGAAAGATATTACCAGGTTTTTGCCTCTGTATCTTTTCTATATCAATTGCTCCTGTGTATTTACATACCAAAATGGATTTGCTGAAATCAGTTTGCTTTAAAGAATGAGTAATACTTCTTTCTTTAGGATGAAATCTCTTAATTTTCCTAACCCTGTTTCCTTCTGTACCTTTCAAACACTTTGTCAATGTAAGATTTAAAGATTCTTCTGGTTATACAACGGAGATGTGTTTCCCTGTTGGAAGAACATTGCCATTTTGCTAATGCATTTGAATTGGATAGAAAGATATGAAAAAGACAGATTGAAAATGACATTAAAAACAGATCCTGCAAATGATCCAACCATATAACATGCTTCAATTCCATGTCTACAGTTTCAAAGATCTGACAATGAGCTTTTAATACACCTCACAAATGAACAAAAAAATATATAAATATATATATAAATACATGCATGAACACACGTATATGCACATCTCAGGCATTTTATTTTTTATGTGGTTTGAGATAATTTTCTTGAAGAAAACTTGTAAGAAGCAACAGATAGCTTTCTTGATGCGATACCAAGAAACTGTAACGAGGAAGATCACCATTTTTCACAGTATATAAGATACATTCCAATAAAATCTTGTATTTCTCGTGAAATATACATTACATATAATACATAGCTCTTACATATTTACTTCTTCATTATCCTTTATTTGCAAAGAAATAATGTGGTCAAAATAAATACACAGAGAAGATAACTCAAACCAGACCATCACAGGCTTAGCAAAAATGATTTAAATGGAGTTAAATGGCCTTATTACACCAGGAGAATTTCTAGAATGGTTCAGTAGATATTCTCTCTCAATGATATCTGTCTTTTGTCTTTTGACATAGATGGGCATTAAGAGCATTCTAAAAAAGAGGTGTCTCAGATGGAGAAATGAAGTGGCAGAGAAACAACTTTCATCCAGACACAGAAAGAATATATATGTAATTTTAAAAAATAGGTTAGCAAAATAATACTACATATGTATGTGTGTGTGTATAAAATTTCTAATGAGAATGTGAAGGAAGAACATTTAGAGGGCAGTTTTGCTAAGATATGTTATGCCCTGCACTATTCGTGGTGGTGAATCATTATTTGTTTCTATAAATTGTCAGAAATTGGTAGCACAGGGTCTGTACTAGTCTTTCTTGTGTGAATGTCATGTCACAAGGTATGTTTCTCACTGATTGTAGAGAAATCCATGACAGACTTGCATTTTTAGATATGATTTAACAAAATATGTGACTATGGAATATAAATCCCAATTTAGGAAACAAAATTAAAATACTTCTTTCTACTGAAGTACACATTTGAAAAGAATAGCCTCTTAAGTCTTCTGTGATGGCATAAGCTAAGGAGTTCCAACTCCTTGAGCAGAATACTTTTTCAGTGCTTGTATAACAGCAAGAAAACAATGTGAGTTATACAGTTTGAAGAGAGCTTGCGTCATCACAGACAGTAGGCTGGTCCAGGTGACTACCTCACAACTGAACTTGTGTGGTTTCAGTTCAAAGAAATGGGATCCATTAGCTTTCAAAACTATAATCAAAATAGCAAAGAGATATCATTATGCGCTTTGGCTTTCTGAATATCATTCTTCTCAATGCAAAGTTACAAGGACCTTATGAGATCCTCACTGAAGATACAAGAGAAAGAAAAATTTGTTTGTTTCCAAATAAATAAATAAATAAATAAATAACATTCCAGGGCTCTTTTAAGAGGGAAATGGACATTTGTAAAAGGTTTACTTAGGTTGAATGACCAAGTAGATTAAGTATTTATTTCCTGAGATATATATTACCATATTGCTTAATAGATGTCAGCAATGGGATACTTGAACCTTTTTGATTAAGCTCCTGTTGAACTTTAGATTGCAATAATCAACAGTCTGTACAATTTAAATTTTAGATTATTTAAGAAGTCTTCAGAAGTACAGACATTATAATATGAGATGATTATTGTCGTTGTTATGAAAGAAGCTGCTAAATCCAGTGGGAATGTTCATCAGCATACTGTAATCAGCAGCTACGGAGAATGCTTAATTACAGTTATTTAGATGACATGTTGATGCAGTGGTAGTGGTGTTGAAAGCAGAAAAGTTGCATGAATTAGCACTTGTAGCCATGTGAGAGGATATTAAAAGGCATCAATATCAATGTAAAATGTCTGATGATGTGGCTGTTTATATTAATTTGCCTTACTATATAAACTACAGTGCTCAGCATAAAACACCATTGGGATTACATTTTCTCTTATCTTTGATACTTTTTCAGAAGGGAAATTATTACATTGTATTTGATTGTTCAGAATTAAATGTGCATGGTAGATTTAAATAGCTTTAATGGAAAAACTATATAAAAGAAAATGAAATACGTGTGGGGATAACTCTTGTAACTCTAAGCTTAATCTTTAACATAATTTTCCTGATTATGTTAGCTGTCAGAATTGGTCTGCAGGAAATTATGAATGTACACTTTTGCATATTTATGATTTTTTATAGATAAATTAACATAGCTTAGTAAAAGTTGTTGATTTGGTTTACTGTTTAGCTGGTAGCTGTTGTAATGGACTTCTGATCTTTTAAGCATTAGGCTCATCAAACAATAGTAAATTTTGCTTTAACACAGCAAATTCTTATGACTTACCTAATGCATGCATACACGAAGGAGAAAGTAGCTGATATTCCATCCTTAATAAAACCAACATATATTCTCCATTCTGATATATACTTCAGATTACTATCAGTTTTGGGCTCCATATGAAGCCAGTGTTAACTATACCACTGTCTGAGAATTTCTGCTCTTTCTGTACTCTTTTCACAATTCAATTTCAGTATATAAATATTTATATCTTTATAAAATAAATTGTGAATGTTATAATAAACTTTAACTATAGTTAGTGAGGAACCGGCAACTGAATATAAAATGTCTGGACAGCCATAAATATTAGCACTATTTATTCATCAGCATTCGATATGTGTATGGTGTGACATTGTTCCAGAAATCAAAGAACTGACTCTGGAGTAAGTTCAAACACTGAGAACACTGTTACTGTCTAGTGCCTTCCTTCACATAAAACAAATTGTATGTAACTGTTGTGGTTTAACCCGGCCGGCAGCTAAACACCACTCAGCCGTTCGCTCACCCTCCCCCCTCCCTCTCTGGGATGGGGGAGAGAAACGGGAAAGTGAAGCCGGTGAGTTGAGATAAAGACAGTTTATTAAGACAGGAATATAATAATAACAATAATAATAATAATAGTGATAATGATAATAGTATTAATAATAATAATATGTGTACGAAACAAGTGATGCACAATGCAGTTGCTCACCACCTGCTGACCGATGCCCAGCCTATCCCCGAGCAGCCGGCCCCCCACCCCGGCCAGCCACCCCTATATATTGTTTAGCATGACGTCAGATGGTATGGAATACCCCTTTGGCCAGTTTGGGTCAGCTGTCCTGGGTCTGTCCCCTCCCAGCTCCTGCTGCACCCCTAGCCTGCTCGCTGGCAGGACAGAGCGAGAAGCCGAAAAGTCCTTGGCCTGGTGTAAACACTGCTCTGCAACAATTAAAACATCAGCATGTTATCAGCGCTCTTCTCATCCTAATCCAAAACATAGCACCCTACCAGCTACTATGAGGAAAAATTAACTCTGTCCTAACTGGAACCAGGACAGTAACTTGTGAGATACTTTCTGAAATCTTTTTTTTTTTTTTTTTTTTTTTTTCTGGGAGTTTCTTTAAAGCAAAACGTTTTACATTTCATGTAAAGCAAGTGATGCTTTTTTTTTTTCTTTCTTTCTATATTTTATATATTCAACCCAGTCTCCAGGAGGATTTTGTTCTCCTTGGTCATATGATTAGCTGTACAAAGGTCTTAATCTGTTACCTGCATGCAGAGTACCTTAGCATGTGGAACTGAAAACACAAAATATGTGACTTTTTTTCAAAAGGTACTAAGGTCGTGCAACATATTGTAGGAGAAACAGAAGATGCAACTTGTTCAGGTCATTTGGATTATGTGCCTACTCAGGGATTATAATTAGAAAAAGTACTTGAGTAGATTATTAATTCTTACCATTCAGAATCTTTAATTATGTTCCTTATGTAGTTTTGTTTGTTTGTTTTTCTCATCATAATAAAAATAAATAGTGGCTTATTAATTTTATATTACACTTCAAGTTCAAAGTTTGCTTTTGTTTGTGGTTGTATTCTTTACATGATTTCTGCTGGAAAAAGAAGTAGTGAAAAGACTTTAAGACAAAGATGGAACAGTGGAAGTAGGATTTATGTGTGCAGTGATAGATACAAAGCGTCTTGTTTCTCTGCCTGTTCAAATTGTCACAGAAAGCTATTCCATAGGTTACCTCTTTGATGAAGCTTGAGTAGATAGATCAGAAATTCAAAGTTTCAAATTCAAAAGTTCAGAATTTTGCTTGTGTATAAGTAAATGAAAATATTCTTCAAGTGTTTTAAAAATTACCATTATGTTTCTGTAATTCCACTTTCCCCATATCTTGTGACTTTTTTTTTAGTGAGCTGCAATGTAACAGGAAACTTGACTGATGTATAAGGCCAAGTACCTTTGGTCTCCTTCTGTAGTCTCTGTAACTGCGAGATTCGAGTAACTGAAGGGTCAGAACAGAAAAGCAATGTGCTGAGGAGAGTTTGCTATGTATAAGGGGATAAAAGGACTGGGGAAGTGCTGGAGCTGTCTCCTTGTTTTATACATTTGCTTTTAAGAGACAGACAGTATAACTTTCTGCCAGGTAGGCTAAGGATAGAGATCACTGTTAAGAATTGGGAATTCCTGTTCACGTTAGCTCTTGAAATGAAGGTGTCAAATCATAAATCCCATTTCTCACCTGGTTATGGCACAGCCTCCGAGAAGAAGACATCAATAAACAGAATAAGATAGCCAACTAATCCAGAAGGAGAGAAACCTGTGTTTCTGTTCTTGATATTTTTTTTTTCTTTTTTTCTTTTTTTCCTCTTATCTAATGTCTGTATCATCTTATAAATCCTGTAAGGAAGAGGTGACAGAGACTCTCAGCTCTGTCATGCATACTAGAGAAAGCAAATTCAGTGCATGTGTTTTAGAAGTTGTGCACCATGTAAGTGGAGACTTGTGGTGAAAAAGCACCCAAGTTGCAATGAAGTTCTAGACTTCATTGGAAGCATTTAGGAGCTTGCCTCTTTAGACCAGCATGCATGACACTTCTAGTTAGACCAGGAAAAACTGAGAGAGCTTCAAATCAGAAAATGCTGTAGACCTTTCACCATTTTCTGACATGTAGACATTCTCAGATGGAAGAATCTAAATCTCAGTGCTGGGTTCAAGGATATTTTCAAAGCCTCATGCACAAACTAGGACACAGACATACAGGAAACCCAGCTATGCAATGGTTAACCATTGCAAGAGGCTGTATTGCTAATCTAGGTTTAAATCTACTGATGACTATTCCTTTTACTGTAGCTAGTGGTGATATTCAACCTCTGTTGGTAAATGTTGTTCCTTACAGTAGTAATTATAATAATAAGGTAACTTGTATAATAATAACGTAACTTCTTTTTTTTTTTTTTTTTCCCCATACTTATTTTTTTCCCAGATTGGGGATTAAAAGAATAGTTTCTTTTTATTTTTATATATTATATTTCTTTCTAGCAGTTTCTAAACAACAACTTTGTTGTTTGGTACGTTTCTGCAGATTTTCTTTCAGCAAGTAATAGATAATGTAATCATAATGGTAAATTGAGTTGCAGAGACTTTTCATGACCAAATTTACCCTCTTTATCCTCTGGTATTATTTAATTGGATCTGAAAATGTAAAAAGCAAAAACTAAATCAATATGGAATAAGTAAGAGACTGATTTGTTAAGAGGACAAGTTAGTCATATAAAAAGTAGTTAAAATATAATGGACTGTAGATGCTACATAATCATAATGTGTTTAATTTCAAAGCAGAATACAGTCTCTTTGAAGAAGAGGCCTATTGCAATGTTTTTATTTCTCCTTTTTAAAATAACTTTGGTAGATATAATCATCTCATTGAAGTATGGTTGCTCATTCTACCATTACTGACTGAATGTATTCAGAGTGGTTTATATATCAGATCTGCATATGTCTAGTAATCAAATATCTGATAATATCTAAACTACTAGTTAATACTTGATTATGATTCCTGATGGACCAATTTCTATAATGTGCTAAATTCAAATTTTTCAATGCTGAGCTTCTAAGGCTGGATATTTAACTCTACTTTAAGACCCAAATATTGCCTTGAATTCTTCAAAAGTAGGTCATCTTTTTAGATATTTATGTGAGTTTAGGTTCAGATATACTGGTTATTCTCCAGAGCTATAAATAGCAACTATTACCAAAACATATAAATTGTTGCCATAGATTCCATTTAATATAGGGTAGTCAAATGTTCTGAGACAGCATGCTGTTCATACTCAGTTTACTAGAGATTCCATATACAAACATTTTTACTGTTTATTTATTTATTTATTATTTTTAAAATTTCATTCTCTGTGGCTACAGTATAGGAAAGAATAAAGAAGAAATATATATACACAAAGCTGTTGATCTTCAGTAGCACTGATTACAAAGAATTGATAAGTTTCGTCAAATCAAAGTATATGTTAAATATAAATTATTTTTTAATAGCAGTTTATTCTATTTTCATTCTCCTTTACAGATATGTCCGGGATGATTCAGTGATTACAATTATGTTTGTTATATTACCATTTTTTTGGGGGCTCTTTTTCATTATATTTTACAGCCCAAGGGAGACTTTACTGCATGTCTGTCAAATGTGAGGCAGAATTTGATGCTCATCTTATTACTCTGAAGGGAGACTTTTTAAGTGAGAACTAACAAACAAAATACCACAAATCCTACCCTGAGCTCCTTCTTAGCTTGGGCTGAACCTACAGTCACTAGCACATTTCCACCCCCAAGCTCTTTGACCAGCTCTCTAAGGATATCATTAAAAGTACTGTATAAGGTGTATAGAAAATAGAAAAGGCATAAGATGTAGGCTGTATGCCTTAGTTATATAATAAGCCAAGTCCAATTACATGTGATGTGACATGTGGTTGGGAGAAAGCAGCTGCAGTTACACAAAGCAGAAAACTAATTTAGAAAGCCAGTGTTTTAGAAGTGGAAAGTAGGTGGCAATATTTTCTAACAGCCAGTTGCTGGTAAAGTATAGGCTATTAAAAGTTTTCAGAAAAGTGTTTGACTTTTTTTCATTAAGATATATTCTGTAGAAGGTAACGACTAAGTCACAGCTTTAGTTAACAGACCAAACTGATTGCTGACGGCAAGGCTACAAGTGTTGATACCACAGAGGAACTTGTCAGAATTCAAATGTCAAAAGCATGTTAGAGAGTAGTACTTGTGCTTCTTTCAAATAATAGAGCTTTATATCAGTACTACAAGACCCCAATGTTACAGAAAGAGTTTATAATACCATACAATACCTCTAGCTGTTAAAGAGATCTCAGGAAAACATGCTAGCTCTTTTGAAATCAATGGCTCCCTTAGCTCCTGTAAATCCATAGTTTACCAGCCATTCTGTTTTTGTAATAAAGATAAAATCTTCCATTTGAAATAGGGGTTTGAAAAACTTGTTTGTGCTTACATTTGCATAGTTATATCACAATCCAATGTTGAATAAAACAGCTTATGCATTTTGAAGAAAAATAAAATCTGGTTAGTAGTTGTGTAAAAGATATGTTCCAGTGTTACTTTGAATGGGGAGAGTTAAGTAGTGGTATAACTGGTACTGTTGCTGGTATTATTTTCTAAAACTTGTAAATGGTGTTTTCTTCACAGGATCCTATTAGCTAAAATTTATTTTCCAATTATACTTCATGAATATATTGATTGTCATGCTAAGCTTGTCCAATTGAGCGTGATCATGTCAAGTATTACTTTAGGCTTCTTGAATATAAATATCTTAACCTATATTAGTTCTAAAGCCAACTTCGCTACACATATTGCAATTTCATTAACACCACCTAAAAAACAAACAAAAAACAAAACAAACAAAAACCTTCTAGCTATCTAATTTCTCATCCTTCACAATCTTAAAAAATATTGACATTTCCTAACTGTTACAGGGAACTGTCAAGTGTGCATATATGTATTAATTTTGAGCATCAAATATGCTCATATTTTGGAACATGATCAGTGTTATCAGAGTGAGCTTTTTGTGACAAGCTATAAATCTCTGAAAGAATTTTTCCAATGCAGAGATACTTTCAGCAAACAATTGTTACTCTTGGTTCAAAATCTCACTCAGAAAATAGGACATTGTTAGACATTTAGCAATTTTTGCCCACTTGCACAAGTATAGTAAATATCCTGGATTTAGCTTTTAGGTTGGACTACTGAATTGAAAAGCATTTATACAGTTTTAACAGGAATTGAAACAGTTTGAGAACTAAGTTATTCATTTATATTCTGTAATATTAGGTTGGAAATTAGGAGAAATTTCTTCTCGGAAAGAGTAGTCAGGCATTGGAACGGGTTGCCCAGGGAAGTGGTGGAGTCACTTTCCCTGGGGGTGTTCAATGAAAGGTTGGATCTGGTGCTTAGGGACATGGTTTAGTGGGTGACATTGGTGTAGGGTGATGGTTGGACCAGATAATCTTGAAGATCATCCAACCTTAATGATTTTCCAACCCTAACGATTCAATGAGTCTATGATTTATTTCTCTCATGCTCTTTATCAACTTCATCTCTTTTAATATCAAAACTGGGAAAGAGATTCTTTCTAGAAGACAAGAATCACATTTGTATCATAACTAGGTATTATTATCACTAAAAGCTCAACTCCTGTTCCTCACAATTCAAATCTATTAAGTGCTGGATAAATAGTAAGAGCTGAGTCCATATTTTAGCTGGCTAACTGTTAAGCACCTACCAAGCTTGTTTTTTTCTGGTATCGAGATATACCCCTCCAGAAGCTGATTCATCTTTCCTCCTGTTTTCTTCTATGCGATTTGTAATATTTTTAGTCAAAACAGAGATTCCACAGAATAGTCCTCTTTGAAGTACACTGCCTCAAAATATAGTATTTGGTTTATTCTGTCAAATCCTGGGAGTACTCATATCTAGGAAAAATAAATACATTAAAAAATTTCAATTAAATTTTTTCTTTTCCTCAAAGAGTGTTTATATTATGGAATATATGATGATTCAGATATCACTTATCTGGATATATTCACATAGATCCAACTGTTGAGTTACAGGAAATACTGTGTGAAATATTATTTTCAATTGGAAATGGATGATTTTCCTTTCAAAGGGGATGTTATTCTGTATTTACATGCACAGTTTTAGAGGGTTACTTATAACCATCTCTACCTTTTTTATTTCTAAATTCTTCTTTAAAAAAAACTGAAGGTTTCTTGCAAAATCAGTGTACGTAACAGGAACTGATTTCTCTATGAGTTGGAAAGTAGATATCTGAAAACGATAATATATACATATTTCCATACACAGATCTGTTTCTCTAAATTGTCCTTGTTAATCTAGTCTAGCCTCTGACTGAACCTATACCTGTCTGTCATGCCTCCATGGTAGGCTGGATGGATTTTTTTCTCTTTTGTTTCCCTTCGAAAAATAACTCATAAAGGCTTAAAATGATGGCACAGACTTTGGATACTGGATCCCAGAAGATTTACTTCAGCATGTTTAGGATTTCTAATTAAGCTTAAGCTTTTAGATAGTATAGTTGAAGGCTCAGTCATTCAAAGTGACTGAAACAAATGTGATCTTGCATTGAGGCAAGTACACATAACAGAAGGGACACTGTTTTTTTAAAATAACCATGTTATCTCACAGTTTAACTATTTAATAAATTAATTCCTTAAACTTTAGTCATAGATATTAGGTCATTGTAGCCAAAATTTACAGTGGGGTTCAGGTCGAAACTGAGACTTCTGGTTTTGGGTTGTCTACCTTGTAAGATTAGAAATCAATTACTTCAGCACAACCCCTTCCACCTTTTGAGGCATCCTCACATATCCCTGAAAGCCTCTGTACCGGGTTTACATGGCAAGGTTTTGGGAGCAGGTGGCCGCAGGGATGGCCTCTGTGAGGAGTCCAGAAGCTGCCCCATGTTAGATAAGGGCCAGTTTCAGCTGGCTCCAAAGGGACTGGCCACTGGCCAGAGCTGAGCCAATGAATGATTTTATTTGCGCCTCTGGGAGAGCAGATTTAAGAGCAGGGAAAACAAACAAACAAAAACGCTGTGCCACAGCAGCTGGGAGTGTGAGTGAGAAACAGCCTTGCAGACACCAAGGTAAGTGCAGAAGTAGGGGAATGAGGTGTTCCAGGTGCTAGAGCTGAAGTTCCCCTTCAGTCTGTGGAGAGGCCCCTGGTGGGGCCCTGCTGTCCCCCTGCAGCCCATGGGTCCCACACGGAGCAGATCTCCACGCTGCAGCCCGTGGAGGAGCCCCCGGTGGAGCAGGTGGATGTGGCCTGGAGGAGGCTGCGGCCCATGGAGAGCCCCCACAGGAGCAGGCCCCGGGCCGGAGCTGCAGCCCGTGGACAGGAGCCCACGCAGGAGCAGGGGATCTGGGAGGAGCTGCCGCCCATGGGGGACCCATGTTGGAGCAGTTTGCTCCACAAGGAAGGCCACTGTGGTACGGACCCATGTTGGAGCAGTTCTTGAAGAGCTGCTGCTTCTGGGAAGCCCGCACAGGATCAGTTTGGGAATTATGGCATCCCGTGGGACGGACCCCACATGGAATAGGGGCAGAGAGTTACCATGAAGAAGCAGTGGAGATGAAACGTTAGGGACTGACCACAGCCCCCGTTCCCCTGTGCCACATGGGGGAGGAGGTAGAAGAGGGTGGGGGGGGAGAAGATGCTTTTAGTTTGTTTGGTTTTGTTGTTTCTCACTGCTCTAGCTTGTTAGTAATAGGTGATACATTTCATTAATCTCCTTGTGCTGAGTTTGTTTTGCCTATGACAATAATTGTTGAGTGATCTCCCTGTCCTTATCTCAACTCTTGAGTCCTTCTCATCATATTTTTCTCCTCCTTTCCCTTTGAGGAGGGGGAGTGAGAGAGCAGTGATCATGGAGCTTAGCTTAAACCACCACAATTAGCTTAGTTAAACCACCACAGCCTCACCCACACCCACATATGGGTGCTCCTAACCATCAGTCCTGTTTTGTATCTGCCAGTTATATCATGTCTCAGATATTCAGAGGTATCACGGATGTCACTGGACTAACATTTTTAATCATGTTTTTAATTTAGGATTCATATCCTAGGTGTCTGTATGTGCACTAGGTCTTTAAACTAGATGGTAACCAGTCAATACAATCCAGAGGGAAATTCCGCTTACCAGCCAATACCTATTTACTTAAGAAAGAAGAATAATCCAAGAATAGAATCCAAGTAATCCTAGAATAGGCAACTAGCACACTTATATTGGTGCACAAGTCCATGGGACCTGATGAGATACATCCATGGGTCCTGAAGGAACTAGTGGATGTAGTTTCTAAGCCACTGTTCATCACATTTGAGAAGTCGTGGCAGTCCAGTTAAGTTCCCACTGACTGGAAGAGGGGAAACAGAACCCCCATTTTTAAGAAGGGAAAAAAGGAAGACCTGGGTAGCTACAGGCCAGTCTCACCTCTGTGCCTGGCAAGAGCATGGAGCAGATCATCCTGAAAGCTGTGCTAGGGCACATGGAAAATAAGGAGCTGATTGGTGACAGTCAACATGACTTCACTAAGGGCTGATCATGGAGATCAGTAACAAGTGGTGTTCCTCAGTATCTGGGTTGGGGCAATCCTAAACACACATACAGGCTGGGCAGAGGGTGGATTGAAAACAGCCCTGAAGAGAAGGACTCGGGGTGTTGGTTGATGGAAAGCTCGACATGGGACAGCAATGTGAAAGAAAGCCAGCTGTGTCCTGGGCTGCAAGAAAAGAAGTGTGACCAGCAGGTCAAGGGAGGTGATTCTTCCCCTCTACTCTGCTCTTGTGAGACTCCACTTTGAGTACTGTGTTCAGCCTTGGGGCCCCCAGCACATGAAGGACATGGAAGTATTAGAATGAGTCCAGAGGAGAGCCATGAAGATGACCAAAGGGCTGGAGCACCCATTCTCCTATGAAGAGAGGCTGAAGGAGTTGGGGGTTGTTCAGCCTGCAGAAGAGAAGGCTCTGTGGAGATCTTATAGAGACCTTCCAATACCTAAAGGGGGCCTACAGGAAAGCCAGACAAGGACTCTTTTTCAGGGAGTGTAGTAAGAAGGAGAAATGGTTTTAAACTAGAAAAGGGTAGATTTTGATGAGATATTCAGAAGAAATTCTTTACTCTGAGGGTGGTATGAGGCACTGGCACAGATTGCTTAGAGAAGCTGTGGATGCCCCATCCCTGGAAGTGTTCAAGATCAGGTTGGATGGGGCTTTGAGCAACCTGGTCTAGTAAGACGTATCACTACCCGTGGCAGAGGAATTAGAGGAATAAAGGTCCAACCCAAACTATTCAGTGGTTCTATGATAAATACACGTGTTTTTGCATCCTGTACTGCATCTTGATCTTATAGATTCAACTTTTCAATTTGCAAAGAAACACTGGTTTTGAATATCATAAGTTGCAGTGGCAGAGAACATTAGATTTAATAATGCATAAAATTAACCAAGAAAGCATAATGATTCTCTACTGTCCTAACAAAACTCTTTCTTAAAGCAGCTAAAGTACTAAGAGTATTTTTACTTAGAACATTCAAAACTTCAGTCACATCTTTCATTGTTCATAAAAATAATGAAAACAAGTAATTGTGAATCATATGATAAGTTTATAAGGTGCTCTCCATTCACTAAATTGAATCAATTGAAATATACAATCTATTATGATATTTACAATGCCAGTGTATATCTATCATTAGACTTGGAAAATCAGTATATATGCTGGTATAAGGGTTTTGAATCATATAGCCTAAGTAGTAGTTAAGAATTATGAATGTCCTATAAATATATAGCATACAGTATATTGAATAATGACTAGAATTATCCACTAGCCAGTTAAAACAAAATGTACCTTGTTGCTAGTTTCAAGAAACAGTTAAAGTGAGATAAAATTGTCTTTAATATTTTGGAAGAAAAAAAATAAACTTTTACACCTTTGTCCATATTTGTTCCTTAGTCTCATGAATTACTACTAGTCCTGTATTATTTTCAGGGGTAATTGTATTCCAAAGTTCAGAGAGTCTTGAACTAGACTTGGAGTTAAAGCAAGCAATCAGAATAATTTTAAATAATGCTTGTAGTCCAGCTGAATCAGAGCCTTTAAAGCAAACTGAAATGTATTGTTGAAGCAAATGCTTGACCATAGGACTATCCTTTTTATCATTTTGTGTGGAAAATAAGAGGTTAGATGTATCCTGCAACAATGTAGTTAACGCCTTTGATCTTGAACTTACATAGATAGGCTCGTCTAAATTACTAAATATTGTATTCTGCCCAGTGCCAGAGAATTACAGTACACATCTTTTGCAGCCGCTGCAAACACATTTCATTCCTATAAATGGTAGTTGTTTCATGCATGGAAGATTTAAAATGTAAATTCAGATGAACTGTGGAGTAAAACTTGAGCACGTATAGAGCGAAATTGTACAGACTAACAGTAGCACTGTAAAAGACATAATTAACTGAACTGCGTGATTACAATTAAATTGAATTACTGTTTGATTTTAATGTTAAAGAAAGGAATATGCTTATTTGCATAATGTTTTACAGCAAAATGACCATGTATTACCACTAATGTCCACTTATTATTTTTGTAACACTAATTTCAATAATATATGATCTTTAAAATTGCAAGAACAGAAATTGTAAACATTAAATGATAAGCTGTAACTCTACAGAGTTCATTAATGTGTAATTGAATGACAAGTTAAGAATAAAAGAACTGCTAACGTTTTTGGTAGTTTAAAAACAAAGTTTTATATGCATTTATGCTCTAAGATAAGTATTGCAAGCCTTATGTTATTTTAAGGGGCAGGTTTCTCCTTAATTAGCTGATAAGTTCTATAATATAGTATTAACTTGAAAAATATAATTTAAAGTCTGCGTTTTCATTTAAATAACCAATTACACCCAATTCAGAAGGTTTACTTAACCATGGATGTTTTTTAATTCTGCTTAATATCATATTTAGGAAGAAGATTATTCTTTCTTTACCATGGGAGAAAAACTGTGGCAGAGAATTAAGAGCATTATTATTATTATTATTTTTTAATGTTTATAAACAGAGGACCTTATTCTGATTTTGTATTGTTTTTCCATTAAGGATGATTTTGTTATTTTTTAACCTTCAGTTACACTGGAGTGAATGAGAGTAATACAGGCTCAGAACCACATTTATCTAAATTGGGGTGTGCTATATTGCAATCCTCAACATTTAAAAGGCATAAATGTGTAAACATTTTTAAGCACACAAATTGTTTTTATATATAAATATATATATAAGTAAATATGCATAGTTAGTTAAAATAACATAAAACAGTTGTTACTTATGGTTTCCTTTCTGTTACCGTACATCTTAGAAGATAAGAATGGAAATATTCTGTGTAGGACTGTACTGTCATATCTCATCTCTATCGTATCATATATTATATTCATAAAATATATTCATAAAATATCATATTCATTAAATATGATGCTCAAAGTTTTACCTAGGCAGTAAAAGGAATACTCTAATCTGATGTAGTCCACATATCCTGAAAATCCCAGGTATAGGATGTTCCAGGCTAATTAACTATACAGCAGATAACCACTCAAATGATGCATCTGAAACATGAGAAATCCACTGAGCAGGTACAAGACCTCTGTGCAGTAGGTGTGATGCAGATGCACCATTTACACACACATTTCATGCAGGGAAATCTGATGAAAAGCTATGCCAAGCCCTTCAAAACATGACAGTGAGTACTACTGCTAGAACTCAGCAATTACTGAAAACTTTTTATTAATAAAAATCACAATAAAGATGACTCAGCCTGTTTCAGATGCAGTGAAGAGGGTCCAAATCTCCAAATCACCTTGATTTAGCCAGTGGTTCTTCAGGTCTAGTGCCTTCCTAGCTGTCTGTAGCTGGCCAAAGGGCTCAGCAGCTGTGATGGAGGTCAGGGTGCAGTCTTCAGTGCCATTTGTAATGACATGCCTTCCCTTGTCTAGCTTTGCCTGTTTACTTCTTTCTTATCCTCAATTTTCAGTAAACTATTTTCTGACCAGTTTTCACCTGTGTGTTATTGCATCTGCTTGTATTAGAGGCACAAGAGAAAAGAAACGTTCTCACTGCTCCACCACTTTATGCTACAGTATTTAACTTAGGAGTAGGCTACTGCAACTTCAGTATAAAACCTGTTCAAAATCTGTTAAAAAAAAATAAAAATCTTGCTTAAAGGAGAGGAATGGAGATATTTGACATCTTAGTATATTTTAAACAAAGTTTAAGCAAAGTTTCTGGTGCTTGAAAAGAGTATGAAAAAACTTCAGAACTAGAAAATATGTGATAATTGATTTTTGTTTTAGGCCTCCTCTTAATTTCTTAATTAATGGCATAAATCCAAAACAAGAGGTATATTATTTTATATGTCTATTGTTTTATGATCTAAGAAAAGCCCAGCATTCTTCTAAATATATTTTCAATTTGTAGTTTTGTTAACTCTTTGCTATGAAAGATGGTGGAAAATCACTGGGGACTTGTGGAAAGTAAAAATGAAATGAATCTTTAAATCATGGTAAAAGTATTCTAAGGAAATGTGAATGTTAGTTTAATGAAAATTATATGTTTACAGATCTAATTCTTGTTTATAATCTGGATTTAAATTTAATTATCCCCATTTATAAACCAAGTAACTAGAATTTTGAAAATTCATTCTTTCTCTTAATTATCAATTTAGTAGAAACATTCAATTACTTTTCCTTATTTATTTATTTATCTTTTTTCCAGGAATAATATATCTTTTTTATTACTTATTCATCAGTATTATTGACTAGGTCTATAGAAACATGCAGAGCTTTACATAGAATATTTAAATATGAATGCCAAGACTTCCTACTATAAATGATTAATGCAGAAATGCAATCCAAAATTTCTTTTTATCATTTCAAAAAAAGGAAAAAAAAAGTTGATTTTTGTAATATCACAACTTACACTTTTGTAATAATACGAGGCCGTTTTAATTGATGGTTTCTTCAAGTCTTCAAATTTTTATATATATATATATATATAAATCTTCAAATTTATATATATTTTTGTTCATTCAAATTATGGATGTAAGGTTATGGTGTTTATTTAAGCAGAAAGAAAGATTTCACACAGAAACACTGATTCAAAAATGTCATTTTTTCTTTAGAAAGGGAATACAAAAAATATTTATTACAAAATGAAAGGTCTCATGGAAACTAACTGTCCTTACTAAAAAACAACAACAACAAAAAACAATTGGATCATAAATCTGATATAGATTCAGGTTTTTACTGCCTCCTTAGCAGGCTGTTGAAACAGAGTTTGTCTATTTTCTCACTATTATTAAGGCACAAGAAGGAACCAGGTACAGACTTTAATGGGACTTCACTCATTTTACTGGCTATGCTCTAGCTGGTTAAATCTGTAGTTCAGGAATATTGTCCAGCTGCTCTGTTTTGACTTTAAGATAAGGTAGCTAATACAGTTTCTTCTTACAACTGTTTTTTTTTTCTTTCTTTTTTTTTTTTTTAATGTCAGAAGCATTTTGAAGAAAGTTATAAAGAGAAATCAGAGGAAGTGCTCTAGCATAACAATACTAATGTGGAGGTTTATATAGAATTTGACAGGATTTATTGCATATAAAATTTTGTAGCTGAGCAGGTATATGTTTCCTACCCTGACGTGAGATTCTACTCTTGGCAGCTCTGAATTTGTACCAAGAGTGCAATAAAAGTAACATAGATTCTGTATAGCATGTGTTGCTATACAATATTTAAAGTGTAAAGAATTTGAAAGGTTGTTAATAGACGGAAATGTTTATGCTAGAGGAGATGGAAAAATGTAATAAAGAGTAGGAGGCATATGGTAACTCAGATGAGAAGCATTTCACACTGGGAGAGAAATTCCTCTTCTGTGGTGTGTTGAATAATCTGGTGTGGGTGTTTTTCTTTGTTTATATGATGTCCTAAGAGCAACAAAATTCCTGTGAGGAAATAAGTATTTTAATGAATTTTAGAGAGTTGTGCCCTAAAGAAATGCATTTCCAACTGTAAAATATGTAAAGATAGCCCCAAATGAAGATGGCTTAATTACTAATATTGTGTTTATTGTATAAATATTTGAAATAACTCAGTCAATATAAGAAGCTTCTATTTATATGTGTATAGGTATATATTTTTAATTGATGTATTTTTTTAATTGACGTATTTTTTCTAGGCCAGGAACTCGTTTGATGAAAAAGCTTTAAAAACAGATATTGAAATTAGTTTTATGCCTAACTCTTGAAGTTGTTTTTGGGGTTCGTGGTGAATTACTACAATTTAAATCTTGCTCAAATGAAAGTACTCAAGTGTTGTGACGCGGTATGGAACACCTGCATCCTCAGGGCATGAAAAAACAGAATTTGCAAAGCTAATTTCAGTTCAGTGCAAGGTGAGATTGACAGCTGTAAGTAGGTACAGTAAGTGCAAGGATGCCCAAATCAATCAATAGTTAATGTGGAAGCACTTCTGAAATGCTGTCTCCTGCAGGGACTATGCTCAAAAAAGATGGGAGCCAGAGTGCTTTTTTTTGCACATTTACCTGATAAAAGCACTTGCCCAGTAAACTGTTCTGTTTCCTGGGCTGCTGATGGAGTTTGTATTTGCTTCTTATTGGATAAAGAAACTGAAACAAACCAAGAATAATTCTGAAAGCAGCCACACAAGACAGGATTTTGCCCATCGGACCAGCTGAACAGCTACCATCTGCTCTTCTGCTCTTCTTTGGCCCATGTGGCTTTTACACTTCTTGCTCACAGTGACAGTTATCCACAAAAAGGGTAAAAGGTAGTTACCTCACATAGCTCTGTGATTAGCACAGTGTGTTATGATGTGCCAGCACCAATTTTAACATTCCTTGTCCTTTGGTGGGGGCAAGGGAGAAGGAATGTCTCACAATGTATCTCCTGGAGCAGAGATACAAGCCATTAGAAGTAATGATTTGTGTAAATGTTATGTAATCTGTGATCCCTGCGCAAAATGGTGCACTAGGAATTTTCAGGAGGTTGGTAGAGGAATGCTTGTTTTATATATGTCAGGAGAGGATAGATCTACTGGAGATATAAAACACAGTAATCAGCTCAGCAAAGACCATAAACAACAGTCCTTGTTCAGAGGTTTTGAGAAGTTACTGTTCGAAACAGTAGCATGTCTTAGATGTGTGGATGTTCCTTTTCTTTCACAGAATTACAGAATGGGCGCGGTTGGAAGAGACCTCTGAAGATCATCTAGTCCAGCCCCTCTGCTGAGCAGGATCACCTAGAGAACGTTGCACAGGATGGCATCTGGGCAGGTTTTGAATATCGCCGGAGAAGGAGACTCCACAACCTCTCTGGGCAACCTGTTCCAGTGCTCTGTCACCCACACAATAAAGGAATGCCCTCTCATATTCAGCCTGAACTTCCTGTGCTTCAGTTTGTGTCTGTTATCTCTCAGCTTGTTGCTGGGCACAACTGAAAAGAAACTTGCTCCATCCCCTCGACACCCTCCCCTCAGATATTTATACACATTAATGAGGTCTCCCCTCAGTCTTCTCTTTTCCAGGCTACACAGGCCCAGCTCCCTCAGCCTGTCCTCATACAACAGGTGCTCCAGTCCTCTAATCATCTTCTTAGCCCTCCTCCGGACTCTCTTCAGTAGTTCTATGTCCCTCTTGTACTGGGAAGCCCAGAACTGGACACAATACTCCAGGTGTGGCCTCACCAGGCCTGAGTAGAGGGGGAGGATCACCTCCCTTGACCTTCTGGTTCCGTTTCCCTCCTATGTCCCCTTTCGTTCTCTCTTTTTTTTTTTTTCCCCCCATCAATCCTCTGCACTTCAGCATCAACTTGTGCTTTAGTCAGACTCTAAAAGCTCCTAGTTGTCGTGTTTCTACTAAATCCAGATACTCCAGTTAACTAAAAATGCATTTGCAATGTCATTTACCATCACTTCAGCCATGTCCAATAATGTAAACATTTTTACTCAAAAGTAACTGCAAGGATTTTCTTCAGGTAACTTTAGGTGTACTGAATTTAAGCTGATGATCTTGAGATGAATGTTTTTCTATCCCTTTGCCATATCTAGGCCATGCTCCAAAAGGTCCCCATGAAACACACCAACAGGAGAGACATAATAAAAGCTGCAAAATATGTTCATTTCTGTAATAAGTCCTTCTCTTAGATGTAAAATTGTTAAAATAAAACTCAGTAGATAAGTGACAAGTCTAGAGATAATACAGCCCTCAGTAACGGACCAGTGATTGATTGATGTGTTATGTATTACCTAAAAATAAAATGGTCCTCACGTCTTTCCTCCTACAGACTAGTTGTTAATCTTAGCCATGTTCTGGTTTAGCCCCTTCTCACCGAAATATTCTAGAACAATTCAAAAATTAGAAAACAATCTTCTATCCTGTTCATATTAATATCAGAATGTCACCTTTTCCCAGTTAACTGCAGAAAATATATGTTTCTCTCACACAGGAAATTTTTGCAAGAAAAAAGGGGACACATCCAAAATAAAGCAGAAGGAAGAATGTACTATATTTAGTTGGTAAGGAAGTTTATATCATTTCAACAAGCACTATGTAAGCAAAAGCATGATGAATATATTTTTTCCTTTTTTTTTTTAAAAAAATTATTTATTTGCTCTTTGCCTGACAATATTTAAATGAAAACTTCAGTTCCTAATTTTATTTAAGACTACAATGTCCAAAGAAACAACTTAATTTATCTGAAACCATGAAGTATTCATATTTTTTTTTCTGTCTCTGCTTAAAGTTTGAATCCCTAGTGAGCAGCGTTCCGGCTTTGTAGTGAATATTCTGTGACTGTACAGAATAACACCAGGACACTATTGACATTTTGTTGATAAGATTTGCATTAAAATATATTCACAGACAGCCTGTCTTGCAAATATATATCACTGCATAACCTTTATCAATTTCAGACACAGTCAGTTTGTACCATGCATAAAACTTACAGAAACATTTGCCAACAATTATCCTAAAAGATGGAGAGAGAAAAGGTAAAATGTTTTATAACTGATCAGTTCCCTGTTGTGTCAAGATGGAGAAAAGACTCAAACACGCAGTCATAAATCCTTGTTTTATTCATCTACGTTTATTTCTGTGCAAATGCCTTATGCAAATACAGACCATTAAAATGTTCTTTCTAGACAGCCTGGCTCATATATCTAGGTGTTTTTCCCCAACTTTCTATTCCCTCTCTTCAGAGAATCTAACTACAGAAATATCTTTTCAGATGTTGTTGTTGTTGTTTCTATTCCCTTCAGAGTCAATTATCTTGTTTTCTGGATTATGCAAAACACACTGAAAGCTACAGTTTACAATTTTTATTTATCAGTGCTGGGATGCAACATAGTATTACAGAGATATATAACGGTGGACAAGCAAACTTATTCAAAGGCAATCACACAGTAGTTTGATATTATCCAGCTGATTATACTGACTAATCCTGATCCCATCAGATTCGGTAGTAAAACTGCCATTTACCTCAACTGAAATGAGGTCTATTTTAATAGGAGGTATTGTTCAGGTCATTAATTAAATAAAAAAGTGGCTGTTATGAAGTTAATTAATCCTACTGTGGCATGATTCCGCTGGTGGAATGAAGTCTAGATGTAGACAGTGGATCATTTCAATCTGTCTTCTGCTCTCTCCGTAGTCCAAGCAGCAAATAAAGGACTGACAGTTGAACTCCCAAACCATACAGGAGTTAGAAGTTTAGGTCTTGTTGCTGTGATTCAGTTTTCCCATGAGTTAGCAGAACCTCATATGCCTGTATAATTTTCCTTTGAAGTTTTCCATTCCATAGTTTTCCATTTGCATGACAGCAAACCTGCCTGATAGTTTTTTTTGGTACAGTGACAAGATGGAGTGACTACCAATAGAAGTGCTTTCTGTACACTGGCACACATTTATGAATTCAATATTAATAAATCCAACATAGGGTATTTTGTGGTGGTTTTTTTTACAGATTTAGCTAAAGCCCCTACCTCTGTACTTCCCAGTGCCCAAATCTTTTTATAGATCTGCATTTTACCTCTTCCCTTGAGCGAGCTCAAGTCCTGAATTAATATGTTGATGCATTTCTGAGCTGAGGTGAAGGTCCAAGAGGAATCATTAATTAGTCCAGGTGCAACACCAAATAGACTCTGTTTTCATCTTGTTCATATGCATGCTGCTTTGTTGTACTGCATTGACATTTTTGGTTTAGGTCAACGTTGTCTCTTCAGAGCATGCTGAGAGTGTAGTTGTTGCGCAGTGCTATTATTCCCATGCATCTACTGTACTGAGCACTGGGACTGTCTCTATACTAGCAAACAAAGTTTGCCTAGGACCATCGTCTGACACTGAGGGCAGGTACAACAGAACTGTTTGCATCAATATGAAAGGATCCTTGCCTTACAAAATAGGGCAGCTGCAGGCAAGTTTTCTACTGGGAACTAATCCTGACCAGTGCTAAGTGCTGAACTGTACTCATGAGTTGTTGGGGTCTGCTATTTGGCACTACCTGAAAGCATGCCAGGGGCAATTCTAATAATTGAGCTGAGCTGAGTGGAGAGCTGATCTCCATTTCCTGAGTCCAGAAATGTTTATCCCTGGTATATTCATACCCTTGGAGCACAAACTGCACTCCAGCATGGCTTCTTTTACCTCCTCAGCCTGCTCAGCTCTTTGCTGGGTGAGATCTCGTCTTTGATTTTAAGAAAAGGAAAAGTCATCATGCAAAGTTTTACCAAACATTTTCAGTGTCATCCATTCCCTTCCCCCCCCCCCCCTTTTTTTTTTTCTTGGTCAAGATCTTTCTTTTCTGCATCTATGTACTATAATTTGATTCTAATAACCACAACATCATTGCCTATTTTCAATACCTGGTGGCCCCAAATTCCTCACAAGCACACTCGAGGGGCTTTTAAACCCTAAATTGCTTGGCTTTTGTGGGTTTAACTCTTTTATTTGAACATAAAAGGTTTCTGTTTATTATAAATATAGATGCTATGTATACAATTTCCAAAAGCTTTGCTAATCATGGAGAGAACTAAGAAAGCTCCAAAGTAATTATATCTTCTAATTAGAAGAAATAAAAGTTCCCAAATAGTTCTTAGTGAATCAAAACATTTACCAGTTTGTAGCCTGCAGCTATGTGGATGAGATTAGCTGCTAATTGGAGAAAGGAAAATAGAATAAATAGTAAATTAATTTTATGTTTTAAAATAGCTTGGACTTGTATCTGATTTACAATAAGAGAGTCTCTTTTGTGGTGGTTTTTTTTTTTTTTCTTTTTTCTTTTCTTCTTCTGAAGCTGGGAAAGGAGCTGAAATATACTATTATATATATGCATTAAAGCGTTTGCAAACCACGGCTATTTTTCAAAAAAGGAAAAGTGGGGAAGGTTGGCTAAGGCCTATCTGATGCTTACAGGGGCTCCAGCATAATAATTTGTCTTTATACATTTGGTGTCTTTGCCACTATCGTAAAAGTAAGGCATCATGGAGACTTTAGGACACGTCAGAAGAAGGAGCATAGCAAGGTTGAGTGGAGCTTCAGTCTTTTACCACTGCAAAGTCCCTAGAAATTCTTTCTTCAGCTATACAAAGTGTTCTTGGGCACCTCCAGTGGTCACATTTATGAGACAGACTGATATTTAGTGTAAGGGGTGGTAGCATATCCTTTGGATATTATGCAGTTCCATATCTTGATCATAACCAAAATCCTTTTATAATGTGTAATGTCAATACAGAAAGTCTGGGTAGCTTTCACAGGCTGCAAATGGTATATTTACCAGGTGGTGCAGTAACAGGGAAAACTCAGTTCAGATGCTTAAGAACCTCATACGGAAAATTATGGAGACACAAAATTAAAGACAATATAGAAGGGTCTGTTCCTTGCTGTTCATTTGTTTCTTTTTAACATTTTGCAATATTAACCTGTTTAACAGATTTTGAGTGTTTAGTTGCAGGTAGCTTGAGATTTGATTCATTAGACCTTCTTCCTTACAGTAAAAGTAATGTCTAATTAACATTTGAATGCCTTACTGTAAAGTTGATTGAGATGGTGGATGATATTTTAGCTGATTGTCATGCAGTGGAAATGACAGAAAATAGCAACTATCTTAGACTAACTGGAACTTGAAAGAGGGGGTTCTTCCAAAGAAAATCTTATCTTTATCACACCCAAAGAGAAGTGCAGTAGCATATTTCACAGAAGATAAGAATACACTACAGGAAAGGAGTTCTAAATAGGTGCTCTTGGCATTTGCTTGATTTTAGATCTAAGTCCGTGTAGCTCTCAAAGACTGAGCTAACCATTTCTTCACAAATAAAAGTAATTGCTTAGATGAATTACTGTAGTACAGTTTATTTTCTTACCAAAGCAGACAAAGTAGCATAAATATAACATTGCCTTTTTCTTTTTTTAATGGGTTTGATGATTGAATAGTATGATTAAGGTATTATACTGCCAGCATCCATGAATTCTTTGTGTGTTATTTCTAGCTAGTAGGGAGACCATACATGATGGCAATGAGGAATATTTCTTAATGAAAAACATTTTGATAGGAACCTGTTTGTTTGCCAGACTATGAGATTTTCATGTATTTTAGAAATATGCTTTAAAAAAACCTTCCAGCTTGGCAAAATATGTTTCTCTATTACACACTAAGCCGGCGTTTTGGAACTGGGCTACATGTACTGAGCCAGCCCTGCCTAGTCCAGTGCTGTTAGATTACTTGTGTTTCTTGCTATCCTTGACCATTTCAGTTACAATTTGCTCTGGAACAAAGCTACATAACTTGTTTTTTACTATTAAAGATTTATTTCTCCAAATTGTTTTTGTTAGTGTGAATGTACATATCCTTGGTCCAAAGAAAAAAAGGAAAACATGGAAAAGTCAAGATATTTCTGCTGCTTCTTTTGACATAAGACTTTTTGCTCTAAATTATGTGTGTGTGGAGTTGCAGACAGTTAAAATCTAAAGAAATCTGGATCTGAGTAGATATTTCAGTTGCTCACTATTTTGCCTATGGTGATATTTGAGTCATTTGCAGATAGTCTGTCTTCCATGCCATAAATGACGTTGACAGTAAGAATGCTGAAATTGAAATCTACTTGAAAAAGCAACAGAAATACAAATGAACCTGTCTGACTTCTTGTCACATGGCTGAAGACTTACAAATGTTTGAAAAAGGACATTTTTTCCCCTATAGTATAAATACCAGGATGTCTGAAAATGTAAAATGTTTGCATCATTATTTATACCATCACCCTTACTATTAAATTCTGTGTGAAATCTGGTTCTGTTTAAGCAAAGAGCAATCATTGTTTTCAGGAAATGATGGAAAGTTTTGTATGAGAGAGAAGATGAAATTTATGCTTATCATTTCCTTATATCCTTTGAAATTCTCAGACCAAAAATCCCAAACAGAAGTACCCTCTTGGAATAGGATTTGTTCATCACAGCTGCCTTAATCATCAGTGTTACTGAATAATAATAATGATTAAAAAATAAATAAAAGGTTAATTATCACAATCAGAATATTATGACATTGGAATTTTCTAGTAAAAGACAATCTTTAGGTCAGACAACTTTCACAATATATTACTCATGATTTTGATTACTTTGATTTTGATTAGTCAGTAATTATGTCTGTTTTTAATACATTTTGTTCTTAATTTGTTCTTGCTTGGTACAAAAATAGATGGCTACTTCTTTCCAGTACATTGTTTTTAGGACATCAATACTCTTAATATCATTTTCTATTTTTTTAAATAGATTTTTTTTTATAAAATAGATTTTTTTTGTTGTTAAATTTCATATTCATTGGCATTGTATAGTGATCGTATTACTGTTTCTTGTATCACAGTAGCTTAAACCCTGTTGCATCACTCTAGACTTGAACAAGGAGACGGAGGCATGGAACATTAATTTGAAGCATTCCCTATGTTATTAACTTCATGTAAGTATTCTCCATTGATTATGGAATATGCTCATGTATTTTATGTATGCATGTGCATTATGACAAACTGTATTTGTAAATGCCAAGAAATGTCACTAGAGTTAGTTTGTTAGCTGTGGTATGTTAACTTTCTGTCTAAAACCAAACTGACATATCAAGAGCTTCTGTAGGTCAAGGTATGCCAGCTAGATGGATTTTTGCCTTTTACCTCTCCCAGTAGGAATACTGGAGGGGCAGGGGGAAATTAATGCCAGGGCATGTGGTATTTAAAAGCAACATAGTTATTCTATCATCACATCAACTGACAGTGAAATCATGAATTATTTGCAGCCTATATGAATAGCCACTTGAAATATCTCTTGAGATTTCTACCATAAGGCTGCCTATTACTCTTTTTTAGTTTCTAAGACATCAATTAAGCTTGATAAAGCAGAAAAAATGAATGTCACATTTGGTATACTTCTGGCTGAATGCATTGATTTTTGGCTTGTGAATAGATTCAATTACATGGTGCATTTCAAGCTTTTCTTGACTAATTTTGTTGGATCTTCTCCATTTTCTAATTTCCCATGGGATGTCAAAGGTCACTCTGAGAACTACATTTTAAAAATAGATGTGTATTAGATTTGTTAAAAACATTTAGTAAAAATAATAAGTTTAGTAAATGCTCTTACACACAGTTGTAAGAAATCAAAGATTTTTATAAACGGATGGTCTCTGAGACACCTTTGCTGTAGAACTTCATGGCCTTGGACACCAGTGTCTCACTATTTTAAGGAAATCCGGGCTTGAAATGAATGGTGCTCAAAGTCTTATCCTCCTTTCAAATGCCTGATGTGTGGATCTGGCTTCATGAGTATTCTCCTGACATTCAGGAGTTCTTTTTCATGACCATTTTCCATCCATCCCTTACATTCCCTATCAATCTGGACATTGCATGTAAAGAGAAGCATGAAATGAAGCACAATTATAAGCTTAAGCTACTCATTCAATTCTTTTTTATTTTTTTTATTTTTTTTTAACTACAGTTATGTTCTCTCTGATATGTGAACACTGATGTGACTCCAAATTTTAATGAGTACTTTCTTGGGTCTAGGAGGAGCCTATACAGTTCCTTTACCAGCTTTATGGGTCAAGTGCTTCAAGCAGTCTTTCTTCTCAGAGTCTACTAGAATAGGGAAATTCTTTTTCCTGACAAATTTACAATATCACAAACAGGTAGTGAGATAAGGGTATATTTAATTTAGAGAAGAAAAATATATTTTTTTGTTTATTGTTAAAAACTTGACATTTTATTGGTGTCATTTATATTAACACTGTTGATTATAGTCCAAAGAGAAAAAAAAACATGGGTAACGAGGCAGTGAGTGATTTTTTTCAGTGAGTGATTGCCATCATAAAATTGTATGTTTGATAAACAATACCTTACTCATAACTTTTTTTTTTTTCTAACTGTTCAACAAGTTGAACAAGTTGTTTGGGAGCCACAAAATTCTGAAATAAAATACTGAACACTCTATCCTTTTTATGTGTGTGTGTTTTGTTTGTTTGTGTGTTTGTTTTAACAGCATTTTTGTTGAAAGTGAAGGACAGGTGAGCGTGAAAATAAAAATGAAGCAAAATTAATTAAATTTGACTGCATTCTTTATTCCTTAGTAGTCTTATGTCGTGTTAATGCATATTAATAAATATACAAACTGGATCATATTTCTCTTTGTTACAGCCCTTCAAGTTTTTACAGCCCTTCACAGTGAATTGTGCAGTAAACTGTGTTGAAACTAAAGAGGTTACTTAAAGAACTACAGTTTATATCGGGGGGGAAATCAGAAACAAACAACAACAAACAACAAAAAGAAGAAACAATAGTAGGCAATTATTTTCTGAACCTGGGAAATGTGGGTTTAATGCCAATTCAGTATCAAAATCCCTATTCACATAACACTTAAGCCCACATCCTCAGCTGCCTTACGGTTATATAATTCCCTGATCCAGGGCTTGTCTATCACAACCTCATATTGAAGTAAAGAGAGATTTCCAAGAAATCTGTGACTTTGAAACTTTATTTTGGGCAGCATTGAAAAAGGTAGCCTGAAGTTCATAAAGAGCCAGCTGGCTAGACAGTGTTAAGTTTCTTCTTTGCCGGAGAATATCCTATTAGAAACTGGAGTTGTTAGCTGTCTCTGGGAGTTGAACAGCTAAACCTCATCAACCAGTAGAAGACCTGGATGCCAGACTTTGTCTGAGAGATGGGAACAGGTAGAGAGAAGGTAATAGCAGAAGGAAATGCTTCCACCAGAAGGGGGCTGCGTTAGTTCACCCCCTGCATCACAGGAAAGAGCTATTTGAAGGGGGTTATATAAAAATGTGAGTGCCATAGAAAAGGTGAATTTGGGTCACTTCTTTACTGTCTTTTCCACAGATGGGTAGTTCAAAACAGACAAACAAAGGTGATTATTTATGCAGTGGAATTTGTTGCTTTAGGGAACAGGAGACATGACTTACTGGCTGTCAGCCAATGTCAAAGACAGAAAACCACATTGGATTGTTAGATGGATTTTCAGTATAGCTCATTACAGGGATTCTTACGACCATATGAGCTCCAAAATAGGAAGGAAACTGTGGACACCTCAGACATAGACTGCTAAATATGCCCATGTTGCTTTTGCTTGTGCTATATAAGGGGGACTCCATAGTAAAGCTGACTAGGTGGTATTTAACATTGCTTAACTCCATATTGACTTGGCTGAGTGGCAAAACTCAGTTTTTGCAACCTGTACATACATTAGGGAAACCCTAGACAATAGCATACCACGTGAAAAGGCCTTACACAACATTTACCCAACACTTACCCTCTTAGATTCTTACAACACCTTGAGTTGATGTTACATGGCAGACACCTGTTAATGGAGGGGAGGGAGACCTTCCTAGGAAGGTCTTCACAGCTCATTCTGCAAGGCTAAATGAGTCAGAATAATTCTTTCTGAGTTCATTTGCAATCCAATCCTTTGGGTTGTCCCTTCAGACAAAGCTCAGTCACAAAAGATTGTACTGTGTAGCAGATTATGTAAAATCAAATCATCCATGTTCCTGGGTTGTGTGGTCTGCCTTTGTTTCATTAAAATAAGTTTTGATTCATTTATTATTTGCATGGAATTCATTTACTTAAGGTGCTTTGATGCTGCAGGCTGAAGCTATTGAAAATCATATTTGTTTTAGAAAAGTGACAAAGGCAGCACATTAATACATGTCTTTGTTTCATATTGTGGATTTCTAGGGAATACTTTGTGGTATTAGCTGGCAGAAAAAAAAAGATAATCTTTTAATTTTAAGGTGTAGCAATGAATTGTTTTAAATGAAAATAATATTGTTGAAGCTAACTAGGTTTTTACCCAGGGATCCTAATTTAGTCCAAGAATGTCATGGAGAAGAAATAAGAATGGTTATTCACTATTTCTCATAACAAAATAACTGAGGTATCCAATTAAGTCAGCCTGCAGTGGATTTTATAGAAACAAAGGAATGCTTTTTCATACAAGACACAATTGATTAATGGAGCTTGTTGCTAGAAGAAATTTTGGATATGAAAACTACAAATTGGATTTAAAAAAGACAAGTTCAGGTGAAATTCCTAGCTTTGTCTATTTAAGGCTACTAAACATTGTGGTCCAGCTGCAACCACAAAACAAAGCTGTTGCAGGAGAGGATCACTTTATCCATTTCCTGTTTCTTGTTCCCTTCCCTTAAGCATTGCTACTGATTTCCACCATAGACACAGAGTCCAGACTAAATTAACTTTGGGGCTGATTCAATGACAATATTTTCACTTTTTTTTTTTTAATCCAAGTATTAATCCCTTATTATTATAATAATGGTTTACCACATGATCCTACTGTGTTTCCGCTATTGTTTATTACACATTCCCAGAAAGGAGTTCAGTGAGTGCTTTTGTGTTTGATGGTGCTGCAGCTGTTAGCTGGTTGATTCTACTCCTCCTTCCTCTGACTCCCATTCTGTAGGATCTCCTGAACCAGCTTCCTGGAGCTTGCATGGTCTACACCGTTAGTCAGGTCACCTCACCTATTTGGCTCAGAAAGATTTTCTTCCCCTCCAGATTATTTTTTCGTCAAATTAATGAGCTGATCTGACTTGTAGTATGGTGACAAAAAATTCAGGGCTAGTGAATAGGGTAGTGGGAGTGAAGGTTTAATTGTGCCATAGATTGTCTGTCCTTAAATCTTTTTTATGTTTCCTTTTAAAACATATTTTACTGAAAAAAAAATATGTATTAGTATCCCAGTTCTTTTAAATCTCAACTAAGAAAAAAACCAAAACTCTTAAACTGGAATTAACTACTGCTCAGGTCTATTTTGATGGTGGTCTTATCCTTAAGAGTAGCTTTTCTAGTTCCATCAAAAGTTTTTTTTTTTTTTTTTTCACACCAGACAGAGTTGTTCATTTGTTGTGTCTAAACTTCTGTACAAAATTCCTGAATCTGGACTTTGAAGTACACTTCAAAGCAATATCTTCAATGTCTGTAGTCAGCACATCTCGCAAGTTAGCATTCAGTTTGTGAATCTGATATGATAGTACTGACCATAAATGATAAACTGTTACAGCTAATAATTTAATGTTTGATCCGATTCTTTCAATAAAATTATTATTTTTTTGTTTACATCCTCAAAATGTATAAGCTATTCATCAAGAGATCTGATCATTGTTCTTAACTAGAATTTAACAGCTTTTTTTTTGGAATCACCAACATACAGTTTAAGTTGTGAACCTCCTGTCAAAACAGTTTAGGATTATTACCATACTATCAAAGTCTTTTATGTTGCTCAGATTACTTATCAATGTTTGCATACCATATCCACCAGACATCTTTTAATTAGTAGCATTTTCCTAATGGTGATTTGGGCATCTAGATTGCTGGCACATTTCCCCAGAAATGTCTGAATTTTAGGGATTCATTATCCTTATTTCTCACAAGCAGGTAGTTTCAGACTTGCTTTGTTAAACTTCTGCCAAATAAATTATTTGTATTGTTTATTGAACTTCAAACATTGTCTGACACTTTTCTGTAGTTTTTCCTCAAATGAAAATACAAACTATGTAATTTTAGTCTTTTTTGTATATTACTAAAAATTTGAAATGTTTTCCTGTGAAACTCCATATTCTTATATTGTGAACACTGTGTTCTTATATTGTGAATTCTGAACTGGATGTTATAAGTTTGATTCAGCTTTAATTTAACAATACATAGATAAAAAACTCTCAGAGGAAATTGCTTCTATGGGAAACAGAGTCTGTGTCTTCTTTTCAGCTGATCTGCTAGCACTAACTCATTCTTACAATACCTGGTCTATATTAGAATACTCCTTGCATTGTTAAATTTCAGCAACAAGTTGCTAGATTACAGGGTAGGGGTACTTGCTCTCAGCCCAAAAGAAGTTGTGTAGACTCTTATGGTCAGTCAAGAGAAAAGGGTACTTTGTTAGCATGAGTTACTTTGGATGTCTGCTTCAGGATGAGATGAATTACTTTGCCATGCTCTTCTGAGTTTAAAGGAGTTCACATGACTAGATCAGATGTAGATGGCAAAAGTAAGTAAGATGAATCCCATCTCTAAGTTCTCTCAGAATGTTAATTATTTTAATTTGTAATACTGTAAGATTTTCTACTAAATTATTTTTGTTCCATGCCTTAGGTAAGTTTTCTCTCTTTAGGTAGTGATTTTTTTTTTAATTATTTTTATTTTATTTTATTTATTTTTTTTGAGGGAGGGAAAGCATTTTTGCTTGTGAGTTTGTTGTTTCTCCTCCATAGTGACTAGAAAACATACACAATATAATTCTTATATTTGTTCTGTGATTCCCACAACAACGAATATATCTACCTAGCTCTTTAATTTGACTGTAGCCTACATCATGTCTGTACTCATTTGAGATTCCCCTGAATCCCAAGAAATATCAAGAAATATTTACAACCTCAGCATTTTTTTTCTTTTTTCTTTTTCTTTTTTTTTTTTTTTTTTCCCCCATCTAATGGCTCAACAATACTTATAGGGAATTATGAGTACTAGTTCCCAACTCATATTATAATATTAGAAGCTACATTTTTTTCATATTTTTTTCTTCATATAGTTCTCTTACTCTTTAGTATGGATAATTACAGTCAAAGGTGGGGATTAAATGCATTTACTTCTCTCTGAAAGCTTCTCTAATATATTTTCTGTCATTGCTTTAGATCATGTATGGTTGTCCAATCTGAAAAGGATAAATATTCACTTGTTTTTGGGCTGCTAGTTTTTTTCTTTTCTCATAAAATTCAGTACATTTCTACTATGGGGTATTCCATCATACTGTCACTGTTCTTCTATATATTGTGTGTACAGAGTTGGTATTTCTAAACTCTGTGAAATAGTATAAATCACTTTTTTCACCTTGGGTCCTTATCTTGATTTAAGGGTAACAGTCTGCAGAGCTGTCTTCACATCCTTAGTAGCATGTCAGTCAGGCTGCTCTCTGGGCTCCAGTCACTGCACTGGCATGTGAAGAAACTGCACGAGTACATAAGGAATATCATAGATCAGACAGGAGGCCACTCATCTTGCAGGAGCATCTGAAGTCCAAGTGCATCCAGATGATCTAGATGATCTCAGAGGATACTATACACCAATTTGTAGAATATTATGTTGTGCCTCAGATGCCTACTGACTATAATGAGAGATTAGAGAGGTAGGCAATTAATCTTGAATTAAATTCTCAGCTAGGTCTTCAGGATAATTTCATGAGACTTATGAAACTTTTAAGACATTTATTTCTTTTTCTGGAATATTTTGAGTTCTTGTTTGAGCCCTGTTTCTTTCTGTGTCATTCTCCCTTTCCCCACAAATCATATACTTTCTGGTCTGCTTGTTTCTCATCATGTTAGCTAAGTAAATGTTAAACTCTTCATATGATTGCCAGAATGAACATTTACAGATAGGAGTTAGAAGGTGAAAGCACAAAGGAAGAAGGAAGGGAGAGACAGGGGTCAGAATTATGTTCTTTGAGTATCCTCCTTTCTCTCAGAGTGTATTTGTCTTGCCTTTGTGAGGTGCTTACTAGAAAGGCTCCAGTTTTAATGCTCGGATTTTCAGGCATCTGGATGGGTACCCAGGACAGATAGGAAACTAAAATGATTTGTGCATCTAGGCAAAAGTGACTGGACTAAGGTTATCTGAGAACACTGATGAGAGCTGAAACACGCCTGACCCAACCTAGTGCTCTATCCAATTGTCTGTTCTTCCTCTGAACACACTTTCTGAAATTATGTTTATTAAAAATTTTCATTATTTTTATAGAATTGCTCAACACAGATACAAGTGATATCTCCTTGGGGTAACTTGCAGTTTAACCTTCTTCCTTTATAAATTCAGATATAAATTCATGTCATGTAATCAACTCTTTACAAGACTACATAAATACTCAATGTACAGACTGTGCACCTTCTTGATTGCAGTGATATTTTTAATATTCATATAAATAATTATGTTAATTAAATCATTCAGTACCAGCCTCTTATCAGAAAGCCTGAGCGTAGCTGAAAAATTGCCTGCAATGCACTCATGAAACAGCTTAGGGTGACCAAACTGTTTTGCTATGACATTATTTGTGATATTCATGTATCATTCACCACCTAGTCTGTCTAGAACATGGTTACAATGTCCAATAATTTTAAGTTTGTATACCTTTCCATGAAAGTTTCTTTAAATATTAAGAACAATGTCTCTGAAATGTGTGGTACAAAGAGAGACATGTTCAGTTTTATTCCACTGTTGGTCAGAACATTTACCAGTTTTATGACAACAAAAACAATGAAAACATACTAATCTGTTAATTCCATTATACAGTGCCATTCTGATAGTAGCATACAGCTGACAGGAAACACAGAGTATTTTCTCCATCTGCTCATCTATCAACCATTCCTTGGCATAAAACTTGAAGAATTTTGTCCTTAGATAGCACTGCAAAGACAAATATAAATGTGATTTATATTTATAGTTACCTTAAAATATGGTACCAATTTGACCTTTGTTATGGAAACAATATTATATATATTAACTGCTAGATATTTTAAGTATGTAGCCAGTGATTAGCACTCCTATTTTTGTTACTCTTACTCTGTTCTCACTTGTTTTAGAAATATGGCCTTTAACATTCTTTCTGTTTTTGAGTGCAGAAAAATTGATAAGAAAGGAAAACTAGCAACCTGCTTTCCATGTCAGTAGGGGTTTGTGTGGTTGAGCCTGCTGTGATTTTTGTGAAGGATGAATAATTCTGGTTGAGAAGCAGAGTAGAGGGAGTTATTTTCTACTTGCCAGCAGGTGAAAAATGTGATGGATGATCGCATCCAAGTGCATAACAAGAACTCTGGAGATAGGGGTCCAAGTCACTAACTTTCTCTCCCTATCAGTGCTCCATTTGTATGAAGGGAGAAGCAACATTTTCTGTTCTCATAGAAATGTTGCAAAGGCAAATGTGTTGCTATATATGAGTCACTCAAAGACAGTGATGAACACAATATTAGGGTAGGGATCAGTAAATGTAACTGCCCTGACAGAATCTTATCAAAAATTCTTTTCTTATCCTTCTTTTTGTTTCTTCCCAGTCTTTGAGGAGTGTGAGTAGAAGGGCACTGAATAATTGAAAACATGAATCAAGCACTTCCGTGACAGTGAGAGCTGCTGGTGTTTAACATCCTGAACTATTCTTCTAGGATGAGTGAAAGCAGCCCTATCCAACTTAATGGCCTTCTTAAATCTAAACTCAAGTACTGGAGACGGGGAGTGAGGAAGAACAACCTTGCTAATTTTTCCAAAACAGAGGGCTCTTTGTTGGAAAGGTCTCCAGGTATTAACATTTTGCTGCAATGCCACAAATGGCTCTAAATCACATTCAGTTAGGGTTGACCCTTTTCCCAGAGTAAACAGGTTTGCTTCAGAATAGGGATTAATCAGCTAATCATGGACAAGCCTCAGCAGTTTATGGTATTGTAATAACCAGAAATAAGTAAGTCAATAATACAATAAGAAAGCTTATGCCAATATATCATATTGCTGTCACTCCAAAGAAGGAGGGACCCATATGGATAGGAAAGGAGAAAAGGTATTCACGTTCTGAAATTTCCTTAATCTTTCCTTTTGGGGGAAGTATACTGTACAATGGAGGAACGCATTCCAAAAGTAATGATTTGGACAAGGATTTTTGTTGTGGATGCACAGCTGAACATAAGCTCTTGTTGAACAGATGGGGGCATTAGGAGAATAGTAACCCTTCCCCTCTTCCCTTCCCCTTCCCCTTCCCCTTCCCCTTCCCCTTCCCCTTCCCCTTCCCCTTCCCCTTCCCCTTCCCCTTCCCCTTCCCCTTGCCCTTGCCCTTCCCCTTGCCCTTCCCCTTGCCCTTCCCCTTCCCCCTCCCCCTCCCCCTCCCCTCCCCTCTGTTTCCAGTAGTGGTTGTGGTGATGGGAGGGGAGGAAAAAGAGGCCTCTGACTTTGCAAGTAATTCATCTCTCTTTATTTCAACCCATGAGTTTTCTCATAGAATCATTGAATATCCTGAGATGGAAGGGATCCACAAAGATCATTGAGTCCAACTCTTGGCCCTGTATGTGTCTGAGAGTGTTGTCTAAACACTTCTTGAACCGGTTTGGTGCCATGACTACTTCCCTAGGAGCAGGTTACAGTGCCTGACTACCCTCTTGGTGAAGAACCTTTTCCTAACACCCAGCCTGACCTTCCCCTGTTCCAGCTCCATGCAGTTCCCTCGGGTCCTGTCGCTGTCCCCAGAGAGCAGAGCTCAGCGCCTGCTCCCTCTGCTCCCCTTGTGAGGGAGCTGCAGGCCCCCATGAGGCCTCCCCTCAGCCTGCTCTGCTCTGGGCTGAACAAACCAAGTGACCTCAGCTGCTCCTCATAAGTCTTGCCTTCCAGATCCTTTATCATCTTTGTAGTTTTTATTTGCACGCTCTCTGATGGTTTTATGTCCTTCTTATACTGTAGTGCCCAAAACTGTACACAGTACTCAAGGTGAGGTCACACCAGTGCAGAGCAGAGTGGGACAATCTTCCCTCAACTGGCTAGCAGTGCTGTGCTTGATGCACTCCAGGGTGTGCTTGGTCCTTTTGGCTGCAAGGGCACACTGTTGACACATATGCAACTTGCTCGTGAGCAAAACCCTCAGATCACTTTCTGTAGGGCTGCTCTCCAGCCTCTCATCCCCCAGTCTGTATGTATAGCCAAGGTTGCCCATTCCCAGGTGCAGAATCTGGCATTTTGTCCCCCTGTCCCACTGAGGACAGGGAGTGAGTGAGCAGTTGTTTGGGCATTTGACCCTTAGCCGAGATCAACCCTGCACAGGGCTGTATAACGTTTTGGAGCGCATTCTTTTGCCCAGCATGTTATCCATTCACTAAATGGATAATATGATGAAACTAAGTCCCTGTTATGAAGGAAGTCAGAGTACATGGTGTAATCATCCTTTTGGCTTTAAGCTTTCAAACCATGAAACCTGTTAAAGCTTTGTGCACAGCTTGAAAGGAAGACAGAGTTTAACTTATGGCCTCAGCTATCTCAAAGTTTTATAATACTAGAATTGTTTATGGTTTAGTGAGAAACTTGTTAAATTTGACAGTTTTGTGCAGATTCACTGAAGCAGTGCCCTTGCTGTGGGTGAAAAAGGCTAAGTGTTTTAAAGGGTCACTCTTAATGAGGAGATTTGTGTGTAGAAAACCTCTTTGGGAATGGACTTTCAGCTCTGTATTTGTATACTGACTAGGAAAATGGGAATCTGACCTGTGGCTAAGGCTTTGACTGCTCTTGCAGTGCAAACAAGTAGTTCTGTGAGCAATGAATTAATCAAGTCTGGTTTATTATGGATTTATATCTTCTGGTTAATTATGTGCTTCAGTGGAAGCTATACCTGTGATCAGAACACCAATAAGGCCTTTGTTACTAACTCTCTGGTGTCTAATTTTAGTGTTTCTCAGTAGGTATCATTCTATGACAACTACTGAGAGTCATAAGGTCTTTCCACATCAGCTACCTATTTTTCACAAAGCTTTTATATACTTTAAATTGTCTTTATATTTCACCTCTTCTGTCACATCTGGCTGAAATCAGATGATGTGTTCAGAAGTTATTAGGGAACCACTTTTTCTTTCTCATATACATACACAGTCTCAGTGACTGAGCTGAATAAACTCCAGCTTCATTGGAATCTAGGCTAATAAATAGCAACAGTGAAAGATTGCCTTGTTCAACGTGTTTAGAGTTTGTGATGAATGTAATGTGTACTCTCAGTATTCAAAAGGATGTAAGTAAAAAAAACCAACATATATACGTGCACAGCACCACAATGGAAAATATTTCACTACAGATCTTCATACAACTTGAGCTGGACCATGATAATCCATCAGTATGTTGGAGCAATACGAGAAGAGAAGCAAAAAACATTTGAAGTTTTGCCTAAGGCTTGTTGCCTCTGGCTATTGATCAGAGCAGTGCAGATGTGCACTTGAATATCCTCATGACTCTAAGTGGAGGAGAAGACAGTGACAAAAAATGTGGAAATCTCACAGGTAACACAAAAAAGAGAGAAGATTTGTAAAACCAAACCTTGCAGTTACCTGTGTTGGGACCCTATACATATGAAAATATCCTGGTGCTTCTGAACCATGAGAAAGTTGCAGACCCTGGCTGATATTTTGCAATCTTAAAATATGAAATAGATTTCTGATATAAGAGCAAAGGAAGGGCTCTGAGTGATCTTTTCAGACAAAGACCTTCTTTTTTTTCCAAAATAATGTTACTCTCTGTCCTTTGTTTCTAAACCTGGAGCTTCTGAATGCAATGCACGAGACTAAAAACTCTTGTAAACAGAATAATTGCTGAGCATCTGAAGAGGAGAAAGTGAGGGATCAGCTACTGACAAAGGAGTTTCCTATTAAATAGTGTAAAATTTATTTTCACTTCATTACAGAATTTTTAAGATAAACTCAGTGAAAATATAATCCTGATAGTAATTTTTTCTTAAGTCATTTGGAAGTTGCAAAGCTACCTTCATTCTTGTGAACTCCTAGAAAATAGCAAAGACTCTCACAGGTACCATGATGGATCCGTTCGAGATGTGGATAGGTCTGAGGAATAAAGGTCTGTAGGAGTAGAAGTTGTGCCTATCATTCTCAGGTATTTTTACTATAACAGCTAACAGAACAGCTGAAAGAAGTACAGAGGGGTCTTATTTTTATTTATTTTTTTCTTGTATTTCTCTTCCATTTTTTTTATATATTTTTGTAAACCTTTGTTTTTAAATTGAATAAAACTGGACAATGAAAAGAAAAGATGTTTTAGTTCTGAGCCTTATCAGGGTTGCATTTAAATCATCTTGATATAACTATTGCACAATCTGGGACTCTTCACTGAAGATATTCTGTCATCTGTATTTAAGAATTTGAGAATTGGACTATTAATAATGCAATACAAAAACAAAACACATTATTAGTAGTAAGAGAATATTGTTAATATCTGATATTTGTTATGTAACTTGTCCAAACGCCGAACTGTGGCTGACATCACTGTAGTTTACTTACATTGAGCTGCAATGTGGAGAAAACACAATGAAATTTTACTGAATCAAATATGATGAAATAATAATGTATTTCAGCTGGTTGAGGAAAACAAAACAGATGAACAAGCAAAAACCAAAACAACAAACAAATCAATCAAACACCAACAATAACAACAAAACAAAAACAAATGAACAAAAAAGCAGAATAAAACTAGAAAACACCACAAAAGCAAAAACCAAAATCACATTTACCATGAAGAGGACTTGATTTATCTGGTAAGCATATATCATCATGTTACAGATTTGACCCTTCTATTTTTATTTTTACTTTTGGATACAATCTACTCTGTTAAAGAAGAAACCTTTTGAAAGAGAGAGATTCTTTACCATTATTATTATTATTATTATTATTATTATTGTTGTTGTTGTTGTTATTATTGTTATTATTATTATATTTATCAGGGAGTGTACTGATAGGACAAGAAGTAATGGTTTTAGACTAAAAGATGGTAGATTTAGATTATATACAAAGAAAAAATCTTTACTATGAGGGTGGTGCGGCACTGGAGCAGGTTGCCCAGAGAAGTTGTGGATGCTCCATCCATGGAAATATTCAAGGCGAGGTTGGATGGAGCTTTGAGTGGCAGGTGGGCTGGAATTAGATGATCTTTAAGATCCCTTCCAACCTAAACCATTCTATGATTTATTTTAATTGTTACAGCATAGGCACAAGCAAGGCAAAACTATGAATTCACCAAATGTCGCTAGAAAAGTCAGTAGAAATTACTTCAAATTAGAGTGAGGAAATTGGCTTGAACATCAGAAATCATTCACACTTAAAAGTAGGCAAAAGAATTAACACAGGAGTTGCACACGTTTTTTCAGCTTTTCTTTAAAACTAATGTGTTTTAAAAGAACACTTTGGAATGTAATCTGTTCTGACAGATTTTTTTATTTTTTATTTTTTTTTTCCTTTCAGGCTCTATATTGGAGGTAGATTTATGCCTGATCATTTGTTCTATGTTAAACTAGATGTAACATGCTACCAAATATAATGAGGCAGCAGGTGGGAGGTAAAGGAAAATCACATCCAGAACACATATCATAGAACATCTGCTATTCAGAAACTGAGGAATATGATTGGAGTAATCCTGCAGTAAAGAAAATTAAATCCATATCATGTTAAGAACAAGTGATAGCATGGTCTTGTTTCCCAAATTGTCAACGACTTCATGCTTTTATTCCAACAAGAAAATATTCTGGAGAGACTGTAACCTGTAGAAGAAAAAAAAAAAAAATTTTTTTTTTAAACATCATTTAAAACATAAAACAAAAACCTGCTCTGCCTGAGATTATATAATACACTGTCTTGAAGAATGGATTTTAAACATTTGAAAATCTCTGAAATATAATTTATCTCTTATGGGAACATAGCGAACACGTTTGATCGTAGTGACCTAGTCAGACTTAACATCCATGACAGAGATATTCTGAAGTGAACAAATGCCTTCACTGCCTAGGGTTAAGCCCACAAGTCTCGCTTCTGCAGAAAAATGGATTTAGATACATCAAAACAGTGATCCTACAGCAATAGTGCAACTGTCGTGAAAATAATAATTGCAGTTGAGTTTGTTTCTTCCAATACAAAAGTAGGAAGAAGTTGAACGTATAAAACCACTTTTAGTTAGCACTTTAAATTAGTCAAATAAGCATTGTAGCCAGATGTTCTGCTACAGAAAAAACAACTTACTGTGTAATAAGTGATTAACCCATGACATGTTATTTTAAACTCTAAACATAGAAAAACTTAATGGTAAGAAAAAGTTTCATGTTGGTGAAAAAACAATGTTCTAGGTTCTACCCATATTCAGAAAATAAGTGACACTCTTCTTCCTATTTCATAAGTAATCTGCTCTAATTAATTTTCAAGGCATTTAGCTTCTGGCCATACTTCTTTTGTGTAGTTTTGTGTAGATACACAAATCAAAACATACATCAAATAGCAGATGGTCTTGTATTTGTTTCCTTGAATATCCTTATGACCCTGTTTCAGAAACAAATCTAAATCTTCTCTGTATTCTTCAAGGTAAGAGATACTTCTCAAAAAATGCAATGTCCTCACAGTGTGGAAAGCTTATTGTAGGCTCTGACCAACAGCTTTAGCTAGCAAATCATTTACCATCCATGCCAAATGATGTTTTTATGATTCTCTTATAATAATAATAATGATTTTCTGGGAAGGACTTTGCAGTTCAACAAGTCCAGTTCTTGATATTCTAGACATGTCACAGGGAAAATCTGCTCAGCTCACATAATTTAAACTATGGGAATTTAAGTGGTTTATGGATTTGTCAATGACACGTAATTAACTGGCAATCAGTGACCTGTACATTCAGTACTAGTATCATCAATTCGACAGATAAACCACAGTAGCAGACTCTTAGAAAATGCTAATTTATAACTGCAAGGTTCTAAACACCCCTCTATATCTAATCCCTCCAAAGGCTGTTCCCCATTTAGTCCCCCCTCCAAAAGCCATGTGATTTACATACACATATGCACATGGGTTCACACACACACATATATGCCCCCTTCCCCTCTCCCAAAGCTGTAGTGTTTCCCCTGTTACGACCCCTTCCTGGGCAAGATGAGGGGGCACTGTGCCCTCATGGTTGGTGGCTGCTCCTGGCTCCCTACCCACGAGAAGGCTGCATGGTCAGGCCAGAGAGGGATAGGGTGTCACTGTGTGAATGCTGCTCTGTTACCTGCTGTCTGCACTCCACTACAGGTCTACTACTTCTTTTCAAGCTTATGTACAACTGATCAAGTCATCAACACATTAAGGTCTGTCTTTAAAATGGAGGTGGGTTAAAAAGTAAAAAAAAATGTAAAATCAGGTTACATTCAGAACAATTGTTTCAGCTTGGAAGATTAATAAATTAAATTAATAAATAATAATAATAAATATTTATATATTATGTATAAATATAATATATATTTATAATATAAATAAATAAATTTAATAATAAATTAAATTAATAAAAAATCAAAATGTAAAAATATCTTATTTTATCTATTTCACACTGCAATATATTTTTATTTTTTTTTTTATTTCAAAGTTAAAATTGGCTAAAAGATCTTTTAAGTCCAATGAAACATTTAAGTTATAACCAGAACAAATCTGTATTTTCTTTTTTTTTTTTTTTTTTTTTTTTTAAGTCTTTCCACTGAAACAGATGCCTCATTGCTTTCATAGTTCACAGTGATTTCTGTGGGAACAAACTCATATTCCATTAATGATAATTGTGATCTTTCTGTTCATTGTCAGAAAACAGCATCCATGAGTTTGTTCCTTGTGTGAAACAGTTCTCCACAGTATGCTTGTTGTGTTATGAAAATCCAGAAAGTTTTACATTTGGTAACTCACTAACTCAGAAGAAACAGGAAAAATTAGGAGAGGAAACTGAAAGTTTGAGAAAGCCTTAAAGAAATCTGTGTTTACTCTCTGGGAGTAAATTATTTTTATAATCCTATAGAACATACACCAGGGGACTTCCTTTTCTTGTTTCTTCCACTTAAAATATCTCTTTACATTTGGAATTTATTGCTCTAGGTGAATACAGAGAACCAGGAAAAAATATCCTGTAAACAAACAAGTTTTTAAGAGATTCTGTATATGTTGTTTATAAATCATATTTTCCTATTTGTGAAACAGGAAATATCATAGTGTTTTTTATTTATCCCATTAAATTGACTAAATTGCTTGGGCAGAAAATTGTCAGTATTAACTTGGAGACTGGCTTGGAAGGATGGAGAAATGTGTAGCTTTTGTTTTGGGGATTCATTGGTGTTCAGACACAAATGTTTTGGCATTGGGCCACAATAAATTTAGAGAGCACTGGTGAAGGACTACCAGCAGAGAGGTTTTATGTCTCCAATCTTTCATGAGTCTCACAGGAATAAGGGACCCTAAGCATGTTTCTATTCCACATATATTAGATTTTGGAGGGGATCAGGAAACCCTGCCCTTTGTTATTGATTTGTCTTCTGAGTATTACAATGATGCTGAAATTTCATGACTATTAATTCTTGGAGGCTGCCTATAAGTGCCTGTATAGACTGTCTAACAGGTGAGACAATTGTTCGTATCTTTTACAAAGCCACCACTTTTCGTCCATGGTAGGAATTTGAAACATCTGAAGACACTTCCTGTGTTATGTTTTGGTGTCCTAGTGAAGGGCAACAGTTCTCAGAAAGTTCTTTCCCACAGTTCGCAATCAATTCACTAAGTTTATGAAAATACTAATCTCCATAAAGGTCACAGCAGTATTGTGCCCCACCCTTTGTTCTCCAAAATGTTCTGTAGTGGTTAACCAACTCTTGAATAACACAGACCACAATTTAGTCACCGTAGGGAAAATTTATATAGGTAGGTAGCCAGGAAAATGATGAAGAAAGGAGAAAGTGAGCCCATATTGAAGAATGATGAAAGGGATGAAAGAGAGGAATATTTACCCTTTTATCAGTTGTCAGGTACACCCAGTTAAAGAATATGTATAACAGTCAGTTAGAGGTAATGTGTAACATCTGGTTGTAAACCCACAGATAAAATCTCAGAAATTTCAATAATATGCTAGTAAGCAATGACAGGACCCAAACATGCTTTTATGTGCAGAGCTATGTGGTGAAGTCAAGCTGTATTTATAATGTATAAAAGTCGTGTTTTGGTGATGTTTATTTTGAGCTGGATAGGAGTGTTTGGGTTTGTGTTATGCAGCCTTGAATGGTGGAACGGAATGAACCTGCCTTAGCTGGACACGCCTAGTAGCATGGACCTGTAACACGGACACACATAGTTCTCTTCAGCTTGGTTTACAGTAGCCAACTGGCCTTTGAGAGAATGGAGAATGTTAACAGAGGAAAAGAAATAAACTTTTTTTTTTTTTTCGCTTCTGTAGTAAGAGCTTAAGACTGGCCAAGTCTCTCTTTCTTTCCTTCCTTCCTTCCTTCCTTCCTTTCTTCCTTCCTTTCTTCCTTCCTTCCTTCCTTCCTTCCTTCCTTCCTTCCTTCCTTCCTTCCTTCCTTCCTTCCTTCCTTCCTTCCTTCCTCCCTCCCACCCTCCCTCCCTCCCTCCCTTCCTCCCTTCCTCCCTTCCTCCCTTCCTCCCTCCCTTCCTCCCTCCCTTCCTCCCTTCCTCCCTTCCTTCCTTCCTTCCTTCCTTCCTTCCTTCCTTCCTTCCTTCCTTCCTTCCTTCCTTCCTTCCTTCCTTCCTTTCCTTTCTTTCTTTCTTTTTCTTTCCTTCCTTCTTTCCTTCTTTCCTTCTTTCTTTCTTTTTTCTTTCTTTCTTTCTTTCTTTCTTTCTTTCTTTCTTTCTTTCTTTCTTTCTTTCTTTCTTTCTTTCTTTCTTTCTTTCTTTCTTTCTTTCTTTCTTTCTTTCTTTCTTTCTTTCTTTCTTTCTTTCTTTCTTTCTTTCTTTCTTTCTTTCTTTCTTTCTTTCTTTCTTTCTTTCTTTTTTACACCAAGTTTAAACAGGCAGTCCTTGTCCTCCACAGATGTACAAGTTAGTAATTGTCTGCAACAAACAAACAAACAAACAAAAACAAAAAACACAGACGTAATACTGTTGTTTACTTTCTTCCCTGACTTCTTAGCACAATGTTATCTATAAAGTACTCAGAAATTATTCTGTTAAAAAATACCACACTGTGGTCTGGCTATATTAATATAGCTTTTGCACATGAGAAAATAACTGTTGAATTTGTACGAGAAAATTATGGGCAAATACATAAATAGAAAGGTAGATGTTTTAAAGCTTCAGACACTAATTACATGTTTTGTTTTGTTTTGTTTTGAGTGGGTATTTTTAATTTTTGCCGCGTATGCATACAGTCAGTGATCTCAGATGTGTAAGAAAAGATACATTGATTTTGGAAATAAGAAGCAGCCACAAATATAAACAAGACCTCTCTCTCTCTCTCTCTCTCTCTCTCTCTCTTTTTTTTCTTTTTACGTTAGAATACTTCTTCCTTTTGAGCCTCACTAATATCCTATAGTTGTCTTGCTATTGTATGCTTACCACAGGGACAAGACACTTCACATGTAACTCTGATCTGAATAAAGGGTTATTCAGCTTTGTGGCTGCTTCCAATGCATGTTGCATAACCAATTACTTCACTAGATGATATTATTATATGGCAAAATATTATTTTTAATCCCCTTGGAAGTTCTTACTTTTGCTAACTGATGGATTCAAGGTATAAGCCAATTATGGAATAGATTTCTACACTTTGCTATACAGTGTGACTTCCTTTGAATTGGAAGAACAGTACACTAGTCTAATGACCAGTCCAAATTCTATTTGCTCAATCAATTTCAATTTCACTTTGATGGCAGGCATCAGAAACCTTTCCTTTGTCTATGACCTTTACTAACTTCCAGATCTGTAGTAATGACATAAAGATTCTATATCCTATTTCCAGTGTAGGCTCATCTGCCTGCGCTGCAAGTTTTGACCTTTGGGTCCTTGAAACTCTTTATAGTCTCCAAATTCATCTGATACCACCAGAAATTTAGTAGAAATACATTTATGAATTCTTTATTAGTCTTTTAAGAAACGTAGTCATTCCTATACTACTTTTAAAATCTGTTTTTAATTTTTCTTGTATTTTTATGATTCCTGTGCTTGTTTTATAACATATTTCATAAAAGAAATGCTATAAAATGCCAAAGAATGTTATAAAAGCTAAAGCATCAAATCCAAGCTTGAGAAAAAGAGTCAATAACCTAATGTCTTTACATTTATTATATATTTTTTTTGACTTTTGAACTTGAAGAAAGTTTAATAATCTTGACATATTTTCTGTCTTTTCTAATTAGGAAGGGCAAAATGTTAGGGTGGGACCTTGAGTTGGACTCAGCTCAAGGGCACACATCTAGAGCAGGAGTCATTTGCCTTAATATAGGTAACTAGAACAATTTGGGGCAGTGTAGATGAGCAGAGACATCTTCAAAAAGCTGGCAGACTTGATACAGGTGCTACAGAAGATCCATTCACTTCTGGTTCTGGGAGGCCTCAAAATCATAGAATCGTAGAATATTAGAATCGTAGAATAATAGAATCATAGAAACATAGAATGGCCTGGGTTGGAAGGGACCTCAAGGATCATCTAGTTCCAACACCCCTGCCAGAAGCAGGGATGCCACCCACTAGATCCGGTTGCTCAGGGCCTGGTCTTGAACACCTCCAGGGATGGGGCATCCACAACCTCTCACATCCACAACAGGGAAACCTGTTCCAGTGCCTCACCACCCTTTGACTGAAGAATTTCCTCCTAACCTCTAATCTAAATCTCCCCTCTTTTAGTTTAAAACCACCCCCCTTGTCCTATCATTACCTACCTGAGTAAAGAGTTCTTCTCTATCCTTTTTATAAGACCCCTTTAAGTACTGAAAGGCTGTGATGAGGTCCCACCAGAGCCTTCTCTTCTGTAGGCTGAACAGCCCCAGCTCTCTCAGTCTTTGTGGGAGAGGTGCTCCAGCCCCTTGATCATGTTTGTGGCCCTACTCTGGACCCTCTCTTACAGCTCCACATCCTTCTTGTGCTGGGGGCTCCAGACCTGGACGCGGTTCTCCAAGCGGGGCCTCACAAGGGCAGAGCAGAGGGGAACAATCACCTCCCTCGACCTGCTGGCCACTCTGTTGACGCAGCCCAAGATGCAGCTGGCCTTCTGGGCTGCAAGCGCACACTGCTGGCTCATGTCAAGCTTTTAATCCATTAGAACCCTCAAGTCCTTCTTGGCAGGGCTGGTGTCATTGAGTTCTTCTTCTAGTCTGTACTTGCGTCTGGGATTGCCCTGGCCCAGGTGCAGAACCTTGCATTTAGACTTAATTACTTTTAGATTTCATTACTTTCACATGGGCCCACTTCTCAAGCTTTTCCAGGTCCCTTTGAATGCCATCCCTTCCTTCTGATGTATCAACCGCACCACTCAGCTTGGTGTCATCTACTAATTTGCTGAAGGTGACCTCGATCCCATTGTTTATGTTGTTGATGAAGATATTAAGCAGCACCAGTCTCAGGACAGACCCCTGTGGTACACCACTTGTCACCAGACTCCGCTTGGACATGGAGCCATTGACCAGTACTCTCTGGGTGTGACCTTCAAGCCAATTCCTTACCACTGAATAGTCCACCCATCAAATCCATACCTCTCCAATTTGGAGACCAGGATGTCATGTGGGACCATGTCAAAGGCCTTGCAGAATTCCAGGTAGATTACATCGATAGGTCTTCCTTGGTCAACTGATGATGTCACTCCATCGTAGAAAGCCTCCAGATTGGTCAGGCACCATTTGCCCTTGGTGAAGCCATGCTGGCTGTCTTGGATCACCTCTTTGTCTTGCGTTTGCCTTGACACTGCTTCCAGGAGGATCTTTTCCATGATCTTGCCAGGCACAGAGGTGAGACTCACCAGTAGTTCCCCGGGTCCTCCTTTCTACCCTTTTTATAAAGGGGAGTGATGTTTCCCTTTTTCCGGTCACCAGGGACTTTTCCTGACTGACAGGACTTTTCAAATATGATGGAGAGAGGCTTGGAAGCTGCATCAGCCAATTCCTTCAGGATCCTGGGATGCATATTATCAGGCCCCATGTACATGTTTATTTTCACCAGGTGGTCTTGAACATGCTCTTCACTTACAGTGGGTGACATTTTGCTCCCCCAGCCTCCATCTATGGGTTCAAGGTGTTGTGGTTTAACCCGGCTGGCAGCTAAACACCACACAGCCGTTCGCTCACCCTCCCCCCTCCCTCTCTGGGATGGGGGAGAGAAACGGGAAAGTGAAGCCGGTGAGTTGAGATAAAGACAGTTTATTAAGACAGGAATATAATAATAACGATAATAATAATAATAGTGATAATGATAATAGTATTAATAATAATAATGTGTAAGAAAACAAGTGATGCACAACGCAATTGCTCACCACCCGCTGACCGATGCCCAGCCTATCCCCGAGCAGCCGGCCCCCCACCCCGGCCAGCCACCCCTATATATTGTTTAGCATGACGTCAGATGGTATGGAATACCCCTTTGGCCAGTTTGGGTCAGCTGTCCTGGGTCTGTCCCCTCCCAGCTCCTGCTGCACCCCCAGCCTGCTCGCTGGCAGGACAGAGCGAGAAGCCGAAAAGTCCTTGGCCTGGTGTAAACACTGCTCTGCAACAATTGAAACATCAGCATGTTATCAGCACTCTTCTCATCCTAATCCAAAACATAGCACCCTACCAGCTACTATGAGGGAAAATTAACTCTGTCCTAACTGGAACCAGGACACAAGGAAATGAAAGACTTGGGAAGCCTGACTATCAGTGGAGACTAAGGCAAAGAAGTTGTTGAGTACCTCAGCCTTCTCCATGTCTGTTGTTACCAGTTCTCCCTTCTCATCTGTCACGGGGGTACACTCTCATTGGCCTTTCTTTTCTGAGCGATGTATCTGTAGAATCCCTTCCTGCTATTCTTTGCATCCTTTGCCAAGCTTAGTTCCATCCATCCCTTGGTTTTCCTTATCACATCCCTGCACATCTGGATAACATCCCTGTACTCTTCCCAGGCCACATGTCCCTGCTTCCACTGCCTATGCATTTGCTTCTTACACCTCAGTTTGACCATCAGGTCCTTGCTCAGCCATCTTGGTTGCCTGCCCTCTCCGCCCGCTTTCTTACACACAGGGATGGAGAGTTTATGTGCTCTAAGGAAAACATCCTTAAAGAGTCACCAGCTATGCTCAGCTCCTTTGTTCTGAAGGACAGTGTTCCAGGGGATCTCAGCTACTAGGTCTTTAAATAGCTTGATGTTTGCTCTTCGGAAGTTCAGGGTTCTGACTTTGCTCTTTGCCAGGCCCATATTCCTTGAGATAACAGACTCAATCGGGGCATGGTCACTGCAGCACAGACTGCCTCCAATCTCGACCTCCTTAATGAGCTCTTCTACATTGGTGAGCACCAGGTCAAGTAACGCTTCTCCTCTGGTTGGTTTGTCTATTACCTGCACCAGGAAGTTATCCTCAATGCGCTCTAGGAATCTTCTGGATTTCTTACAGCCTGCTGTGTAGCTTTCCCAGCAGACATCCAGGTGGTTGAAGCCCCCCCATCAGGATGAGAGCATGCAAGCATGACGCTTCTTGTAGCTGAAACAAGAAGGCCTCATCCACAGGCTCCCCTTGAGCAGGCAGCCTGTAGTAGACCCCAGCCATAATCTGTCCTTTATTGGTGTGGTCTTTAACTCTCACATAAGCTCTCAACCTGTCCATGGCTGTTTCTCAGAGGCAACTCTTCACAATCAATTCCTTCCCTAATGTAGAGGGCAACACCCCCTCCCTTCCTTCCCTGTCTATGCCTTCTGAAGAGTTTGTAGCCCTCTATTCTAGTGTTCCGGTTATGTGATCCATTCCACCATGTTTCCGTGATAGCAATCAGGTCATATTTGTGTAATTGCACCATGGTATCCAACTCCTCTTGCTTGTTTCCCATGCTGTGTGCATTGGTGTAGAGGCATTTCAGCTGGGAAATCATTTCTAGAACCCTTCCTGATTGCACTGGGATGGTTCACAAGTATCCAACTCCTCCTGCTTGTTTCCCATGCTGTGTGCATTGGTGTATCACAGAATCGTCTAGGTTGGAAGAGACCTCCAAGATCATCTAGTCCAACCTCTGTCCTAACACTAACAAGACCTCCACTAAACCATATCACTAAGGGCTACATCTAAACGTCTTTTAAAGACCTCCAGGGATGGCAACTCAACCACCTCCCTGGGCAGTCCATTCCAATGCCTAACAACCCTTTCTGTAAAGAAGTTCTTCCTAATATCCAACCTAAACCTCCCCTGGCACAACTTTAGCCCATTCCCCCTCATCCTGTCACCAGGCACGTGGGAGAATAGACCAACCCCCACCTCTCTACAGCCTCCTTTAAGGTACCTATAGAGAGCAATGAGGTCTCCCCTGAGCCTCCTCTTCTCCAGGCTAAACAACCCCAGCTCCCTCAGCCGCTCCTCATAAGACTTGGTCTCCAGACCCCTCACCAGCTTTGTTGCCCTTCTCTGGACTCTCTCGAGCACCTCCATGTCCTTCTTGTAGCGAGGGGCCCAAAACTGAACACAGTACTCGAGGTGCAGCCTCACCAGAGCCGAGTACAGGGGGACAATCGCCTCCTTAGACCTGCTGGCCACACTGCTTCTTATACAGGCCAGGATGCTGTTGGCCTTCTTGGCCACCCGAGCACACTGCTGGCTCATATTCAGCTGCCTATCAACCAGTACTCCCAGGTCCTTCTCCGCCAGGCAGCTTTCCAACCACTCTTCTCCCAGCCTGTAGCGCTGCTTGGGGTTGTTACGCCCCAGGTGCAGGACCCGGCACTTGGCCTTGTTGAACTTCATGCAGTTGACCTCAGCCCATCGGTCCAGCCTATCCAGATCCTGCTGCAGAGCCTTCCTTCCCTCGAGCAGATCGACACACGCACCTAACTTGGTGTCATCTACAAACTTACTGAGGGTGCACTCGATCCCCTCATCCAGGTCATCGATAAAGATATTGAAGAGGACCGGCCCCAGCACTGAGCCCTGGGGGACTCCACTAGTAACCGGCCTCCAGCCGGATTTGGCTCCATTCACCACAACAATTTGGGCCCGGCCATCCAGCCAGTTTTTAACCCAACAAAGCGTACGCCAGTCCAAGCCACGAGCAGCCAGTTTCTTGAGGAGAATGCTGTGGGAAACGGTGTCAAAAGCCTTACTGAAGTCAAGGTAGATCACATCCACAGCCTTCCCCTCATCCACCAAGCACGTCACTTGGTCATAGAAGGAGATCAGGTTCGTCAAGCAGGACCTGCCTTTCATAAACCCATGCTGACTGGGCCTGATCGCCTGGTTGCCCTGCAACTGCCGCGTGACGACATTCAAGATAATCTGCTCCATGAGCTTCCCTGGCACTGAGGTCAAACTAACAGGCCTATAGTTCCCCGGGTCTAACCTCCGGCCCTTCTTGTAGATGGGTGTCATGTTTGCTAGCCGCCAGTCGACTGGGACCTCCCCTGATAGCCAGGACCGCCGATAGACCTGTAGAGGCATTTCAGCTGGGCAATCATTTCTAGAACCCTTCCTGATTGCACTGGGATGGTTCACATGGTTCACAAGTATTTCCGTGCTGTTACTCAGAGGGATAGTGTTCTCAGGTATGCTTTCTTCACGCAGAGGTGCCTCCCCTTCCACTATCACGTCTAGTATAAAGCCCTCCTGATAAGCCCAGCCAGCTTACTGCCCAGAAAACTCTTGCCCCACCTGGACAGCTTCTCCGCCTCCAGTGTCAGCATGCCCAGTACCTCAAAAGTTCGTCCAAGGTCATAGAACCCAAAACCTTGGGCACAGCACTAGCCTGTCAGCCAATCATTCACTTGGCCCGTTCGTCTCCTTCATCCTGGGTCCCAGTCACCAACTGGGAGGACAGAGAACTCTTCTTGTGCTCCCAATCCCTTCAACATCTTTCCAAGAGACATACAACCCTTTCTGATATTTCAGAGTTTGCTTGTTACAGCTTCATTTGATCCTACTTGAAAAAGTAGGAAGGGGTGGTAGTCTTTGGGGCCCACCAGGCTTGTTAGCCTCTTTCTAATATCACTAGTATGGGCCCTGGACAGGCAGGAAACCTCTCTGGAGAGATTGACCGGATGGCAAATGGGAGCCTCAGTGCCTCTCAGAGAGGAGTCTTCCAGTGATTAACACCCTTTACGCCTTCTTTGTGGCACTGGTTTTGATGCAGTTGGGAGACTGAGCTAACTTAGTGTGGTCAGCCTTTCTGAGTTCCCTGTGGTTGATCTTTCTGAGGTCTTTACTAGTTCTCCCGGACTCTCCTCTCACCTGCCTTAGAACCTCATATCTATTGTGCTGAGGCACTTCAGGGGAAGGGGGGAGACTCCTCCTCTGTCTCTGATCAGAGGCAAGGGTCTACTCTCCCTCATCCTGTGACTTTTTCAAATGTGCTTGTTTTGGGCTGCACTCTTGTTTCCCTGCACCTTGCCTGGACTTAATGCAGGGCTGTTGCTCGGCCTGTGTCAGCGTATAATACCATTTATCAATCTCCTGCTCAGATTCCTGAATGCTATGCTGCCTAATGAGCTCCTCTCACAACTGAGCCACCTGTTTGAAGAGCTCATCCAGCTGGGCACACTTGCACCCACAACAGCATTCTCTGCCTTCAGGGCCCAGGGAGACTCCTATGAGGGACAGTTGTGGTTTAACCTGGCCGGCAGCTAAGCACCACACAGCCATTTGTTCACCCTCCCCACTCCCAGTCTGGGATGGGGGAGAGAATCAGGAAAATGAAGCCTGTGGGTTGAGATAGAGACAGGTTATTAGGACAGAAAAAAATAATAAAAAAATGATAATAGTACTACTACTAATAATGTGTACGAAACAAGTGATGCACAATGCAATTGCTCACCACCCACTGACCGACGCCCAGCCTATCATCGAGCAGCCGGTCCCCCCACCCTGGCTAGCCACCCCTATATATTGTTTAGCATGACGTCAGATGGTATGGAATACCCCTTTGGCCAGTTTGGGTCAGCTGTCCTGGGTCTGTCCCCTCCCAGCTCCTGCTGCACCCCCGAGCCTGCCCACTGGCAGGACAGAGCAAGAAGCTGAAAAGTCCTTGGCTTAGTGTAAACACTGCTCTGCAACAATTAAAACATCAGTGTGTTATCAACGCTCTTCACATCCTAAATCCAAAACATAGCACCCTACCAGCTACTAGGAGGAAAATTAACTCTATCCTAGCTGAAACCAGGACAGGGATGTTAGTTAGTTACCTGATGAAATCCATGTTCTAGTATTATCAGAAAAGACTATATTTAAATAGAATTAGATTTATTTTTTTTCATATAAAATAATTCAAGAGAAGCTGTATTACCCATCAGTTGAAATGTATTTAAAGTATACTCATATGGGATGTTTCACAAAATCATGTGATCTCAAAAATTGAAGATATAGAAGGACTAGAAGAACCAGAATCATGTAATTATTAAATGAAAAATATATTATTTTCCTAAAATACCAATGAAGAAAGTCTGTTATGTTAATCTTTTGTACCTTTGTTTCTTAACAGACAATCCATATTTCTTGACCTCATTTCTAGTTACAAATGTCCACAGTTTACGGTACATTATACAATCAGCTTGTCATATAAGCATATGATTTCTACTAATAGCAACAATTTTGTACATAGCAGACATACAGAATACATCAGCTAAATCTAGTTAATGAATGATAGCTGAAAAGCAGAAAAGTAGTCTCCTCAGCTATTACTGTTAGCATTCCTACCTATTTCAAGTAGCCTATTTGATAAAATTTGCATAAATTCAGCCATTCTTCCTATTGCTAATTTCACTCTTGCTTGAGTATCACTCAAAAACAGTAGGGAGTTTACAGAGTAAAAAACTCCTTATGTTTTTCTGGATATTTGCCCTGAATTTACATGCTAAAATATCAAGCAAAAGGAAGAGAGAGAGAGAGAGAGAGAGAGAGAGAGAGAGAAAGAGAGAAAGAGAGAAAAGGAGACAGAGAGAAAGAGAAAGAAAGAAAGAAAGAGAAAGAGAGAGAAAGCAAGAAAGCAGGAAAGCAAGCAAGCAAGCAAGCAAGAAATGTAGAAAGAAAAGGTGCTGAAACAGCTATCTGTCCATGAAAAGAGGATTTTGGAAGTAGGTCACCTTTGTTTAGCATATAAAGAGGAGAAAATACCTGTTGGTAACTGAAAATCTAGAGAAAGACAAACCAACTGGAATAGATATGGCTTTGAAAGGAAAGTTGGGATCTTGGTTCAAAGCTGGCAATATGGAAGTTCATCGTCAGAGAGAGTTAGTGGATCTTTTTAAAAACAGATTTGGCTTTTGTATTTTACTTTCCTATGAGCATTAGGATAAGATACTTATTTTCAGAGCTCCAGGTCCAGGTTTTACATCTGTATAATGTAATGCAAAAGACAAGAATTCTGTGAGCATGATTCCCATAGCCCTTGACACTACAGTTGAAATTCTGATTTTGAGTTTTAAATGAAAAAAATATCCCCTTTGACTCACAGTAAATGTGAGACAGTGTGGGTAAACAGTAATTTGAGCTTTACTTCAAGTTCAAGACCTGAATTAATATCTGATTTGTGAATATACCAAGACATTCTCTATTAATGTAGATCCCAGAAAAAAATGAAAGACTGAGGAAACAATAATGATCATCTTCCTAAACAGATAATCAGGAGGTACGCTCCATCTCTGCAATGTCTTTTTTAGACTCTTTAATGTGGAAACTCTGAGAATGGTTGGGAAATACAAAGTCTTTTCTGCATTAGAAGATGTTGAAACTACTGTTGGTCTTGCTGACAAATCTCTTTGATCTGAACTTTAACCACCAGGTCTCAAGTCACAGTTTGAAATACTTTTGGGAATACTTGGGAAGAGAAAACCCTAGGGAAAAACTGTTTTGCTCATTTAACTTTTTTTTTGCCAGTCTTTTTCAGGTTGCAGCTTGGATTTTGTCACCATCCATTAGGAAAGTATTTCTGTTCTCTGGAAATATGTGAGAGATAAAAACTCCACAGGGATATTTAGGATTAGGCTATAAATCCTGACTGACTGGTGTTCTTGAAACACCTGCCATAAGTCTGTTCCTGAACTTACTTTTTTAACTCACAGTATTACTTTTGTAAAGATTCTAACAAATTCAAGTAAGACTCTTTTCTTCTGGTTTCTGTCAGCAGTTTTTGTTGGTTCTCATTCCATGACAGTAAGATCTTCCAAATTACTTCTTGTAAGGTTAAGTCAATGATCAAGATTCAACTTCTTTGAAATCAACTTCCTTTGAAAATAAAACATGGAAATAAAGGTAAGATGATGCAACATGAAAATTATTTTCTGTCAAACTGCTTGTTTCTCATTGTGGAATAATTTAGGTTGGAAAGGATTCCTGGAAGACATGTATGCCAACCTGTTCCTCAAATCAGGGCAATCAATAGAGATAGAACAGGTTGCTTGTGGCCTTGTCAAGTTTTCAATGTCTCCAAAAATGGAGGTCTGACAGTTGCTCTGGTTCTAATGCTTTAGGACATTCATTTTGACTTAGCTTATAATCTTCATTCTTCAACCATGAAAGGGTTAATTAATCATTTTATTACATTGCCTTCAGCTTGTATATATTTATTTATATTTATTTTAAATTGTATCTGTATATTTTCCAGATTGGCTAACTGATCTGCTTCCTTTTGGGGTCTCAGCTGGTCAAGATTGTCCCTAAGGTACAGGCACAGTGCATAACAAACCTAATATTACTAAAGATATATGCAGTTTAGTTTTGGATATAATAAGGTGTCCAGAAGGTTAAGAGAAACAATACTATTTTAGATGAACTCTGTATGTTGACACACATCCTTTGTGTTAAAGGCTTAGAATAGCACTCAGTTTTTGAAACTTTCTTTGAAATTTTCCTGATAGTCTGAATAAAGAACCAAGGAGATATAAGCCTCATTCACTTGCGAGCTCACATAGCATCATAAAAAATAGCACACTGAGACAATAGCACATTACCATCTATATATGTTACTACAAGAATGGAATGGCAATATCAGAGGATACTAGGACTGAAAAGGGATCATTAATTTTCCAGTCACTTGAAATCTTGAATGGCGTCCTCTTCTTTTCTTTTTTGTTTATTTCAACTATTAGTTTGTGAGTTGATTCAAGCTCACTTTTGGGTTACTTAAAACTATGATTTGCAAATGCATCAACTTGTGAGCTTGTGTGTATGTGAGAGAGAAACTATGCATAGTTCAATGCAAAAAGAGGTGGGGTTACACTAAGCATCATGAACGTAGTAGCTGGAACAAATATTTGGTTTTCTTGGTCCAAAAGGGTTGCTTTGGACATCTTTTCAGCATTGTGCTATGTCAACACCATAGACAGAACTTGAAAAAACACATCTCAAAGATTGCTATTACTCTTTGGTGAAGATAGATAAAAGACTGTATACATCAAGACTAGGGACTTCGCTACTGATTTTATGTTAAAGCAACTTTTTTTTTCCTTGTTTTCTAATTTCTTCACCAATTACTGGAGTGACATTTAATGTAATTAAGTTTTTACAGTCTATGATTAGAATATTTGTAGTTA